>NC_044042.1:48914217-49664217 GCF_901765095.1 Microcaecilia unicolor
CACTCCCCCTACATTCAAGAGGTGTTGCTGCATCAGTCTCCCAGCAGCCAGGACCCAGCTCCTGTCTCAGCATCCAAGCCTTTCCTGGTGTCAGCCCTCGAAGAGCGCATCTGGGCCTTGCTCCCAAAGCTGCTGAATGGCCTCTTACAACAGTATGCATCAGCATCGGGGATACTTGTGCCTGTCCTGCACCCATTGTGGCCCTGCTTGGCCTTCAGCCTGCAGTGCAGCCTCCAACGCAGGTGTTGCGTGTGACTCCGGTGTTGACTGCCACCCAAGCCAGCACTCCCTTGACATCGGTGGAGGAAACTTCGCCGAGTTGAGGCAGGAGCCGACTCCGATGCCCTTCTCAAGGACATGGTTCCTCAAAGTAGAGGCAGGATTGGTCTCAGCCCTCCCATGAGGAGTTTTTGACCAACATCAATAAGGAGCGGTCATGGGAGACAGAGGAGGATCCATGGTACTTTTTGGAGGATGAGTCCTATGGCATCTCCTCTGAACCTACCCTTTCTTTTCCCTCTTTTGTGAAGGAAATGGCCAGTGCCATTCCATTTTCCTTGGCGGTGGAGGACGAGCCCAGGGCTAAGATGCTCGAGGTTCTGGACTATGAGTCTCTTCCTAGAGAGGTTGTGATTTCCCTCTCCACAAGGTACTCCAGGAGGTTCTCGTTTGGAATTGGGAGTCCCCTCTGTCGGTCCTTGTCCTGCCCAAGAAGATCGACACTATGCACTGGATCCACAGCTGTCACGATTGTGACTATATTCCCTGTCGGACTTGCTTTGGGGTTCCTCCAGCCAAGCTAAGTCGGCATGTAAATCTTGAAGCCTGGGTGGAAATCCTGAAATCTGTTCCAGTCCAGTCTAATCCATTCTGGGATCCTGTTCCAGCCAGGCTGTGCTCTGCTCTTGTGTTGCTGAGCCCCATCCTGCTGGTGACCTCACCTGTAGTGCCTTTATTAAGCACCTGGGAACTTTCAGGCTTTGCCTTTGCATCGCTATAGGTCAGTTGGTGTGCTTCTGCTTCTGTGTTCTGTCTGTGGGCTTTTGCCTTCTACTTCTGTGTTTTGTCTGTGGGCTTTTGCCTCCTACTTTAGTGTAACTGTTTGTGGGCTTTTGCCTACTGCCTTAGTGTGTTGGTTTGTGGGCTTCTGCCTTCTGCCTCAGTGTTCTGTCTGTTGGTGGGCTTTCTGTTTTATTTCCCTGTGTGTTGGTGGCTGCCTGGTGTTCAGCCTTCTGTTATGTTCAGGTATTAGGTGGTAGTTGTAGCCCAGCTTTGGGTTTAGTTTTGTCGATCTATTTTGTGTTCTTGTTTCCCTCTGCCTTTCCCTTCAGTCCTTGTTTGTGCAAGCTTGTTGCTGAGTCCTGTTACCTGGGGAGGTTTCCCCAGTTCGGTGTCTTGATTCCTGGCCCTGTTAGTCAAGCTTGCTCTTGAGACTTTTCCCCTGTGTGTGGTTCCTGGATCCTGTAAGTCCTGCCGATCACTTGCACCTGGGGGCTCAACCCCTGGGGAATGGTGGTCAAGTGTAGATGAAGTTTGTTCCAGTCCTGTATCCCTGCCTGTTTATCTACGTCTGTAGTTCCCTGCCATGTTGGTGTGTTGCCCAGTCCTGGTTGGGGGTTTTGCCTGCCACTGTTGCTCTACGGCAGTGGCCCAAGGGCTTACAAATCCTGTTTCCTCCTGAGAGGCCTGACAACAGCACACCTGGATTTGATAAGCCCCAGTTGCCTCATCATTCCATGGTGGTGGAATCCACCCTCAAAAATGCCAGGAGTTCTAGAGACTATGCTTGTGTCCCCTCAGGCAGAGAAGCTAGGACCTTGGACTTTTTTGGGAGGATTCTAGTCCAGGTACTTCCTCATGCAAAAGAAAACAGGGGGAATGCATCCCATTCTAGACTTAAGAGCGCTGAACAAATTCTTGGTCAGAGAAAAGTTTAGGGTGGTTTCCCTGGGCACCCTTTTTCCCATGGTTCAGGAAAATGATTGGCTATGCTCTCTGGACTTAAAGGACGCATATTCACACATCCAAATATTTCTGGGCTGGAAGTATCTTCGGTTTCAGCTGGGAACACAGCATTTCCAGTACTGTGTGTTGCCGTTTGGCCTGCGTCAGCTCCCAAGGTCTTTACCAAATGCCTAGCAGTAGTTGCAGCGTCGCTACACAGGCTATGGGTGCATATGTTCCCTTACCTTGATGATTGGCTGGTGAAGCATATGGAGAATGGTACTCAGGAGACTATGCAGAGGACTATTCGGGTGCTAGAGCTACTAAGGTTCGTTCTAAACTACCCCAAGACCCATCTTCACCCTGCCTAGCAACTGGAATTCATTGGAGCCCTGCTAGATACACAGAAGGTTCACACTTTTCTCCCGGGGCCGAGAGCAGATGCCTTAGTTGCACTGGCTTCTCAGATTCAAACCTCTCAGCAGGTCACAGTTTGGCAGATGTTGAGGTTGTTGGGCCACATGGCCTCCACGGTTTGTGTGACTCCCATGACACACTTTCATATGATATCTTCCCAGTGTACCCTGGCCTCTCAGTGGTGCCAAGCCATGGGAAGTCTGGAAGATGCCATCTTAGTGTCCCCAGAATTTGCTCGCTCTCTGTTGTGTTGGACCATTCAATCCAATTTGACTCTGAGACTTCCATTCCAAATTCCTCAGCCACAGAAAGCGATGATGATGGATGCATCTCTCCTGGGTTGGGGGCTCATGTAGATGGGCTTCACAATTCAAGTGGCTTGGTTTGCCAGGAAATGGATCTTTATTTATTTATTGCATTTGTATTCCACATTTTCCCACCTATTTGCAGGCTCAATGTGGCTTACATAGTTTTGTTATGACATTGTCGTTCCAGGGTATCAGATACAATTAGTGATGTGCAGAGATTAAGTAAGGGAAGAAAGGAAGGAAGGAAGGAAGGAAGGGACAGGGTTAAGTATAGAAGGTGGACTTTCATAGCTGGGTGGGTTGGTGAAGTGGATTAGTGAGGTTATAGGTTTTCTTTGTAGGCCTTGTTGAAGTATGTCTTCAGAGATTTGCGAAAGTTGGTTATTTCGTCGATTGATTTCAGGTCTTCAGATCAATCTCCTGGAACTTTGGGCGATCTGGAATGCTCTAAAGGCTTCCAGAGATCAGCTGTCTTACCAAATTGTGCTCATTCAAATGGACAGTCAGGTTGCCATGTATTACACCAATAAACAAGGGGAACCAAATCTCATCCTCTATGTCAGATGTGGCATTGGGCTCGCCAGCATGGCATGTACCTTGAAGCCACTTATCTGGCGGGAAAAAACAACAGCCTGGCCAACAGACTGAGGTTTATGCAACCGCATGAATGGTCTTCAACATGGGCCTTGCCTGAGATATCTTCCGAATGTGGGGCACCCCCTTGGTGGACCTCTTTGCCACTCACATGAATCACAAAGTCTCTTAGTTCTGTTCCAGACTTCAGACTCACAACAGGCTAGCATCAGATGCCTTCCTCCTTCATTGGGGGACAGGCCTTCTGTATGCATATCCTGCTATTCCTCTCATGGGGAAGCTTTTGCTGAATCTCAGGCAAGACAGTGGAACCATGATTCTGATTGCACCTTACTGGCCCTCTGAAGATCTGGTTCCCTCTTCTTATGGAGTTGTCCTCCAAAGAACCATGGAGATTGGAGTAGTTTCTGACCCTCATCATGCAGAATGAAGGATCTCTTCTGCATCCTAACCTTCCATCTCTGGCCTCACAGCCTGGATGTTGAGAGCTTAGAATTTGCTTCCTTGGGTCTTTCAGAGGGTGGACTTGCTGGCTTCCAAGAAAGATTCCACTAAGAGGTGTTACTGTTTTAAATGGAGAAGGTTTGCCATCTGGTATGATGGCAGAGCCCTAGATCCCCTTTCTTGCCCTACACAGAACCTGCTTCAAACCTTTCTACACCTATCCAAGTCTGGTCTCAAGACCAATTCCGTAAGGGTTCACACCTCAGTGTAATTAGTGTTTATCATCAGTGTGTAGAGAGTAAGCCAATTTCTGGACTTCCTCTACTTGTTCGCATCATGACAGGTTTGCTTTTGTCAAGCCACCTGTCATACCATCATGTGTGTCATGAGACCTCAAAGTCGTTCTTACCCAGCTGATAAAAGCTCCTTTTGAGCCACTGAATTCCTGCCATCTGAAGTACTTGACCTAGAAGGTCATATTCTTGGTGGCTGTTACTTCAGCTCATAGAGTAAGTGAATTTCAGACCTTAGTAGTGGATGCACCGTATACTAAATTTCATCACAAACAGATTAAGTCCTCTGCACGCACCCTAAGTTCCCTTCCAAAGGTTGTGTCGGAGTTCCACCTGAACCAGTCGATTGTCTTACCAACATTCTTTCCCTGACCTCAAGCCCATCCTGGCGAGAGTGTCTTGCACACCTTGGATTGCGAGCATTGGCCTAATACATGGAGTGGACTAGGCTCCACAGACAGTCTGCCCAAATTTTTGTTTCTTTTGATTCCAACAGGATGGTGGTCACCATCGGGAAACACACAATCTCTAATTAGCTGGAAGATTGCATTTCTTTACTTATGCCCAGGCTGGGCTGGCCCTGGAGGGTCATGTCAAGGCTCACAACATCAGAGCCATGGCTACATCGGAAGCCTACTTGTGGTCAGCCTCCAATGAAGAAATCTGCAAGGCTGCGACATGGTCTTCAGTCCACACATTCACATCTCATTACTGCTTTGAGCAGGATACCCAATGTGACAGTTGGTTCAGGCAGACAGTGTTGCAGAATCTGTTTGGGGTCTAGAATCCAACTCCACCCCGCTAGGCCCATTTTATTCTGTTCCAGGCTGCACTCTCACTCAGTTTGTATATAGTTCCAATGTTTGTTGTTTTTGGTGAGCCTGGATTAGAGAATGACATGGGGACGAGGGACAGGGACAGAGCCCACGAGGACGGGGACAGACTTTAACCCCATGTCATTTTCTACTTTGAAGCCTGTTAATGAACTGGACTGTTATTTATGTTTAAGTGATGCAGATGACAATATTTCAATTTAGAATAACAAGCAAACATGCTGGCCACAACTGGCAAAATTTGCATGGGGGATCCAATACATTTCTGCTACCAGCACATATTCTTGTTCACATCATGAGAGGTTTGCTTTTGTCAAAGCCACCTGTCATACCTTCACCTGTGTCATGAGACCTCTTCTATTGCAAGGAAGGACTGTGGAAGATAGGAGAGCTAGACTGAATCCTGAGATTGTTGACGTATTCATCCGTAGATTAAAAAATCATAACAGTGCTTCATAGGGCATACAGAACTGGTTGTATTTTATACCTCTGGGCATTTTAACAGGGTGGATTAAGATTCCTTGGGGTAGTAGAAGTCAGCTATTGTTAGGGTTGGAAGGGTAGAGCATGGTGGTGATGGTGTTATTATAGTGATTGTTGTTATTACTGTTTTCTATTTGTGATTTATAAACAACAGTTGTGTAGCATATTATTCCTTTTTATAATAAAAATATTTAAATATAAAATCATAAGGTTCGAGGCTTCTGCAGATGAGGACAGAGCCCACAGGGATGGGATGGGGACGGAGATAGAACCTGCGGGGATGGGGTGGGGATGGATGCTAGGCATACCGCACTTGTGAGAATTATGGCCTGCTTGTCCTCGGAGAAAGCGAAGATAATTCCCTGTAGCAGGTATTCTCCGAGGACAGTAGGCCTTTTATTCTCACAAACCCACCTGCCTCCCCTTAAAGTTGTCTCCTTTTCTTTATTTTCATGCTGTAGTATTTAACTGGGGTAACTGCACTCTTGCGGCAGGCGGGAAAGCACTCGCGTATGCACCCACAAAGCTCTTGTAAAGCTGGTCATAAGCTCTGGACCAGGCAACACGGGACCGCGTTACCCACATGTGAGGATGTAAAGCCTGCTGTCCTCAGAGAGTACCTGCTACAGGTAAGTATCTTCACTTTATCTACCATCATATCCTCTGCTTCATGTAGTATGAAGACCTATCATGTTAACTCTGTTTGATACCAAGTGCCAGAGGCTCCAGAGTTTCATGGCTGAGTTGGTTACACCATTGTAAATCTACATTTCTAATTCTTTTTCTATATTCCCACAGATACACACAATAAGAGGAGTAACTTATAACTGATGAGCTGTCTTTGGGCTCCTGAAACAACTGAAAACAGTGGGCAGGCAGGCCCTCGCAAAGCCAGCTTTGAGCATGCATCCCCAGCTGACGCTAGTCTGTGATCTGTGCAATCATTTAGCAGCGACTTCAGGGACAGGGCCTCAAGTAATGGTAGCCTTAGGCACAAGGTCCCCAGGTAAGCCAGCTGTGGGAACACAGACCCAAGATAAACTAACTCCATTTATCAAACGATCTCCTTCAATACCAGCCTTGGACAAGCGACCTTCCTTAATTCCAGCCTTGGCTCCACAAGGCCCTCTGATACCAGCACTTGGCTCAAAGCACCATCTGATACCACCCGTACAGACCCGTCCCTCTTGGATTCCAGGCTTGGGCACACGGCCCCATCTATCACCATTTATAGACACACGGTGCCAACTGTCACCACCCATAGATGCACGGCCTCGTCTGATTGGAGCCTTGGGCACACGTCCCTGTCTGTCATCACCCATAGACACGTGGCCCTCTCCAATTCCAGGCTTGTACACACGGCACCATCTATCACCACCTATAGACAGACGGCGCCAACTGTCACCACCCATAGATGCACGGCCTCGTCTGATTGAAGCCTTGGGCACACATCCCCGACTGTCATCACCCATAGACAGGTGGCCCTCTCCAATTCCAGGCGTGGACACATGGCCCCATTTATCACCACCTATAGACACACGGCATCAACTGTCACCACCCATAGATGCACGGCCTCGTCTGATTGGAGCCTTGGGCACACATCCTCGACTGTCACCACCCATAGACACAAGGCCGTCTCCAATTCTAGGCATGGATACACGACCTCATCTACTGATGCCCATAGAAATACAGCCTTCAATGCCAGCCTTAAGCAGACGGCCTCATCTGTCACCACCTTTGGACAAACAGGCTACTCTAATGCCAGCCTTGGCTAATCGCCCATCTCTGACTCCAGCCTTGGGTACACGGAGCCCTCTGATTGCAGCCTTGGATACACGGTCTCATCTGACACCACCCATAGATCTACGGCCTCCTTTGATACCAGACTTAGCCACAAAACACAGTCTGATGCCACCTTTGAACATGCGGTCTTCTCTGATCCCAGCCTTGGATGCTAAGCCTACTTTAACTCCAGACTTGGGCACACAGCCCTCTACAATTCTAGGTTTGGCCAAGTGGCCTACCCTAACACCATCTTTGGGCATGCGACCCCATCTGATCTCTTTGGACAAGCGACCCCATCTGATGCAAGGCTTGGGTCTACGGCCCACTAAGATGTCTGATTTCAAGTCACAAGACCACCTATTGACACCCAGTCACGATCCATTTAATACATCAGCACTGCAAATCATCCTTTCGCTTCGCTGCTAGAGAATTCAAGGAATCTGTGCTATGACACTATGAAATCCAAGGCATTCATCTTAACAGTACTGTCTCTTCTTTCCTTTTGTCACCTGATGCTTGCTGCTTTTAGTGATTGTAAATATCTCTTTCCTGCCTGTCCCTACCTAGAGGGTTCTGGCTGTATCACTGAATAAATAAGATTGAAAAGCTCATTCAGATCTATAATTCCAAGTCATTTGGTTGACCAATGCAGTTCCTCAGTTGCTTTCAGTGTTCCTCCAACTACTTTTTCCTTAGATAGGAAATCATTGCTATTATTCTTACATTTCCAAGAGAGACAATCATTCTTTAATAATAGGTCATAGAGGCAAGAAGGGTAGAGGGAATAGCTGAGCTTGTAGCAGAGCTGTTGTAAGGGGTGGACAAGAAGGGCGCTATACTCAGGGCTAGCTCAACCATTAGAAATCCTAGGCAAGTGGCCTAGGAGAGCAGCTTCTGGTGGGGCAGCAAACAGCTGTTGCAGTCAAAGCAAAACAATCGGTACCGACTGTCACAAACATCAGTGCATTCTTTTACCTACATTGAAGGTGGGTGATTTTCAAAGATACACATAGATCATTCTAGAAGGGGCAATGTTAAGGTGACATTAGTTATTGAATGTTATAAAATCTCAGGTGGAGCCTAGGGGCTTGAAATTTAATTGAGGAGGTAATAAGGCTGGAAGCTCACCTAGGGTGCTTGATACTGTTGCACTGGTCCTGATTTACTGCTCTTTTCAGTCAGTCTCTAAGCACACAGACTGGCCCCTTGGAAAAGGGTTGTTTATCTTTCCTTCTGAGTCTGTGTGCTTAGCGACTGACTCAAAAGGGCAGTAAACCTAGTCTTTTTCTCCAAGGCTCCCCTTTTTAGCAGCACATCCACATTCATTCTATCATCTTCCAAAGATCACTTAACCTCCCTAAAACTCAAATTCAGAATGTAGAAAGGAAGCTTTTTGGAAACCTGCACAATACAAAATGATGGTTTTGGGCAGTCTATAGACTTCAGATTTTTGCTTCAACATGCCTTGCATCAGAGAATGCTGAAGGGGCTCAGAAGCAAAGAAGGTTGTTCATGGCTAGTGCTGATAGTCATATAATTCTAATAGTGAAAGTATATAGTATAAGTCACACTTGGTAACAGCTAAAACTCAATGGAGCACTTTGCAGGTTATTCCATCATTATCCCTTCAGTGACTCACTGGAAATCACAGCGCTTGAGCCATGGCTGAAATCCAAGAGTTCCACATGCTTTACCTGTGATTCCAGTCGTGAGGCCTCCATGCCTTCTTCAAAAGAAGGGAAGCGATTATTAATAACAGCAGAAGCACCATTCAAACATGCACTGGCTATGGCTAGAACAAAATGCCACAAGAGCTATTCTGTTATTCAGTGCCCAATGGGAACTTTAGGCTGGTCCTCAAGCTTTTTCACACCTCCTCCTGATGTATGATGGTCTCTGTGGTGCTACTTTCAAACAAAATGTCTGCTAATCCCATGATGCACTGGGATATAAATTCAGAAACTAGGCTCAGCTAGATGTCTGCTGTCAGAAAACTGGTTACTGGGCAGGAGAAAGAAAGTCTAGAGGATTGGAATTCTGCACACTTCCTGGATCGGAATCTGAACAAAATATAAGCATCCCTATACACCACAGCTTGCCACATCCACTATACACCTGAGACCTGAAATTGCCAATATATTTGAAGAGCTGTACAGGGCAAGCAGCAAGACACTTCATATAACACTCTCACAGGCAAAAGTGCAAAAACATTTTCAATCTGAGTTCCTCTTTATAATTGGATGAAACATCATCTTAATTCCTAGCCTTGCTCAGATACTAGCCTGCTGTGCAGGGAGCTAAGAGCCATCCAAGCCATATTTAAGGTAGCCCTCTCCCATATGGGTCTTCTCTCTATATATTCCACTTGCCTTGTTTTTGTCAGAGCACAGAGGACTTTCTTATGAAGTCTATGCAAGACCTTAGCTCTATGAAACACTGCAGAGGACCTCACCCACAAAGGAAGAGACTGCACAAGTCACAGGAATAGGTGTACTCAACTCATAGTACTGCCTGTGTTGGAATCTGGGATAATGTGTCACCTCTGAATAGCTACTGGGTTATAGGGCAATGATTCTTCAACCAGTCCTAAAGGCACACTTCAACCAATCTGTTTTCAGGGTATCTACAATTCATATGCATGAGAAATAATTTACACTCTTCAGAAATGCACTGTATGCAAATGTATTCCAGGTGTGCCTTGAGGAAAAGGTTTGAAAATCAATCGCTTTAGGTGATCACTTGGCTCTAGGCAATTTGGAGCAGGGGCAATCAGTCTGGTATTTTCCCCAGTTCACGTTTCAAAGGCTTGAGTTCTGAGTAACTATGACTGACCGTCTTCATTTTTGTAACCTAGTACATATACCTAGGTGTCCAGTTGTAGGCGTCCTATTGTAAAATTACTCTCAGAGGGGGTAAGAGTCTAGGCCCTGCCTACAACAGCAATACACATGTGGCCTGATATCATCCTGATAATGCAGTGCGACTTTTCACTCGGTTTGGCAGAGCAACACAGAATTGCTTGTGGAATACTTGGTGAAGCAACCATCTAGCTATTGCATCACTGCACTGCTTGAACTCACAGAAATGGAACAACTGGGCCATTATGCACTTATTACAGGGACAGTTGGTGCCTGGGTTTGGGGACTTTCCTGGATTCCAAGAACTGCACCTTCAGTGTCATAGAATGTCCAGAACGGTATAGAAGGCCTCTCCAAAGTCCTGCTGGGCTGCTGCTGGTTTTTCCATCAGACCTGAAATGCCATCATGTCAGATGTCCACCAGCTGTATTCTACACGGCATGTCTCTATCAGGCCTGCATGGCTGCTCATCTGCCGACCAGCATCTACAACTGCCTTCGCATGGAGAAACTTTTCTCCAGTCAAGGTTGTGTATCAACTCTATTATTGCTGGGGGATTCATATCTAGGTGGGTTATATCAAGGCCAATAGGGCTCCCATGTGTTCTGAGTTCTGATAAGTGTTCTCCTGCTTAGCATGCAAAGAATGTTGTCTTTGTTTTCCTCAGAGTTACTTAGAGCTTATACTTTTCTCTCACTAACTATCTATGTTTATATTTGGTTACTCTGCTTGAAAATAAAAAGCATTTATTTTTTGTAATCTTGGGTCAGGTGTCATTTGCTTGTCAGTATAATTTAGGAGCTAAGAATTCATATCTGTAGTACCCATTTGGGGTGTGTGTGTACTGAACAAAAATATATACCATTACACCTTACTGCACCCCAGTGCTGCCATGCTAGGCAGTTGCCTGTAATTGCTCACTTACAAGGGGACAATAATCAGAAGTGCCTGCACTAGTGCCAGCTCTTTAGGTGATTTTGCCTAAGGTATTTGCACCAATAATCAAAGCAAAACTATGTGGCACCTGTACAGACTTGCACCTACTACTACTACTACTACTATTTAGCATTTCTATAGCGCTACAAGGCATACGCAGCGCTGTACAAACATAGAAGAAAGACAGTCCCTGCTCAAAGAGCTTACAATCTAATAGACAAAAAATAAATAAAGTAAGCAAATCAAATCAATTAATGTGAACGGGAAGGAAGAGAGGAGGGTAGGTGGAGGCGAGTGGTTACAAGTGGTTACGAGTCAAAAGCAATGTTAAAGAGGTGGGTTTTCAGTCTAGATTTAAAGGTGGCCAAGGATGGGGCAAGACGTAGGGGCTCAGGAAGTTTATTCCAGGCGTAGGGTGCAGCGAGATAGAAGGCGCGAAGTCTGGAGTTGGCAGTAGTGGAGAAGGGAACAGATAAGAAGGATTTATCCATGGAGCGGAGTGCACGGGAAGGGGTGTAGGGAAGGACGAGTGTGGAGAGATACTGGGGAGCAGCAGAGTGAATACATTTATAGGTTAGTAGAAGAAGTTTGAACAGGATGCGAAAACGGATAGGGAGCCAGTGAAGGGTCTTGAGGAGAGGGGTAGTATGAGTAAAGCGGCCCTGGCGGAAGATGAGACGGGCAGCAGAGTTTTGAACCGACTGGAGAGGGGAGAGGTGACTAAGTGGGAGGCCAGCAAGAAGCAGATTGCAGTAGTCTAAACGAGAGGTGACAAGGGTGTGGATGAGGGTTTTGGTAGAGTGCTCGGAAAGAAAGGGGCGGATTTTACGGATGTTGTAAAGAAAGAAACGACAGGTCTTGGCGGTCTGCTGGATATGAGCAGAGAAGGAGAGAGAAGAGTCAAAGATGACCCCAAGGTTTCGAGCTGAGGAGACAGGGAGAATGAGAGAGCCATCAACAGAAATAGAAAACGGGGGGAGCGGGGAGGTGGGTTTGGGGGGGAAAATGAGAAGCTCGGTTTTGGTCATATTTAATTTCAGGTGGCGTTGAGACATCCAGGCAGCAATGTCAGACAAGCACGCTGAAACTTTGGTTTGGATGCAAGGTGAGATATCAGGGGTAGAAAGGTAGATTTGGGAGTCATCAGCATAGAGGTGGTAGGAAAAGCCATGGGATGAGATTAATGAACCAAGGGAAGAAGTGTAGATAGAAAAGAGGAGGGGACCAAGAACAGAACCCTGAGGTACACCGACAGGCAGAGGGATAGAAGTAGAAGAGGATCCACCAGAGTGAACACTAAAGGTGCGGAGGGAGAGGTAGGAAGAGAACCAGGAAAGGACAGAGCCCTGGAATCCAAGTGAGGACAGGATATCGAGAAGTATGCTGTGATCGACAGTGTCAAAAGCAGCGGAAAGATCAAGAAGAATGAGGATGGAATATTGACCTCTGGATTTAGCCAGTAATAGGTCATTGGAGACTTTAGTAAGCGCAGTTTCAGTTGAGTGGAGAGGGCGAAAACCAGATTGTAATGGGTCAAGAATAGCATGTGAGGAGAGAAAATCAAGGCAGCGGCGGTGAACAGCACGTTCAAGTAATTTGGAGAGAAAAGGAAGGAGGGAGATGGGTCGGTAATTAGAGGGACAAGTAGGGTCAAGTGAAGGCTTCTTAAGGAGAGGTGTGACCACAGCATGTTTAAAGGAAGCAGGGACAGTCGCAGTGGAAAGTGAGAGGTTGAGAATGTGACAGATAAAAGGAATAAGAGTAGGAGAGATGGCATTAAGAAGGTGGGTGGGAATGGGATCAGAGGAACAAGTGGTACATTTTGAGGAAGAAGGAGAAGTGTAGTTTCCTCAATAGTAACTTCAGGAAAGGAGGAAAGGGAATGAGGGGAAGGAGAGAGAGGGGAACGGACTAGTGGAGGGAGAGCTGGTGAGGTAGAGAAAGCAAGGTTTATCTTTTGAACCTTGTTGTGAAAGAATTCAGCAAGGGTCTGAGGAGATAATGAAGGGGGAGTTGGGGGGAGGGGGCACCTTGAGGAGAGAGTTCAATGTGGTGAAGAGAAGTCGAGGATTAGAGCCAAGAGAGTTGGTCAGTTGGATATAATAATCCTGTTTGGCACGTAAAAGAGCAGATTGGAAGGAGGTCAGCATGAACTTAAAGTGTAAGAAATCAGCAAGGGCCCGAGATTTCCGCCAGAGGCGTTCGGCGGAGCGGGTACAGGAACGTAGGTAGCGGATATTAGAAGTCAGCCAAGGTTGGGGTTTTGTACGCCTTACAGGGCGGGTCATCAAAGGTGCAAGAGTGTCTAAGGCAGAGGATAGAGTATTGTTGTAAGAAGAAACAGCCTCGTTGACAGACTTGGATGGTGCCACAGTAGAGAGGAGGTTTGAAACATGGGAGGATAGAGATGAAGGGTCAATGTCGTGAAGATTCCTAGATAAATTAGATAGGATAGGACGGGACTGGGAGGGAGGAGATTTAAGTGTGAAAGTTATAAGATGGTGATCAGAGAGGGGAAGATCGGAGGCAAGGAAACTAGAGGGTGAACAGTTGGAGGAGAAGATGAGATCAAGACAGTGACCGTTTTGATGAGTGGGGGAGGTGGAGCATAGTTGGAGATTAAAGGACGACGTTAAAGCGAGTAACTTGGAAATATAAGAGTTGGAAGGATCATTAGCAGGAATATTAAAGTCACCAAGGATGAGAGAGGGGGAGGAAGGATCATGGAAGAAGGCAAGCCAGGCATCAAAGTCACTGAGAAAGGATGAAAGGGACTTATCAGGGGGACGATAAATGACCGCTATTCGAAGAGGCAGAGGAGAGAAAAGGCGGATAGAGTGGACTTCAAAGGAGGAAAAACAGTGAGTTTGAGGTGGAAGAAGGGGTTGAAATCTGGAGGAGGGAGAGAGAAGTAGTCCAACACCGCCCCCACGGCCAGCAGAGCGAGGAGTATGTGAAAATAGATAACCGCCATGGCACAGGGCTGCGACTGAAGCAGAGTCATCAGGGCAGAGCCAGGTTTCTGTTATGGCGAGCAGATGGAGGTGACGCGAGATAAAGAGGTCCTGGATATAGGGGAGTTTGTTACAGATAGAGCGGGCATTCCATAGGGCGCAAGAGAAGGGCAGAGAAGAGGAGGGGAGTAGAGGAATAGAGATGAGGTTAGAGAGGTCACGGTGAGATCTGTAGAGTTTGGATAATAGTTGGTGAGGAGGGCCAGGATTGGATTGATGTCACCAGCTGAGAGTAAGAGAAGGAGTAAAAGAGAGCGGAGGAGAGTAGGAGAGGTGTGGCCACGAAGGCGTCGAAGGCGAGAGGTATTTAGGTGGAATGGGGAAGGCAAAATGGAGGGAAGAAAGAGACGGAGATTAAAAGCCAAGAGGGAGGAAGAGGGTAGGAGAGAAGGTGAGGTGATGAAGTCAATGGATGGGAAGTGAGTTCCTGTAGCGGAGAGAGGTAGGGGGTGAGGGAAAAGATTAGGAAGGGACAGAGCTAGGAAGAGAATGTGAATAGGGGCCATAAATGATTAAGGTACTTTAGCAACTGGAAAAAGATTAGAGCGGAGGCCCTGAGTGGATCGGGGTGGACCTGGGTATCACCCCGGAGAAGGCTGTAAGGATATGCAGATGAGCTGCAAGTCCTCCACAGCACCTGAAAGGCAGCCGGTGGTAGAGGTGGGTACCTCTCAGCTGAGGAAAGGCTTACCAGGGGTTAGGCCGAAGCCAGCATTCCTCCCCCTGAGGGTCGCCTGATCCTAGCCACCTGCTCTCTCTGGATAATTTTTCATAGAAAACCAAAGTGCATAGTTTTGTATAATCAAAAGTACACACACTGTTCCATACTGTGCCTCCCCTAACCCCAGGAATGCCCCAACAGTAGATATTCATGTGTTGAAAAATGCACCTATTTTTACCCCCTTACAGAGTGGACAGTAGTTAAAGAGCACACTTCCATGGTTAAAAATACTGGTTTATCTGCAGAAATGCCCTTAATTAATGTCCTCTTAGTGAGGATTATTTTCCCATGTGCATCACTTTGTAATTTCAGTTGCTATTTAGATACCCAGTTCCCTAGTCTCATATGTTCCTCCTGTTTCTTCACAATCTGCTTGTGTTTTAACTACTTTGAATAATTTTGTGTTATCTGCAGAATTTGATCTCCTCAGTTGTTATTCTATCATGGTTAAATTCAAAAACACTGGTCCAAGTATACGGTAGATCCTGGCGGCATTGCACTATTCACTTTTCTTGATTGGGAAAACTGACCATTTATTCCTAGTCTTTGTTACTTAGAACACTTATCTTGCATCCTACAAAAGAATCTCCGGCAACTGGAGTGCGAGTGAGCATCCCGGTCTTTGGGGGTGTCTACTTTAACTGCTGTTTGAAGGGTTTGGAAGGCTTAAGGCCTTGTCCCCAGCGCACCTTCTGGCCTTAAGAAATGGTCTGCGCCTCATCTACCTAGTAAAATATTAATTTATTACAATACAGAAACTCCTGGGTTCTAATCCAACTTCTGCAACAAACTCTGATCTGGAGTAGGCCGCTTAATTTGGGGAAAAAAATATGCAATTGTAAAATCCACCATTCAGACCCAATCAAGTGCCTTCTAAAACCAGAGGTAGATTGAAGAAGGGAATAACCCCCATAAACTTTGTGCAATGTTTGATGTTGTCAATAATGAACTTCTGTGGCAGCAGGAGCATGTCACCAGAGCAACTTATCTTGATATAAAGCCTTCAAAGGAAGTATATGGTGCCTTGAAAAATAGAACCCTGTTCAGAGGAAGAATGACAAAAAAAAAAAACAAATATCCTGTCCCTTGTATAGATCTACTTGCACAGAATACAGGTCTCAGTTAATGTTCCCTTCCTGCAGAATTGTGGAGAAGAGCAGATATAGTCCCTCTCCAGCGGAAGTATGGAAGAGGTTGGGAACTTCAGGCTGGTAAGTCTGACTTCTGTAGTAAATAAATTAATGGAAACACTTTTAAAACAGAGAATAGTAAAGGTTTTGGAATCCAATGGATTACAGAACTGAGGCAACATGGTTTAACTCAAGGCAGGTCTTGTCAGACAAATCTGATTCATTTCTTTGACTGGGTGATCATGGTGTGGTGTATTTAGATTATAGCAAAGCCTTTGACACAGCTCCACTTAGACGACTAATAAACTGAGTGCCCTCGTTATGGGCCCTAAAGTGACTGACTGGGTTAGGAACTGATTGAATGAAAGGCAACAGATGGTAGTGGTAAATGAAGTTCATTCTGAGGAAAAAGATGTTACCCAGTGGTGTGCTGCAAGGTTCAGTTCTTGGGCCAGTTCATTTTAAAATGTTTGTAAGCAATATTGCTGAAAGGCTGTCTAGTAAGGTTTGCTGATTGCAGATGATGCCAAAATCTTCAATAGGGTAGACGCCCCTCATGTTGTGGATAATTTAGCAAAGCTAGAGGAATGGTCTGGAATTTGGCAGCTTAGATTTAATGCTAAAAAAAAAAAAATGCAGGGTCATGTATTTGAGTGCAAATACCTGAGGGAACGGTACAATTTAGGGGGTGAAGAACTTTTGTGCATGAAAGAGGAGCAGGACTTGGGTGTGATCGTATGTGATGATCTTAAGGTGACCAAACAGAAAAGGATGCTTGATTGGACAGGAGAGGAATGGTCAGTAGGAAAAAGGACGTGATTATGTCCTTGTATAAGACTCTCTGATGAGACCTCATTTAGAGTACTGTGTGCAATTCTGGAGATCGCACCTTCAAAAAAAAGATATAAACAAGATGGCGTCAGTCCAGAAGGCAGCTACTAAAATGGCTAGTGGTCTACGTCATAAAGCGTATGGGGAGAAACTTAAAGATCTCAATATGTATTCTTTGGAAGAAAATTGGGGGGGGGGGGGGGGGGGAGAAAATAGAGACATTTAAATACCTATGTGGCATAAATGCATGGGAGGCGAGTCTCAATTGAAAGGAAGCTCTGGAGTGAGGGGGGTATAGGATGAAGGTGAAAGGGGATAGACTCAGAAGTAGCCTGAGGAAATACTTCTTCGTGGAAAGGGTGGGTGGGTTCATGGAGTGGCCTCCCAGTGGGAGTTTTGGAGATGAAAACAGTATCTGAATTCAAGAGAACTTGGGGACAAATACATAGGATCTCCAAGGGAATGATAGGGAAAGTAGATGGCATGGATGGGCAGACTGGATAGACCATATGGTCTTTATCTGCCTACATTTTTCTCTGTTTCTATATTTCTAATACAGCACCAGCATGCTGTTTTTTCCAGGACTGAAGATGTCACTGTACTGCCATCTCTCTTGTTCACATGCTGACAACAATAATATCTTCTCCCAGCCTCATGCACCTTCCATATTTCCTCATCCAAATATATCAATATCCACACCCACACAATGCACGTGAATATCCATCTATACTGCAGAACAATGCCACGTTAACAGCATATGCCACAGCTGAGAGGCAGGGAGCATCCATATCATACACTTCCATGCTAATGCCACATCATCAGGGCATAATTATGACAGAGACAACCTAGGCACAAGGAGGGGGAGGAGGGTAGGAATTGATATACCATCTTATACAAATCAGTGGCGTAGCCAGACTGCCAATTTTGGATGGGCCTGAACCCAAAGTGGGTGGGCACAAAATTTTCTCTCTACCCCCCTCCCCCAGCAAAATTTAGTCACGCTAATCAGATGCATTTGTCACACAGGGTAAAGTGCTGCTTTTCAGTGCATCAGATTTCAGAAAATTTATTTAATAGCATAACACCCTTTTCAGTGAGCTTTCAGAGGCCAAAACCTCCTGCCTCAGGTCAGTATAATGCTGTTACGGTATCCTCGCCTGACCTAAGGAAGGAAGTATTGGTCTCTGAAACTTCATTAACACAGGTACCATATTACTTTATTCTAAATTAAAAATAAAATTATTTTCTTTACCTTTCTTGCATGGCCATTTACTTTTTCTCATTGTGTCGCTCCCAGTCTCTAGATTCTGCTTTCCTTCGTTTTCGCTTAACTCTTCTGCCACGGTTTCCTGGCCATTTCTCATTTTTCTCTCCTTTTTCTTTGCTTTCTTCAATATTTTTCTGCCTCTCTCTCTGTCCTGATTTAATTCATTCTTACTATCCATTCTTTAATTTCCTTCATCTACTTATGGCTTTTCATCTTTTTCTCACCCTTGTTCTCCCCATGCCCCTTCCTCTTATTCTCCAGTCTTTCACTACTCTCCTTTTCCATCCAGCAGCTCTCTTCTTTCTCTCCCCATCCTTCCAGTCTCCCCTCTCTCTCCCCATCCTTCCAGTAGTCTCCCCTCTTTCTTTCTGCATCCTTCCGTCCAGTGTCACCTCTTTCTCCCTACCCTTCCATCCAGCGTCTTCCCTCTTTCTCTCCCCATCCTTCCATCCATCTATCCTCTCTCCTGATCCTTCCATCTAATGTCTCTCTCCCTCTTTCTAACCAGTGTCTCTGTATCACTCTACCCTTTTCTGTTCAGTGTCCCTTCTCTCTCCACATCCTTCCAGTCTCTCACCTTTCTCTGCATCCTTCCAGTCTCTCCCCTTTCTCTCCCCATCCTTCCATCCAGAGTCTCTCTCCCCATCCATCCGTTTTCCCTCTCTCTCCCCATCCTTCCATTTGTTTTCTATCTTTTCTCCCCATCCTTCCATGTTTTCCCTCTTTCTCCCCATCCTTCCATGTTTTCCCTCATTCTCTGCCATCCTTCCATCTGTTTTCCCTCTTTTCTTCCCATCCTTCCATGTTTTCCCTCATTCTCTGCCGTTCTGTTTTCCCTCTTTTCTCCCCATCCTTCCAAGTTTTCCCTCATTCTCTGCCATCCTTCCATCTGTTTTCCCTCTTTTCTCCCCATCCTTCCATGTTTTCCCTCTTTCTCCCCATCCTTCCATCTGTTTTCCCTCTTTTCTCCCCATCCTTCCATGTTTTCCCTCTTTTCTTCGACGAGGCCCGCCCTGCATGCCAGCGCCAGCCCCCATTGCCGGCTACTGCTGCTTTTCCTGTTGAGCAGCAGGGCCGGCGCTACAAAAAAGAAGAAGCGCTAACGGCGCTAACTTAAGGACGAGAAATGTTTAAAAAAAAAAAAGCGCGGCACCGGCAGGCACTGTCTCGGCAGCCTTAAGGCATTGGCTGCTGAGGCATTGGCTGCTGGCTCGCAGGCTCCTCCCGCAGACGGGAGGAGCCTGCGAGCCAGCAGCCAATGCCTCAGCAGCCAATGCCTCAAGGCTGCCGAGACAGTGCCTGCCGGTGCCGCGCTTTTTTTTTTTTTAAACATTTCTCGTCCTTAGCGCCGTTAGCGCTTCTTCTTTTTGTAGCGCCGGCCCTGCTGCTCAACAGGAAAAGCAGCAGTGGCCGGCAATGGGTGCTGGCGCTGGCGCTGGGCGGGCCTGGGCCCACCCAGGCCCACCCATAGCTACGCCCGATACAAATACTTATTTTGTCCCTGGGGCAATGGAAGGTTAAGTGACTTGTTCAGAGGCACAAGGAGCTGCAGTGAGAATCAAACCCAGTACCCCAGGATCAAAAGTCCACTGCATTAACCACTAGGCTACTCCTCCACTCCACACGCCTAGGACCCAAACATATTGGGCTAGATTTTATATATGGCGCCAAGAAAGTGCTATTCTATAAGCCACACTTAAAGTTAGGTGCGGTTTATGCCCAGGAATTGTGCCTAACTTTAGGTGCTGCCATTCGCATCAACTGAAACATGGTGCAAATGTATCCCTGTTATTCTATAATAATGCAGATTAATTTTAAGAACACCCCCGTTCTGCCCATGACCCTCCCATTTTTATGTGTAAAATTTAGGCGTAGATCCCTTGCCTACATTTATGTGCATAAAGTTCAATTAAATGTAACTGCCAATAATTGCTTGCTAAAAGCCAATTAGCTTGTTAATTAAATTGGGTGCACGCCCAAATTTGCACAGAAACGTTTTGGCAACTTGTACAGAATTAGGGGGATAAAGAGCCCCTTATCAATTATTTAATCTGCCCCTACCTTGCACAGGAAACAAATGTCATTGGTTGTGGCTGCTGTATTGGCCCATTTATGATAAAAAAGCAGCAGCATCAGTCTCCCATGTCATCAGCCTGCACCATGCATCGGCACTCCTGTGGGGCCATAAAGCCAATGTCCAAAAAAACTGTTGCATTAACTGCTGCCATGCACTACCTCTATTCCCAGAGTCTTCAGGTCCCTGTGTGTCTGCTGGAGTCTTCAACCCTCAAAGAAAACTCAGCACTTGAATGCTGAAGAAGCAGTGATCTGCTACATGGGTGCTAGGGAGAATGCTTGTTGGGGTCTGGGGTATTAAACCTCCATATTAATGCAACATAATTAGTTGTAGAGGCCAATGTACTGGTGCTGGTTAATCCTGCCCTGCATACGATAGAGCAGAAGACTGTACCTCTGACATACCACACTCATGCTATCTCAAGCAACAAGGTTATGCTAGCACGACATGCCAGAGAAAGGGAGATGGGACTCTGTACCTCCAGCGCACCTCATCACATGACATAACCTTACGATTACAGCACATGGCACAAGAGGGGCCAGGAGGCTATGCTTCTAAGCATGCCATACTGTCAAGGCCATGTACCATCGTCTCTCCAGTGCCAGTATACCAGTCTGAGGGAGCTGTGTTACAGCATAAATTGGCAACACAACAAAGGCTAGATTCATTTACATAGATTTTATAAGAACAGTAATTCCATCTGCTGTGTGAATGAAAGGCAATCTGATGGAAGATAAATGATTAAAGCCAGAACCTGGGAGTCACAGGTGAGTGAGAAGGCAATGATTTTTATTTTTTGAAGCGTGTTCTTGTCGCCCATTACCCAGCCATAGGGCTAACAGACCTCCCTGTAGTCCTACCTACCTGCATTCCTTCTTTCACAGAAGCCCCTGCCCCTCCCCCCTCAAATGCTTTTTTTCATTACTCTTCAGGTCCCATCATCTCCCCGCCTCCTGCTTCTCAAGCTAATGTTTCCTCTGCTCATTTCAGCCTGGAACTAACTGCATGAATACCATTTAAACTAATTCAGTGTGTCAGGGAGAAAAGGAAGGGGGAGGGGGAACAAGGAATAAGGACAGCAAGAAAGAAAAGAGGATAGATGGAGAGAGAGAGAACAAAGGAGAAAGACTAGATGGAGAAGGAAGGAGATAGTAAGGACACCAAGAGAGGAGGAAGAGACAGGGAGAATAAGACAAGATGGGATAGAAGGGAGCAGAATGACTGACAGGAGCTGAATTCAGGTGTGTCTGTGCTGCCTGTTGACATCTTTTAATTTGTATCTTCTTTTGTACACTGTTTTGATTTGTTTGTCAATGTGGAAGGGTATATCAAATGTTAATAAATGATGAAAGATCTTTACTGACAGCTAACAGTGCTTGATGTCTCAGGGATTAGATCAGTGGTTCTCAACCCAGTTCTTGGGAGATACCTAGCCAGTCAGAGTTCATGCATAAGATAGACTTGAGTACAATGGAAGTAACGCATAGAAATTTATTTCATGCTTATTCATTGTGGATATCCTAAAAACTGGTCTGGCTGGGTGTGTCCCAAGGACTGGGTTGAGAGCCCCTGGACTAGGCAGTGCTGTCATTTTCCACTTGTTTATCTTTATGTTTATTAGATTCCTGATATATTGCCTTTCTGTGGTACATCCTAAGTAGAGGAGTATGGTAGCCGTGTTAGTCCACTCTTAAGGTTATCAATAGAAATCAAACAAAATAAAACATGGAAAAGAAAATAAGATGATACCTTTCTAAATTGGACATAACTTAATACATTTCTTGATTAGCTTTCGAAGGTTGCCCTTCTTGCTTATTTCCGATCTGACGAAGAAGGGCAACCTTCGAAAGCTAATCAAGAAATGTATTAAGTTATGTCCAATAAAAAAGGTATCTTATTTTCTTTTCCATGTTTTATTTTGTTTGATTTCTATTGTGGTACATCCAAAATGGTTAACGTATTACATACAAGTACTTTCTCTGAGAAGCTGAGGCCTTTTGTAATGAAGGGTTTAGAGCAGCCATTCCCAAACCAGTTCTCGTGGCACACCTAATCCCATTGGCTATTAAGGATATCCACAATGAATATGCATGAGATAGATTTGCATGCAATTGAGGCAGTGCATGCAAATCTAACTCTTGAATATTCATTGCGGATATCCTGAAAACCCGATGGGACTTGGTGTGCCCCGAAGACTGGGTTAGGAATGGCTGGTTTAGAGCCTTGGCCTTCCAGTCTATGAGGGCCACCAACAGATCAGGTTTTCAGTATACCATTAATATGAATGAAAGAGATTTGCATACAGTGAAGTAGTAGCAAGTCTCTCTCATGCACATTGATTAAGGGTATCCTGGAAACCTGACCTGTTGGCAGCTCTTGAGGACGGGAGTGAAGACCAAGGATTTAAAGCAAGAGTGTCAAACTGCAGTCCTGAAAGGCCGCAAACCAGTCAGGCTTTTAGGGTCTTGCAAATGAATATTCATGAGAGAGATTTGCATGAATTAACTCTAGCAAATATATCTCATGCATATTCATTAAGGATATCCTGCAAACCAGACTGGTTTGTGGCCCTCCAGGATTATAGTCTAGAGACAGCCCTGAGACATTCCAGTTGTACTCAAAGGTCATTAAAACAATCTGATCGTCAAACATCAAGCAGAGAAACTAATATGAAAGCTCTCAGGCAATTTGTCTAATCCAGGTCCTGAGTAACAGGAGCATAATTACTGATCCTAGATGTAGGGCCATTGCAGGTGGTGAGCAAGCAATGAAATAATTTTGGAAGTCAAAAAAGGGGGTGGGGGAGGCACTACACTGCCCTTCAAGTCAGTCAGTCTGCAAATACAAAAGCCCTAAAAGTAAGGGGGAACCAAAGCAATCCTTGCCCTGAGCATGATATGTCCAGTCACTGCCCTACCTAACAGACAGAGGTCCATTAACCTATATATCGGCAAGTTGCTCGTCCCTCATTCTTTCTCCTTCCTCCAGTACTGCTCAGTTACACGTGATGGTTGATGTTGTGCTATAGCCCTCCCTCCCTCCCCCCATTAGTGTTGGGAATCATAATGTTGCTTAGTGTATCAGTTTATGATCAGATATTGTAAACTGCTTTGATGCCCTTGGATGAATGGCTGTATATCAAATAATGAATAAGTAAATATTACAAAACACTCATCAGCAGAAATGAAGATTTGATTCTTGCTGTATCTTGTCAGATAGGGACAAGAGAACAGTTTCATCCAGCAGTCCTCCTTTGTCAATGCAGGATAAGATTATGAATGGACCTTCTTTTCATGATTTCTCCTACTATATTTTATTTCTGAGGGGGGCAGGTCATACCTTTTATTATTATGGCCACACCTGTGTTGTTTTAAGCAGCTTCTCTTTGTCTTCTTTAAAGCAGTTTCCAACTGTAGTGCCACATCTTGTTTACAAGTGGGACTCAGTTGTGATGTTCTGATGACAAACAGGACAGCAGTGCTTTACTTTTGCTTATAGTGGAAACAGTTAAGCCTGAGCAACTCTAAAAATATTCCAACTTCTCTTCTAGAATGAACCTTTCATGGTTGATGATGATATATTATTTTTCATTGCATTTTTGCTTTTCCACTAGCTCTTTGTGAGACACAGAGAAATAGACAGTTGTCACAAAACAACTTCTGCGGCTTCTGTTATTGTGAAGGGGAAGAGGAGGTTTTCTTGGTTGTGATAATTTCTGGTGTATAAAAGGGTACCAAGAAGTGGATCACTTTCCAGGTTATATAAGCACAGAGCAGGAAGCTCAGAGCTTTTCCCAGCATTTCAAGTTTGGCTTGAGAGAATGGGAGATATATTTTTTCCTCATGTATTTTTATGCTGACTGGATAATTGCTGTTCTGAGTGCAGATTACGCTCAGAGATACATATTCCTCTATGAGCCAAAGGCTTGGGGTTCAAATTCCACACAAAAACGAGTTTATTCCCAGTGCTAGCACTGCAAAGGGATGTGGTACTGCAGTGCTTTAGGACCTGTCCTCTCAGCCTAGCGGAGTTGAATTACTGGAGACATTGCCCTTCCAGTGTGGGTAATCATGTTGATATACCACCTTTCTGTGGAACAACTAGTTTACCTATTATATAGAGGTACTTTCTCTGTCCCTTGTGTGCTCATAATCCAAAGGGATTGATATTCAGCTGGTGGCAGTCAAGTCTTTTCCTGACAGCCACTGGTGTTATTCCCAGAAATTGAATACCAGGCCATATCCAGGCTTCAGCATTACATGTCCAGGTTTATAGAGCCAGCTACGCTGTAGCTATATTAAGTTTGACACTCGGCATTTAACCGGCTATGGGGCACTGCATAAAAGATAGGACTCAAAGCAGGAACTTCTGTGTTTGGATTTCTGTAGAGGGTGTCTTCCTGCTTCTGCTTTCGACATTTAAAAGATAGGACTGACTTTTATGCGGTCCTATTTATGCAGTGACCTTGGCCGGTTAAGTGCTGAATATTGGCAGTTAATCCAGGGCCACAGAGAGGGAGGGAGGAGAAGGGGGGGGGGCAAAATTCCCCGGTCCCGAGCCACCAAGGACGGCCTGGCGCCGGAATTTCTTGCCCTCTCCTGATCCCAGGACGTTGGCGCTGCAGTCCCGTCTCCACCTGCCTACCCTCAGTTCCTTTCTGTCTGTCGTGCAACCCCCTGCATTAAAAAAAAAAATCTCTAAAGCAGCAGTGCAGCGCCTTCTGCATGAAAGCAGCAGATTGCCTCGAGCGGGCCTTCCCTCACTGTGTCCTGCCCTCCTCTGATGCAACTTCCTATTTCCGTGAGGGTAGGTCACAGTGAGGGAAGGCCCACCCGAGGCGATCTGCTGCTTTCGCACAGAAGGTGCTGTGCCTGCTGCTTTAGAGATTTTTTTTTTTAATTTAAATGAAGGGGGTTGGATGGCAGGCAGAAGGGAGCAGAGGGTAGGTAGGTGGAGACTGGGAACTGTGGCGTCGGTGGCCTGGGAGCAGGAGAGGGAAGCGACAGAAGTAGCGTTTGGGGAGGGGGGTGGGGCGGTGGCGATCATGGGGGGACGCGACCTTGCCCCGGCTCAGTCTCTTGGCGGCCCAGACTTAACCATGCAAAATAGCTGATCTTGCTGTGTTAACCGGTCATTTTAAGCATCACTATTGCTTTGAATATCAATCCCAAATTTTTTGTGTACCTGGGGTAGTGGAGGGTTAAATAACTTGTCCAGGGACACAAAGAGCCACAAGAGGAATGGTTTCTCTGGTTCTCAGCTCATTCAACTAACTATTAGGCTACTGTACTCTTCCAGTGCTGAAACTACAGGGAAGTACTAGAGGAGTCATCAAAGTGATGGAGGCTGTTTCTCCAGAACCAGCCTTGGAAGGCAATGCTATGCTATTCTTACTTAACATCCCACTCTTTACCGTAATATTTTCCTGGACCTGGCTTCGTTAGACATAAAAATACAGCCAGATAATAACCCAGGGATTTTGTGTTCCTCTCTCTTGGACATTCATCCTTCCAACAACTGAACATTCCCTACTTCTGCTTCTGAAGTAGAAGTCAGCCATCTTAGACTAATAAAAACATTTTAAAAAACTTTTTTTTTTTGCAGGAAAGAAAATTAGCGCTATAAATAGTGACCATGAAGCACATGGATTCAGTCATCAGGAATACACAGCAGAGAATGTTCAATTTCCTTTGCTTTCATCTGTTGTAATTGTTTGGTAATGAAAAAGCTTTTAGTCTATAGCTGTTAAGGTTTATGTAGTTTACAAACTGTAATACACAGGAAGAAAGAGCAGAGGGAGATGGAGAAATTTAATAAAGGATAGTAATACAGAGCTCTCTCTAATCCTTGTCTAGCTGAATATATACTCAAGGTTGCCCACAAACCAACACACACACACTCTTACAAATACATCCTACTATATAAATGAAGAGTGACTGACGTGCCGCGCATGCGTGGCACATCACAAATCTCTTCTGACGTTGTTAGAGGAGGCAGGAACAGAGCTACGGGTGACCGTCGAGCACCGGGCGGGGATCATCCAACAGCAGCTCCGAGGCACACTCCGACAGGTCCGATGAGCTGCTGCCGCTGCTGCTGTGACCCGGGTGCTTTCCTCTGCCACCATCCCCCAGGGTGGCTTTTCTGATCGGGGGCTCGGCTGGACCTGGCGGGGCTCCGACCGCTTTCTTGTCCGTTTTAATGGGCTCAACGGCTTGTACAGAAATAAGGAAGGTCAAGTCAAGGGATCTGTCTATTGAATAGCAGAGACCTTTCCAGATCATCCTTACAATTTATTACACATTTGTGAAATACTAAACAATCTAGCACTGTAACATCATGGGGGCAGTTTCTGAACTGGCTGGGCTGGGGCAGAATCTGTTTTGTATTCACATGGTCAGGTATACATATGATATCACGTCATACCAATATGCAATGAGTTTATCTTATTGGTCAGACTGGATGGTTCTTGCAGGTCTTTATCTGCCATCATCTACTATGTTATGGTGGAACAACGTGCAAGACATTCTTTGCCTAGTGGAAATCTGTCGGAGGTTTGGCCACATTATATGACATGAAGATGTCTCAGGACTGCCAAATGTCTGCTAGGTGCCCTATTGAATGAACGGAGGCGGTACCCAATGAGCCACAAATGTCTCAATTGAAAGGAGCTCCATTACAAAGAAGAAAAAAGAATTTCATATGCAAGATCTTTTTCTGTCATCAAGGGGCCCTTTTACAAGTGCATTAGATTTTACAGCGTCTGCAGCTTAACGCACAAAACTACTGCATGGTAGCTGCAAATCTAATGCATCAACTATTGGAGGCATTCCCTACATTTTGTTTTACAGGTCCCATGTTAAAATACCAGTTAGGAGGTGCTAGTGCATAATTCTGGGAATGCCCTAACACAAAATGCACTTAACATGTTGTTTAGCCCACAGTAACTGCTGAAATACTGCAAAACATGTTAATGCAGTTGTGCACCAGCAGTTACCACACAGTAAACCATCATGAAGGGCCAGATTCAGTAAATGGCACTGAAAGTTGGACACCCAAAAATTTGCACTCAGCGCTATTTGATAAAGGACACTCTGGATTGATTGGTCTTTACAGAGTAGTGCTTAGCACATATTCTGGTGCCCAACTGAAACCTGGTGTAAATCCTGACACAGCTTGGGCATGTAGCCCCCAAATTCTATAACATTGTGCACAATTCTTTGGAACACCCCTGACCCTCCCATAGACCATGCCCATTTTTTGGGTTGCACATGAGAGGATTTAGGTGTGGATCTTTATAGAATCATGCACAGTCATATCCATGTGCAAATCCAAATTAGAGACAATTGGTAATGACTCATTATCTAATTTATTTGCATGCAGATCTCAGAATCACAAACAATTTTGAGTGCTCAAATTTGGGCGCCATTTCTAAAATCCAGGGGCAAATGCTTAACATACTTTACCATAAGGGCACCCTTCTGGTCAGGGTTCTTCACAGTCTCACCATTCCACCAGCAGCCACCCATTCAACCAGGTGTCCCATGATCCCATTATAGCTCCTTGATGAGTTCTATCAGAGGTTAGACACTGGTCAGATGAGCAACATTTACACTGCGGAGCAAATGATTTTTCTTAAACATTTTCTCAATATGGGTGTATAATGTACTATACACCTGCAAAGAGCATTTCAACTGGCTTAGGATTTGGACAAAACTGGAAGAGATTCTAGGATAAAGAGATATAAATCCAAACCACGGATCTCTTCATTAAGGATTTCAATATGGTCTTATTAATGTCATGCCTCTGAGCCTAGGCACATCCAGGAAGACCCTATAATGCCAGAAAAGATACAAAAGCAAAGCACTCCCCACTGAGGTGGGCAAGAATGTAAGGGGTGTGTGCTGTACAAGTCTTTGCGTGATTATAACTCCTAGAACGTCTTTAAGTATAACTTACAAAAATATAACACTTGAAAAAATTGCAGCAAGTACTGGGAATAGGGCCAGGACAGCAATAATGTATTAATCTTCTCTCAAAAACTACATAAAACTTAACAGCTATGGACTAAATGGTTTTTCATAACCAAACAGCCTTAACAACTCATTTCTAGCACTCCATAGCAGAAACTTCCAGAGGAACCCCAAATGGAAGCTAATTTCAGGATAGAAGCCTTGCATGAGAGAGGGAGAAATAGACATGTAGACAAAGACAAATAGACAAAATGGAGAAACTATGAATAATTTGCTCCAGATTTATCACTGAAAATATCCCTAGGATCTTCAATAGGAAAAAAAAATGCTGGTGCTAAACCACAGGGATAGACAAAGAGGAGAGAGAGAGAGAACCTTATCCAATAAAGCAGGGTTAGTCAGCTCCAGGCCTGAAATGTAGCATGCAGCTCTGGCTTCCAAGTTATCCACAATGAATATGCATGAGATCTATTTACATATGCCTCCTCATTGTGTGAAATTATATTTCATGCATGGTCCTTGTAGATATTCTGAAAGCGAGACATTTTTGTGCCACTGGACGATCAGTCGTCTACCCCTGCCATTAAGATCATTTCTATGGGCAAAGAATAAGAAAACCCCCTTTTTTGAATAAGGTCCAGAGAGATCCTGAATGGATAGAAAGCAGAGGTTTCATCACCGATTCTGGAGTTCAGCATTTTGCATGCCAGTCCCTGCTGCTCGGATGAAACCCTGTGAGACACATCTTGTGTTACTCAGACCTGGGTATTCAAGAAAATGTTGACTGCAAGATAATGGAGAGGCACAGTGGTGAGTTCTGAATTGACATGAAGGGAATAAAAGATTGAAAACATCAATGCATCATCAATTTGATGAGGAGAAGTGACTCAATGGTTAAAGCAATAGGCTGCAAATCAGGGAAACTGGAGTTCAAATCTCACTTCTTCCAACGACAGTCCGACACTTCTTGTGACATTCGGCAAGTCACTATCTCTCATTGCCTCGGGTATCCTATTGTACCTGAATACTTATCACCGTTGTTCAGTGCTGTGTACAGCCAGTACCAATATAAAAATAAGATGCATTACTATGGTAATGGATAAATAGGATAAAGAAAGAAAGGTTTTGTTGGGCAGGATTGCAAAATGCCCCTCCCTCAGAGCATAAAGATCAGTAGGAGGCAGTGGCATGCCATAAGTCTCCTGAACCTGGGGACCAGTGTACATTTTTGCTCCCACCCCACCCCAACACCACACTTGTATTTTTTGACCTTCCATCTCCTCTTCTAATGCCTTCATCAGGTTGGCACCTGGGGATTCATGGCCCCCTCCAATTCTCTCCCCCCACATTGGTACACCATTGGCAGAAAGGTGATATCTGCAGGTAGTTAATGGCAGATGGAGATTTGTGGCTTGCTGCTTTTACCTGATATCACACTGGTGAGAGATTCAACCAGAGTTCTTAAGAAATATAAAATACATAGTGGTTAATATTCAAAAGGTTTTAACCAGGCAGAAGATACTTCTATCTAGTTAAACCTAACTGAGCTGGCCATGCCTGGGTATTCACAGTTAGTGCCACTGAATCTCCCCTCTGACTGCCAAAGCACTAACCAGTTAGGTTAGGGGTGGTCTATGGGCAGAGCCAGTACTTAACCGATTAGCAGCAATATTCAGTCTGCTGACCAGTTAAGTGAGCAAATAAAGTTAGGACAGCTGTAAGGCTGCTTAACTTTATCCACCATGATAACTCAGTATCGGTCTCAACATCTGCCAGTGCCTGTTTAACTTCCAGGTTGCCGCACATACTCAAGACATTTAGTGCCAGAAGTCAGACATGATACTCTTTGGGATTCCGGATTCTTGCTACGCTTTGGGATTCTGCCAAGTGCTTGGGATCTGGATTGGCCACTGTTGGAAGCAGGACACTTGAGCTAGATGGACCATCAGTCTGACCCAGTCTGGCTATTTTTATGTTCTTATGACTATGTGGAGTTAACGCATCCCACATCTGTGAGTGACTTATAAGCCACTTACCGCCACAGGCTGGATATCAACTCCATAATTTCTTTTTCTACAGTTTTTTTTCCCAGAAGGAAGACTTTGTGAGCAAATGAGCCTGCCATAAAACAAATAGGTTGTATAAGGTTGCTCTGTTCCTGTAACACTCCTACCCTAATAGAACACCGATGATAGAAAAGCTGAGTATTACTTTAAGATACTTGCTCTAGAAACTGCTGCACTGTTATGAAGTTAACTGGAAGAGCAGTTGGACCACTTAATTTACCTCTCCTCCATCTCAGATGCCATTATTGAGAAACATTTTTAATGACTTTGCATTTTTTTTCATTAATTTACCACTTGGGGAAAAAAAAAATCTACCACTTTACAAGCTAAATCCAAGCACATTGCGCCAAAATGAACCCTCTCCTGTGTAAACATTTGATCCCACTGCTTGAAAACACACACGCATGGAGTAAAATACTATGCTGCAGCCTTGAATGAAAACTCTAGCAGGAAGCTAAAGCTTATTAATAAATTCTTTTTTTGTTCTGTATTGTCAGTGATAAATAGTAGCATTCAGCATCAATAACAAAAAACATCCTTGGGAAAGAGATATCCTCTCAAACAATGCTGCTGAAAGTCAGAGATTGAATTCAATTTCAGTTCAGAAGGCAAATTTCCCAGCTCAAAACAAAATGAACTTGGAGGACTGTCATTCCCAGGCCCGCAAGAAGGTTACTGCAACCTAGCTAGTCTGCATTAGAAGGGGGCCCAGAAGGAAGGGGAAGATGGGTTGTATTTTAAGGAAACAAATGGATTTGACTTACCATAGTGAGGACTTATGCACAACAGCAATGATTTTGAATCAGTTTTAACTGAGAAATAAAATCTCTCCTCAGACTGGATACAGTTCAGAAACACTGAGACGATGCAGAAAGAAGAGCGTGAAAATAACTAAGCAACTCATCCCATCAACTTTTCTTACAGGGAGCAATTTTCAAAGCCGTTTGGAAGAGAACACTGGGCCACCTGACTACTTCCCTACTCAGCCTGGCTAAAAGCACATTCTGGATTTGACAGTCCATGTACTTTTTGATTGACTTTAAGGAGTCACCCCTGAAGGAGTATTTAAGTTGAAGGAAAACGGCCTGTAGAAATCCCATTTTCAAAAGCATAGCACTAGGCCTGATATTCAGCAATGGAGGCTAGAGAGTAAGTCCAGTCTGTGCACTTTTGAAAATGCGCTATTACCAAAAGCATGGCAAAACTATATAAAAAAGGAAGCAATATGAAATGAAAACTCTCAGTTTGCACGCTGCTAATTCATGCATTCAGCAGTGCTGTATGTTTAACTAGCGCTGCTGAATAAATGCATGACCAATGACCATACTAAGGCTTATACGTTTGCCAGTCAATATTCAAAGCAATTTAAGTGGTCAGAAGAGGCTCCTGGCTGCTTAACGCACTTGTGTGGGGCTATCCACTGATGAATTCAATGACACTTAATCAGTTAGCGCTGCTGATACTAGCACTGATCACTACACTGAAAGCTGGATATTTTGTGGGCGGTCTTGGGGACTGTTTTTAATTACCCCTCTCTAGACCCCCACAGGACCCTTGCCCACGGAGGTGGAGAGAGGGTTTCAGAAGGCTCATAATAAGTCTCTTAAATATGACCTCTGTTTTCTGGCTCCTAATTTCCAAGGACATCCTAGGGCATCTATTCTCCCACATGATGTACTAGAGTTTAAAAGATAGTCTATTTATGTGATATAAGGTGTGAAATGAAACAGAAATTAACACAGAGACTAGAGAATAGTGAGATAGAATTTTACTTGTGTGTTTGTGAAACAGTTTAAAGAGAAGAGATTGAAACAGAGACTGAAACAGTTTAGTGAAAGAAATAGTCTTTTATTCTCACCCAAATCAGGACTTCAATTTGGTACATTCATCAGACAGATTCGGGGTTCAACCGGCCAGAGCTTCCCCGTTCGGAGATTCGTTGGGGAAAATGTGCCAATGATAGCTCTGATGCCCACTTCTTATATAGTATTTGGTCCCCATACAAGTCTATGGAGAGGGATTTTTTTATCTTAATCACAGGTCAGGTGTCCACCTGTTTCTTAATCTTTTTCCTGTCTTGCAACTAACTCCTAATATGGCCAACTCCTAATATGGACTGTTCCTAATCTTGTGCAACCATCTCTTCTAAGATGAAGAGATCAGTTCCATATCTTGTGACTCTGGCTGCCATTTTAACTGCAACAGACTCCATGTTCTGAACCAAACTTTTTAGGATTTTAGCCATCAATTCCTTGATCTTGGCTTTTGCACTGCTTTTGAATGTCACACTAAATTCTAATAAGGCTTATCAAGCAGCCCTGCTTCTGCAGGTGCTCAGCAACAAGGCCATCATCAGATTTTTAGGCCTAGTCAGTGCCTTTTAGCAGTTTAAGCTGTTTAAGGTATGTAAATTGACCCACCACTATTCCAGTGGATGGATCCCAAGCTGGGACACATATTAACTTGCAGGAAAAGCACGTCCTTGCGCAGCCAGTCATAGATTTTTAAACCTAGCTGGTATTTTTACAGCCTGAGTCTTAAAATCTGGCCTTCCACCCTTCCGGTGGGCATCCAGTGAGGGCCTCTTGCTGTACTATAATTATACAGGACGGAGTCAGCACTTATGCAGTTAGGTGCCAATATTCAGCACTTTACTACTACTACTCAACATTTCAAAAGCACTACCAGACATACGCAGCGCTGTACAGTCAAACATGAAGAGAGACAGTCCCTGCTCAAAAGAGCTTACAATCTAAAGGACATAACAACAGAGACAATCAAATTAGGACAGCATAGTACATCTGATTACACAATGTAATCAGATGTACTTAACTAAGTTTAGTGGATAAATTGGACCAGTTCTATCTTTATACAGTGTTGCTTAGGTGGTCAAGTACTGACTATCGCACTTAGGGACCCTTTTACTAAAGGGTTGGTGTGTGGCAATACCGCTGGGGCCTGGTGGTATTCCCCACCCCCAGCACGTGCCATTTCTGGTGCTACAAAATATTTTCTATTTTTGTAGCACTGGTGCTAACCCGGAGGTAATCAGGAAGCACCGCATGCTGCCCGGTTACCGCTGAGTTACCAAGGGAGCCCTTAATGCCACCTGAATGGGTAGTGGTAAGTGCAGCCCCTGAAATTGCCATGCAGCAAGTGGTTCACTTAGTGCACAGCCATTTCTTTATGAGAAAAAAAAAAAAAGACAGCCTTTGCAGTAAAAAGGGACCTCAACACGCATCAAAAACACATCTCACGACAGTGCAGTCCCCCTTTTACTGCAGCTTAGTGAAAGGATGCCTTAACTGAATATCTGAGGATAACACCTCTGGTAGCTAAAAAAAAAACCACTCGCCGCCACAGCAGAATATCTGCCTCTTAAAGTTAGGCCTGCTATTTCACAGGCTCAAATTCAGATGCATAATTCATCAGTTTTAACTGCCAAATGTTGTCATCAAATGGTAAAGATGGTTTTATGTGCAGAAAAGGGCTTTTATAAATTTGCATGACTGCATAGTCATGTAAAATGCATATGCACGGGAAGTAAAACGTATATGTACAGGAAGCATGTACCTACTTTTACATGATTTGCACAAAGACCTTCCTGGGAGCATTGCATGGATGGTGCAGAGTTGCGATATTCTTGCAGAGCACAAACACATTTACTCCAACTTTGAAGCAGGTATAAATGTATGCATGGGAATTTGCACACTACTGAGTTTAGATCTGGAAGCCTATTTTATAAAAGGCCCATAAATAGGTGCTTAAGTTGCCTTTTAAGATATAAATTCAAATAGGCATCTATTTTAAGACACATGTTAGAAACTTATTATGAATTCAAGCTCTAAAGATATATAGTAAAGAACTAGAGCTGTACCAAATAGTATATTTTACTATTTGGCCAAATACAAATAATGAAAAATATTATTCGGCCGGATATGAATAATGGGCATTGAGCTTTTACATAACAAATAATAAAAGAAGCAACGTGAAATCAGATATCAAGTGTTTATTTCAGTAGGATTTAACACAGTAAGAGACCCAGATTTGTATTCAAATTTACATTACTATTCTGCTTAATATGAATAATGTATTTGAGGCATTATTCGGGGCTGAATTGAATCGAATATTAATAGTCGATACAGCCCTAGTAAGTACAAGCTCTACCTTCACCTGTCCTCCCCTTGTTGGCATCATTTAATACATACAAAAGCATTCCCAAATGTAAATAGAAGCTTTTAAATGTGTAAATTGCCTATATGCACAAATAGCTGTTTTAGAAAGCTGCTGTTTATATGTGGTCAGATTGCAAGGAGGTGAGTTTAGGGCATGCAGAGGGAAAGGTTTGGGTAGACCTATAATATTGACAAATATTCCCCTTGTAAACGGAGAACATATGTCAATATCAAAAATTCTACACTTCGGCATTTACACCTGCCCTGAGGAATGCATAAGTGTCTGCTAGATGGGACAGCTGCAAAGGTCAAGGTCAACTTTTCAAATGCTCCTGACTGCAACCATGATTATATCTCCCTCCCTCAAACCCCCTGATAGCAGTAAAACTCCTGACTGTCCTCCCCAAGACAATGTCCTCCCCACCCCTTGATCCACCACTGGCACTTACCAGGAGTCCCTGTGTCTAATGAGGCATCCTGGATCCACAGACTCCCTTTTCCACCACCAGACACATATCAAGTGTGGACTACTTGGTTGCTTTATGCTTGCTAATTGTTAAAGGGATACTGCCCATATCCTCTTGAAAATTAGCCACAAAACATTTGCGTTAAAAAGTACATGCATGCATATTCGCAATTGTGCAGGCTACTCAATAATTGCCACCCTCCATAACACAAGTCTGTCATTCTATATCAAAGAAGCCACAATAGCAAAGGTGACAGAAAGTCCCAAAACAAGCAGTGTGATGCAGAAGTTAGTTAGTAACAAAGACTCGACACAAGGCCTGCCTCAGGAGTCTACCAGCACATTCTCAGTTCTAATTGAGATGACAAGTGAACCATCAAAAGCTGCACTGATACTCAACAAAGTAAAACACTATTCAAAACAAAACACTACACGTGAAAATTTACTGCCCTCCTTCTTGAGTTCCCCTTGTGTCATACTGAATGGTTTCTGATCAGGTTAACACCACAGTCCTGTGGGATAAGGATCTGGAACGAAGTCATGCCTCTTTCTGATTTATTTCTATTAATCCATCATCTCTAACACTCAATTTTTCTTAAGATGGCTAGAGCCAGCACCTCTCGGGAGCTGATTTTCTTGAGAGTTTATTCAGAAACCTTGTCTAATCTCCAAACTCTGCCTATGAATTGGCTGTCTCTGGGCAAGAAGTTGTAAAGAGAAAGGGGTCCTTTTACTAAACTCTGGTAAAAGGGGGCCTGCAGTAACGTCAACATCTGTTTTTGATGTACATTGAGGTCCCCCTTTACCTCTGCAGATATAAGGCTGTCTCTCCTTTTTTTTTTTTTTTTAAGGAATGGCTGTGTGGTAAGTGAACCACTTTGCATGCTGAGGTCCCCTATTACTGCTTTTATCACAACGGATAAAAGGCTGTCTTTTTACGAAATGGCCATGTAGTAAGTGAACCACTTACTGTGTGGCCATTTTAGGGAGGAGCACTTACTGCCACCCATTGAGGTGGTGGTAAGGGCTCCTGCGCTAACCCGGCTGTAATCGGGCAGCATACAGCACTGCCTGATTACCGCTGGGCAAACACTAGTGCTACAAAAATTGAAAATATTTTTGTAGTGATGGAAATGGCACATGCTGAGGGTGGGATCTACCACCAGGCTGCTGCGGTAGTTCCTGTTTGGTGCATGGTAAGCCCGCGGTGGGCTTACCACTGCTTAGTAAAAGGGTCCCAAAATGAGGCGCCTTGAACACATGGAAAAAGCCCTGTTTTTTGACTCAGTCTTCCAAGCTACTTGTTGAAAAGTGTTTTGTAATCCCCATTTTCATAGAATAGGAAGAAGAGTTAACACCCAGAGAATCAGGAGAAAGAAGATAGAGCCTGCAAGAATGGGATACTGGCAGCCTGGAAACATTGGTCCCTAATGAAGCCCTTCTTCTGACAGTCAAGAACCAAAAGCAACTATATATTTCCAGCATGAAAGCAAACTCATACCCATTATTTAATGAAAAACATTTTATAGGAATCTTGAATAGTCTTTAGTACAACATTTTTATTCAATCTCTCTGTCCATTTGTTTAATAAGATATAAAGCACAAAAGAAAGGGATTCCTTAGTGTCCCTAAGAGCAGTTCCTAGCCAATGAAAAGGTTCTCACTAAGTCATAAGAACTTCCTCTGTCCCAACTATGCACTGTAAAACTAGGAATATAGAATTTTTCTCTAAATATTATATGGTATATGTTTGCTCCTTCCTCTGTTGTTGCATCCTCAACGGTGCCCAAAGGAATCCTGCAGAGGGTGCTGAGCGGTCAGTAGAAATGACGGGAGCCCTTGTAAACGGAGAAGAGCGGGTAGAAGCAAGGAGAGGAAGACGGATAAAAGGGAAATACTTAGTACTTGGATCTGGGCACGTTTTCCCAAATTATTTTACAGAAGCAATGTAGTTCTCTATTCACAAGGGAGCATGTCTGTTACAGCTGAAATCTTAGCTTAAAAAAAATAGAAGTCTGGTGTTTTACATAGCGAGCCTATAGGGATGAACGGCAGCGCTTAGCTCTGTGCATTATATGCATTTTTATTAATACTGGATGGCATGTCTTTCATTCACTGCCGTTCTGCATGGAGGGTTTCAGCCGCCGTGTAATTACATTCTCTGGGTTTGCAAATAATGACATAACCCAGTCATCTTACTCTTGGTATGATTTATTGCAAATAACAAAATGCTATTATATGGAAATTAGTTCGCACATGAGCAGCCGAAAGAGAGCAGTTGAGAGCCAGTCGCTTTAATTCCAGGCAGAGAGCAGGGCACTTCAGCACCAGAGACAGCGCAGAGGCCAGCCCCGGGGAACCCGTATTACTTACAACAGTAAAACGATAAAGAGAGGAGAAACTGTCAATCGTTACTCGAGAGGTCTGGGGGGGGGGTGGGGGGGGGGGGGTGTCACAGATCCAAAGCAAGTCTCACACAGAAGAGTTTTGACCGAAGGCGGTAAACAGCGGTGCTCCCTATTTGCTGTACAAAGGCCACCCTAGTTATCGCCAACCTCCTGCATCTTCTCCTCCCCGCTGCATTCATTGAGGGACCCTTCAAGGTTTTTTTTTGTTGGTGTTACAATATATGTTTAAGAAATGTCATAAATATGACAAGAAAGTCAGAGTGGTTTAAATATCACAGCCATTATGAACTAATCAGAAAAATAGGACCGTTCTAGTAAGGATGGAGATGATAGTGAACCAATGTTTGTTGCTTTCTTGGGGAAGATATTCCAAACACCTAGAAGAAGTTCAGTCTTTAAGGGTTGCAAACAGACCAGGTTTTCAGATATCCCTAATGTATATGCATATACCCCAATTGAGTTACTTAATTTCAATCTGATTACAACTATATCATCATACCAAAGTAATCATGTTTAAGGTTTTATTATATCAGTCTACTTTATTGAATCTTAATGTGTGGATTACAAATCCAATCATATAAAACGTCCTATATCCTAGCTTCATTCATACTTCCATTCGTTCCATTTCTCTCTTGAATGTTCATTAGTCATATCCTGAAAACTTGATCGGTTTTGTGGCCTTTCAGGATGAACATGTGCACCCCTGCCATGCAGCGAGGTGCCAGCAAAGAAACCAGTACCCATATATAACAGGAACCACTGTGCATCGACCCCTCAGTCTTAAACCAAGCATCAACCCCCACCTCACTTTCCAGTGGGGCTTTATAGAGACACTCTTAGTTTCAAATCCCTTATATTTTACTAAAGCAAAAATGTTTCTATTCTTACGTTATCGCCCAAACTTATTTTTTTAAAAATTAAAGCATTATCTGTATGCAAACACCAGGAAAGCATGGCACCAGAAGCCCAGGCATAAATGCTACACTGAGTTAAGTACAGAATGTGTCTCTGAGAATAAGTTTTGGATTGTTAAGTCTCTACCCTGTAGCTATGTTTTCCTAAGCTTCCTATTATATAACTACTATGACAGAATCCAAGCATGCTTGGGACAGATATAGTGGGCAGAGGCAAGAGAAGAGATAAGAAGAAACAAAAGCACTGACTTTGTGTCACAGCAGGTGACATAGTAACTGTGTTGGAACCAGCAGGCTACAATGCTGCAGAAACAAACTGGGTTGTTGCCAAATGGTGGCTGTGTAACATTCAGCAAGGTGACTAGTACACTACTTTTTTTTTAACTGTTATTTCATTATTGATCTTGTTATACCTAATGTTTTATTCCACTACGTTACTCATATTCTTGTGTTGTTGTTATTATTATTAATTGTATTTCTATTCTGCCTTGGCAATAGCCAGGGCAGAGCAATGTAAGCCACATTGAGCCTGCAAATAGGTGGGGAAAATGTGGGATATAAATAAATAATAAGAAGAAATGAAGGAGCAGATAAATGATGTATGACTTAGTAACATTAGTCAGGTTAGTACTAACAAGTTTGAATTCCCAGAAAGCAATAATGGCAGGTTGGTAGTGACTAGGTTCTAAGGCCATGGAACCTCAGAAACCAGTTGTTCAAGCAATAGCTGATTAGGAAATTTTAAAACTTGGTGGTAAATGATATTGTGGGAGTTGGCATGACGGGAAAACAAATCAGCATGTTGCAACAAATTGGGAAAGATGTACTACTTGTTGGAGGATCTCAGTGTGTCCTTTGTTGACCACACAACACTAGTGCACTGTTTTGCTCAGCCCCCTCTTCTGAATGCTTGAAATTGCAGACAGATGGACACAGTTCCCCCCTTAATGCTTTCTTTAATTCTTTGACAAAAAGATGGATAACGAAAGAATTGGAGAAGAAGCAATATCCTACAAGTGATCAAGTTTCTATGGCAGGCAGCTGCAGTGTGCACAGAAATAACTGGGCAAACCGGATATGCCAATTGTTTTTTTTTATCTGTCATCATCTGTTATATTACTACCCCACCAAGGGCTCTAGTGGATGAAGTACATTAAAGGTTTTAATACCGACAGAGATGTCAGGCACTGACATTTTAATAACACTAATGCTGTTGAACTTCCAATATTATCACTGGAATACAAATTGGATGAGCTAGTCTGCTTTACCACAATTGTTCATATGAGGATCTTACATAAAATGTAGCATGAGAATCTTCCTATCGATATCAGCACGCCTGTAAGTTATCCTGTCTCAATGCAGCACTGATAATGGGCGTCTGGAACATGCATCATTTCCTATCTAAGCCCTTCCTTGCTGTGTTTTCATTTTCAATTCCTGAAATGGTGATATCATGAACATATTTCCCTTCATGTAACAGCAGCATCTTTGCACAGTTTCTTCCTCTCTAGCATTCCCATTACTCTTCACACTGGTGCAGGGGAGTCACTTTACCTTCCATGTTCCCCTCGCTGTCTCTCAAATCTGCTTCTCTTGTATCCTTCAGAAGAAATTCTACCTTCTGTTTGTGCTGAAGCCTCCAAAACAAGGCTTCCCAAACCTGACCTCAGAGCCAATCAGGTTTTCAGGATATCCATGATGAATTGCACTGATGATCACCCATTATATGCAAATGTATTTTATGTATGTTCATTGTAGATATCCTGAAAACTCAATTGGTAGTGAGGTCACCAGTATAGAATTGGGAAATCCTGTACTTTTAAGGTCTGGGCCAGTCACTGTTGAGCATATTAAATTGGTACTAGCCATCACTGGCAGCTATGACCTTGTGATACTCCTGAGTCTGGTCTCTGCCTTCTACTGCCAAGTTCCACGAGATTACCTAAGTGCCAGAGCTGTACAGTCCAGCCTCCATTTTTTCCCAGTTACAGGGCATACAAAAAGTGTCCATTTAAGCATCAGTTAGTGGTATCTGTCTACATCCATTACTTCTCCTTATCCATTCTATACAGAATAACCTGATCTTTACACCATCCTCTGCCTGATATAGGACCCCTGGACACTGCCTGTGTTACCAGTGTCCCAGATGATGCACAATTTTGTACATAGTACTGGCATGTATGCAATACAAATAGACATTTCATTTAAAGGCAATGACTATTCTGTGCTCAAAAAAAAGCTGCCTAAATCCTAGCTCTGCAGATAGCAAACTGCAGAGATAGGAACAGCAGCAGGCTACAGTGGGCAGACGTTCTTTCCTTCCTGCCAGGAACAAGTTTTTGGATGCCCTGAATCCTCTAGGCAGCTTTCCAGATCTGCCATTCAGATTTAGCAAGGCACGTGCCAGCTTGCGTGGGATCCGCAAGAAACCTGGCACTGCTCCTTCAGTGCCATGCTCTCGCTTCTTTTTTTTTTCTACAGTTTAACTATGGAAGGGAGGCGGAAAGGTATGAAATCCATGGAAATTAAGTAATAGGTAATCTCTCCTGGATAAACCAGGACTGGCCAGGGACCTGATATGTAGATGGGGCTCTCCCTCTATGAGCTTTCTAATCCAGGCTAAGAAAAATAGCTCAATGAGGTTTGCACAGCGAGCAGGACACTGCACAGTCCAGGGCAATGCGCAATCCCTTCTCATCCTGTCACTCTAGTGCAATGCAGAGCAATGCGCAGTCCCTCCTCATTCTGTCACTCTAGTGCAGTGCAGGGCAATGTGCAGTCCCTCCTCATTCTATCACTCTAGTGCAGGGCAATACACAGCCCCTCCTCATTCTATCACTGTAGTGTCATTTGCATGCTAAAATTAGAGAATAGGTAGTACTTACTTGGGTACATGTACACTTATGTACGTACATAAGCCCTAGGTGCACTCTCAGTGGTATTCTATAATTTTGGTGCACAAATTCACTTAGGGCTTGATTCAGTGAATGGCAATCAAAATTTGGCGCTAAATGGTATTCTATAAAAGGGTGCTCCTGGATGGGTGCCCTTTATAGAATAACATGTATTGCCAGGATCGATGCTCAACTTTGGGCGCAAGGATATATAACAACTGAAACCAGGTGTAAATTCCAGCATGGAAGTTGGGCACAGATCCGCGCTATTCTATAATACCGTGCGCATCTTAAGTGAACACCCCTGACCCGTCCATTTCCCTCCCTTTGCAGATCCACATGGAAACACTTAGGCAGTATTCTATGAATGGACATGTGTGTGTGTTCTCGCATGGATTTGCAGTTTCTGCTCCTTTTCGATGCCTAGTATTTGTTTGAAACACTTTTCCATACTATATACAGAATTCCCCCATTAGTGCTTAAATGCAAAGGGACATAGATATGGGCAGAGCGTAGCACAACAAAGAGAGGGAACAAAGTACAAACCCAAATCCAAACAGCAAAAGAAAGCACCAAGAGTCTTTAATCACACACCTTTGGGGAATAGTCTTCATTGGACTTTAATATTTAGGGACAGCGTTTTTATTTAAACACATGTGCGGAGGAGCAAATACTGCCGCTGCACACAGTTCCCACAACCCTTGTTGAGCAAATATTGCTGCCAAACATTGCTCCTGCAACTCCTGTGACTCCTGACGCAGGCGCTGTGCGCCGAAACACGGCCAGTGTCAGGTCATTTTCTGAAGACTGTTTCCCAAAGCTGTGTGATTAAAGGAACTTTGTCCCATTTTGAAGGCTCTTGTTGCACATGTGCAACATTACAAGTTGAGAATGCAGCCCGCATGACCAGTGCAAACAAATATCCTGACCCAACCTACAGAAATCTCCCCACTGGGCAACAGCATAAACCCAAGCATTACAAGGAAGTGGTATATTAGAAGTTGTAGTATGTTTCTGTGTGGGGTCTGCAGAAAAAACGGTTCCAAACAATCCCCAAAAAATTAAGAATGATTGCTTCCTACTAATCTGGGCTTGTTACTGTCCCTTTTACAACTGTGTGTTCCTAGTCAGTGAGTCTTACCATAGTGGGTGCACTAGCGAGATGCTGAAAAGTCTCTAGTGGCATGAAGCAGCCTCATACCTGAGCTGTGATGCAGAAAAGGATTTATAGATGTAAAGCTACATCTCGATAGCATCTGGAACAAATCCCCGACAGTCTTCACACAGCTCTGCACTAACAGCATCAGCTCCGGCAGAGCAGAAATGACACGAATGTCAGCACAGCATCAGCCTCTGCGAGGCCCCTTGACAATTAAACTGCATTCCAAACTCAACACCTTTAATGCATTACAACACTGCCACACCTGAATATCTGCTTCATTTATGGGCTTTCAAAGTCTGCTTATTTTCTTTTTTAATTAATTATTTGTTAAGTGGAAATGGATTGTGAAGCTCAGGCAGATTTTCCTTCACTCAATGACATCAGGCAGGGACAAACAGATTTGCTTCTAATATGCCTCTCCTAAAGGGGAGGTGTGGAGAGGAGAGAAGATTTATGCCATTCAAACATTTTATTAAATATGTAAATAATAAATTTAAAAAGCACTTTTTATTTTTAGTGGAAAACAAATTCTAGAATGAAAGGTTATGGCATAAGCCACTAAAGGGAGGAGACTCAGGAATAAGCCCATGCACCTTTAACACGTGGGTGCACTTCTTCAGAGAACGAGAGGGTGGATGCCTGAAATAGCCTCAGAGGGTAGGCAAAACTGTAACAGAATTCAAGAAACCCTGTGCTAAGCAAAGAAGTTCCTCAGCTGAGAGTAAGGGAGAGGTAGAGCCTCTGGATATCTTATACTAGATTGTTACAACTATATGAATATTTTTCAGGCTTATTTTCAAAAGGGAAGGGCGCCCATCTTCCGACACAAATCGGGAGATGGGTGTCCTTCTCTCAGAGTCGACCAAATCGGCATAATTGAAAGTCGATTGTGGGCATCCTCAACTGCTTTCTGTTGTGGGGATGACCAAAGTTCATGGGGGCGTGTCGGCACCATAACGAAGGCGGGACTGGAACTTGCTTAAGAGATGGGCGTCCTTGGCCAATAATGGAAAAAAGAAGGGCGTCCCTGATGAGCACTTGGCCGAATTTACTTGGTCCAGTTTTTTCTTGCGACCAAGACTCAAAAAGGTGCCCAAACTGACCAGATGACCACTGGAGGGAATCGGGGATGACTTCCCCTTACTTCCCCAGTGGTCACCAACCCCCCACCCTAAAAAAAATTTTTTTTAAAATGTTTGAGCCAGCCTCAAATGTCATACCCAGCTCCACGACAGCAGTATGCATGTCCCTGGAGCAGTTTTAATGGGTGCAGTGCACTTCAGGCAGGCGGACCCAGGCAGTGGCGTACCAAGGGTGGGCAGTCCACCCCGGGTGCACGCCACTGGGGGGGTGCCTCGGCGCGCGCCTGTCAGCTGAGTTCGCTAACTTCGCTGCAGCTCCCTCTGCCCCGGAACAGGTTACTTTATCATTTTTGTTGCCCTTCTCTGTACCTTTTCTAATCCCACATGGAACTGCCTTTATAGAATTTGTGCTTCACACACACACTTTTGTGATGCCTAAAGGTGGGCACCGTATACAGAATCTACCCCAATATGCAAAGAAGATGCACTCTTATTTAAAAAAAGTGCTTCCATTCTTGATAGTGCCTACATGTATGTGCAAACCATCATGCGTGCACACACTACTGGAAAAGAGCGTACACTTTTAAAGAAGAGTTGTGTCCTCTTTGCACATTGTGCACACTCTAAGAAGAGTGCACACTATTACTGGTAAACCCATCCCCAAGGAGGAGCCTGCTTAATGATGGGGGTGCTCAGCACCCACTGCCACCCACAGAGCTAGCTCTTATGTACTGTGCATCCAAGTACATGCTGAGGTATCATTTGTACATCTTGATGCATACTCACCATGTTCTCAGGGGTCCATTGACAAAGGTGCGCTAGCGTTTTTAGCACACGCTAAATGTTAGAAATGCCCATATATTTCTACATGCTTATTTTAAGCGTGCACTAAAAACACTAATGTACCTTTGTAAATGGACCCCTCAGCATCCCCAGCACACATCCACAGAGCTATTATACAGGAGGCCTGAATGGAGCTCACAGACACTACTGTTTCTTAATTGCCTCTAGCAAAAACATACATTGAACATCCTCCTTTGCTTAAAGTGCTTTTGTTTCTGAAATCAAGATAACTTCCATCAAATCCCCATCCTCAATCAATTCCTGTATTTCACACACACAAAAAAATTGATTTGCAGCAATCATGAAGCTTCCCCTCAGTGGGATGATAAAGTCACAACTGATATCCACTGAACCGAACTCAGCAAGGTGACATGTGGATAATCTGCCTCCATTAATCCCCTTCCATCAGCTCCTCCTCCCAGACATATATACCTCCTCCACTCACAAAACCCCCTTGCAGGTTAACAGAGCTTTAATGCACAAAGACAGCAGTATAGAAGGCAGAGTTGATCTCCCCTATAAGAGGTAGCATCTCTTATTTTCAGGAAATGTGTTTCAGCGTTCTTTGCATATTTCCCCATTAGTTCTTCCTTTGCAGGAGGAATCGGATAATATTCATCCAAATGGCACTGTATCCCCCTCAATCACCTTTTCCCTCCCAAGAAAGAATCAAATTAGTCCCCTACTGCTCTCTGCAGCACAGTGTGAGGGATAAATGCAGATAATTCACCTATGATTACCAAAACCCATCTTATGCTGTAAGAGCACAGCATCTGAGCCAATTTAGTAATACAGCTGACCAAGGGGCCAATGCAGAAAGCTAGCACAGATGGTATTATGCAGTTAGCGTTGTACCTGAGCACAGTGCAAGAAAGGGTTTTCTGCAGAAGTTAACCCTGCACAAAACCCTGTGTTATATACCAGCGCACAGCATATTAAATTCAGTGGAAATGAGGCTGCTAGTTATTCAGCCCCCTATTAGCCATTCAGCCCAAACGTTTGATAGTACCACGTTTTGATTACTGCAACTGGGAATTTCAAAATCCCAGCTAAATTCTTTACAGGCTGCATAAAACTCAGTTGTGAGGGTTTTAGTTGGTTATAATTCGGTATGAACATATATCACTGGTTCTGAAGAGTATACATTATTGAGTATCACATACAGTTCAAAATTTGATGTCTGGAGTTTAAGATTGTAACAGGTCAGGTTTCCAAAGTCTTGGCTGCACACCTGCATGCATATCAACCAACAAGATCCTTAAGATCTGCAGACCGCTTCATTCTGGATGTACCATCACATCATGCAATAAGGTTAAATGAGTTCAGGCTGTCCATTTTTTATGTAACAGGTCCTGTACTATGGAACAGTTTACCACTGAGGCTAAGAAAGAGTTAAGATGTAAAACAATTCAATAGGGATTTAAAGACACATCACTTCATACAAGCCTATGGAGAGGTGTAGGAATTGAAGTAAGATGGCAGGAACTGCAGCCCCCCCCCCCCCCCCCATTACCTCTCCACTCTCATCTCTCCCTACATTCCTCCCCGTGAACTCCGCTCATTGGACAAATCTCTCGTCGTCCCCCTTCTCCTCCACTGCTAACTCCAGACTTCGTTCCTTTTCCCTCGCGGCACCTTATGCCTGGAATAGACTTCCTGAGCATGTACGTCTAGCTCCATCTCTACCTGTTTTCAAATCTATGCTGAAAACCCACCTTTTCACCACTGCTTTTGGCTCCTAGCCACTACTCAATTGCCCTCCCTTGTTCCTTTCTCACCCAGTACTTCCCTCACCCTTAATTGTCTTGTCTGTCTGTATTTTTAGATTGTAAGCTCTATTGAGCAGGGATTGTCTCTCTATGTCAGGTGTTCAGCGCTGCGTGCGTCTGGTAGCACTATACAAATGTTAATAGTAATAATAACTGTGTTATTATAGAATTTAATGTGTAGCAGAGGCATAGCCAGACCTCGATTTGGGAGGGGGCATGAGCCCAAAGTGTGTGTGTTGTGGGGGGCACATTTTGCCCCACCTCCCTGCTGTTCTCGACCCCCGCCATAATCCCACATACCTGGGCTGGCGGGAGCCCTCAAGCTGAAGCTTTCCCGCGGCAATATTTGCTGCTACGCTGCCTGCCCTGCTTTCCCGCCCCAGCGCACATGCTTGTTTTTAATGACATTAAGTATGTGGAAAGCTCGCAGATGCTCAATTTCACTATAAATGAACGTGCGTACGGGGAAGGGGAAAAGCAGGGCATGCAATGTGGCAGGAAAGCTTCCTCTGGCAGGGCTTGTGGACCCCCTCCCCCCCCCCACCAGCCAAACCAGAAGACCTTGGGAGCCCCAAACCCAGGACCCCCATGGCTATGCCACTGATGTGTAGAATTGTGAAAATAAGTTAATGCGCGAGTTTCTGTGAAGAATGTGTAGGATGCATTTGTATGTCAAACTATATTCGCTTGGTTTTATATAAATTATGAATGTATATACTGTCATCCACCTAGAACGACTGGATTGTGTGGAACACAAGGTTTTTAAAAGAAATAAATAAAATGCAGAGAAATGCGCAGAAAAAACTTTAAGGTGAGCACAACGCCAGCTCTGAGGAGGCGTAGAAGGGTTAGCTCATTCTTCTGCAGTAGCATCTGTTCCTTCCTTTTGCTGGAAGCACAGCTGTACCTGCAACTTTTTAAGACAGAATGGGAGGTGATCATTTGGCACACAGGTCCAAACAGAAAAAAAAAATGGTTTCTGCGCGTGTGCTGGAATGTTGCTCTGCATACAAATATTTATATCAACAAGGTAGATGAAATAATCAAGAGTCCAATCTGCTGTGCATACTTATTAAATGCTAGTTAGTGCCTTGTGCTTTTGGAGTTATGATTCCCTTCTTATGTATAGGGGAGGTCTCATATATGATCACGGGTTAATATTTTCCCTCACTCGTTGGTGAGACCCCTTCTGTGACTCATTTTAATCATCAACTTTACGCCTGTATATCTAGGAATCAAGTGATTATTCTTTTTTACTTTTTTATCTTTTAACTGTTCGATTAAATAGCACAAGGCTGTGCTTCACAACTCATCCACTGTCTCATCAGCAATTACTACCAGTATTGGGTAATGGCAGGCTTGCAATAGTCACTTATCTGGACTTATCAGCATAGTGCCTCAACGCCCCGACTTTTAACCCCGGACAGGTGCCTGTTTCGCTGTCTTGGCTTTCTCAAGGGGAATATTTCCACATCGGGTCTCTGCTCTGATGCCTTCTTCTTTCAACTGCTTTTGGGACCCAGGTGGTTGCCTTAATGTGATAACCCAGTCCTGGCACACAGGAGCAGCAGAGAGGCCGGAGAGTAGCAGACGCACCAATGCAGGAAGAAAGGGGGCAGGGGTGGTAGTGGTGGTCTGAGCGAGTGAGCAAGAGGTGGTGGTGGCGGCTGCTGCTGCTGCATCCCAATGTGTGTGTGTGGGGGGGGGGGGGGGGGGAATGGCCCTGCCCCAGGCCCGACTCTGTCTCTCGGCAGCCCTGCCCTCCCAAGGCTGTGCCCCCTTTTTTGACCTGTAAGTAACTTTTATCTGCGAATCTGGGTGTGTTAATTTACATGTATAGGTTTTAATTAATGCTAATTAGCACTGATAATTGTTAGGGCCCAATTATCTGCACTAATGGTCTTGTTATTCAATTAAATAGTGCATGCAAAATGGACATGCACCCAAATTTGCACATGTAATTTAAAGTGCCTGTTCTAGATTTTGGGGGTATATTGAAGCACTGCAAAGTTATACAAACATATTACAATACAAAATTAGCCAAACCCCCTTTCTCCCTCCCTCTGCTTGCAGCACTCTGGGCTCTCTCTAATGCTAAGGAAGTCATTCTAGAAGCATCTATGTGAGTAAATCAAGGAGGTTTGATTGACAGGATACGGTGTCATGTGACAAGGCTGAAGCTGTCAACATTCAGGAGGTTTAAATGCTTCCTTATGCAGCAGCCGCCATCTTGATACTCTCAAACACATTTCTTTGTTTAGTGGCAAGCTCCGCCTTCTGGCTTCAGGCCAGATAATGGGCCAAGCACACTTCCGCCGTCTTCTGTCAATTAAACCTTCTTGGAGTAAATTCAGTGGCATTTACATATGTAAGTTGGATACAGGTGTAAATTGCAATTTCAGCAAGTTATATTTGATTGCTGAGATACAGAGATTGGAAGCATGTTTTGGACATGGCTAGGACAGCTCCAAATTTTCTAAATGTATTTCACATTTTACAATGGTAATATTATGTATATTTAAGAAAATGTTCCCAAAAGCTTTTTTCTCCAGCTCCAAAGTATACATAGATATTATAAAAGTTCATGTTAGGGTCAGGGTTTTAAACAGGGGATCAAGGGACTCATTTTCCATAATCCCCTGTTTCTTATTTTTGCATGAAAAAATGTCATTGCAACTTTGCTGGCTAATTTGCACCATTCATATATCTATCTAGTTTTATGAACTTGGGCCACTATGGGGGGAATTTTATAAAGGATGTTTTGCATATGAAAGCCCCTTATAAAATTCCCCACAGGTTACGTGTGTAAAAGTACACATGGTTTAAGAACCCACATGCTTTCATGACTTGAGTATATGCATCTTCTAGGAAGACTTTGGGTGGAGTCACAGTCCATGCATAATGTTTATAAAATGTCACATACTTTAAGTGAGAACATTTACAAACACAGAAAAACGTAGGCAGGTAAAGACCATATGGCCTAACCAGTCTGCCCATCCGTGCCATCTACTCTCCCTATCTCTCCCTTAGAGATCCTATATACTTGTCCCAAGTTCTCTTGAATCCAGATACTGTTTTCGTCTCTACCACTTCCAACAGGAGGCCGTTCTATGAATTCACCACCCTTTCCATGGAGAAATATTTCCTCAGGTTACTTCTGAGTCTATCCTCTTTCACCTGAAACCTATGACCCTTTGTTCCAGAGCTTCCTTTCAATTGAAAGAGACTCACCTCTAGTGCATTTATGCCATCTAGATATTTAAATGTCTCTATCATATCTCCCCTGTCCTGCCTTTCTCCCAAGGAATCCTGCTTCTGAGCTGGTGTAAAATATCCATAGCTTCCATTACCCTCCAGAGTAATTCTCTACACCTCTGACCCTCCCAGGTCCACACCCGCTTGCAGTTTCACATCTTGAATTTTAGGCCAGATTATAGGGCACCTAGCCTAAGTGTATTCTATAAGGGACGTCTATATTTAGGCATGGTATTATAGAATACGCTTAATTGATATCCTAGCACCTAAAACTACATGTCTCCATTTATACCAATGAAAACATGGCGTAAATCCCGGCACATAGATTTAGGCGCATTGGGCCATATTCTATAACTATGTGCATAAATTTTGGAATGCACATGAAATGCCCATTTCCCCACCCATAATCATGCCCCTTTTTGCCTGTGCGCATTAGAATTTAGGCGCAGTGTATTACAGAATACGCTTAGCAAGTTATATACGTAAATTCTAATTACTGCCAATTAGTGGTCATTATTGCTATCCATATAACTTCTAAAAACCTATGGATAGCAAAGATACATGTTAGATGAACATATTTAAACAAAGTTATATCAGCCCATAGGAGACTACCTGTCAAATGATGCTAGTTATCTTGTGACGTTAGCAGGAGAAGGGAATAAGCATCCAAAAAACTTTGCATGCCATTTTCATTCTGTCCTACAGAACAGGACATTGTAGACGTGAAGCACGAGACACACTGATGGCCTACCTGTGCTATCTAGTACAAACCCAAGTGAGTAACTTAGAAAGGAGACCTTGCTCAATATAGAAAGGTTGAATATGTGTTCCACCCCCACCTGCAGTACCTTCATACCTTGATTAAGCATTTCAGGTCACATTTCATTCCCAGAAGCCACTTAAATTTCATCTTTTCTGATAAAATTCCACACCGCAGCAACTGATTAATTTTTTAGAACCTTTAATTAGCTCCTGAGACAAAAGACTGTTGTGCTATGTAGGTTACAATAGGACTGGTTCTACCTGAGCTGACACACATAGGAATGTGATATCTCCATGAGAACAGTTGCAGTGTACCTCAGACTCAGCAAGTTGCAACAAGCACCCTAGTAAATAGCATTCAAGGTTTAGATGATGTTACAGAATTTGGATGACCCTCCTAAAGCTCCTCTAAACTTTACGTTCTATGATAACTTCTCATGACTTTGTTTGAGGCACCCTGACCTCGAACTGTTCTGTTCTGCAGCACTGCTGGGTGTATCTGCTCTCATCAGGGGCAGGCTGACCATTTGGGCAACTGGGCAGTGCCCAAGGGCCCAGCGGCTCAAGGGGGTCCAGAGGTTCTGCCCAGTTGCCCGCTGCCGAAGGCAGTCCTACCTTGAAGGGCCCTGGTAGTCTAATGGCTTCTTTGGGGGCAGCTGGGCAGGAAAGAATCACATTCTTTCCTGCCCACTGCTGCTAGTGTGCCTGGGGCTGGCGCCGCTGTGTTTTAAAAATGGCTGCCGACACCTGCGAGACTGCAGCAGGAAGACTCAACAGCTATTTTGAAAACATGCTGGCAATGGCACCAAGCACACCAGCAGCAGCGGGCAGGAAAGAGTGGGATTCTTTCCTGCCCAGCTGCCTCCGAAGAAGCCACTAGACCAGGTTGGACTCACTTGCAGGGGTCAATAGTGTGTGGGAGGGGGTCAGCAATTGCAGCGGCGGGGGTACTGTGATGTGCATGAGGGAGCATCGGGCGCTGTCAGTCCACCCCTGGCTCTCATGATTTCTGGCCTCAAGGAAGGGAAGCTGGAATGTCTCAGTACCTTGTGACTCTGGGCAAGTCTTAACCCTCCATTGCCTCATGTAAGCCACATTGAGCCTGCCATGAGTGGGAAAGCGCGGGGTACAAATGTAACAAAATAATATGGGGTAGGGATGAGCACCCAGAAAGTTTTCATTTCCTATGGAAAGAAATGTCATTATAAGCGCACACTATCTCCTGGATTTTATATAGGTGGATCCCAGATCCGCACGCAAAACAATGAGCCACTAACAATCATTAATTAGTGTTAAATTGACTCATTTGGTTTTCGTATGGATCTGTCCTGTGCCTTAGTCTATAAAATACGCGCCTAACTTTTATTTTGCACAACTGAAAAGGAGGCGTTGCCATGGGAAGTGCATGGGCAGGTCAGGAGCATTCCCAGAATTCAGGCACAGTGTTACAGAATAGGGTCACTTAAATGCTCAATTGCCATTAGTCACCCGCCAGCATTTACAGCAAGTTTCAGCAGGTTTAAGTGCAGTGGCTAAAGTTAGGTGCAAAATCCTTATTATGCTAGTATTCTGCAAGGTACGTTCTGTGCAGAGCGCCCTTTACAGAATTTAGCACAGATCTTCCTAGCACCTAACCATGGATGCCATTTACTGAATTCCCTCCCCCCCACATGCGCACATACCCCCTGGATTCTATATAGCGCGTCTAGCATTCTGTGCTGAAATCCAAGCGTATTCTGTAACAACGTGCATAACTTAATTGGCTTAACAAGCCAATCAGTATTGTTAACAGTGCTTAAACAATAATGAGCAGTAATTGCCAATAATTACAATTTATGCGCACATCTCCCTAAGCGTATTCTGTAATGCACTGTGCCTAAAATTGAATGCACGCAGGCAAAAAGGGGCTTGGCTATAGGCAGGGAAATGGGAATTTTGTGGGTGTTGCAAAATTTACATGCGTTGTTATAGAATATGGCCTTCTCCTGGGATTTATGCCGTGTTTCTGTTGGTGTAAATGGAGGTGCCTAGTTTTAGGTACTGGGATATCAACTAAGCATATTCTATATAGCAGTGGTTCCCAAACCTGGTCGTGGAGGCACCCCAGCCAGCCAGGTTTTCAGTATATCCACAATGAATATTCATGAGAGAGATTTGCATGCGGTGGAGGCAGTGCATACAAATCTCTCTCCTGAATATTTATTGTAGGTATCCTGAAAACCTGACTGGCTGGGGTGCCTCCAGGACCAGGTTTGGGAACCACTGCTCTATACCGTGCCTAAATCTAGGCTCCGCTTATAGAATATGCTTAGACAGAAATGTTTTCTGTGCAGATTTTCTAGGCACCATATGTAGAATCTGGCCAATAGTGCTTGCACTCCTTAAAGAATGCATGCTATCACATAATACCCTGAATTCTATAAAGGTCACCCAAATTTTGGTGCACAGTGCAGATGCAAATTACTTAGTTAACGAGCCATTAATCAACTATTGGTGTTAATTGGCATCAATTTGCATTTGCACGCACATCTGCCTAAGGGTTATTCTATAATGCTATGCACCCAAGATGTGTCATGTACAACCCAAAAGGGGGTATGGCCATAGGAGGGGCATTTCCAAATTTTATGCATGAAGTTATAGAATTTCTGGGTTGCGCTTTCAACTTGTATGCCAGGATTCACAATAGGTTTCCGCAGGTGTAAGTTCTCATGTCCAAAGTTGGGCGTGGGAATCCACTCTAAGCCTGGAGTGCCCGTTACAGAATAGTGCTTAGCGTGGATTTTTCCTGTCACCTAAATTTGGGCACCATTTATAGGTTTTACCCTTATGTACTCAGCTATTCTGTGCAACGTAAAGCCCTCTTTGCAAGTCCTCGCCAGCAAAAGGGAAAGGGATTTGATATACCACTTTTTTGTGGTTACAATCAAAGCAGTTTACATATTATATACAGGTACTTATTTTGTACCTGGGGCAATAGAGAGTTAAATGACTTGCCCAGAGTCACAAGAAGCTGCAGTGGGACTTGAACCCAGTTCCCCTGGTTCTCAGGCCACTGCATTAACCATTAGGCCAGTGGTTCCCAAATCTGGTTCTGCAGGCACCCCAGCCAGTCAGGTTTTCAGGATATCCACAATGAATATTCGTGAGAAAGATTTGCATGCAGTGGAGACAGTGCATGAAAATCTCTCTCATGAATATTCACAGTGGCCTCCAGGACCAGGTTTGGAAACCACTGCATTAGGCTACTCCTCCAATGCTCTCCAAATAGCACTCAGAGCAGGAAGAAAAGCGCTATGTATGGCATCTTTCATAAAGAAGGAGCCTGTGATTACAGACCATACCAACACAGAAGCGTAGGCAGACCTCAAATTTTGGATGGGCCACCTGGACAAATTGGGTGGGCACATGTATTGTAGTCTCCACCCCCCCCCCCCCCCCCCCGGCTGCCAAGTCAAAACTTTATGCTGTGGGGATTCCCAAGCCCCACCAGCTGCAGGGGTCCTCTAGTGGCAAGAACAGCTCCCTCTCCTTCTTGTTACAACTGGTGGTACTGTCCACACGCTGCTGCTGACCCACTCCTTTGCGCATGCTCGGTTTTCACACATGTGTGAAGAACTGTGTGTGGCAGGGGAAGGCCAGTGTGACAGCGTGTAGACATTGATGTTGACTGGGGAAAGTAGGAAACAGAGCTGATTTTGCTGCCAGAGGACCCCTACAGCTGGTGAAGCTTGGTGATATCCACCAGCCAGTAACAAGTGTGCAAGAGTTTTGGGTGGGCCTGATTCCAAAGTAAGTGGGCCCAGGCCCACCTGGGCCCACCCATGGCTACACCACTGTACCAACATGATTTCCCAGGAGATCAAACAGCCAAACTCCTTTATTCAAAAGATAGAAAAAGCTGCTATAGAAACAAAGGTTAATAAATAAAAACAAAATACTAAAAGAATATAAAGTGATACCCTTTTATTGGGCTAATCTAAGACAATCTTTCATTAGCTTTTGGGAATGGACACTCCCTTCCTCAGGTCAGGACAGAAAATAGCAGGGTCAATATTCAAAGCGATTTAACCAGCCAGAAATGGCTCCTGGCCAGTTAAATTGCTTGTTCAGAGCCAACCACTTAATGCCACTAAAAATGTCCAGTTAGCGCCCAACACAAAATCTGGGGGATGTTTCGGGGTGGAGTCACCGCTCAGCCGGTTTAGTACAGTTAGTCCTATCTTTACACAGTTCACCATAGCCGAATGTCACACAACCAGCTATGTTTTCACCATCTCCATATACCTGGAAATTCAGGAGCCTGGACATGGCCCCGCCAGTCAGTTTCCGAGGATAACATCATTAGTGGTCCGCAAAATGCTGATCACCGCTGGCTGAATATCGGGCCCTGCATTTTTTGACTGACTTTGGGAGTTATGTTTGTCCAAGAAAAAGGTGTCACATTATATTATTAGTTTTTTTTTTATTTTGTTGTTTTATTTTTTAATTTATTAACTTTTATTTTTATACATTCAACTGGACTGAAAAGGCAGGCCACCGCAATACTTTAAACTGGCCCTGGTATGACAACACTGCAACCAATAACAGCGGTCTCCTAAAATCCTAACCAGAATAAGCTAAGACTGCCATTCGGCTGCCATTCATTTTAGAACCTCCTAAAATCCCAAGTCAGGGCTGACAAACGTATCTGGGGAAAGGAAGAAAGACAGGAGCTCGGATCCACCTAAGGAATAGGTGTAGGGAAGAGATGGATGAGATCCAAAGCGGTTTCTGAGAACCCAGTTTCAGAAGCTTCCTTGTATTTCTTTTTAATTTACCTCCAGTCCTAATTTAACTAATGAATTCATTCAAATTAAATTTAGCTCTCAGTTGGAGACGGGGTGTCAAGATGGCCTCACTGAATAAGAACCACTAGAAGCTGAATGTGAAAAGAGCAGAATTAGGCTCTATAATTTCAAAGCCTGCATATTTCTACATTCATTTATGTATGCATGCATGTATTGTAAGCATATGTATGTTCTTAGGTACAGACAGATCTCTGCACATGTGCGGCAGAAGGGCATGTAGCCAGCAGACCTTCATTCAAAATGCTTCGACTTAATTAAAAAAGGAAAATAATTTCCCTGGGCCTCTCATACTTGTATACTAGGGACATATGGATGAGAATGCCACAGTGCTCTGGAAGGGTTAATTTGGCAGATAGGAAGTAACAGAGACTGGGCAGTGCAGTGCCATAGTCATTACCTGCCATGCTGTTGCTTTGCTTGGCAGCTTTTGGTACCAGCACATGTGACTGAACAGATGGGTTGTGCACCCCTGAGCCCTCAGCCAGAACAGAAACAGCTGGAGGGAGGGAGTGGGGGGAGAGAGAGAGAGAGAGAGAGAGAGAGAGAGAGAGAGAGAGAGAGAGAGAGAGAGAAGATTTGTCACATGGTGGGGTGTCTGAGAGAATCAGAGAAGCACTGGCAGTAAAGTCTGAAGGATGGTGACTTCTGCATTATTTAGGATCCATGTGATATGGTTCCCTTCTCTGGCACAAGACACCAGTGATTCATAGGTGCCCCTTCTGCTTGTTAACAATGACCTGCTATCTGATCCTGTGTGTGAAGGGATCTGAGGTTGTGCAGAGCGATATGAATTTTTGTCCATATAAGCTTGGCTCAAGCCTCACTTACATCACTTCTCCAGCTTTGATAGCCATCATTGACACTCCCAGCCCTATGGCATGTGTTACATCACGAAAACTGTACACAAGAGAAATATGTGGACATACACTCCTCACTCACACCACATCACAGTTGCCCTGAGAAAACACCAAAGGCCATTTAGAATGATACTGGCCGACATTCAAAGTGAGTTAACCATCTGGGAATGACCGCTGACCAATTGACTCGTTTGTATGTGGCTATCCAGTCATTTTCAGTGACACTTAACTGAAAATGACTGATTAGCACCGAAGTGGAAGCTGGTTATGTTGGGGGTGTTTCAGGGCGGAGTCTGGTTAGCTCCCAATCTTCAAAGCTAAGCAATCATGTTCAGTGCATAAGTAAGACCTCACAAATAGCTGTCCTATCTTTATTCACCAACCCATATTGAGTTAACTGGGCATGCGCTGACTGACTTAAAAAAAAAAATGTGAATTCAATGCCGAAGCCTGAACAGGGCCTGGCATTGAATTTCTGGTTTTAGCACCAGTGGCAGACAAGAAAATACTGTCTGCCAGCAGCTGAATACCGTGCTCATACAGTTTTTTTTTTAAATTCATTTATAAATTGGGATGGGATTTTAGATTCGTTCACATTTTTTTCAGTTGAAGCACAAGGCGAGTTAAACTCAAACATAGTAGGTATGTCCCAGTCCCGGAAGGGCTCACAATCTAACCCCCCCCCCTCCCCCTGTTTACAAAGCTGCACTAGCAGCAGTCACTTGGCAATGCTGACATAGCTCATTCAAAGTGAATGGGCTGTGTCGGCATTGTCGCGCAGCTTTGTAAACAGGGGGGTAAGTTTGCACCTGAGGCAATGGACAGTTAAATGATTTGCCCAAGATCACAAGCAGCTGCGGTGGCATTTGAACTCTGGTTTCCCCGTTTCTCAGCCTGCTGTTCTTACCATTAGTGAATTCACAACACAGTCAAAATTGTCCTGTTTGTCTGTCTTGAATAGATTGAACGTTCTATTGAGCAAATACAAAACAACTTATGCATCCAGCTTTTCCTACATAAGTGCACAACTATGGAATGGACTCCTAAAAAGTGTGAAAATAATCCATGACCACCTAAACTTCAGGAAATCACTAAAAACCAACCTCTTCAAAAAGGCTTACCCCACCGATCCAACGTAAATCCCCACACCCAGCAACACAGCATAACCAATGATTGTATTGGACAATACACAATCTTCACTCCCTCCGACCTTCATGGTACCTGATACACATGGTACCTCATTCGACCACAACATAACCTTTTATTTGTTATTAACCGACTGGCGAACACATTTACGGTATTATGTAAGCCACATTGAGCTTGCAAATAGGTGGGAAAATGTGGGGTACAAATAAATAAAAGTGTTAAACAATATCTCAAGTCAAAAATCAAATATGTGTCTTTTGTACAGCACTGCGTAAATCTAGTAGCACTATAGAAATGATAAGCAGTAGTAGTAATACTACATCATGCTTCACAATCAGGCACTGCCACATTAGTATTATGGCACTGCTGCTATTACAGTGTTATAGGGAGGGCTGTGTTGGGCTTGTCAGTGTTAGTGTGTTAGAGGTGTGTTGGCTGTTGGTGTTCTCAAGCCTCACTGAGACCCTGATGCTCAAAAGTAAACGCGAGCGCTAGGGGCAGTTGCTGCAAGACCCCTATCAAGGAAATCAATATGCATGATCACCATCAACACAAGCAGGGTGCTAATGCATGCAAATAGTTGTTCATTCATTGTTTGCTCTGATGTTCGTACAATCGCGGACAACACACTGGTGCCCATAGCATGGCAAATCCCATGCAGAGCTGGCGTTAGAGAGGCAGGAGAAAGTTCCCATGCTTATTCTACACTGCCAGTGACTGAATCCAGTGACTGATAACAGATTGCAGCCCCCCCCCCCCCCCGAATTCTGCTGGCATCAAGAATACACGGATCTGCTGACATGAAGATTGGGAAAAGCCGTCTGTGTGATGCAGGCTCAGTCCTGGGGCAAAGATAGTGGCAAGTAGCTCTCGGCACCTCTTCTTACTTCCCCCCTCTGGCGCTCTGGGCATGCGTTCAAGAGCTGTTCTTAACGCACAGCTATTGAATGTATGCCCAGGCACAATCCTCCCACAGAAGTCCCTAAAGCTCAACACTAACAATGTGCCTAAATTTGCACATTAGCATTCAGCATTAGGGAGTTCCTTCCCCACACTGTTGTGGCGGTAATTTTATGGCGCTGTTTAGTACAGCACTAGAATTTTGAGTATCTGCACCCTGGCGACACACTTTGCTAGTTGGGTTTTCAGGATTACACAATGAAAATGCAAATTTGTCTGATGCATATTCAATATGGTAATCTTGGAAATCCAAGTGGCCTGCTCTGCCCCAGTACTATTTAGATAATGCCGGGGTGATCAGTGAGGGTTTCCAGGGGCAATCTCTGAATAATACAACTGAAAATCCAGTTCTGGGCTGGTAAGTGGCATTTGTTCAGGTAGCAGCTGCTTCTCCCTAGTGACCTGGATTAGACATTGCTGGAAGCAGGATACTGGGGAGTGGACCATTGGTCTGACCCAATATGGCTGTTCTTATATCCGAGTCTTAAATTCTGCCTTTTCAATCCAAAGAAAGTACAAGGCAAATTACATGATAAAAAAAATAAATTGTACACTAAAATAAACAACAAACATAACATGAACAGCTTATCAAACTGCACTTATACATCTCCCAAAAAAGGATAAAGGGTCATGGATTTGATATACTGCCTTTCTGTGGTACAACCAAAGCAGTACTTTCTCTGTCCCCAGTGGGCTCACAATCTAAGGTGATGTTCAATTCTGAAGGCAATGAGTATCATTAAACACATTTACTGGGTAGTACATATGTAGTGGAATTCAGGGAGGCCAGGGATCACCAAGTTATGAGCCTGAATCGAGCACAGAGCACACAAGGCACACATGTTCCTCATTTTAGCTGTAAGGTTACTTAAAAGCAGCATTGACCTCTTTAATTCCTTTCTATGTGTTCTCCATTAAGGGCTGCAACAGGTCTGGTTTCCAGGATATCCCTAATGAATATGCAAAAGATATATTTCCATACAATGAAGGCAGAATGCCTGCAAATATATCTCATGAATATTCATACAGCCTGCCAGAGCTACTCCACACAGAAAAAAATACATCACTATAGCCCATCCCCACCTCATGCAAAGTGTTATGTAAGCGATGACAACATGGAAGGTTTGTTTTGCATTATGTATTCAGCAAAGAAGTCATTACTCAGCATTTGTCTGCTCTACCCTCATCAGCAGAGGGAGTGGCTGGAGGGGGCAGCTGAGGGGTGAGGAGGAGATGAGGAGAGAAGTCCTAGGTGTATTTAGAGCCTGTAGCAGGAAATCCTGGAGGTGTGAAGACATTGCCCCTTGCTCGGCAGTCAGATATTTTAACAGTGACTGCCAACTTCCTTTAGCTTATTAAGTATAAATTAATCTCTCCACCTCCAACCTCAGCGGGACTCATCGCTGGCACCGTAGGCTGACATTTATAGCTGGGGGCTCTGCTCTTCCTGTAAATATCCTCCAAGATCTCAGGGTTAGCACACTAATTACAAGAGCAATTCATTTTCTATTTCTTTATTAAGCTGTTGCATATCACAACAAAAACATGGTTTATGGTTACTCATGTAATTATGACATCCATACAACGCAATTTACCATGGGAAGGAACAGACTTCAAAATATTAAAAACCTGATTTAATATTTACTTGGACTTACTGAACCCTCCACGTACCACAATACCGAGCCTCTCTCCACTGAAACCCACACACTTTATTCCTGCCCTGCAGCAACCCTACTACTCCAGTAGTGAGGTCCCAATGTACCTCACTCCTGCACTGATGCACCCCCATCCTCACATATAAAGTATCACATAGCATGTAAAATGAGTTGATCTTGTTGGGAAGACTGGATGGACCGTACAGGTCTTTATCTGCCGTCACTTACTATGTATGTTATGTTGCACACACGCACAGGTCTCTCACAGAACCCTCCCACTTAACCACAACACTGAGCATCCCTCCACTGAAACTCAAACACTTCATTCCTGCCCTGCAGCAACCCTGTTACTCAATAGTGAGACCCCCCCTCCAGTTCTCCCAATGTACCTAACTCCTACCCTGATGCACCCCCAGCCTCACACAAACGCACAGCTCTCTCACAGCAGCGTTTTACATTTCTCTCTGCTACATTTCATTTCCCAGCCTCCTGCTCAAATGTTTGGTCTACTCTGTCTGTACTTTTCACATCTTCATACTTCCTACAATTAAGGAGTCAATGTTCAGCATGGTTGAACCAAGCAGGAGAGGCTCTGGCCTGGTTGAACCATGCTGATGGGGCTGGGAGCTAATATTCAGCTGCACTTAACCGGAGGGTACCATTAATATCTATGGCAGTGCCAGGGCGTTCCAGGGATGAAGTTGCGGTGGAGCTAGAAGGAGGCACCCAGGACAGTGAAAAGGCTGCGACTCCAAGTGGCCACCCAGTGCTGGTACCCAGATGGGGTCGGCACTGAATATCTGGGTTTAATTTAGCAGGCAATTACTAATGTATTAAAAAAAAACTGCTGACCATCACTGGCTGAATATTGCCTCCTAAATATTTTATTTTTTAAAATTTTATCTTTACTGAATTTTACAAAAATATAAATCCCAACAATTCTAGATCAACAAGAAATCATGAAATAGATAAGATGAAGGCTTTGTACTTCATCTGTGTCTCTCTAGAAAGATCAGGAAAGACTCAGGCATTAAAACCCAAAAACTGCGTATCTAAATGTCTAAAGGAAAGCTTCAAAACTACATTGCAGTCCGGCACCAAAGCAAAAGATACTGCCATAGTAGTTCTCTGTGTAATTACTTCCAATGAGGACTCTAAAAAGTATGTGAGGTTCATGTTATCTTCTTTTGGACCCTGAGGGGCCTCATCAATAAATCTCTCTGAGGCCAGCATATTTTAAGTGCATGTTTGTTACTCCTTTAAGCAAAGGGTTCTCCATTTTGTATCTAATGTATACTGCCTGAAGACCCTTCCCCAACAGCCTATGGTATTAAAGGAAGCTTGCAGTGAATTCTCCATCACTTTCGTTGTATTAACATCTTCTGCAAGTTTATCCTTATGTAACAGGAAGACTATCTTAGAGAGCCAAGGCCCTTCTGCATTGCAAGATGATTCTCCCGCTATAAACCCAGGAATGGAGACCACCCCTAGCGAAAGGCTGAAGCCCTCCCTCATGTGTCTATGCAATGTGTCAAAAGTGCTGCAAAGTTCCTTTCTTTTCCATAGTAACATAGTAAGTGACAGCAGATAAAGACCTGCATGGTCCATCCAATCTGCCCTATAGTCACATTCATTCTCAATTCTAGATTAAATCTACAATGAACGTGATATTATATACTCGATCATGGTCTTTCTTTGTTGTTTCTGGGACATAGACCATAGAAGTCTGCCCAGCTCTGTCCATAAGTACATAAGTAATGCCATACTGGGAAAAGACTAAAGGTCCATCGAGCCCAGCATCCTGTCCACGACAGCGGCCAATCCGGATCAAGGGCACCTGGCAAGCTACCCAAACGTACAAACATTTTATAGACGTTATTCCTGAAATTGTGGATTTTTCCCAAGTCCATTTAGTAGTGGTCTATGGATTTGTCCTTTAGGAAACCGTCCAACCCCTTTTTAAACTCTGCCAAGCTAACCGCCTTCACTACGTTCTCCGGCAACGAATTCCAGAGTTTAATTATGTGTTGGGTGAAGAAAATGTTTCTCTGATTTGTTTTAAATTTACTACACTGTAGTTTCATCGCATGCCCCCTAGTCCTAGTATTTTTGGAAAGCGTGAACAGACGCTTGACATCCACCTGTTCCACTCTACTCATTATTTTATATACCTCTATCATGTCTCCCCTCAGCCGTCTCTTCTCCAAGCTGAAAAGCCCTAGCCTCCTTAGTCTTTCCTCATAGGGAAGTCGTCCCATCCCCTTTATCATTTTTGTCGCCCTTCGCTGTATGTTCCAACTTCTGGAGTTGCCGTCAAAGCCCACTCCAGCGTATCCAAATCTGTCTTGTCGTTTGCAGGACACAGACTGTAAAAATCTGCCCGGTACTGTCCCCGTGTTCCAAATTACTGGAATTTCCGTCAAAGCTCTCTCTTGCCCATCCTAAAATGGATTGCTGTATGCAGCACTCAGACCAGACCGTACAAGGCAGTCCAGCACTGACCTTAGTTGATAACAGCCAGGAGTTGCCAGCTAAGCACCACTTGATATGCAAACACACGCAACCCTTTAAGGTTTGGGGGGTTTATACCATTCATTTCAGAAAAGGTTTCTCGTATAGTGCAATTTAGAAAGGATTGCAGATCTTCAGACTCATGGCATATGAAAAATGCCATACATTAAGATTCATAGGATTGCCACCAGTCGAAAAAACAAATTAGATCATAATCCCTGCTGCAAGCATTTTATATCAATATCTCTTTATACACAAATATATACATGTGTGTGCTTGTGAGTGTTTGCATGAACATTATAACTGGGTCATGTTATTTTCCACAAGCACTGCAATCATAACAGACTGTTTCGCCTTATGAACATTACAGGCGCACAATTCAATTTCCAGATCCACTGCAGGAGACCCGTCGTTCATTACTGCATTACTGGACGTTGCCACTCCATGCTGGATTCAATCTCCTGCAGGCATTTTAATACTACTCATTCCGAGTACAAGCTCTTCCAGCAATTTACTTTAGATTTGTCTAGTAAAAAAAAACAAAACCCCAAACCTTCAAATAATGTATTCTTGCACACATTTCCCCCTATGGAAGCTGTCATGTATAGCAGCCCCAGCTTCTACTGCATGTAGTAAAGAAAATTATATGCCAAGTTATTCTCTTTGTACTGTAAATTATTACAGTGGCAATGTTCAGCCAGTGATGGTCACCATTTCTTTAAACACCTGCTGCTGATCTAGATATCCAGTGTTGGCCACTCAGGGGCCTGCAGGGAGTCACCCATACTCAGCATTGGTGCCAGATTAACTCAGGAAAGTCTCTTTTTTTTGTTCTAAGTTAACTGGGTAGTTATCTGGGAATCACTGTGGAGGAGTGGCCTAGTGGTTAGGGTGGTGGATTTTGGTCTTGGGGAACTGAGGAACTGAGTTCGATTCCCGGCACAGGCAGCTCCTTGTGACTCTAGGCAAGTCACTTAACCCTCCATTGCCTGCCGCATTGAGCCTGCCATGAGTGGGAAAGCGCGGAGTACAAATGTAACAAAAATAAATATCACTGGTACCTGGAGAACTCCCGTCTCTGTCCTGACTTTACCCCTAGACTGCCCCAGTACTAGCCTCCTAATTCTAGAACGTTGCATGCCCAAATGTGCAACTAGCATGCAAATTTGCATGCAAAAATTATAGAATAGATCAGTTGCATGTGTAACTTAATTTAATGAGCTGATAATTGGTGCTAATTGTTGGAATAATGTATTGTATTTTACATGCATTGCCTGTCACCAATTTTTTCTCTGTGATTACTCTGTGACCTCTGATGTAAATTGCTTAGAGAGGTCACACCTATGCAACTTCCTGTGGGGGTTAGGCACAGCACATGGAGCTCATGATCTCTCCTACCTGAGAGGATCTATGGTGGTGTGAGCATCCATTACCATCTAAGCACATGGAAAGAGCTGATAATCCAAATGTATAGTATTATGTATATATAAGCCTGTCTGATTATAATCTAACTACAAACTGTGAGTAAACAGATGTTTTGTTACTTCAACTTTAAAGTGACTCAGCAGTGAATTATTCTGGGGTGTATGATGAGAGAGATGAAGAAAAGAAATTAACATTTCTAAAGCTGAAGCTGTGTGTATAAAATCTGCTAATTATTTACTACAAATAATCCAACAAAAGGGTTATGGGCCCAGGCTCAGGAATTGAAAAAGAAGAGAAATATTACCAGGCAGTAAAAAAAGCCACATTTTTCTCTTAAGTTTTAAAAGAAAGATTCAGTCTGTCTCTCTCTCCCCCCCACACAGAAGGCAAGGCTAAGAAAATGGCTGAGGGAGGAAATTCACCATTTTTCTACTCTCTCAAGGTGCCTAAATTAACTGAATTTAATTATCAGCAGTGGGAACTAAGATTCATATGTCTCCTTCAAGCAAAGAAATTAAATATATGCTTAGACCAAAACAGAACAGCTGAAAATATGGCTGAATGGGACAATGCAAACTATTATGTGAAGTGCATGTTTTTGGAAGCTCTCTCAGAGAAACAAGCCATATTAGTGGAGGGAAAAGATACACCAAAGGACATCTTATATAAACTGAGAACTATGTATGCAACTACATATGCAAAACAGCAACCAATTTGGTTGGCAGAGTTGAATGAAACCAAATTAAGGGATAAAAGTAAGTGTAATGATCACATTATGCATCTTATGTCTTCATTTCAAAAGCTAGAACTTTCTGGAATTCCCATGTGTGATGCATTGAAAAGAGCATTTCTTTTTACCTCACTATCAAAGAAGTTTGATGTTTTTAGGTCTGTAAATGAAGCCATTGAAGGGCAATCTTTTGAACAGGCAGCATCAAAACTGAGGCAGGAATGCATAATAAATGATTCTGAGGAGATGTGTTCTCAAAGCAAGTCAGAGAGAAATGAAACAAATTTCTTGGCAAAGAACAGAGGAAGGCGGAGCTATGGGAAAACTCCACCCAAGGGCAAGCTGATTTGCTACTCATGTGGAAAGGAGGGACATGTATCTAAATGGTGTAAGGAAACACAAAACACTCCCTCTAGCTCACCTAAGCCAATGGAAGAAAAGAATTTTCCAACCAGGAAATGTATGAAGGACAATAATAAACATAACAGCTTTCTAATGGCAGAAAAATCTTTGACTATGGTAAATAATAATTCAAAGGAAAGTACTTGGATTTTGGATTCGGGGAGCACATGCCATTTAACCAATTCTAAGGATTTCTTTCAGGAAATGTGTCCAGAAGAAGATATTCTTAATACTGCAAACGCAGGGACTGCTAAGATCCAAGCAAGAGGCATTGGATTCTTAAAATGCAAAGTGTCTAATGAAGTTAAAGAAATTCCTGTAAGTGATGTCTTGTATATTCCCCAAGCAGTTTGCAATATGCTTAGTGTATCTACATTAGATAAGAAGGGATTTGCGATTCATTTTGAAAACAGTAAGTGCACAATCTCTAAAAATGATGAAGTGTATGCTGAAGCTTTTATGCATAATGATGTTTATAAACTGAGCATTTCAGGTGAAGCCTCACATATGGCGCAAGTAAGGAAGAATGATGGTAAATGTAGTCTGGAAATCTGGCATCGCCGCCTGGGACATCGTGATTTTAAGGTGATCCAGGATCTTTACAGTAAGCAACTAGCCACCGGCATTCAGATAAGTGCAGATGCTGGTAAAATGGAGAAATGCATAGACTGTGTTACTCAAAAAGGTGTGAGACCCTCATTTCCTGCATACACAGGAAATAGGAGTAATAAAGTGCTGGACTTAATACACAGTGACTTATGTGGACCGTTTAATATCCCATCATTGGGAAATAACAGATTTGTGCTAATATTCTTGGATGATTTCTCTAGATACTGTGTGGCCTATTTGCTGAAAGAAAAAAGTCAAGTCACAGACATGCTGAAGAAATACGTAGCCATGGTGAGCAATAAATTTGAAAGAAAACCAAAGGTTCTTCAGACCGACAATGGTGGTGAGTTCACTTCACAAAGCATGCGCACATTTCTAGAACAAGAAGGCATTCAGCATATCACAACAGTAGCTTATACACCAGAGCAAAATTCTGTTGCAGAGAGAAAATTTAGGTCACTTGTGGAAATGACCAGATGTATGCTGTCAGATAGCAATCTCCCTAAAAGACTATGGGGGGAAGCCATTCTCACAGCAGTGTACCTACAAAACAGAATGCCAACTAAAGGCGCTGAGAGCACACCACATGAGACATGGCATGGTAGGAAGCCAAACCTGTCACACATAAGAACATTTGGAAGTACAGCATATGCTCATGTACCAAAGCAAAGAAGGCATAAGCTGGATTCCACAACAGAAAGGGGCATTTTAGTTGGCTATGCTCCAGGACACAAAGGATATAGAATTTTGAATCTGAAAACTGGCATTGTTGGCATAAGACATGTTACATATTTTGATGAAAACAAAAGGGTTGATAAAGGCTGGATTATCCCAGATGAGCCTTATCATCCAGAATATGAAGCTAGAACCATAATAGACATGCCAGTGTATATAAATGCCATACCAAGGCAGATGTCTGAAAGCAACTCATCTGTATCTAACGAGGAACAGGCAGAGGACGCAGACACAGAAAGGATCATCGCAGGAGACAGTACAGTTGGAGAAGGGGAATCAATTGGAGAAGGACTCTCAGATTTAGAGGATGCGGAAAGGTCAGACCAACCTGTTGTCAGACGCTCATCCAGGGAAAACAAAGGTGTTTCACCCCCAAGACTGTCTTACCTAACAAAGTCAGCAGAAGCTCAAGAGCCCTTAACATGGGATGAGATTGAGAAAATGCCAGCAGAAGAAGCTGCTGAATGGCGTAAAGCTGCACAAGAAGAAATTGATGCATTGGATAAAAATAATACTTGGATTCTTACAAAATTACCTCCTGGCAAGAAAGCTATAGGATGCAAATGGGTATTCAAGTTAAAAAGGAATGCACAAGGAAAAGTGGAAAGGTATAAAGCCAGATTAGTCGCAAAGGGATATCTTCAAAATATGGAGAAGATTTTGATGAAGTGTTTGCACCTGTAGTGAAACACACGACAATTAGAACACTTCTGAGCATTGCAGTCTCAAAAGGCATGCAAGTCAACCACATTGATGTGAAAACAGCATTTCTTCATGGAGATATAACTGAAGACTTGTACATGGAACAGCCAATAGGTTTCATAAATACAAAACAAAGACAGCTAGTGTGTAAATTAAACAAAGGTCTTTATGGATTAAAGCAAAGTGCAAAATGTTGGAATGACAAATTGCATGAAATATTGACAAATTTAGGATTTAAGCAAGGTGAAGCAGATAAATGCTTGTACACTAGGTGCAGAAATGGACAATATGCATACATTTTAGCTTTTGTTGATGATCTGCTCATTGCAAGCGAAAGTGAGCAAGAGTACAAGGACATTGTAAAATATTTAAACCAGAATGTTGAGATAAAAGAACTTGGTAATGTGTCATACTATCTTGGTATAGAAATTGAGAAACAAAATGATGGTTCTTATCTTCTAAGCCAGAAGCAGAAAATAAATGAGCTTATTGAAAGTTTAGGTATGCAAGATGCCCAAGTTGTAAGCACTCCCATGATCACTGATTTTCTGAAGGATGAAACAGTAAGAGAACCTTTACCAGATAACATCCAATATAGATCAGCCATAGGTAAGCTTTTATATCTAACTACCACATACAGGGCTGATATAGCAAATGCAGTAGGAATTTTGAGCAGAAGGGTCAGCTCACCTACCAAATCAGATTGGACTGCAGTTAAAAGGATGGTAAGGTATTTAAAAGGTACCATTGATTGTAAATTAAAGATTTCAGCCAATAGTAATCCAAAACTAATATGTTACTGTGATTCAGATTGGGCAGGGGATCATTCTGATTATAAATCCACAAGTGGATATGTGTTTATGTATGGAAATGTACAAATTTCTTGGGCCAGTCATAAACAAAGTATTGTGAGTCTGTCTTCTACAGAAGCTGAATATGTGGCCGTATCGGAAGCATGCAGAGAACTGATGTGGATTGAAAAACTTTTGCTGGATTTTGGAATAGCTGAAAAGAGACCAATCCAGATAATGGAAGATAATCAGAGCTGCATCAGACTGTCACAGAATGACAAGGTTCAGTCACGCACCAAGCACATCGCAACGAAATACCACAACGTGCGAGAGCTGGCGAAAGAAGGGGTCATCAGTCTACACTATTGTCACACCAGTGAAATGACAGCTGACATCATGACCAAACCGTTACCCAGAGAACGTTTTGAGAATCTGCGTATAAAGCTTGGACTTTGTGTGAATTAATAATTGCATGACAGTTATGCATGAGAAGGGGTTTGTTGGAATAATGTATTGTATTTTACATGCATTGCCTGTCACCAATTTTTTCTCTGTGATTACTCTGTGACCTCTGATGTAAATTGCTTAGAGAGGTCACACCTATGCAACTTCCTGTGGGGGTTAGGCACAGCACATGGAGCTCATGATCTCTCCTACCTGAGAGGATCTATGGTGGTGTGAGCATCCATTACCATCTAAGCACATGGAAAGAGCTGATAATCCAAATGTATAGTATTATGTATATATAAGCCTGTCTGATTATAATCTAACTACAAACTGTGAGTAAACAGATGTTTTGTTACTTCAACTTTAAAGTGACTCAGCAGTGAATTATTCTGGGGTGTATGATGAGAGAGATGAAGAAAAGAAATTAACATTTCTAAAGCTGAAGCTGTGTGTATAAAATCTGCTAATTATTTACTACAAATAATCCAACACTAATGAGCATTAATAGGCTACAATTGGCACCAATTAGTAGTAATGTGCATAACTGCCCTTAGTCGATATTCTTTAAGTTGGGTGCTCAAATTACAGAGTGTGTAACTTCAAGAGGGTGTGGAGCTAGGAGGGGCATGGGCGAGTCAGAGGGTGTCAGGCAGTTACGTGCGCACAGGCTATAAAATGCTAGCATTTGCACCAGCCATTGAGCTAACGTAAGTACTCATACTACTACTACTTATCATTTCTATAGCGCTACTAGACGTACGCAGCGCTGTACACTTGAACATGAAGAGACAGTCCCTGCTCGACAGAGCTTAAAATCTAATTAGGACAAACAAGAGATAAGGGAATATTAAAGCGAGGATGATAAAATAAGGTTTCTGAACAAGTGAATAAAGGTTAGGAGTTAAAAGCAGCATCGAAAAGGTGGGCTTTTAGCTTAGATTTGAAGACGGCCAGAGATGGAGCTTGACGGACCGGCTCAGGAAGTCTATTCCAGGCATATGGTGCAGCAAGATAAAAGGAACAGAGTCTGGAGTTAGCAGTGGAGGAGAAGGGTGCAGATAAGAGAGATTTACCCAGTGAACGGAGTTCCCAGGGAGGAGTGTAGGGAGAGATGAGAGTGGAGAGGTTTTGAGGAGCTGCTCAAGTCACTTCACTGGCTTCCTATCCATTTCCGCATACAGTTCAAACTCCTCTTATTGACTTATAAGTAAGTGCTCATGCTTACGATTAGACACATAAAGGTCAAGTTATGCTAGTATTCAGGGGCAGCCTGACCATTAGGCCACCTGAGGTGGGGTGGGGGGCCTTAGGCAGCAATCTTTCAGAAGTGGTATCTCTCCCCATCCTACCTCCACCCCATTCCCTGATTTTACCTTCTTACATTTTTTTTAGAAGCTGGTGGTGGCAGCAATTCCCATACGCTGTCCTGCTGCCAGCACACGCCTCTTCCTTTTACTGTGGCCCGCCTCTCTGATTTAACTTCCTGCTTCCTCAGAGGCAGCCACAGTAGGGAACAGGCCGTTGCTGGCGGCAGGACAACGTATGGGAATCACTGCTGCCACCAGCTTTTAAAAAACATAAAAAGAAAGAAAAATTGGGGAACGGGGTTGAGGAAGGAAGGGGAGAGATGCCAGAACTTGGCCCATGGCGGGAGGGGAGAGGCATCTTGCCTTGGGCCACTTCTGCTAGTATGCTATAACAGCAATTGTGCGCACCAATGCTGTTATAGTGCACATCATCCTGGTGATCTATATAAAATTATTCCCTCACCAGATAGTGCCACTGTAGTCTGAAGGGATATTCAGCAGCATAAGTACATGAGTATTGCCATACTGGGACAGACCAAAGGTCCATCAAACCCAGCATCCTGTTTCCAACAGTGGCCAATCCTTGTCACAAATACCTGGCAAGATCCCAAAAAAGTACAATACATTTTATGCTGCTTATCCCAGAAATAAGCAATGGATTTTCCCCATTGTAATAATGGTCTATGGACTTTTCCTTTAGGAAGCCGTCTGAACCTTTTTAAAACCCCGCTAAGCTAACCACCATTACCACATTCTCTGGCAACGAATTTCAGAGTTTAATTACACCTTGAGTGAAGAAACATTTTCTCCAATTTGTTTTAAATTTACTACTTTGTTGCTTCATTCTATGCTCCCTAGTCCTAGTATTTTTGGAAAGAGTAAACAAACGATTCAGCTATATGTCACTGAATATCCTGTGAGAACCCAATCAATAAACATCAACCCCCTACAATTCCAGTTGTTCTGGGCATAAAACACCTGACATCCTATGGGGTATTTGTACTGCGAATCCAACAACAACAAAAAAAAAAAAATCAGGATAAGAAACCCCTAATTATCAATCAACAAACACAGAATGGTAGGGATGGCCTAAACAAAACCTCCAGCAGCTAGTAAATGGATGTCAAATATTTATTAATAAAGCACCTCACATGAAAGGGACCCAACATGGGACCATGTTTCTATGGGAAGCCACCTGCCTCGGGGGTCATATGCATTGTATATCACAATGAAATTGTATGAAAACGAGGTGAGGAGACAGCTACAATCTGGTGCAAAACAGGGTATTTAACAGGAGCTACTGTAAACATATGGACATAAAGAGTCCCCCGTGTTGCAATTCGGCCATTTACCGGCTGCTGGAGGTTTGTTTGCTCCACCCCTATATTCTTTATTTGTACTATGCGCATAGTTCCCACAGGATTATGGACATCCCTTTCTTACTCACAACTCTCAGACCTCTGCTGGAAATTTTTCGGACTAGGGAAGGTGTAAGCTGAAAAGGCATTTTCACAGGTAAAATAAATTTTATTTTTTTTATTTACACAGGTTTTATATACCGCTAATTTGCATAAAAATGCAGCAGAGTGGTTAAATAAAAGCCCGAGGAAAGGCACTGGAGGAGGAGAAAAGAAATAGAGAAAGAAAGAAAGAAGAAAAGAAAAAAAGAGAAGTGTATTGATATTAAGCCAAGTGATATGGCTAGGTTCTGTTTAGATTGAAGGTTTGGCTAAAGAGTCAGGTCCTAAGAAGTTTTTTAAAGTACAATGAGAAGGTTTGGTTTTGATTTCTAATGGCAGAGTTTTGGTGCAGTGTAAGCTAAAGCAGTTTCTTGAGTTGTAGTTAGATGCATGCCAGAGGGTGGTGGGAGTTGCAGGAGTGTAAATAACTATGTTTTGTGACCCCTTGGCTGAGTTCTGATGCTGTGTTGGCTGGACTGAGTGGGGAGGGGCTATAACATAAGGGGGAAACCCTCTGTGTGTTTGAATGTGAAGTCTTGTGATGCTGTAACCCAACAGAAACCATTTCCAACTGAGCTGAAAGAAAGCCCAAAGGAGAATGAAGACAGTGTCACTGTTCCTTCCCCCACCCAATTCTGGGTTTGAGCTACATTTGCATTCATTTGGTTTGTACAGCTTGGTTAATTTGAATATTCCAGTTACCCTGGACACCGGGCCCCTTCCTTGTTGAGCAGGAAGAAGTTTTTGAGGAACAGTTTGTGAGTTTCTAGCTTCAGAGTGTGAGGGATTTGGGGGTACAGAGAATACATCTCCAGAGTCTCCTTGCTGCTGCTGCTTTGTACTTGATAATTTCACTGCCTCTTCTCCTTTCCAATATAGTTGATGTGCACTTTGTATGGGAAGTGAGTGGTAGAAGTGTGTTATTGTTTTCTGTTCTGCTTTTTCCCCCCCCTGAGATATAGATAACGTCTTTAGATGCTGGAGAATTTTAGTTCCCTCTGCCTATCAGTAAAACATTTTTTAGTAGAATACTATCAAGCTGATTGCTGACATAGGATCATTCAAATAAAAAGGAACTTGAAACTATACACCCTAGGGTTACATGTTCTCCCAACTGACAAACAGATCAATTAAGTGAAACACGTTTGAGGTGTTGGTGCTTTTCCTCTGAGCATGCCTGGGACAGGTCTTAACTTGCAAGTGTGCAAAAGGCAGGCATGCAAGGGATTGGTATTCTACTTTCTATTTTTTTCTTCCCCTCATTTTCCTGGCACTCCTCCTTTCCTCTTATATCACCCTTTGATGTGTGGCATTTGGGTAGGAGGTGAGGCAATACAGTTATCCCTTATCATTTCCTGTACTCCCTCACTTAAACCAATCTGACTCTACAGATGCACTGCCTGAGGGTAGGCTTGGACATTGTACTCTTTGCACAAATCTCTTACCACTCAGCCTTAATTAAAACTAGCAGTTGGGTTTTACCTAAGCCTTTCTACATCCTCTTTATAGCCATATTAGACACATTGGTATTTATGCTTTCACTAGATGACTGAAAATTAACATATATAATTAAAATACGATGCTTTCTTTTGAAGTGAGACCATAAAGAGGTTGCACAAATGAGTTGCAAGGAAAAATTATAGCTGAACACCTAGAAGTCGAATTAAGCCAAGAGCTTGAATCAGGTGTGTTTTATACCACTGAGGCCACAGCTCATGGTTCTTTGCATGACTCTTATGCAAGAAGCAAACAAATCTACATTAGACATGCCAAGGATGTAAAAGTACTTAGCTTTTTATTAGCAATTGGTAGTACCAAGCAGGTACAACCAATTATTCATAAGTAGGCGATTAGATTAGCAGGTAGGAGAGAATCATAGTATTCCTCTGGGGTTGCAGAAGATAGGCATGGGGGATCCACAGCTCTCTATCCACCTCCTGAAGAATTCTAGTCACAGACATTCACTTTGCTTCACAAGGCACGCCTTGCACAGACCTTAGCACTGGCTTTGGCAGAAAAGATATTTCAGCAAAAGTCCCAGAATTCTATAGATATTACTGCAGGAAAACTAAAATGGAGTCCCCTAACCAGGCATGTTCCCATCTAGCTGTGTCATATGCTTTTTCAGCTCCTAAATAGGAGGTGGTAAGTGCTCCTGTGTTAACTCTATACAGGTCCTGCACACTAATGGCAGTATTAGTGCACAACCTGCTATAAAAATATATTTTAAAAATTCCCCATGTGCTGCATTCAATCTGGGATTAGCGCACAGTAAAATCCCACATGACCATATGCTAAGCCCATATTCTATTGCATTTCAGTAAAAGGTCATCTTAGTAAAGGAATTGCAGTCTGCAAACCATAGTTTAATTTTGTCCTGGTTAACAGGATTACAAGCAGAAAGGCGCAGTTCTAATGATTCTCCTGCCAGAGGAGTGGATGCTGCAAACAGGCCTCTACTAGTTGCCACAAAGTGCGGAGAGGATCAGAAAATGGCTTATGACAGGCAGAACATTGGTCTTTGGCTGGGTCACAGTGAGCAGGGAAAGAGAAGGAAGTTGAACACAGAAGAGAAGAGAAACTGACTATATGGGATGTTTAGCATGCAGTAGTGCTTGCTGAGAGAGGATGAGTTTCTTCTATTCTCTGCTACTGAATTGTCATGTAATTTGATACTGAAAGTCAGCCTAATTTAATTAGTCTATGAGCTACATTAAAAAAGATTTTATTTATTTACAGAAGGGTTCATATTTAGCTGGCAGTGATTTTCTTGGATGCCAGCAGCAGCAGTATCCCCAGATAGCCAATGCCGGGCCATATAAGAACACCAGCATTCAAATATCTGGTTATACACAGCCGGGTAAGAGTTAGTTGGTTAATAGAATAGAATAAAAAATGTATTTAAACACGGCCTTTATCCAAGGCGGGAATACAAAAAAAAACATACATAATAAAATATACAAAGACACATTAAAAAAGAAAATGAAAATCCATAGTAGTAGCAAAATCTCAGCTAAAAGTGAGTCCATGAGCACAGCAAAATCAAGAAGATACAAAAAAAAAAAAAAAACACCAAGCAAAACAGTCTCTCAAAATCCTCTTGAAATGCACTAGCCTGGATTCAGCCTTTAAATGTAAAGATAACTTATTCCACACTACTGGTGCGATAACAGAAAAAGCAGCAGTACTAGTTAAATCCAAATGAAGGTGTTGCAGAGCAGGCACTACGAGATTGCGCTGATGCTGCGATCGCGATGCACGTGTTGGCACGTACCACATCACGGCTCGTTTCAAATAAATGGATGAATCCTGGTACAAAGCATGGTGAGTAAGCAATAACAATTTATACAGAAGACGGTACTTGATTGGCAGCCATTTCAAACGTTTAAGATGATTAATCATATGCTGGTCCGAGACAGACCAAACAATCTTACCGCAGAATTCTGCGCCACTTGGAGTGACTGCACACAATACTGAGGTAATCCCAAATAAACGATGATACCATAGTCCAAGCTTCCCAAAATCATAGATTACCTTCTTGAAATTTTCCTGCAACGTTAATGTTTTCAACTTACACAACATATGCATCTTGTAATAAACATTACATACTTGTCATTTAACTGGATGTCAAACCGGATAAAGATGGGACTGTGTTTTATGCACATCTGGTTAGCATATCTGGTTAAGTGCTGAATAATTGACACTTAACCAGGTAAGTGCCGACTCTTCCCCCGGTCCACTCACACTAACTGGGTATATTCTGTGGCACTATCCAGTTAAGTGTTGATGGAAATACCCTCCTAGCCTTCAAATTGCTTTGAATATCCATCCCTGAATGTATAGCCTGCCACTTCAGGCCACTTTGCTGAGTAACATGGAAGCACTTGAAATAATAATGACGTACAAAGATAAAACTGGCTAAAACCCTGTAATCCCCCATTATATGTGGATTACTGAGTGGTGACAGCTTTTCCCTAGAGTCACTGGGAAGAGAGCATGGGTTGTCCCTGGGTGGGAAGGAAGCCCAGTCCAGGGGGTGTGTTGCTGAAATAAAATGCATAAAGAAAGTGGGGTTGTTAATTGATTGACAAGCGAGGTGTAGCTGAAAGTAATAAAGGCTCTTGCTTGGGGATGAAGTGGTCTTTGGTTGCCTGTACCCTTGCCAGGACCCTTGAAAGAAAGGAGGATCCCAAAATGGCTACATAAACTCAGGCTGAATTGGGGAGTAGTTTCTGCCTGCACTGAGTGGCAACTGTGAAGGTGTCAGAGCTGACAGTGGGTAAGGGGAGCCCATCCCAAAGCAGCAACCTGGACAGGTGAAGCCTGTTCAAGCCTAGGAAGTACATCCCTGGAAGGAGGACAGCCTAAAGGGTCTGTTCCTGAGAGAAGTGGATTGTGATCAAGGAAAGTGAGGAGCCGCCCTGGATTATTACCAGCCTCTGAGATGGGTAAAGGCCAGGAGATTTTGTAAATGTATAAATATTGTTTTTTTCCAAGAAGATCAAGTTTGAACACAGGGATTGAGGCTGTAATACACAATCTTAAATGGACAGGAGGAGTTTTAACATTATTTTATTTATTTGTAGCATTTGTATCCCACATTTTCCCACCAATTTGCAGGCTCAATGTGGCTTACATTTGCCGTAATGGCGGTTGCCATTTACGGGTAACAGAATTGCAAATGGTAATGCGTTAAGTTGCATACATACATGGTAACATACATGGAACATAACATACGTGGAACAAATCATGGTATAGATATATTTCATGTGCATATACATGGTAAGGAAGAATAAATTATGGTAATTCATGAAGGTTCCTGAGTAATGAATTAGGTTGTAGCATACTTTAGGCCATTGACTATGGAGAGACCATATTCGAACTAAAGATTGAAGTGGTAGTGCTTATTCATTAATGGCAAAGAGGTTAATCAGTCAAGTGGTAAGATTTCAGTTATGTCTAGGTCGTGTAAAGTCTTATTATTTGGTATTTAAGATGGATGTTTGTGGTATGCCTTCTTGAACAGATCTGTTTTCAGTAGCCTTCGGAAGATAGTTAGGTCTTGCGTTATTTTAATGTCCTTCGGTAGTGCGTTCCATAGCTGCATGCAGATGTATGAGAAACTGGTCGCGTATGTGGATTTATATTTTAGCCCTTTGCAGTTAGGGTAATGGAGATTGAGGAATGTGCGTGCTGATCTTTTTGCGTTCCTGGTAGGCAAGTCTATAAGGTCTGACATATAGGTCGGGGCTTCCCCGTAAATGATTTTGTGGACCAGGGTGCAAACTTTGAATGCAATTCGTTCTTTTATTTGCCTGCCATTTGCAGAAAGTTCAGTAAAGATGAGTTTGCATCAAAAGATACCATTGGAGTGCTGTGTGATTTCTTTGAAGCGGGAATGAGGACGCTTGCTTCCTGAACTGCTAAGACACTGTAAAGAAGCCCCACTTAATGTCCCAATCCCCAGGTCTCTATTCCAGACCATTTACCCACTCCCAAGCTTGAACTGGAAGGACTATGTTGAATGGAGAGTGCGGAGTGAGTGACAGTGTGGTGTGATAAAAGTAATAGCATCCCCGTGACCTGGGTCGGAGGATGGAATTGAGCTAATGGTGAGATCCAGATTACAATTATTTTAAAATCATGCCACAGGACCAAAAGCTATGTGGAAGATATCCTTTTTTAACAATTTTTAAAAAATTTAAAGATACCTATTTCTAGTGGCAACTAGACTAGTGTGGAATTCCAAGCCTGTGGACTAGCCATGAAAAACCTCCATTTCCACATAGAGACATATGGAGTCGTTTTAAAAGATGGTGGGGCCAATATGTAAACACATCAGTCTGGAAGCACTGGTCTATCTAAGCTAAGTGGGAGTCCGCTAACCGCATTGCTGCCTGTGGAGGGTGGTGCTTCAAATATTGTGTTTTCAATCAACAGGGACAGGCAGGTTCCCTGGGTCCTGCAGAGTTTGCCTGTCCCTCACTATTGAAAATGGGATAGTGAAATGCCACCTCCCAGTGGCAAGACTGTAAGTGGCGGACTCCTGCTCAGCTTAGAGGGGGACAGTGTTTGGAAGTGCTATCTGGTTAGTGGAGATATTAAGACTATTAACCAGATAAAGTTTATTTTTGTTTATCTGGTTAGCAGTCTAAATATGAAAGCTAATCAGATAACCTCCAGCTCTGCCAAGCTTCACTCAAGCTCTGAATGGCACAGCCCCCTGAGCCACTGGGCTGGGCCCCTGGTTGGCAGTTAGAATTGGACCTGAGAATCTGTGGTGAATAGAAGACCATCACCACAGGTGAGCACGACAGGCACCATCCATGTCACTGAGAGTTGAAAAAAAATTGGGTAAGACATGCATCATCAGCCCCTTCTTTATATTCATATCCCCCCCCCCCCCCCAAGACATGTATAAATGTTCCATGAGTGACCCATAACAGGACATCCAGTTATGCTCAGGAATGAAGAAGGCAAAGCATTTCAGAAGAATGAGCTCCCTTTCTTGTTTTAGCCAAGCACCTGGGAATGAACTTTACCCGCATCGAAGGCAACATTGTAGCCCAGAAACTTCAGATCTGCTTTAGAGCAACGCTTCTCAGCCCTTTCCTGTACGTTTACTTAACCAGTCTGGTTACGTATATTCATTGTGGCCAGAGGAGCTAACTTTTCAAAACCCAATGGAAATGATCTCTCCCTGGACAGAATCAAGGCGTTTGTTCAATACTGGGGGTACTCAAGCACCCACAGACCTGAGTCCTATGCTAGACTGTCAGATGTTTGTCCAGAACTGGAGTGAGATGCATTATTCTAGGCATATATCTAGGAAGCAACATTAAAAACTTGTGAGGCAAATGTTATAGAATTCTATTTTTTTTTATATGTCTCTCATTCATCCATAAAAACAAAACACATTTTCTCCTAATCTTGGTTTTTTAGGACTACAAATTTAGATCAATTGTTTGGGTGTCCTTGTGCTTAGCCATCCACCCTGGTGTCTGCTGCAAATCTGTATTACTGACTGCTCTATTTGCAAGGCCTGTTTCAGTCCCAATGCACGATTACCTGCTAATATCAGAAATATAATGGTGGCACCATCATCTGAAAGGATGTAAAAGTCTGCATGCAACTTTGCCATGCTTCTGTCAGAAGATGCTCAGCTATAGTTCCAGCAGCACCAGAAAATAATCCTGACTCCTGCTCTGTTGCCTATTACCCTACTCTCAATCTCTTGAGCTGCCTGAACAGGAGACCTGGAAGCTGAAGTTTTCATTAGAAATAATGCACCCTAATGAGGCAGGCGGATGAACCACAGTCTCCCTCTCTGCATCTCCTAGATAATAAAAGAGAGAGAGTGAAGCACCTAGGAAGCTGTCTTTTCTCTTTAGTTTTCATACTGGAGCCACTTATAAGCCCTTTCAAGACTTTTCTGTTACAGACATTAGGCATGGTATGGGAAAGGGAGTGAGGAAATCGAGGAAGAGGGAGTTCTGGATAAAGAGGAAAGAAGGGAGAAAGAGCTGGCTTTTTAGGGAATACTCACAAATAAACAATCTGCAACGAGTGTGTGGCTATAACAAAGAAACCATCAAACACATCACTCAAATATAGTGTCACAGTGGGGATTCAGATCTGAAAGATAAAGTATATCCAAATTTAAAAAAATAGCCTCAGTATATCAGGGAGCCTGACTTTTATGCTCCACATAAATATTACTATCACAGGCTTCCACCACCTTCTGAAAAACAACACAGAGAAAAACTCCCAAAATATTTCAAAATGTATAAAGAAATGGGAGAAAAATCTGTGTTTAAAAAACAGAAGGGAGGATAACAATATTTAACAAAATAGAGATCTAAATATCCAAGACACTAAATCACGTTATGAATATAAATCACCCAGCCAAACACTAATTAGTAAAAACACACTGGACTGAAATCTTCATTCAAAAGAAAAAGCCTTCCTTGGAGTAAAGCCACCTCAATATAGAACAAAAAGTCTCATAACCTTCTCAAAATTGCTCAAACTTCCATCCTTACTAATGAATGGGTTCCTATTTCTAACAGGAAGTGAACTTTACTTAGCTCAAAACATCCAAATTTGTTCCAACGGAGGTACAATCTCTTTAACTTTTCACAGTCTGTGAGATTTCTCCAAAATTATTAGTGTCCAATTTATATTATCCTTCTGGCAAAATATCCAATTTCCTTGTTTCTCATACATATTCATTATGGTTATTCCCCAAAAGCCAGCTCTTTCTCCCTTCCTTCCTTCCTTCCTTCCTTCCTCCATATTAGCATATTCATTTGCAATGCTAATATGCCCCATCCCATCCTTTGCCCCCCCTCCCCCCCCCCGAATGAAACAGTCAAACTAAGCCCATGGACATGATGCTGCCATCCACTAACTATGGCCCCAAACAGCAGCAGAGTGAATGTAAAGGAAGTAGGTAAATGCAAGTTGTTTCAGTGCTACTAATTCAGAGAGTCTAGCTCTCTACCATTTAGTGCTTTTGGCACTCCCTAAGTTCGGCATCAACCCTCTTACACATCTCTTCCTTGCATCATTCACATCTAGCACCTTCAACAATATGCCTGCCCTCTTTTCCAATTCTGGAGACCGTATCTACAGAAATATATAAACAGGATGGAGTCAGTCCAGAGGGCAGCTACCAAATTGGTAAATGGTCTCTGTCATAAATCATATGGGTACAGGCTCATGGACCTCAACATGTATACGCTTTAAGAGAGGCGGGCGAGAGGGGATATGATAGAGATGTTTAAATACCTCAGCGGCAATAATACACAGGAGGTGAACTTTTTTCAAATGAAGGGAAACTCTAGAATGAGAGAGCATAGGATGAAGTTAAGAGGAAATGGGCTTAGGAAGAATCTAAGAAAATACTATTTCATGGGAAGAGTGGTGGATGCCTGGAATGGCTTCCAGGTGGAGGTCGTGGAAACGAAGACTATCAGAATTTAAGAAAGCATAGGACAGGCACGTAGGAACCCTTAGGAAAAGGAGGAGCTAGTGGTTATTGAGGAAGGGATAGGTCATTTGGCCCTTATCTATCATCATGGTTCTATGTTTCTATGTTGTTATGCAAAGAAGGTGTAAATCGCACATTTGGTTAAGGTAATGGACATCCTGTAAAAGAGGGAAATGGAGAGATTCAAACCAGTGAACTAAAAACCTTGATAGAATGATAACTAATTATCTATCTATTTATTTATTTATTTATTTATAAATGGAGGAGAAGCCTAGTGGTTAGAGCACCAGTCTTGACATCCTGAGGTGGCCAGTTGAAATCCCACTGCTGCTCCTTGTGATCTTGGGTAAGTCACTTAACCCTCCATTGCCTCAGGTACAAATGAGATTTTGAGCCCTCCAGGGACAGAGAAATGGCACTGTACCTGAGTGTAACTCACCTTGAGCTATTACTGAAAAAGGTGTGAGCAAATCCAAATAAACCAGTGATCTAAAAGCCTTGATAAATGATAGAATGATAACGAAGTCACAGCAGCAGTAATCTAGGTGGTGACATCAAGTAACTTAATCATAAACTTAAGGATAGACATTTCAACAAGAATGCAAACAAGGCTCCTATAGAAATCAAAAGAAAAATAGGAATAATAGTAAGCAAATTTTTTTTTATGTAACAAAAGTTTTATAAAGAAAGGCTCTGATTATATTCATATGTTTCCAAATAATATGCAAGTACACCTCTATCATGAAGACACTGGTTGTGGAAAGACAGACTGAGAGACTGCACCATGCTAAAGAAGGCAAGGTCCAGTAATACCACTATAAGAATACTTGTTTCATAGACAGATCACCATCTTGGAGTTATCTTACAATTGTAAGTAGCTTGGCAGAGAAAGAATTGGCCATCCAAGAAGGGAAACAGGTAGACGGTATAGAAAGACATAAATCTCTCAGGTTCCTGCCAACTATGCCAGGCTCCAAACAAGACATAATGAAAACTATGCCAAATGGGGATGCTAGCAGTCCTTCAGTAATGCTGCCATCCGCAATGCAGTCCTTCTCACCAAACACCGCATAGTATGAAGCAAATGATGTAAAATCTGTGGCTGGCCCTTTAACTAGCATCACTGTTTGGGGTCCTCCTTTGAATTATTACTTTACATGATCCTTTAACCTGTTATTTATTTGTTACATTTGTACCCCACATTTTCCCACCTCTTTGCAGGCTCAATGTGGCTTACATAGTACCATAAAGGCGTTTGCCAATTCGATTGATAACAAACACAAGGTTGTATTGTGGTCAATGAGGTATGTATGAGTCAAGCATCCTGAAGGTCGAAGGGAATAAGGATTGTCATTCCATTCATCATCTGAGACATTAAAAAGAGTGATTTTTATGTTATTTATTGCATTTAAAATATTTGTTGCCCATTCTAACCACAGGACAGTTAATAGTATTGATAGAATAGTAGATAATAATATGCCTATGTTGTCATAAATTGTCTATATGTATGTTTTACATTTGCCATATACCCTTGTTGCAGATTTGTAGCAGAAATATGGTCATGTTATTTTAACTTTTATAATCTTTGAATGGTCCTTTATCTAAATTGTTTCTCTTTGTTCTTAAATCTGCAACTTTAACTTATTATGCTTTTATTTTAATTATAATGTGTATATTTTTACCCATGTTTTGTGGTCCACTCATTCTGCACATCCACTGTTTTTGTGCTTCTTTGTTTTCCAGCAGAAGCATGTGGAGTTGGCCTCTCCTTTTTCCCTTTATTTTATAAAAATTTGTTTCGCTTTGAATCATTACATTTCATATTTAATATGTGTTAAAAACAAAATGAAACAAAAAAAATTGAATAAAACATTAAAGAAAATCCCTAGATGAAGCAAAAACTAGCAGCTGTGCAAACTCCCAAAGAGAACCTAACTTTGATCTGCATAATATATATGAAACCCTCCAACACACAGGAGGGAACAGGAAAAGACAGCTATTTCTGGGATCAGACAAATGGTTTTTACATAGATACAGGGAACACAGGATGGTGAAAATCTGTTCTTAGAACAGGAAGTTCTCGTTTGTGAATATTAACGTGAATATCCCTACGTTTCCTCAAGATCTGGCGTAATGCCCCATTTTCTGGAATGGTGTCTTCTATGGAGTTCTGCTTTGTAACTCTCATTGGACTACCAGAGGAGAGCAGTTTTATTGAGGAAGAGGATCTGACATGTTAGTGAAACTCTCTGAATGTGGTCTCAGTCCAGCTTCTGAGGCCAGCACAAGCTCAGTTTCCATTCCTGGCTAGATGTATTTCCCCATCTTTACCTGCACTGTGTAGCAAACAGTACGCAACAAGAGGTTCCTGCTTACTCTCTGCATCAGCATGCCTTTCTGGAGGTTGTACCTCCAAACAGGCACGGTGGTGATACCAAGATGATGGAGTCTGCAGCAGAGACCCTGTGAAGTGAGACTTAATGATACAAATATATATATATATTCTAGAAGATAGAGAGAGGTGGCCACCAGAGGCAGTCTGTTTTTATTGCTACAGCTGCCAGTGATTGAGGCAGGTTTGGAGGACCCGAGGGGAGGGGCCTCGAGGGGGGTTGAGGAACAGATGAGAGAGAGAGAGAGAGAGAGAGAGAGATGCTGGACTCAGCAGTGAAGGCTGTAGAGAGGCAGGCTGTGGAGAGGGAGAGGGAGAGATAGTGGCTGGACCCAGGAGGAGAGAGAGGAGCGGCAATGTCAGGGACAAAAGACTTTTATATTGGCAGTTTTAGTGGTCCATCTACAGCTGGCCTGGCCATTGAAAAACCTGCCAGGTTGGCTCAAAACTGGCCAGTTGGCAACCCTAGAGGACAGTATGACTAAAAAAAAAAAGATAGATATTCAGCTACCCAAAAGGCACTAATAATGCACACAAAAAAGCATTTTTTTTTTTTGGTGGAAAGGAAGTTCTAGAACAACAGGTCACTTGAGGCCCAACAGGATTAACACAAGGAAAGGTGGGTAAATGTGTGAACAGCCTCCCAGAGGAAGTGGAGGAATTAGAACAGTCAAACTGACCGAATTGAAGGAAGCCTGAGACAAGTTCAACAGGATCCTTAGGTACAAAAAAGTGAATTGAAAGCCAGGGATGAACTTGGGTCTTGTAACAGGTGGTTAATTGGGTAGAGACTATATGAGCCTTATAGTTTTTACTTGCCCTTTGAGATAATTCTCTTCCTCCCTGTACACTAGTCGACTCTAGGCTCACATAAGCAATGGAGAGCTGGGGCAGCTCAGCTGTAGATGTCTCTCAATATTCTCACCGAGTGCAGCTCTATCAGGATGGACAGTCTCACATTCGCCCATGTTTCTTCAGGCAAGCTGTCTATATTGGACTTCAGAAAAGTAGAAAGCATAAAAACACACCTTCTGGCAGGGCCCAAAGCTCCACTTATTGCTGGCTGCATTATTTATAGGGGCAGATAAAATTTTTACTCATGCAGGATCATTGGGAACCAGCTGTGATTTCAGAAGGTGCTGATCTAAGACCAAACCATCATTGCCTAAGATGGCACCATGAAACAAGCATGGTAGAATAGAATAAGGCAGGCCTGAGATGCAGTTAATCCTCAGATCTATGGTCTAATGCAGTGTTTTTCAACCGGTGTGCCGAGGCTAGGCTGCAGATGTGCCAAGAGAGTTGAGCGTCATTTTTATTGTTCTGGAACTGAGTGTATCTTTTATGTTTCTTATCCATGTTAAATTGTACAGCGCTGCGTAACCCTAGTAGCGCTTTAGAAATGTTTAGTAGTAGTAGTAGTAGTTTTATGTTTTCTTATGTCTAGTGGTCAGCGGCAGCAGTTCATACAGCCTGCTCATGGCAACCCCGGAGCCTTCTCTCTGATGTAATTTCCTGCTGCCACATAAGTGGGAAGCATTGTACAAATAGCGTTAGCATCATATCTATGTTATTTGAATGTTCTAATGTGTGCCTTTTAGGTGTTTATTGATATTATGCTGGCATTGTATTATACCTATGTTATTTGGATGTTCTTCTATCTATTATGGTATTGTTTGTATTGTACTGTACTGACATTTACCTTACTTGTTATAGGATTGATCTATAGTGCTGTTATATTTTTGCCACTGTGTTATGTTAGTCTTATTACTAGGTTTCAATTTATTGTTTGGTCATTTTATTATTGTTATGCTGTTAATAAAACTGTTAGTTTTAATGTTCAACTGTACCTGCTGTACACTGCCTTGGGTTAATCTTTTAATAAAGCTGATTAATAAATCCCAATAAATCAAATAAAATCAATAAATCAAAAGGAGGAAGCCCTAGGTTACAATCAGCACAGCACTCCCCCAGCCCTCCCACCCAAATATTGGTTATTTCAAAACCCTTTTAAATACAGTAGAGTCTCAATTATCTGGCATAAATGCGATTAACAGGTTGTTGAATAACTGAAAAGTCTGATAATATAGAAAAAGTGGATGAGGTATGAAATAGAAGTATATTGAACGGGTGTTTCAAAACAGGAAGCAGTAAAAAAGAATTTAAAACTTAATGCGTCTAGTAATCTTATCTAGCAGAGCTGCTTTTTAACTAAACCTGATGCCAGAAAAGAGAAAGATACTGGGCTAGATGGACCATTGGTCTACCCAGTATGGCTATTCTTATGATATCAATGACAACGCTGTGATGCCAAAGTGCAGTATGTTGGATAATCCAGAACGTCAGAAAAACAAGATTCTACTGTACTAATATTTACAGAAAAAGAATTCTGATTGAACCAAGAGGTCGCTTTGGATGATCTGGTTGAAAACACAGAACTGGATCCCAAGGCAGAACTCCTGACATGCTGAAGACAAGTGGAAAATGAGGGCACTGGAGGGATTATCTTGTAAGAACCCCTTTCCCCCTGGTATATATGCTCCTTCTCAAAGGGCCAGCTCATCCCTGGTACTCACAGGAAAATCTGCTTCTGTTCTTTTACAGTAATTGGAGGCAGCCCCAGGCAAGGCTGTGCCCTTCTGCTTAGTGATAAACATTGTCCTGTAAAACTACCCTAATGGGAGCTGTCTCTGGGGACCTCTGCCTGCCACCTGTCAATGATATACAGTATACATCCTTCCCATTGCCCAGCTGTGCGTTAACACACACCCTGGGAGAGGCCAGGTCGAGAAGCCACAGTGATATTAGCTTGTTCCAGAGAGTCAGCAGGTATGCCAACCTGCACCATGGTGCCAATATTCTCTCCTGTTCCTCTCTTTTCTATCCAATCTCTTTCCCCGCACCCTATCACCTCTCTTCATTCTCGCTCACCTTTCTCCCCCCCCCTTTTCTCTCTCTCCTTCTCCATCCATGCTCCGACTTCCTCTTTCCTCTCCCCTTTCTCATCTCTGCTCCCTTTTCCTCTCACCTCTCTTTCCCCTTCCCTATTTTCCTCGTCTCCTTTTGCTCCTCTCCACCTTCCCTCTCATCTCTGCCCTTCCTCCCCCCTCTCTTATCTGCCTTTATTACTCAGGAACAGCTGATTTAAATGCACAAGATCTCTCCAGGCAACAAAATCAAACCCAAAAGCAAACATCAGTTGTAGTTTGTACACACTGGGAGCTGCCACTTCCCTTCTACAGAAAAAAGGAAGCAGCTTGTTTGCATTGCATGAGAAAACAGCAATCATTGGCCCCCTGAAAAGGCATAGGGCCAGCTAACATCTGATCCTAAAACACTACAACAAAATAGATCTGCCACCTGCAAAAGTAAGGATGCCACAAACTGTGACACACTTGCACACATGTTTTCTCATAGATGCATATTCTTGCAGCTACACCTGTGCACAACCCCCCCCCCCCCCCCCCAGCTCATAGGGCCAGGCACATATACATGCTCTCTCAGATGCAACTCCACACCTGCACAGACAAATGGTTTATTAAAAAATGTGCTATACCAAAATCAAAATGGTGAACAATTTATTAATAAAAACAGATCAAAAAGAGGGTAAGAAAGGAATTCCATTATGCTATAGAACAGAATTAATTGCAACAGAGTCATTCAGATCCATTACAAAAAGATAACATCAAATTAGCACACTATCATAACTTCTAGGCTCTCAATATCTATTCAAAAGCATAGGTAAAATAATGACCTTTTAGAAGCCTCTTGAACACTATCATTTTGTTCAAAATGCAGAAAAAGAGTCTGAGGGTAAAAATAAAAGCACGATTCCCGTGTGCGCTCCCACTTTGCCTGCGAGGGATTTGGGAGAACCAGATTGTGATCATTCAGGGACTGTAAAACTGGGAAGGAAAATACAAGATTATAAGAGACGAGAGAGGAACAGGAGTACCAGAGCATAGTGTTTTAAAAGTTGATACGATGTCAGGAAGCAGCCCCCTGTCACACCCTCGCTCCGCCCCCTGTCACATTTTCCCCTCCCCCTGTCACATACCCCGTCGCCCCCCCTCCCCGTCACCCCCCTTCCACCTACCTTACTACTGCCCTGGTGGTCTAGTGACCTCTTCGGGGCAGGAAAGAGCCCCCTCTTTCCTGCCCGGAGCGCTGCCCTGCATGCATCCTTCCTGTTGGTGATCTCGGCGCCGATTCAAAATGGCCGCCGAGAGTTGAAGTCTCGTGAGGTCAATTCAACTCTCGGCGGCCATTTTGAATCGGCGCCGAGGAACACCAACAGGAAGGATGCATGCAGGGCAGCGCTCCGAGCAGGAAAGAGGGGGCTCTTTCCTGTCCTGGAGGCGGAAAAGGTCACTAGACCACCAGGGCACTAGTAAGTAAGGGGAGGGGAGGCTAGCAATCTGCCCATTTGTCTGGTTTTCTGGACAAACGGGCAGGCTGGTGGGCAGGCCGTCTGCCCACCAGCCTGCCCGTTTGTCCAGAAATCCAGACAAACGGGCAGACTGGCAAAACCCGCCCGGTTGCCCGGACTTGCCCTCAAAAAGAGGACATGTCCGGGTAAATCCGGACATATGGTAACCCTACTATCAGATATACACCCTCCCAGATGCACTCAATCATAAGGGCATGCATGCACTGCCACAAACACGTTCTCTTGCGTGCACACATCTTCTCATTGATTCACATGCAGTCTCACAAAAACATGCATAAATGCCTTCTGACACCTGTATGCACACACACTCACAGATGAATGCATACATCTACATATGCCATCACAGAATGCAGGAACACACGCATTCATAGAGATATCCATGTGCATGCATAGGCACTGAATTACTCATAAGCACAAGCTGAAAAAAACAGAGAAATGAATGTACAAAGATGCACACACCAACACATGTATAGTCCTTTGTTTACGCTTTCCCGGTGGAAGGGAGTGTGTAGCTTTTCTCTACTACACACTTGTCCTGGAACTGTTTATTGTCAACACACTAGATCATTTTCTCCACAGCTGGTGCTTTGTTCATGGATGGTGCTCTTCTATGTCAGTGAGGAAGCAGCAGAAAGCAGAACTGTACCACCTGGCAAAGAATCAACACTCCAGCACTCACTTCCTGAATCATTCCCCTTCAATTCACCAGTGCCAAGCACATCCTAGTGACATGACATCACAACCCAAGAAGGGGCCTCTGGACAATGATGGGAAGGAGGGAGGGATATTGCACTCATGTATGGAGCCCTAGACACCACAGGGAAAGGGACAACATACTGCCACAGGGAAGCGCTGAACAGCACAGGGAGTGATAGCGGACCCTAGTAAGGAGCCTCCCAGACAGTTTAGCAGCAGTATCCTGAAACTCAGAAAATAAAATGAAAAATATCAGCACTTTTTGAGGGCCAGAGTGTCAAAGAATGGCCCATGTTCATGAATCTAAACTGAGGAATGGCTCTAGTACCGAGGAATTGTCAAATGGACAATAGACATTTGGCCTGGACCAAATACACAAACTTATATAAGTCATCTTTTAAATGTTACCAGCTTTGTTGGGAGCATAAAGAAGCTTAAATATGATATTACAACCCCCCGCTACACATGTGCACACCCAGGGGTGTGCTGGTAAATTTTTAACAACAGGCTCTTTCTCCAGACGTAGCCAGCTCTGCAGTTGCAAGGGCCAGGGGTGGCCGGGGGGGGGGGGGGCGGGGGGGGGAACAACACTTGCCTCTCTCTCCTCCCTCCCTACGTGCTGGCAGCCAATAAATGAACTGCCACCACTCCCAACGTCTTGCTCTGAGCAGCATGCTGGAACTTCTCTCACATGCTCGAGAAGTTTCAGCCTGCTGGCCAGAGCTGGAAACAAGGAGCGGGGAGCAGCAGTAGTCTATTTACTTGGCTGGCAGGGCTCACCAGCATCCCCACCAGCAAAGTAAAAGATAATTCAGCAGGGGGCCCAAGCCCACATTTTGGGAGCCATTTGTTAAAGTAGCCATGGAGGGCTCTACTTTAACAACCGGCTCCCAAAATTCTTAAAAACTTAACAACTGGCTCTTGCGAGCCTGTGAGAGCCTGTGAGAGCCTGCTCCAGCACACCACTGTGCACACCCCTCCAGCAAGCTAACATTCACATATACTACCTGAGTATAATATATATATATGCTGAGTTGCTGTTTACAGCATCTCAAAAGGAAGCGTGGATGCTCTGCTGGCTGCAGTCCATTTATTTCTTCCAACCAGAGAATTATCCAGAGACATCCTCTAGGCAAGCCACCTAGATCCCAGTCAAAGCACCAACCTGTGTGAGCTGGAAACCTTAACTCTGGCTAATTCCGAGATTTGTCCAATTAAAGGCATCACAGTCATCCCCTCTCCTCAGACTGGTTTTCTCCAGGGTTAGTATAGCTGTAAGAGCAGCCCCATTGAACCAAGAAGAGAGTGACATTTATCAGTTGCACAGAAGGTAGGTCCATTAACTCTCTTCCTCAGGGGAAGGGCTGACATTTTTTCCTGTGTCTGTGGCTATTTTCCCCCTCAGCCACAGCTGACATTAACAATAAGCTAGGCCCTACAAATACCAGGCACTGTTGAGTGGTGTGCAGGCAGGGGGGCTGGAGGATGAGCAGGGTCAGTAGAATGCATTACTATTGATGATCTGCTTCTGCATAAGATAAGAATGCCTGCCGGCCTACCTGAAGACTACGGCTTGCTTAGATTGGTTAATAATAGGTAGCCTTGTGCTCAGCATGTCCTTCCAGCCCTCTGTGCAGTCAACACATTCCTTCTCAATTACTTTGCCCAGCATGGCTGCAAAATGGAACACAACCCGCACATCTAGGCTGAAAATACAAATGCACTCAGTATAAGCAGCATCTATGGTCCATCCCAGGGGCTTTTCTCCGGCACTGTGCACAGGGAATGGTTCTGTTGAGTGGAACCGGCTACCTCAAGAACTGAGGCTATTGACCTCTATACCACTTGTAGGAAGAAGCTGAGAGCCTTCATTTTTAGTCAGGTATTTGCATTGAATCATGGCATGATGTTCTGTCTTCACTCTGTCTTTTCGAAACTGTTGTATGAATAATTGTATTAACCCCACCACCACCACTACCACCAAAAAAGCAGGAAACAGATGTGACTGCTACACCATATCATAACCACAATTGTATCAAAAAATACATAAAAATCAAAACATGCCAAAAATATAAAGGAGAGTATCAATATATTCCAGTCCCTTTGCAAAGTTTATGATCATTTACCATCCGTTGGTTTAACCTGCACATATTATTGATATTTGCCATATAAAATAATGTCCATTCAATATATGTATAATCCCAACTCTATAACGGGGGCCTAAATTGAGGTGCCAGTTGTGCCATAGAATTGGCGCACTTATGCATTTGAATGATGTCACAAATCGGCTTTTTCACACGTGTTACACACAAGTGTAAAAAACTGGCACACTAGTGGCATGGTGCATAACAGCAAATGGGCTATGCCAGTGGGCGGAGCATGGGTGTTCTGCCTAGAAATGCACACATCTTATAGAACAGTATCAGAGAGGTGCACATTGCAAGGTGCCCTTAGGCAAACCAGTTTATACCCGCCAGTGTCCTGGCATAAGCTGTTGCGCCTAAGTTTTGGCATGCCAAAGTGGCTTAGTGCCTTAATGCTGTTACAGAACTGGCACTAACCCCCTAATTGTATAAAAAAAAAAGTCACCACAAATTACGCATGCAAATTCGGGCATGCACTCAATTTTCGTGCACAAATTTGGGCACGTGCCCAATTTGCACATGCAATTTAATTGAATAATGAGCCAATTAGTGCCACTGGCTTTTTTGAACAAGCAATTAGCAGCACTATTTGAAATCAATTAACATGTATGTACATAAATTTAGGTGCATGACCTGGGCCTAAATTTTATGTGTGTCTTGGAAATGGGAGGGTCATGGGCATTTTGGGGCAGAGCATGGACGTGGATTCCAGTTACACATGTAATGACATTCTGTGTGTAAATTTAGGCAGGAGCATTTACAGCCCTCGGATCGTTCTACTACTTCATATTTTTATGGCTAGCGGTTCTATTGCTAGTAAAAAAAAAGGAGTGGCGCGAGAGGGCAACCCTGTCGGGTGCCCCTGTGTAACATGAAACTCTTTGTAAGTTTTCCGTTGACTAATAATCTAGCTAAAGGCATCGTATAAAGGGCCTTAATCCAAGATAAATATGTCCCTGTTATGCCAAACAGGTCCAGAGTCCAAAAGTATTGCCACGAGATGCTATCAAAAGCTTTCTCCATGTCCAATCCCACAATGGCTTCCTTTCCCCCACTCCCTCTGTATTCCTGGATTGTCAACATGGCCCTCATAATATTCATGGATGCAAAACGCCCCGGGACAAATCCAACCTGGTCTTCGTGTACCAAAAAGGGGATTACCACATTCAGCCGCTTTGCCATTATGGCCGCCAGTAATTTAATATCCTGATTTAAAAGCGATATGGGACGATATGATCCCACCTGTGCCGCATCTTTGCCCGGTTTCGGCAATAATACCACATGGGCCATGTTGCACTGAATTGCTAGCCCATCTTCCACTATCCCATTAAACCATGCTCTCAAAGGTTCCCCACATTAAACCATGCTCTCAAAGGTTGACACGGTTCCCCACAGGAGGCTCTTAAATAAACTGGATGGGCTGAAGATAGGACCCAAAGTGGTGAACTGGATTAGGAACTGGTTGACGGACAGGCGCCAGAGGGTGATGGTGAATGGAGTTCGCTCGGAGGAGGGAAAGGTGAGTAGTGGAGTGCAGGGCCGTGCCTAGGGTCTCCGGCGCCCCCCTGCAGTTGGCCTCTCCGGCGCCCCCCCCCCCGAAAACGAGCGCTACACTACCCGCGCTCTTCTCCCCAGATCCTTTTTTTTTTGTTTAAATTTACCTCTCCGGCGCGTGGCAGCGTTAGTGAGAAGGAGGCGGCGCTCCCCCGCCCCGACGTGTCTTGACTTCGCTGTGTCCCGCCTTCTTCTGACATCAGAAATGACGTCAGAAGAAGGCGGAACCGAGCGAAGGAAAGACACGTCGGGGCGGCCGGGGGAGCGCCGCCTCCTTCTCACTTACGCTGCCGCGCGCCGGAGAGGTAAATTTAAACAAAAACAAAAAAAAGGATCTGGGGAGAAGAGAGCGAGGTAAGCATGGTGCGGCGGGGCGCCCCCCAGAGGATGGCGCCCTCCTGCCATGCTTACCTCGCTTACCGCATCGGCACGGCCCTGGTGGAGTGCCTCAGGGATCGGTGCTGGGGCCGATTCTGTTCAATATATTTGTGAGTGACATTGCCGAAGGGTTAGAAGGTAAAGTTTGCCTATTTGCGGATGATTCTAAGATTTGTAACACAGTGGACACCCTGGAGGCAGTGGAAAACATGAAAAAGGATCTGAAAAAGTTAGAAGAATGGTCTAAGGTTTGGCAATTAAAATTCAATGCGAAGAAATGCAAAGTGATGTACTTAGGGAGTAGAAATCCAAGAGAGGCATATGTGTTAGGCGGTGAGAGTCTGCTAGGTATGGATGGGGAGAGGGATCTTGGGGTGATAGTATCTGAGGATCTGAAGGTGATGAAACAGTGTGACAAGGTGGTGGTCGTAGCTAGAAGGATACTAGGCTGTATAGAGAGAGGTGTGACCAGCAGAAGAAAAGAGGTGTTGATGCCCCTGTACAAGTCGTTGGTGAGGCCCCACCTGGAGTATTGTGTTCAGTTTTGGAGGCCGTATCTTGCTAAGGATGTAAAAAGAATTGAAGCGGTGCAAAGAAAAGCTACGAGGATGGTATGGGATTTGCGTTACAAGACGTATGAGGAGAGACTTGATGACCTGAACATGTATACCCTGGAGGAAAGGAGGAACAGGGGTGATATGATACAGACGTTCAAATATCTGAAAGGTTTTAATCCGCAAACAAACCTTTTCCGGAGATGGGAAGGCGGTAGAACGAGAGGGCATGAAATGAGATTGAGGGGGAGCAGACTGAAGAAGAATGTCAGGAAGTTTTTTTTCACGGAGAGAGTGGTGGATGCTTGGAATACCCTCCCACGGGAGGTGGTGGAGATGAAAACGGTAACGGGATTCAAACATGCATGGGATAAACATAAAGGAATCCTGTGCAGAAGGAAGGGATCCTAAGGAGCTTAGCCTAGAATGGGTGGCACAGCTGGTGGTTGGGAGGCTGGGCTAGTGCTGGGCAGACTTATACGGTCTGTGCCGGGGCTGGTGGTTGGGCGGCGGGGATAGTGCTGGGCAGACTTATACAGTCTGTGCCAGAGCTGGTGGTGGGAGGCGGGGTTGGTGGTTGGGAGGCGGGGATAGGGCTGGCCAGACTTATACGGTCTGTGCCCTGAAGAGGACGGTACAAATAAAAAAGTAGCACATATGAATTTATCTTCTTGGGCAGACTGGATGGACCGTGCAGGTCTTTTTCTGCCGTCATCTACTATGTTACTATGTTACCATGTTTTTGTTGGTGCAAATGGACGCGCCTACATTTACGTGCAACCCCTGTGCTTAAGCATGATTCTATAAGCAGTGCCTAACTTTATGCATAGCTTATAAAATAGTGTTTAAGCATTTTTTTTCAGCACCAATTTTTTAGGTGCAATTTATAGCGTTCAACCCTAAGTGTGCTTCTTTGTTGTGCCTACATTCAGCTGTAGTGCTCACTTGATAGAACCTCAGACAAGACATCCTCACAAATACATTTTCAATTTCATTTTGAAAGGCAAATTCCAATTAGATTGCTCCTGCCCTTCTCTGCTTCCAAAGCAGTCATTTGAAGACACCAAAACACCTGCGGGCCCTTGATGAGTGGTGTTGGTCTGTATTTTTTGGAGTCATCTTTGAATATCATTTTATATATTTATAAAATTTATATCCCGTCTAAACCTAAGCGGGTAACAATATAACATTCACAAATTCACATATAATAAAAACAATGACGATACCCACTGTTTCCCAAGCAACCAGAAACTTTAAAAGGTTTCGCCACAAGATATTAAAAGGCCTGAACAAATGAGTCTTCAGAAACTTCTTAAAATGTCCTGCATTAGTACAGTAACGTAGATAGCTGGAGAGGGCATTCCACAATCCAGGACCTGCAACCGAAAAGGCTTCTACCTGTGTACAAGCATAGTGTGTGTTTATCAATGAGTCAGTTGCCAGTTTTTTTTGTGAAGTCAGATCTCAACCCTTTTGCAGATGCAAACAACTTGATCACAGACTGAAAATACCATGCAATCTTGCCATACAGAACCTGATGGAGGAAATACAAGATCATAAATTGAATCCAATATTGCACAGGCAGCCAGTGCAGACACTTCAAAGCAGGAGTGATATTGCTCACATTGCGAGAGTCCCATAACGACCCTCACTGCAGCATTCATGCTTATTTGTTTGATTTATCCTTGAGTGTTTCCCCCCCCCCCCCCCATCTTTTGGCTATCGATGGTAGATGTATGACCAATAATGCTCCTGCAAGCGCAGGTACATTGCCAGAATTCCCTTTTTTTAATTGGAATTTGCCTTTTTAATTGACGTTCAGAATGTATACAGGAGGATGTCTTGACTGAGGTTTTTGAATCACTGTATTTGGGTCATAAGCACTATCTGGCTAATATTCCGCCCACAGGAGGCAGGCCAACAGAGTAGTGATCGGCTCTGAGGCTGGATATTCAATGCCGGGTCATTTCCGGTGATCAGCATTAACTATCTGGGGGTTATTTTTGTGGGCTTAAACTTAAGTGGCCAAGTTAATATTCAGCTATAGATGGTTTCCCCGATATTCAAAAATATATATCATGCCAATCCTGGCATGTTAAAACTCGCTATCCGACAATTTTCAACCCTACTTTAGCGGCTATATTTGGCTGCCTGAATACATGGGATATATCTTTGGTTGGTTTGAACATAACCGGCTAAATCTGAATATCAACTTATCTAGTTATGTTCAAACCGGCAAACAAATATACTGGATATTCAACGCCAGTCACCAGAAATGGCCTGGCATTGAATATCCGGGTTTAACACTGACCACGAGAGTTAGTTGAGCTAACTTCCATGCTCTGAAAATCGTCCCCGGTAAGTTTATAGCAGCCAAAAATAAGACTGCTATTTAGGCGGTCTGATTTGGCTGCTAGACTTAGCCAGCAAAGCACTGAATATTCGTGGCTATCCGGTTAAATCTCACAATATAGCCGGTTAGCCACTACATGCTGAGCACTAATATACAGCGGAAATAACCAGCTATCTCACACAGAATATTAGCACTTAGCAAGCTAAGCGCTATTTGTTGTGGATGTCACTTGGCTCTCTAGTGTTACGTTGCGGTCCATTGTAACACCGAGGATTTTTAGGCTGTCTGAGATAGGGAGGGTGTAATCCGGGGTGTTGATAATAGTGGGGTTGTCTGCACTGTGTAGCGATGAGAGGATGAGACAGTGTGTTTTTTCTTTGTTTAGTGTTTTAGTTTCGCGAAAAACTACACTGGCTCCCAATCAAAGAACACATTGCTTTCAAAACCTGCACTCTGGTTCACAAAATTATCTATGGTGAAGCTCCGGGATACATGACAGATTTGATTGAGCTACCAACTAGAAACACATCCGAATCAACACGAACGTACCTACATCTGCACTACCCACTGCAAAGGACTCAAATACAAGTCAACTTACGTGTCCAGTTTTTCCTACATAAGCACACAACTGTGGAACGCATTACCAAAAGCCTTGAAAACTATGAACGACCACCTAAACTTCCGGAAAACACTAAAAACTAACTTGTTTAAAAAGGCATACCCTACCGATCCAACATAAATGCCTGATCTTTGCAACACAACAAAACTAAAGAACGTAATGGACATAACACAACTCTTCCGCTGTATGATTCCCTAATGTGGCTATGCCACATGAACTTTATCTTACCACAACATCACTTTGTATTTGTTTACACCGGAATCTGTAATGCCTCTCCAGTACTATGTAAGCCACATTGAGCCTACAAATAGGTGGGAAAATGTGGGATATAAATGTAACAAATAATTAAAAAAAACAGTCAGTAGCCATTTTATATGGTGAATATCAAGGATATATGCAAGTTAAATAAAGGGACAGTAAATGATTATAAACCTTGCAAACAGTCTGAACTGAAAATAAGTCCTTACACCGGGTCTAGATTATACTGAAACCCTCCATTATATTTATTTCCAACTCAAATTTATTCTTTGTTAGTTGTATTTTATGCATATGTTTTGCAATCCGCTCAGCAATGTAGATGAATGTATTATAAGTGGCTTTAAATTAATGAATTAATTAAAATAAAATATTACCCTGAGGAAATACAATGTTGCAGATAATTTGAGGAATAGTCAAGCTCATTATGTTGTTCCTTACCTTTTAATAATCTGTTTTGCAAAGCTACGGCTTTCATTTTTCTATAACTCTATACCAGGTTTTGCTCTCTGTAGGAGAGGTGGCAGGTGTCTTGGCTAGGGCACAGCTAATAGAGAGCCAGGCTTTTTTGTCCTTGTGATACAGCTGTTGTTTGGATGAGATGAGTTCTGGGCAATTTGAGAGGAGCTGACTTTCTGTGAGTTCAGGACCTAGTAGGTTACTCATCAGTTCACTGGGGCTGGTGTTCCCCTCCTTGAAACCATGCAGATGGAAGAAACCTTTCTTTATGTATCTGTGGACACCAGGGGCATAGCCAGACAGCAGACTTTGGGTGAGCCTAGTCAAGAAGTGGGTGGGCACCAAGTGTTCTCCCCCCCCCCCCCCCCCCAATGCAATGAGGCCAGTATCAGAAGCTTAGACTGCTGAAGTGGACAGCAGTGTTCTCAACACCATCAGGGGGAGGTCTTCAGCTGGCGGAGCTTGGGATCCCCACTACCTAGCACTAAATATGTGCTGCTGTTGGGTGGGCCTGAGCACTGAGTGGATGGGCCCCGGCCCACCCAGGCCCACCTGTGGCTACGCCACTGGTGGACACTTGGTCCTTGGGTCAGTGTCCGAGAGGGAGCCTTTGGACTTCTTTCTTAAGCATACCCAGGGACAGAGCTGCTGACTTTCTATTTCTGACCCGAAACCTTTCTGCTTCCTTACCCTTTGTGACGCTGTGCTATGTGTTCACAGATGCTGAAAAAATGTGCTTGAAACAAGTTAAATCATGCATGCTTTTTTTTTTTAAATTTATGCTAGATGGAATATTTTATTTTATAATCCAGGCAAGCTGTCCTACAGTCTCTGTTTTTTTTTCTGTACCTTACTGACTAACCTTTACACAAGGCCTTTACTGGTATAGTGAAGGTCAGACACCATAAAGCCCTTTGGAGGCCTCCCTGCTGCATGTGCAGGTATGTGGGTATGCAGATGTGGTGGACGATGCAGGTGCTTCTGGAAACTGAGCATTCAACTTTCATTTTCACCCCTTGCACCCAAGTGTTCTAATACTCTTATGTCCATTCTAATCACCTCTAACTCTAGCATCTCATGTGGAGTTTGTGGACATTTTTGGTCTCACTACTGATCAGACACTGCATAACGATATTTAGCTGAAGGTTGGGGGACAAGAAAGGGATAAGGTATTTGGAGGTAGGTGTGACTGCATTTCTATTATTTCTCAGCATCCGTCTCACCAGTGTTGGTTTAGATATAGGCATTGAGGGGTCCTTTTACCAAGCTGTGGGGAAAAGGGCCCTGCGCTAGCGGTGGGGGCCATTTTTCCCATGCACCAGGGCCCTTTTTTCCACAACAGGTAAAAAGGCCCCCAGACACACATGGCCACGTGGTAAGAGAACTCTTACCGCGTGACTACATGGCGGAGAGCCCTTACAGCTATCCACTGAGGTAGCAATAAGGGCTCCCTTGCTAACCCGGTGGTAACCGGGCAGCACGCGGCAATGCCCAATTACCGCTGGGTTAGTACCGCACAAGCCATTTCCAAGGGTTTTCTTTGTTTCCTGGAAATGGCGTGCATTCGAGTCGGGACTACTGCCAGTGGCCGCATTGGGCCGGCGATAGTCCCAGAAGAGTGAGAGGTAAGGGCCCCTGAACCTTTTCCTACCATTGCAGCCAAACTTGGTTGGGGATTTTCTGCTGCTATTACAACCAAGTTTTAACAGCAGTAACGAGAAATAGATAAGTTCTGAAGGAGAAATGATACTGGTACAGTTGAGAATGTAGTTAGATGATAGAGAAAAGTAACGATGCCTCTGGATTACCTCAAAGAGAGAGCTGTTAGGCAGTCAGAAGGTTAAAACAAATGGGCTTCTAGTTTTCTTTCAACTTGTATATCCATTACCATACAGATGTGGTAGAGGTGACAGTAGCAGTGTTTTAAACCTCATCTTGACCTTTTATATTGAGTTGTCTCCTAAAACTATTTTCTTTACCATAATATGGCGGATAACAGGGTGGACATGCAACAGAAGAACAAGCCCTTGCAGTCAATCAAACAAATACAAACACAGGGAAGGTGACTGAAAAAAAATGGACAGATGATGAAAAATATCAACTGTTTATTAGCATCCAAGAATCGACACGGGCTGTGTTTTGGATAGATGGGCCTACATCAGAAGTCTTTAAAAGGATGTAAGCTATAGGATCCATCAGGTAACAATTGTTTCAAAAGTTGAAAACTGCGTATAGATTGAGAATGTGCCCGATGGCTAATATTCTGCTTATTGCAAGAGTCGAAAAAAAATAAGGTTGAACAGTTCAACCCAAAGCTACTAGGATCCGTCTTTTGAAGCTTTCATGATTTGCTTTGATTAAAGTAGGGGCTTGATTGCTACCAGGGACCCCCAGAACAGCCAATTATGATTGTGCACACAGCTGCCCTTATTCTATAAAATGTGCAGGCAAATTTGGGTGTGCAAGTTTGAAGAATTAGGGGGATAATGAGCATTCTTGGAAACTTAACAGTCTAGTCAAGACAGACGAGACGAGCAAAAAATAAGCAGAAGGTAGCAAAACCATAACAGAGAAGATGAAGGTAGGTGGAAATAGACTGGAGAAGGGCAACAATAATCCTGTTCTTGTATAATATGAAACCCTGGTGCTGTCTGAGAAACTGAGAAATTCACTCCCAAGACCAGAACCCAGACTGCTAAATCTGTTACACAATCAGGAGAAACAGAGGTTCAGGTATGAAAAGCAACCTTGAGGTGGTGAGTTTTCAGGTTGGATTTGAAGCTGGTGAGAGAGGGAGCCTGCTGTGCCCACATCCAGGAAGGCTATTCCAGGCATTTGATAAAGCCAAAGAGAAGGCACAGAGACCAGATCTTGTTGGGCTTCTTCCAGCAATTTTACAGGAAACCCACAAGCACATGGCACTATGGTAATGCTATGGGTATGTGCAACACAAGAGAGGCATGGATGGACTCAGTAACAAAGAACAAATACTACAGATCATGAAGAACACCAAATGGTACTCTTTATTGTTGCACACAGTGTGGGGTAACTATAATATGTATTCCTTGTTGCACATGGTACAAGCTGTTTGGTTGTCAGCAGAGGAAACAGTAGTCCAGCTGCTGATTCCAGCAGTCCCCTTCCCCCCATCCTTTCACCCCAGTCCTTGGTCTGTGCATCTCATGCAGGCTGGCTGGCAGCCAGCGGGCAACACAGCAGCTACAAACCTCAAACTGCGGCAGCTGTATCTGGCAGCTCAGGAAAAAGGCTTGGAATAGAGTTTTTTTTTTTAATTACATTTGTACCCTGCACTTTCCCACTCATGGAAAGCTCAATGCAGCTTACATGGGGCAATGGAGGGTTAAGTGACTTGCCCAGAGTCACAAGGAGCTGCCTGTGCCTGAAGTGGGAATCGAGCTCAGTTCCTCAGTTCCCCAGAACCAGAGTCCAGCACCCTAACCACTAGGCCAATGGGCTTTGTATGTACATGGTAAATAACAAAAGGAAAAGACATTGAAACACTGGATTCCTTTTCTATTGTACATTTTCCTCCTCTAAAAATATATATATATTAAGCAATAATTGGCACCTCCAGCTGCTCCGAGAGGTTTTATAGAATCCCTTTCCTCTGCTCTTCTGTTCTCATCCCAGTCCTTCCCTCTGTGCACTCTCTCATGCTGGATATTCCCCATCCCAGACTATTATTGCTCTCCAGGGAAGTAAACATGTCCTTGAGCACAGATATGGGGCCGCAATTTCGGTCTGTTTTCTCAGAAAGGTCCTTGTTCAGCCAGTTTGCATGGAGAGGAAGAACTCATGTACCTGTTTACACAGACTTAATTTGCATGAATGATATCCCTTTTCAGGAGGCACTACATGTTTTATTTGTGATGTAACCTAATCCTAAAGCTGCAGCAAACTGAAAAGAACAGCTGGTGCCAGCCCAGGTACCATTTAATCTGCTAATCAAAAAGGGGTCTTCTGTATTTGTGTTCCTGGACCTGTTAACACCTACTTTCAGGGTTAAGAACTAAGGATGCAGGACCAGGACTAGCACAAGCTTCCCCAGCAAAGCTCTGCCACCCATCCTGCAGCTGCTCCTACTATTGCATTACAGAGACCACACATACATACAAACACACACACACACACACACACACACACACACACAGCTTAACCAGTGCTCTTCCGGACCCTCTGCTCTTTCAGTACTGAGACTCTGAGATGGTTCCGCCATTACAGCAGTACAAAAAGACTGGAGGAAAAATGTTCCATGAGATTCAGACAAAATTGAAGCCCAAGCTTCTAAAAACTCTTTATTCTCCACAGTTCACCAACAGTATGAAATCTTCACCCGCCAGAGGTGTAAAACAAACCTGACCCTACAAGGGCTATGTTTCGGCATAAAGCCTTCTTCAGGGGTCGCCAATCTATCAAAACTAGCAGACGTCAAACTTATAGATGGTAAAGTCAAAGACGGTATGCCAAAAACAAAGATATCTCAGGCAGGATGCCAAGCATACAGCAGCCCTCCCTTCATTCTAATATTGCAATTAGCAAGTAGCCATTAAAAAAAAGGGAATTTTACAAGTGTGCAATTACCGCCAACTGTTTTGTAGGTGGCAAGGACTCACATGCAATTCCTGTGCTAATTAGTGTGTGGTAATGTAGCTGCACTGATTAGCACAGGAATGCCCATCCTCTGTTCCCTAGACACGCCTCCCCTAAAAAATTAACATATTTTTTAGCATATGGTTAACATGCGCACATCTGGCATTTACTGCAGGATACCTGAGCACATCCCGCGCTATGCCTTTTAGAGCACGCATTAATGCCTAACATAGCTTAGGAGTGGAGGAGTGGCCTAGTAGTTAGAGCACAGGTCTTGCAATCCAGAGGTGGCCAGTTCAAATCCCACTACTGCTCCTTGTGATCTTGGGCAAGTCACTTAACCCTCCATTGCCTCAGGTACAAACTTAGATTGTGAGCCCTCCTGGGACAGAGAAATATCCAGTGTACCTGAATGTAACTCACCATTCAATTAAATACATGCCAGGACAAGGATTCATGATATGAAACTGGTGGGATAGAGACTCACAGAAAGGATGATGAAACACTTTGGCACTGACAGGATAGTAGACGCTTGGAATAAGCTACCAGTGGCAGTAGTAGAAAGCATTGGTGTAAGTGAATTTAAAGATGCTTGGGACCAACTCAGAGGAAAGTGGTAGGTCAGTCATGTGAACCATCAGAATGCAAAATGGGAGATGACAAAACCAACATGCACAGACTAGAGCAGTGCTTTGACTGAATCAATATCTTCCAAGAATCACTGCACAAAAAACCACCAAAAGGCTGTGATACATTTGTAGGCAAGGAAACTGGCAGCAGGACTGGCTGGGTCAAATGGTCTCTCTCTACTAGCATCTACCATGTCAGTATGTTACCATGTTTCCCCAGCTGCAGTAAAGTGAGCACAGACAGCTGATCAACACAATGGCCTGCACAGACTTGACAGGGGCCACTTGTAAGGCTTGGGGTGTCCCAAGGCCCTGTCCTTCACGGATCATGGATGTTGTTCGCTCAGCCGCCCTCATAGCTGTTCCAGGGCTAGTTATCCTCTCCTCCTTTGCCACCAGTAGTGTTTCTCATCATCATTCTCCTCCTGTGTCCTTTCTTCATCTCATTCTTTTACATTTCCCAGGGAAGACTAGAGGTTCATGTGCAAAGCACTGTTTAGAAACCAGATCTAAAGCTTAAATGCCAAAAATCAGAGATGCCTATTACTATGTCCTCTGGAGTGGCCTAGTGGTTAGAGCACTGGTCTTGCAATCCAGAGGTGGCCAGTTCAAATCCCACTGCTGCTCCTTGTGATCTTGGGCAAGTCACTTAACCCTCCATTGCCTCAGGTACAAACTTAGATTGTGAGCCCTCCTTGGACAGAGAAATATCCAGAGCACCTGAATGTAACTCACCTTGAGCTACTATTGAAAAAGGTGTGAGCAAAATCTAAATAAATAAATACCTATGTGTAGATTTATCTTCTTCACTTCTCTTCTTTTGGGCACTTGATAAACACAAAGCTGTTGATTACCTCTTGATCTCACCTTTCCTGTTTGGTGTTCTTTAACAGAAAAATAGTGGACAGTGGCTCTATACATGTTATTTTTGTTACATTCGTACCCCACACTTTCCCACTCATGGCAGGCTCAATGCAGCTTACATGGGGCAATGGAGGGTTAAGTGACTTGCCCAGAGTCACAAGAAGCTGCCTGTGCCTGAAGTGGGAATCAAACTCAGTTCCCCAGGACCAAAGTCCACCACCCTAACCACTAGGCCACTCCTCCTGGGGCTAGAATCTCACTTCATCTTGTCTCTGGTATTCAAACTTTTTACTTTATCAATAACCTTGCCATTGAAATCCTAGCTCAAATTGTGAGATTTGACCCAGTAATTTAGTTCACAGCTAAAGAAGTGACGCACAAGCTCTCAGTTATACATTGCAAATACTGGGGAAACCTCTGGATACAAGATAATGTTTCTAAATTTTTAATATTTAAAATGGATCCTTGGATTCCTAAACTGCAAGACCTATCCTGGAATCTCCTATTGAAGAGTAGCTTTACGTTTCCATCTAACCAGATTCATGTAAATCTGAGTCTCTTTATTGAGGCAATTAAAGAAACTATGGGTGTCTTTTACTAAGGCGTGCTCACGTTTTTAGCGCACACTAAAATTGTGGGCGTGCTAAACATTAGAGACGCCCAGAGGAATGCATTGGCGTTTCTAACATTTAGTGAGCCTACAATTTTAGCATGCGCCAAAAACGTGAGAGCGCCTTAGTAAAAGACCCCCTATGTGAGTAGTCGCAAAAGCCACAGGGTATTTCTTCCCAAGACTTTGCACTAGTTCTCAAAAGCAAAAAAAAAAAAAAAAAAATGTATTCCTATTTTTCTTTTCAGCATTGCCTAAGGAAAAATTACCCACAGAAATTTCCACATTTTGTTGCTGCAGGTGCTTTTTTTGGATGTAGTTTATAACAGGGGCATAGCCAGACCTCATGGTGGGAGGGGGCCAGAGCCTGAGGTTGGGGGCACATTTTGAGTGCCGCCCCGATGCCCCCCTACCACCACGCCTCACCTCCTCGCCCCCCCCCCACTGCCTCGCCCCCTCACAATTACCTTTGCTGGTGGGGGTCCCCAATCCCCGCCAGCCGAAGCCTTCTTCAGCGCGGTCTCCGGAGTCAGGGGGCAGGCAGCGAATGTGGCTGCGCCGGAGACAACTGAGCGTCAGCGTGCACAAGAGGAGCAAGAAGAAAGAAGAGCAGGGGCAGGTAGCGAACGTAGCTGCACCAGAGATCGCGCTGAAGAAGGCTTCGGCTGGTGGGGGTTGAGGACCCCCGCCAGCCAAACCAGGGGCATGGACAAAATTTGTGGGGGCCCAGGCCCCCGTGGTCCCACGTAGATATGCCCCCAGTTTTTAAAATGCAAAACTACTGTATGTGTGTTATTGCCTTATCTGACCTAACCCTGCCTCTGAGACTGCCTACATTTCTCACAAGTATGTATGCATATAGTTGATTCCCACCTGTGTACAACAGAATAGTGAAGTTACCCAATTCCAGAAGGAAAGATTTGAAGCCAATTCTGGAACTGATGCACTATGGGACCTGCAGCACTGATTTCAATGGGCAGAATCAAAGATTACAAATACCACACTGTTTTGGGATGTAAATTATAAAGCGGGATTGGTAAAAAAAAACCTTCCTACTGAACTGGGTAACTTGATAGCTCTGCTACAGGGTTGGTGATTTTAGTCTGTTTACCTGTCTAAATGGTTATTTACCACGGAAATGGCTTTTTGCAAGTTGTCCCCTTCTGCAAAACATTCTCTGCAGAATATAAAGATATTTGGGGGGTAATTTTTAAATCCCCCCAGCCCCGTAAGTGCACAGTCTCAAAGGGAAACCCCTTGGGAAGGTTTCTTTTGAAAATACAGGGCTAACTGTGCTGTAATACACATTCTTGGTTTGCTAGTTTTGCCCCCCCCCCCTCCAATCCTGACCATTTCCAGAGCAGATCACAATGCCAGAGAGGGAGAGCAATTTTTAGCCCCCAGTTTTAGCTAGGCAACTGTAAGTTACCCAGGTAAAAACCTTTGAAAGCCATCCTTCCTCTGATCTTGGGGACCAGAGCAACCATCTATTGAGACGGGTGAGGAGGATAAACTTTCTCATTTTTATGAGATGCCTGTATTTCTTCCAGCATATTGCAAGCTCTTTACCAAATGAACTAGCACAATAACCTCCTCTAGATGGAACAGAAACACTTTGCATCTGCTTGTCCCAGTTCTAGCAGGTCAAACATATGGATACGAAAGTGCCAAACCCCTAAGAGAAAAACTACACTGGCTTCCATTAAAGGAACGAGTTGCGTTCAAAGTCTGCACCCTGGTCCACAAAATCATACATGGAGAAGCCCCGACCTATATGTCAGACCTTATAGACCTACCTACTAGGAACGCAAAAAGATCAGCACGCACATTCCTCAATCTCCACTACCCCAACTGGAAAGGACTAAAATACAAGTCCACATATGCAACCTACATCTGCAAGCAAATATGGAACGCACTACCGATGGCCATAAAAACAACACAAGACCTAACTATCTTCCGAAGGCTACTGAAAACTGACATGTTGAAGAAGGCATACCATAAACAACCATCCTAATCATAAATAATAAGACTGATCATGAACTAGACAGAACCGATCTCTTATCACTTGTTACAGTCCAAGCTATATGTGATACCATAATGTATTCTTCTCTACAATGTATGTACCATAATGCATTCTTCTTAATGTATGTACCCACCTAATGCAATACAATTGGTAATTCTGTCAACTGGAAATGGCAATCGCCACCACGGTAAATGTAAGCCACATTGAGCCTGCAAATTGGTGGGGAAAATGTGGGATACAAATGCTAGAAATAATAATAATAATAATAATAATAATCTCTGTCCACACAAGCCCACACATTCTATAGTAAATGTACACACCGTTTGCAAGCTCAGATTATAGAATACCAGCACCTTATTACACACATGAATGAGACATTCACAAATAAGTGCTAATTGATCACTAAGCTATATTCTATAATCTTGTGTGCAACTTTCACAGCATGCAAAAGCCAGGGGGTGTTAATGTGGGCAGGGTATGGGAATCGCCACAATTATGCACATGTTACAGAGTCATTTATGCCCCAAAGTGCAGCATTTAAGTATGGGCAGTTACATCTGCCTCAGACATAGTGTAAGTAGGTGCACCTAAATATTTCAATTCTACAGGGTGAGGAGAAAAAAAAAGGTAACCCCCTAGAGTTTTTTGTTTTTTTTTTGCTGTTTTTCTCAGCAGTCACATGGAATTTCAATGTGAAATTATGCAGCTTTATTTGTGGTTACTATCTACGTTTATGTACCAAGTGGAATGAGATCATCTTTAAACACGGTGAAGTTACAGACTTTTTTTTAGCGTGACCACCCAGTGATTTTCACGTGTTCAAAAATGTTTGCACTGTAAAACTACCATTATTTGAAACAAAAAACCCCAAAACAAAACGGGGTACCAGCTGATTGTTAACAACATCAAGGTGACGCAGATTTTTGTCAGGGCAGCAATGTTGGAGGCCTGTTACAAGATCCACCAAAAGTCGCAAACAATCACCAAACTCAAGGAAGCGCTGAACATTTTTAATGTGGTAGTTTTATCTAAAATGTTAGCAACATCAACATAGCTTAAGATAATTAAATGTTGTTTAATAATAAGTATAATGAAAAAAATATGTAAAGTTTCTCATTGAAATTCAAAGCAGTTGCTGAGAAAACGGCAAAAAAACTCTAGGGCGTTACTTTTTTTTTTTTTTTTACCTCACCCTGTATAATGAAATCTGGGTGTTCAGATCCCATTATACAATTTGAGTTTCTCACCCAGCATTTTGATGGCTAACATTTGGTGCACTTTACAGAATTGTCCCTTAGGTTTTATAAGGACCATGCAATCCCCAGATAGTCTTGTGAAACACAATAGCACAATAGGAGAGACAAGATTCAGAAATACCAACATCACCAATTAATTCACATATTTGGGAAGTCAGGTGCATCCAGCCTCACAGCTGCCCACACACTTAACATCTGGCCTGAAGTGAGGGAATTTCTAAAGAAGATAAGTTAATACTTTCTCCACTAACTCAGCCGTGAAATAACCCTGCTCTTTCCATTTTGTCTGTCAGTCCCCTTACGAGAACAAGGTTGCAGAAATATCTCAGCTACAGCTAGAGCATGTTTATGGATGTTGAAATTAAATCTTTGGACAAGTTGATAATGCCTCATATTACATTCCAAGTACTGTACTACACATCTGTTTATAAATTAAGCATATGAACATAAGACCATAAGAATAGCCATACTGGGTCAGACCAATGGTCCATCTAGCCCAGTATTCTGTTTCCCAACAGTGGCCAATCCAGGTCACAAGTACCTGACAGAAACCCAAATAGTAGCATTATTCCATGCTACCAATCCCAGAGCAAGCAGTGGCTTCCCTCATGTCTATCTCAATAAAAGACTATGGGCTGTTTCTCCAGCAACTTGTCCAAACCATTTTTTAAAACCCAGATATGCTGATCACTTTTACCACATCCTCTAGCAACAAATTCCAGAGCTTAACTATTCTTGGAGTGAACAAAAATACTTCCTCCTATTTGTTTTAAAAATATTTCCATGTAATTTCATTGAGTGTTCCCTGGTCTTTGTAGTGTTTGAAAGTGTGAAAAATCGATTCACTTTTACCAGTACTATACCATTCTGAATTTTGTAGACCTCAATCATATCCCTCCTCAGCTGTCTTTTGCAAGCTGAAGAGCCCTAACCTCTTTAGCATTTCCTCATATGAGAGGCATTCCATCCCCTTTATTATTTCGGTCGCTCTTCTTTGAACCTTTTCTAATTCCACTATATTTTTTTTGTTGGGGCAGGGGGGGAGGGGGGATACAGTGGCTAGAATTGACTGCAATATTCAAGGTGAGGTTGCACCATGGAGTGATACAGAGGCATTATAATATTCTTGGTTTTATTTACCATTTGTATATTATGAACCATTCTCTACACTTTGGTTCAGGGTATGAAAAAGACAGTAGAACTGACAGGCCAAAATCTGAAGTGACACTAACTTGAACTCCAGCAATGGAAAGAGTTGAGACACCCTTGCGGAGATGAGAATGAGGAAGGGGGGGAGGGGTTGAAGGTGCAAGGCCTGCAAGTATAAATTAGCATTGTGTGGCAACCTGGTGGTGGTTCAGGTGTTTCGGAGAAATGCAGAACTGGGAAATTCCCCTGAAAGATGACTGTGCTTACTATGAAAAGTAAAGCAAATTTAGACTTTCTCAGAAATAATAACCAACATATTAGCCTAGCCAATTATTAAAAACCACTATTAAAAACTATTAAAAACTATTAAAAACCACTAATATCCAATAGGTATTAACCACTGCATTATAATATGTATTAACTGTTACCTGTATAAAACTGCATGTACCAGATCTTATCTGGGGGAATCTCAGACACAAGCATCACGGCTGTGTTGTGGCTCTGAAGCCCCTCCCCCCCTATGAGAAATTAAACTGTTATAATTGTACTCGTCTCTTGGTAAGAAATAAAATTTCTAACTTCACTTTCTCATATGTGTGGCCTTGTATTTTGTCTTTCCAAAACTGTTATATTGTATATGATAGTTTGGAGAGGGGGTGAAAATACTAAATACCACTGGTCTTTCAGCACTCCACATTACTGTGGAAAGACAGTGATAGTCCTAGAGTGGAAAAGGGGAGCCCATTATTAACACATTCCTTTTGTAATAATTCCTAGCAGTGTCCATTAGGTTCTGTTCAAAGGGTCGGAATATTTTAAAGACAGATACTAGGTAACAGGTTTTTTTTTTTAATCTTTTGCTCCAGATACAAACTATTTCCTCATTGCCCCATAGGCCACCCTAAGGAAAATGGAGGGCAAGTACCCCAACTCAGTTAGTTGGGATTTGGCATGAGTTCAGTATATATCTAGAAGAAGATAGACAGGACATCGACTTTATACCTCAAAGGTATTGCCTTTATTGTAAACAAAAACAACTTTGGATCTAATTATTGCACAGGATATATCAATACCAATTTTTTTTTCACTAATTTTCAATTCTCATTCTTCAAAGTCATAGTGGGAATTGAGTTCTCCTCTCTTAAGTGAGTTTTGCTTTACTAGGATAGTTGCAAACTTATGGAACACATCAAGCCTGTTGCCACTTGTCATAAATAGAAATACAACATGTTATTTCTATCCTAGCTTTTGTAATATTTGTGAAATCTGTAGCTTCATGGCTTTACTTATGCGGTGGATCAGCTAGTTCTCAAGCTAAGACTCCAGAGCAGAGGTGTGAAAGTGGCAGTTAATTTTATGGCCCAAGTGATGTTTGCTAGCTTTGTTGGATAACATAGGAATGATCTTTGATCTTGCTGTTTGAGGTTAAGAGTGGCATCCTTTGACTGTATGACTAATTTGTGTTCTGATAAACTAATCTCACCACTGCAGAATTCTATGCAGTGGTGAGATTAACTCTCAGTTCTCTTCCTGACAGCCAGTGGAAGGGGTGAGAATGAACAAGTTCAAGGTCATGCATGCTCCTCCTGAACTTGCTGCCCCTCTAGGGATAATAAATTCATGCAGTGAGCCATCATCTCACACTTCTGGAACAGTCACCTGTGGCTGAAGTCTCATTGGCCATGGGGATTGCTAGAACTCTGGCCTGTGGGACCTAATTTTGAGGCACAGATGGCCTGCACCACCTGGCTAACAACAGTGGTGGTGGTGGTGGTGGTGGTAGTGAGGGCAGGGGCGTAGCCAGACAACAGATTTTGGGTGGGCCTAGGGAAGAACTGGGTGGGCACCAATTGTTCTCCCCCCCCCCCCAACCACCACCCAAAAAATATCTCAGCTAGCGGGAAAGCACTTCTTTCCACCTTGGCAGTCTGTAGCAGGCATGAGCTGAAAACTGAACATATGCAGGTGCCGGTATCATGGAGAGTAGCATTTTCGTTACCATCAGGAAGAAGTCTTCAGCTGGCCGAGCTTGGGATCCCACCAGCTACCACTAAACGTGTGCTACTGTTGGGTGGGCCTGAGCCCTAAGTGGGTGGGCCCCGGCCCACCCAGACCCACCTGTGGCTATGCCACTGGGTGAGGGGGGTGAGAAGAGGCATAAAGATAGATGTAGGGTTGAGTAAAGATTGGAAGCAATGTAGGTGAGGGATTTATTTTTAAAAGGAGTTCGGAAGTCAAGAGATTTGTTGGGATCCATAGATTGCTTTTTACAGTGCAGTGGAAGTTATTTATGATATAGTGGTTTTACACAGCTACTCCCACTACCACTCAAGCAAAAGGTCTAGAGGATTCTCCATTTAAGGCATCCATCATCCATTCTATGAATACATATTTCTTGATGTTGCTCACCAACCTGCAGTTTGGTATCATGTCCCCTAGTTCTTGAGCTTCATTTCCTTTCTACCTTTCAGGTATTTAAGTGTCTGTATCATATCTCCCCTTCCTTCCTCTCTTTTAAAGTATGCCTATTTAGGCCCTCAAGTCTCATCTCCTCTGTCTTCTGGCACAGATCTCACAAGTTCACATTTTATGAGCTGCAAATAAAAATTAGTTAAGCTGTTTACAAATAGTAGGGGTAAATGAAAAAAGAAAGAGAGAGAGAGAGAGAAACAAATGTAAGTACTGCAAGACTGCTGTTAGAGGGTTGGAGCAGCCATTTTACAATAGCTGCCAAAACGAAGCAGGAGCAAATGGGCATTGCTCCTGCCCATACGACCCTACTGGACCACCAGGTATTCAAAGGTAGTCACAGGGGCCCATTGGGAGGGGGGGGGGGGGGGAATCTCAGTCAGCCCTTACTTAAGTTTGGGTAGGAGGAAGGATTAGGAGGAGCAGAGGGCACCTTATGCAGGCCCCAGTGGAAATTCAATTAGGGATCCACATAAGTGTCTTATACAAGACACAGCTGATATTCAGCTGGGACCTGCATAAGCCCTGGCAGCTTCCTGATCTTACTTGAGCCCTGGATATTCAATGCCCAGCATTGAATATCCAGGACTAAATCTGCCCATAGCTGACCACTGTGGGCTAAATATTGGTTGGATTGAGTTTACTCACATTGAAAATCAAGGAACCCCTGATGCAGACACTTGATGAAACATGACTGTGTCAAGTCATCAATAAATTATTAACCTGAGTGTGGCTCCAGTGACATCATTACCTCCTTGGCCATCTCTGCTTTTTGCTGTTTCTGTTCTTCTCCTGTTGGAGTAGAGGAGTAGCCTAATGGTTAGTGCAGCAGCCTAAGAACCTGGGGAACTGGATTTGATTCCCACCACAGCTCCTTGGGAAAGTCACTTAACCTCCATTGCCCCAAGTACAAAATAAGCAGCTGTATATAATATGTAAACCACTTTGATTATAACCACAGAGAGTCAATATATCAAGTCCCATCCCCTTTCCCTTTTGATGGTCAAGAGACCACTATATGCCTGAAATTGGAGGTAGGGCTCTATAAAACTCTGAGTTCAAAATGGGAATTATCTGGATAGGAGAGAGTATTCCACTGTTATGATTCTAACACAGTTTTTGCATTCCCTGTTTTCACTGCAGTTTCTATGATTTTGTCAGTACCATGATGTTTAGAACCAATCATTTGTTACAATTGCATTTAATCTATTTATTTAAAGAAGATCCTGCATGCATGCATGCATGGCTTCTTTCATACAAATAACTTTTCCCTGTGCAGATACCCAGTCACCTGAATTATTATTTTCTTTTCCATCAGGCATCAAAGCTTGATTTACCTCCTTCCAACTAACAATCTGAGCTTTATCTCCATCATACAGCAGTGGCACTGCCCATTATTCAGACTTCACCTCCTTCCGTCTCACAGCTGCTTGGCTGCTTTTTAAAAGGTGAAATGCCAGAGTCTTGATGGGACACAGCAAAACCATTGGCTGCCACTGCATCTGGGTCAGTAAGCGACTCCTAACTCAGCGTGACAGCTTTCCCATGACCGGACAAGAGGAGCTGTATCACATTCATGGCAAGGGCCCCCCCCCCCCCCAATAACAAGCTTTGGGGTCCTTTTACTAAGCTGCACTAGTAAATAGGCTTAGCGTGTCCTAACCCAGGACTTAACCCGTGTGCCAAGCCTATTTCTAGCACAGCTGTAAAATAGCATCAGAGCACAGTCATTAAAAGAAAAAAAAAGTTAATGTGGGAGATTTCTTACCACCTTTTATATAGAAGGTGCTAATGGCTCACAAGTCGTCTGTGTTCAGTTAGCACGCACTAATGTCAGCATGCTAGTTGAATACTGCTTCCATGCCCATTCTCTGCCACTGACATGCCCCTTCCAAAATAAGTAATTAATCATGAACTGGGAATGTGCAAATGGCAAAATTAATGCAGACCGCTGTAGCGTGTTCTACAATAGGCCATTTGTCCTATAATAAGTGTTCATTAGTAAAAGAGCAACTTTGCTGTTCTCCCTTATATAGTCCATATAAGGGAGAACAGCAAAGTTGCCCTGCCCAGCGCATTCCAGGATGCACTGGGTAGGGCTGGGCACCGCCATTTTGGAGGTGGCACACAAAGGGGAAAGGACTAGGATCTCATCCTTCCTCATTCAAGGTAGCAGGGGTTCTGGGGGGGGAGGAATTCCAGTCAGTCACTGCTACACTACCAGGGTATGGGCTGGAGATCCAGTGACCTCCAATATTTTATTCTGTTGGAGGAGAGCTCCCCATGTTGGCGTCTGGGGGTTTGTGGGGGCTCTGGGGGGGGGGGGGGTTCGCGGTCACCAGGGTAATAAGGATTGGGTCCATTGGACCCCCACCCAGCTGACACAGCCCAGGTGGAGAGCTGCATCCTGCTGCCTGGCTGCTTGCCTGTTTCCCCTCCTGCCCTAATGCCAGCAGTAGAGCACCGTTGTTCAGCGAGCTCTACCGTTAATCATGGGGGTGCCGGAACAGAACAGTGCACCAGCATACGTTAGCATGCATTAGCATGCTACTTGCATTGATCTGCGCTGTTTTGTTCTGGCGCTACAGGCGGCTGATTATAAAACACAGGTAAATGTGGGCACTAGTTCGGCATGAATGGCCTCTGGTGCACACATTTACCTCTGATCATATGTCTGAAGGAGCGATCAGAGAGGAATGGCCTGGAGGAAGATGAATGGCAAAGATCTCCTAAACCAAGCTCACTATAAGTCCGCCATAAATTCAGCCTTCTTCTGGCTTGCTCCGTCGATTTGGAAATCCCTTCCCTCTGCAATCCAACTCAAACATTCTTACCCAAAATTTAAAGCCCTTCTAAAAACTCACCTATTTGAAAAGGCTTATGCAATCCAATTAGGCCCTGACAGAAATCAGGGGATTCATGAACGCTGCAATCTTGCTTTTCCATGTGAAACTATTCATTCTAACCTTTCTCTCTCCTTCTTTCTTTCCTATAATGAAATTGGTGTTCTTTTCAGTATAAATTATTTTATATATTATTACACAATGCGTTGTTATTACATTGAGGGAAAAGAGATTCATTAAATCACAATAAATCATAAACTATGAGGGAGTGGGACAGGGCAAAAGCGATTCCTATGATTGGGAGGGAAGAAGTTATCAGAAGAAATACAGAGCTAGGATTGAGAATAGCCAGGAGGAGTGTAAGGTCAGAGCATTACAACAAGTTGGGCCCTGGGATTTGTGAACTACCCCGCTTTAGCAAGTCATTTTTGACAGGTACTTTACTAGAGATAAAATCATTTTATGGTTACCATTCGGGCCCTCCTGCACATGTCTGGCAATCTCTATGATACACATAAGCATATTCATTGATGGAATCAAGGCTGGTAGGGAAGCGAGGGCTAGATAGGAAAAGGAAATATAATAGGGGAGAAAAAAACAGAGTCTGTTCGGTGAAAATGATTTAATATATTTTGCAAATAGGCAGTGCAGAGAGTTGGAGAATGCTGTATAATTTGAGAGGCAGCTCTGGGCAGCAGTGACTGAATGCAGGAATATTAAACGAGGAGAGAGACTCACTCCACAGAAACCCTGGAAGGCTGTAGCGTGATACCACACTGCACCTAAGCAACATGTATATGAGATTCAAATGAGTCTCTCGTTCAAGGGAGGGAGCTGCTTTGCTCTCACACACATTTTTACATTCTAGATTCTTCAATCCATGGGTAAGAAACTACATCTTTTCTGCTGGATACTAGTAAGAGAAAAGCAGAAAGCAAGGGGAGGTGGTCCCACAGAGAACAGCCAATCCATATGTAAATTACTCCAATTTTCAAGCCAGTCATTGCTTTATGTTAGACTCATTGTATGCCAAGCCAAGTCCATGTCGCAGGCACATTCTGCATCAGAGTCATGCCACATTGTAGGGTTGCCAATTGGCCCCATGACAGAAGGCAGTGTTGTGCTACTCTTCAGCGTTATTACAGTTACTAGTTACTTCCCAGCTTAAAGTAATTAGTTACAGTAATTAAATTACTCATTTAGGAAAGTAAGTAAACAGTTACCTGCTTAGAGTAACTAATTGTTTTTCCTTTACTGATACCACATCCAAGAATACTTATGGTAAAAGCCTTATGCTACATGAAGAGGTAAAATATCTATCTTATACACAACCCCAATGTGAATGTTTATTTATTTAGATTTTGCTCACACCTTTTTCAGTAGTATCTCAAGGTGAGTTACATTCAGGTACACTAGATATTTCTCTGTCCCAGGAGGGCTCACAATCTAAGTTTGAACCTGAGGCAATGGAGGGTTAAGTGATTTGCCCAAGATCACAAGGAGCAGCAGTGGGATTTGAACTGGCCACCTCTGGATTGCAAGACCTGTGCTCTAACCACTAGGCCACTCCTCCATAACTAATTACTAGTAACTCAATATTACACAACACTGACAGAAGGAATGGGTTAATCCAGTCTGGTTTTACTCCCAAAAGCATGGGCTTGTATTTCTGCCTTTTAGATAGAAATCAGATCTAGAAGTTCATACGTGCACTGGGATAAAGGCAGGACTGGATTCATCTAGTTCTTATAACATGGAGCCATTCAGTAACCCTACAGCCAGTCCCAAAAAGCACACAAGACCTAGAACAGCAGAAAAGAAAACCAGATCCTCGTGGTGAAATAAAACATTTATTCAGTGCAGATACTTAAAATCAGCTTTCCTCTAACCACCCAACATGGACATGTTTCCCCCTCTCAAGGGCTTTGTCAGGGGCTTAACATTAAACCAGCAGGAACAGCCCAATGTTTTCCCTATCTGGTTAGAGCAGTGCAGCACAGAAAATAAGGCTGACAAGCAGTGAGCTGTCTTCTCCAAATAGCTACAGCCTGAACCACAGGCTGTTCACAAAAAATATTTTAAAATGTACATATAAATGTGCTTTTTGTCTCACAATGAGACCTTCATTTGACTACAAAACATGCTTTCTCCAGACCCTGTCCCACCACCTGTAGTCTGAGAAACCTCAACCCAACGATCAAGCAATAATACTGTGTCCGACAGAACTCGCTTGGGTGAGAACCTTTGATGGTGTGTTAGACCAAGCATGGATGACAGGTCCCAAGTCCATAGCAGTACAGTGGAGCACCATTAGTACATGCCTGACCATTAAAGTGCCTGACCATTTTATACATGGTAATAAACTTGCCTCACAAAATCATAAAATTCATGCGCTGTACTCGATAATACATGGTAGACTGTACCGGAAATGACCTGGCGGTAGCTACAACAAACTTCCTTGGCTTGGAAGTGAAACAAAGCAATGTCATTGATGCTATAATATTTCATCATTGTTCCAGTAATAAGCGCTCCAATAGTACGCGGCTACACATCACAGTACGACTGTCAGAGCGAAAATAAAATGCAGCAAAGGGAAAAGCTATGAAGAAACAGATGGAAATGGGGGAGTGAGGAACGCAGTGAAACACTGATTCATAATGACTGTTATTCACAAAACACATTTTATTGTGCACAGTTGGGAGAAAGGTGCATAGTAATACACAGCATTCACGTAATCAAATCTCTCATCCACATGATGAAAACAGATTTTTCATCTTATTCAAAAACATTCAAACGAAGAGCAAAACCAAATACAAAAGAAAAATACGCCAAGGGAATCTGGTGTGTGACTGTATTGTAAACCTGCTACTACCACCATGGTAAAGAAACAACTCACAATCAGTGGCTTATCAGAAAAAAAAAAACCCCAAGAACTGAAACAGAAAAGATAACTTAGACCCAGAAGTGGCCAGCTCAATCTATCATATTCTTAGATCTCACAATATGGGTCATCCTTAGATTTAGGAGTAGGTTAAGGCATCTAGTGTCAACATTAGATAGGTACTAGAGCACTGTTACTGCAGTGCTCTAGTACCTAGAGCAGGTGGGTGAAAGAGGGGTTGGTGGTTGGGAGGCGAGGATAGCGGAGGGCAGACTTATACAGTCTGTCCAGAGCCAGTGATGGGAGGCGGGACTGGTGGTTGGGAGGCGGGAAGCACTGCTGGGCAGACTTGTACAGTCTGTGCCCTGAATAAGGCAGGTACAAATCAAGGTAAGGTATACCACATATGAGTTTGTCTTGTTGGGCAGACTGGATGGACCGTGCAGGCCTTTTTCTGCTGTCATCTACTATGTTACTATGCCACCACACCTTCCTCTGGGCCTGTCAGACCACTGTAGTCTTCTGTGGCCTCTGGCTCCAAGAACAGCAGCAATAGCCATAACTTACAGAAAGCCTAGAGTGGGGCCTCAGAGCCAGCACACAGTTTCAGACCCTGCAGTGGCCCCTCCTCCACATGAGTGTTCTGTTACTATGAAAACATGTACAAGGACGGGGCTTCCACAGGGCCTGAGACTGTGCACTGGTTCCAAGGCCCCACTCCGAGCGTTCAGTATGGTTATGCCAGATGCCAGAGAAGACAAAATGATTAACAGTAGGTACTTAATTGTAAACTATTTCTGAAGGATCCAGTTCTTCCAACAGTCTTCAGTACATGTTGGTGTGCCTTCACAGATATACTAATTTTTTCATTCTCTAGGGCTTCCCAAACTTGTTCCAAGGATTCCACAGCAAAGCAAATTTTCAGGATATCTATAATGAGTATGTTGAGATCAATTGCATGCGTTAAATCTGCAATGTATGCAAACTGCTCTCATGCATATTCAACATGGATATCCTGAAAATTCAACTTGCTTTAGAGTTTCCAAGATAGCTTTGGGGAGGCATGGCATATATGTCTTTTGAATAAAGCTAATGAGTGGAAGGAGAGCAAAAGCCTGTCTGCACATTCAGCACAGAATTGCACTTGTCACATAGGAGGTTAAAACATTCTGGAATCACGTTTATGCTATAGTTGATGATCCACTGCAAAAGAAGTGAAGAGGGATGCTACATCAATGAAATGAGGCAAAAATTAAGGACAAGACTAAACCTTAACAGACTAAATAACACCTTACAGAGAAGAACAGAGTGACACCTCAGAAGGTGAACATTTCTCAAGGGAAAAAAAAATCACTTCCTTAATGACCTGAAAACCAAGGTACTTGAAGGGAATATCAGAATCGCACAAGGAATCAAAACATTTGAAATTAAGATGAGGAACAAACACAAAAGAACTTAATGACTTTCTCAACCATTATCAGACTATGGGCTTCTTGGAACTGTGAAGGTTTACCGTCACTTTAGAAGTTGCTTCCTTTTCCCAGGGCAGCTGGAGTGGAAAATGGAGGCTGCCACTAACCCAAAATGACCATTGTCTTTCACTATCCCTTTGCTGATCTATAAAATATATACAGACCAGCTCATGCCTAGTTAATTCTGCCATTTAAACCCTAAAGAACTATGTTATCTTTTCAATGGCAAGATGAAGAATGTAGAGCTCTTGGAAACTACTCAAGATGTATCGCATTCATCCAATTAAAGAACATTACCTATAACTTTGGTTAACCTTTTGTTTCTTCACAAGGAAAAAAAAACATTAGAAAATTCATATCCGGGAGCCATATTGGATAGAAGACACAGCTGGTGGCAGGGCCATCAGCAATGAGGCCTGCACTCAAGGGTTAAAACAGGAAGGGGCACCAGCACACCATGCTGTTACCACCATCAATCCAGCAGCAGAGGTAAAATCCATTTGCAGACACTGTATTCATCCAGAGGTTGTGGTCCTATACTGTACATCAGTATTAGGTCATAAGAATCCTAGATAATCATGTGCTTCCCCCCCCCCCCCCACCCCCACCCCCCCCCACACACCTTCGGTCCTCTCTCTGTTTCCACCCTCTGTACTTTCACTGGAATTGTATGTTTTCAGCTGTGAGGGCTCAGTCTGTTTTTCATACACCAGCTGTGGCATTTTGAAATAACTATCCAGTCTATTATTCAAAGTGATTTAACTGGCATATTCAGTGGCACTTAACTGGATAGTGGCAGTGAATATAGCCAGTTAGTGACTAAGATGAACCTGGCTATTTTGTGGGCAGTCCAGAGGTGGAGTCAGCACTTATGTGGTTAAATGCCTATATTCAGTGCTTAACCACATAGGGTAACTGTATGAACAGCACTGCATAAACCATAGTCCTTATGTAGTTAAGTGCTCGAGTTAACTGGCTGTGTATGCCCAGATATTCAATGCCGATGCTCAGAAATGGCCATGGATAAAGCCATTGGCAGCCAAAAAAATGCTGACCATTACCAGCTGAATGTACCCCTATATAGATAATATATGGCTCTCACCCTCATTCCACCCCTATACTACATGGATACTGCAGGGCCAATAATGATTTTCAGAGGACACCGTTCCTATAGGGGCCGATTCTATAACTGGGCACCTCCATGTAAGTGTCTTGAGGCCACAAGGTAGAAGCCTATCCTATAATGGAATCTTAGGCACCCAGGTTCTGTTATAGAAAACTAACGTAGCTCGGTATCGGAACACCTAAAATCTAGGTGCCAGCAATTACATCAGCCATAGATCTGGTGTAACTGCAGATGCCTAAATGCGGATAGGGTACACCAAAATGTATAGCACTCTAAGTGGCAGCATCGCCCGTGCCCTCCCATGCTCTGCTTATATGAACACCTCCTTGCATTTACATGCTGACTCCAAGATTCTATATATGGTACTCAAAGTTGCACGCCCAGCTTTAGGTACACTTCAGAGATGTTATTTTTATTTATGCATTCTTGTATCCCACTATTATACTATTGGTGGAGTTACAATAGTGTTGTGCAATGTTGAGAGGGCATCTATAGTTTGTGTGGTTATTCATAGTTTTGAAGAGGTAGATTTGAAGTGGAAAAGGTAATGGTAACTTGTGTGTTCAACTGTAGAGTTTTGGTGATATTTATTTATACATTTTTGAAGAGGTAGATTTGAAGCGAAGGAGACTGTATCTTTGTGATTAGCTGTAGAATTTTTTGAAGAGGTAGGTTTCCATTTCTTTTCTGAATTGCAGGAGATTTGTGATACTTCTTGTGGTTTTTGGTATCGAGTTCCACCATTTGGAACCCAGGTAGCTAAATCTTACTATGTAGATAGTTTTGTAGATGGTGTTTTTGCAGTTGGGTAGATGTAGGAGTAGGTAGTTTCTGTTTTCTGGACTGGCATATCTTGAGGATAGTTCAATCATGTTAAGCTTATATGCAGGTGCCATTCTGAATAGTATCTTGAAGATTAGGGTGCATGCTTTGAAAAATATTCTTGACTGGTAGCCAATGTAATGTTTCAGGCAGTGGGGTTGCTCTTTCATATTTCAATTTCTTGAAAATCAGTCTTGCTGCCGTGTTTTGGACTGTTTGCAGTGATTTTAGTGCATTTTCTTTGCACCCTACGTATGCTACATTGAGCTCTGAACCATCAATAGTTGAATGCTAACAACCAATTGCTGATATTCATTGACACTCATTAAAATGTGCACGCGCATCTGGATGTGGGCTATTGTATTAGGCATGGCGCCTAACTCCTATGCTGTATATCTCAAAAGGGGCCAAGACCATGGGCGTTCCAAAATGTTGTGCGTGTTATTACAGAATGCTGCCTATCCGTGCTTAACTTGGGTGCCGGCGTTTACTTCAGGTTTCAGCAGGCAGCAATCCAGCGCCCAAATGTTAGGTGCAGGATCCGCATTAAATGCTATTCTATAGAAGGTGCAAGCCCATTATAGAACATTGCATAGCGCTGAATTTTTTCACCACCTAAGTTTAGGTGCTCTTGATTGAATTCTCTCCTATTCCACTTACGGGCATCCTTATAGGATAGCACTTGTGTACACTTAACCACGAGCCTGCAGGTCAGTGGCAGCCCTATCATTAAGCCAACTGAGGCAGGGTCCTCAGGCGGCACTCTCCCTTTCCCTCCTCAACCCTCTTCCCCATGTTTACCTTATTTTTTTCTTTTCTAAAAGGCAGCAGTGGCAGCAATTCCCATAGGTTGCCCTGCCGCCGGCACCGCCTCTTCTCTCTACTGCAGCCCGCCTCTTGACATAACTTCCTGTTTCCTCAGAGGCGGGATGCTACTTATACATGCATGTTAATTTGCATATGTAAATGGATGCTTTTACACATGTGAATCTTCTAAAATTCAGGAAGCATGTGAAAGTCTGGCTGTTCTTCCAAACCTTTAATGCATATGGCGACCAACTATCCACTCACACCTCATCTGGACACACCTTGTAAATTAAGATGCATTCCACATACTTTCTTCAACTGTGCATATAATTTGCCTTCAGTTTAGCCACACATTTATTTGTCTTAATGATTTTATTCGACTCTTCTTCTCTGTCCATGCGTCTCAGCTGTAGTTGCCTTCCTGGCTGCCTATTAAGATGATTTTTTTGTATTGCACTGACATTGTAAGCATCATATCTATGTTATTTGGATGTTCTAGTGAGTGTCATTTTGTTACATTTGTGTTGTGCTGACATTATGAAATTCATATCTGTATTGTCAGTGTTCTGTGCTGCCTATTACAGTGTATCATTTTTTTTTCTGTTACATTAATGTTCTGCGCTGTTTTAATGCGTATATTTTTGAAACTGTGATTTGGCCTTGTTATCTCCAAGTTTATCTCAAAGATTGCACTTTATTCTTACATTGGGATCATTTTACTATTGTTATGCTGTTAACACAATTGTAAGTTATGTCAAATGTTGTATACCACCTTAGGTGGCTCTCTTCATAAAGGCGGTTATTACATCCCCAAAAATAAATAAAATAGCCCCCCAAGTGTAGTGGAAAGGGGAACCTAAACTTCATACCCATCCAACTGCACACATGTCGTTCCTCCTCCATCAACTCAGCTCTGCTTTGAAAGAACCATAAGAGGAATCCAGACTTCTTGCTCATGCAACTCACTAAGCCTATGATCTTATCCATTTTGCTGAACTCATCAGCAAGTTTCAACTCTGCTCTGGAAGGAACAAATCTGAAGGAAAGAGAAACCAAGGCTCTATATCCATGCAACTCTACAAGCATCTACTGCCTCAACGGCGTGTATCAACTCTGTTTTGAAAGGTTCACCCCTAGGGGAAAGAAGAACCCAGACTCCACACCCACCCAGATCTTGGTTTTGCTAGTTAGTGCAAGATGTAAGGGTAGATGTCAAAGGTCTATAGATGACACCCATGTGGACAGAGGTTCCATCATCTCTTTTTAAGGTGATCCATATTGCTTCTACCTTTCCTCAGGCTCCTGGCATTTCAGTCATTGATCTTCTGTCTCTATACTAGCAGTAAGGACATAATCGAAGGAACTAGATAAAGATTTGGTTACAGATATCCAAAGGTTGGGAAAGAAAAGAGGTGATGATGAAAGGGGGGGGGGGGGGGCAGACTAAGGAAAAATGTCAGGCAGCATTTTTTTCATAGGGAGGGTGGTAGATACTTGGAATGCCCTCCCATGGGAGATGGTGGAGATGAAAATGGTAACAGAATTCAAAAATGCATGGGATAAACACAAAGGAAATCATGTTCAGAAGGAATGGATCCACAGAAGCTTAGCGGAGATTGGGTGGCAACACCAGTAATTAGGAAGCAAAGCTAGTGCTGGGCAGACTTCTACAGTCTGTGCCCTGAAAATAGCAAGAACAAATCAAGGTCAGGTATACATTAAAAGAATCACACAGAATGAGTTTATCTTGTTGGGCAGACTGGATGGATCTTATAGGTCTTTATCTACAGTCATCTACTATGCTACTATGTAAAGCCACCAGATGGCACTGTCCTGTTTAGGGGTTCATGTTGCTTTTTGGTTCAGTTCCTGTTCCTACTGATCCTTCCCCAAGGAGATGCTCTTCATGCTTCTCTCAAGCTGTAACAAGATGAAAAGCCCTAGACACAAAATAAAATCTTGTTTCAGATTTCTGTGGCATTTTGTTCTTTAGTATGTTAGAACAGGAGTACGAGTCGGGGGACAGGATGCTGGGCTCGATGGACCTTTGGTCTTTTCCTAGTTTGGCATTACTTATGTACTTATGTATGAGTGCAATCCAATAACAGTCACATAATTACGTCATTGCAAGATTTAAGGTTTCCAATATTATAAGTTTCTGAATGCATACCAAGCTTCTTTTCTATGGAACGGTTTACCTATTTCATTACAAAATCAATCATCCTATTTACTTTTTTTTTTTTTACATCAAATAAAAACCCTCCTATTTCAATTTTTTTTTACTTAATTATATGCATAATACTGTTTATATTTGTATTGTAACTCTGAGATTTGTAATTATTCCCAGTTGAATTTATTCGTTACTTTATTGTAATCCGCTTTGTGCTCTAACGAGAATTTAGTGGAATATAAATATGAAGATTAGATTAGATAAAGCCATTTGCAGGTTGAGATGAAATGACTTGTATATGTGTGTATTGGGAGGAAGAAGTACTGTAGGGGCTTTCAGTCCTATTCTCAATCACTATAAAACCAAAGACCTGTGTTTGCCAGATTTCTGCTTTCCTAATGCATTACTTCTGTAAAAGTGTGGGAGAACTCTGACCCTTCTCTTGTGCAATGCTGTGTACACTGGTGTCACTCAATAAATAAATGTAATGATGGGAGAAGGCGAGGGCAACCTAACGGTGGCTATAGCAATAGCAGATGCCTGTTCTGTTAACTGCTACTCATTTGTTCCTGTGCTGTACAAGCAAAAGTGGAACATGAAAAACACTTCCTCTACCTCACTATTTTTGGGCTGTGGAATTTCTGAACCCATAGTCTTGCTCATCCGTCTCCTGGTACAAAGAACGTGAAAGAGGCTTTAAAAGAGGAAGGGAACCAGAACAAAGCCTCATCTGTAGAATGGGACTACGTCCTCTGTCACTGTCAGCCGCCACAGAAATCAGCGTCGTGATTGTTCTCAGAGAAGGACAAACACTGCACTGTAGTGCCATCGACTTACACAGCCAGGCAGATGGGGGTATAAAGACAAGGAGTGATGAGAGAAAGAGGGAAGAGAACAGAGAAGGGGAGGGGGACTGCAGAGAAGAGAGGGTCCTATGGCAGCAGATAAGACTAATCCAGCCTGCCCAATTTCATTCCTGCTACAATGTCATAGACCAGTGGTTCCCAAACCTGGTCCTGGAGGCACCCCAGCCAGTCGGGTTTTCAGGATATCCACAATGAATATTCATGAGGAAGATTTGCAAGCACTGCCTTCCAGGGGCGTAGCCAGACCTAACGATGAGCAGGGGCCAGAGCCCGAGGTTGGGGGCACATTTTGAGTGCCGCCCCCCCCCCCCCCCACTGCCACACCTCACCTCCCCGACTGCCTCGCCTCCTCACAAATACCTTTGCTGGCAGGGGTCCCCAACCCATGCCAGCCGAAGCCTTCAGCATGGTCTCCTGCGCAGCCACCTTCACCACCTTCCCCTCCTTCCCCCTGCTCTTCTTCCTTCTTGCTCCTCCTGTGCAGGCTGACGCTGAGCAGTCTCCGGCACAGCAGCGTTCGCTGCCTACTCCCTGCTCTTCTTTCTTCTTGCTCCTCCTATGCATGCTGATGCTGAGCGGTCTCTGGCGCAGCCGCGTTCACTGCCTGCCCCTGCTCTTCCTTCTTCTTGCTCCTCTTGTGCACACTGACGCCAGCCAAACCAGGGGCCTGGATGAAATTTGTGGAGGCCCAGGCCCCCTTGGCCCCCCCATAGCTACACCCTTGCTGCATACAAATCTCTTCCATGACTATTCATTTTGGATATCCTGAAAACCCAACTGGCTGGGATGCCTCCAGGACCAGGGTTGGGAATCACTGCCACAGACTATTTGTCTCTGGCATTCCTCTTCCTTCTTCAAAAGTGTGGATCTTCTTTTACTGAGAAAAGAATGAGAAGAGTGAAGAGGATGACAGTGAGAGAGGGCCGTGCAGCTTGATGCTACAGTAACCAAAAACGCATCATAAATAATCCAGTAAAAGGGGTTATCGAAATAAACTTCCGGTCTCTTCTGGTGTTATTTCTGTGTGTGCTAGTTACAATCTGTTATATCTTGACTCGGGAGCAGCTGCTCAACTCCTCACCAATACTGACAGCAGATCACAGGTATCCGGACATGTGCAGAGACCCCCACTTTCACCTCCGTCTCCTGATGGCACCTATGCAATTATCTTAAATAATCCTCTCTGGGAAATTGCTGCCAGCTCCTGAGGAAACAAGGACTCTAAGCTGGGTCTAGAAAGATCAGCAGCTGCAGTCATTCCTTTAACACCCTCAGAAGAGGGGGGTGGGGGGGAGGACACATGCAGAAGGAAGAAAAGTACATATTCCCTGAGAAGTATGGAACAGTACACACAAGGGATGGGGAGATGAAAGGTAAAAGAAAGGGATAGAGAAGAGCACAAGAAAATAGGAGGGAGAGGGGGAGAGAGAGAGAGAGGGAGAGGGAGAGAGAGAGAGAGAGAGAGAGAGAGAGAGAGAGAGAGAGAGAGAGAGGAAGAGGAGTGAGGCAGACTCACGTGACTACTGTTTTATGATCACTGTAATTTGGAACGTCAAAGGCACAAATACTACATCAACATAAACCGACACAAAAAATACCTTCTTACTAGAAACCTCATGGCACTTGCCAGCATGGCTCACTTCAACTAAAACACTTGTGCTGCTACCTCCCCTTGTCCTTATGTCCCCCAGGGCCATTAGTCAGATGCATTTCCTGCAAGTATGTAGTAAAACTGAAATTTACAGACTAGAATAATTCAGCACAAGAGAAATAATGATGATCCATTGGAAAACCAGGATCCTGTGTCCCCCAGAGAGTTCACTGTCACCAGAAGAGGCCAGCAGGACTCCGTGATGGGGTTTTGCATGCAGTTGTCAGAACAGTCAGGATCCCTAAAATATACAGCCAAGGAACAGGACAATCCATTAAGCAATTAAAAGAAAAGCAAGAGAATCCCTGCTTAGGTTTGAACCTGGGTCTGACTGAAGCTTCCCCCCCCCCCCCCCCCCATACCATAAAGAAATGCTGCTGTCTAGGAATGGAAGAGAAAGGTTCTTTATTTGTAATAAAGTAGGCCTCAACACAGCACCGTGTTTTGGCAACAATGCCTGCCTCAGGAGTCTTTATACAGTTGTAGTTCGGGTATAAGATTACACAGAAGTGCAGAGTGGAAGTGCAGCAGACCTCATTTCAGTATCTTATGATCAGACTCCGACTGAGAGACTTGATTTGGTTTACTTCCTCTGTGCGCTTCCGTGCAATCTCACACTTGAACTACAAGACTCCTGAGGCAGGCAGTGTTGCCGAAACACAGTGCCGTGTCCTACTTTATTACAAATAAAGAACTCTCTCTTCACCTCGTCTCCTTGGCTTTTTGGAAGAGTCGTGTTGATCACGCTACTCCCCTTTTTGTTGTGTTGCTCCTTTCGTAGCGGATCCAGTTTCACCACCGCGGTGGTCGGTCGCTGCCTAGGAATGGGCAGTCCAAAAATGTTCACTTCATTTTGTTTCCTGTGTCATTTGCAGCATTGTTCATTTTAGTTTGGGGGAAATGCCATTAAGAATGCCCCCTCTTTGCACTATTATCAGCAAACGTAAAAACAAAATATTGTGGGGGGGGGGGGGCTTCTGCTCATTTTTATTTCTTGGCATCATGCATTTCTTATGGTCATTGCAAACAGCACATCCCTACGCTATCCACATGGTTCAACACTTACCGAATCTCTTACCTGCCATTTCCCTGCCACTTGTCTAAAATGACTACCACAAATTCTCAGACCCCATACAGTCATCCACACTTCTAAGGGAATGCTTTGGGATGGGAACACTCTAGTGTGGCATTCCTATGGCAAGTCTGGGTGTGGTACATGATTAGGAATGTGTGTGTGCAAACAAATCCATGGGCTGTGTAGAACAGGAGGAAGAGCAGAGCAGTCAATGCTGCAGAGGCCCAAACCCATGATACAAGATAAAGCAGCCTGCTATGGTTGGAGCTGCAGGAAGAGTGGCCCAGAGGAGGAGGCCTGCCGCAGCTCCATCATGCTGAAGACTAATGAAGTGCATTGTGGGGAGCCCAAACCCTGTGGCTCCACAGCTGTAGCCTCCACAAAGAATAGACCTGAACAATGAAAAAAATTCAAAAGGAGCTTGGTGGGGGAGGGGGAGAGCAAGAACATCCCTAGACACATATCCAGGCCTCTTCACACCACTCATTCACCAAATCTTAAATATCACAAGACCTCCAACATATACCAGTTGAAAAGGGTTGTGAAGGCAGCCTTTTATAAGCGTTATTTCTTTGTTACCACAATTTTGGAGAGGTAGTGCAGACTATTCTATACGTCATACCTTGACTATCGTAATTCAATTTACTTGGGGTTGTCTCATTGTGTGATCCCATTGTTTACAGATTATCAGGAACATGGCAGCCAGAGTGATTTTGGTAGTGAAAGCTTACCCCTTATGTGGTTAGCTTGCACAGGATACCAATGAAAGTGTGTGTGAGGCTTACAATTTTAATGCTGTGCTTAAGGTTGGCCTAGGGGCCATAATACCTATAAATCCAGTTCTGATCGCAGAACCAGGATTTGTTAGTGATTTCTAGTTTTAAAATATTTAGGAAGATAGAATATCATAACGATGCCATTCTCCTGGGCTACTTCTTCACTAGTTGGAATTAGATGCAGATTATCTGACATTTAAGAAGCAAGTTAAGGCATATTTGAGCAGGTGTGTGGTTTGGTTGTAACTTGATTAGGAAGTATATAGAGATAAGTGAGGAACTAGACACCAGTAACACTGTTTACTGTTGTGTTAGTCTCATGCCATGGGTCTAATTAGATTTATTTCTTTAACAGATAGTTTCTATGCACATATATACACAACTGTTGAGAAAATATGTTCAACAGTATGTAAGACTATTTTAAATAAATACTACTTCATTAGACCTCACACACAACACCTTCATAAAAACATTGCGACCCCTAACCCCACAACACATACCTCATCAGCCAATGTCTGTCATCCTACTCCACACACATTCTACACATTCTACAGATAAGTAAGTACACTCGTTCTATAGATCAAGGTTTGTGTAGGAGTTGCCTAGAGGTTATTGCGGTGGACTTTGATCCTGAGGAACTGGGTTTGATTCCCACTGCAGCTCCTTGTGACTCTGGGCAAGTCACTTAACCCTCCATTGCCCCAGGTACAAATAAGTACTTGTTTATACTATGTAAACTGCTTTGAAGGTAGTTGCAAAAACCACAGAAAGGCGGTATATCAAGTCCCATTTCCTTTCTCAACTCAGTCCTTGGGATACCAGTCAGTGAAGATCCCCGTGATGAACATGAATAAGATAGATTAGCATAGAATGAAGGTACTGCATGCAAATCTCATGCTTATTCATTATGGATATCCTGATAACCTGGCTGACTAGGTGTTCTTGAAGGCTGGACTGAGAACTCTACTATAGACACATCAGTCACAGATATACACAGTTCACATACATTGCCAGTCACAAACAGACCTCATATACTTCCTCTCACTAACCCACCCAGTCCCACTTTTTTCACATGCAAATCCTGGGTCAACAAATTGAAGATGGGGAAATGCTCCATTGTGTTACAATGTATGTGTGTACTTTTGGAAAACAGACTGCTGAGGGTGGGGGAGGGGATATGATTGAAGTCTTTAAAATCCTGACTGGTATAGAATGGGTGTATTGATTTTTTTTTCACTCTTTCAAAAAGTATAAAGACCAGGAGACACGCAATGAAATTACATGGAAATACTTTTAAAACAAATAGGAGGAAATATTTTTTCAATCAAAGAATAGTTAATCTCTGGAACTCATTGCTGGAGGATGTGGTAACAGCGGTTAGTGTACCTGGGTTTAAAAAAAGGTTTGGACATGTTCCTGGAGGAAAAGTCCATAGTCTTGTTATTGAGATGGACATGGGGGAAGCCACTGCTTGCCCCGGGATTGGTAGCATGGAATGGTGCTACTAATTGTGCTTCTGTAGAAGTCTTACGAGGCCACTGCTTGAACTCTCAGCAGCCATTTTGAATTAGCACCAGGAGAAAGACAGTCTGCAGATGCGCTGGTCAGGAAAGAGGGGGGCTCTTTCCTGCCCCAAAGAGGTCACTAGACCACCACACTAATGTAAAGGAGAGGAGGTGAGGATAGGACGCTCACCTGCCTGTCTGCCAGCCTGCCTGTTCATTTGCAAATCTGGACAAAGAGGCAGATTGGCAAAACCCATTCAGTTGCCCGGCTACGTCCTCAAAAAGAGGACATGTTTGGGTAAAACCAGCGCTGTATAGAGACACACAAATTTAAAAAAAAACAACAAAAACAGAGTCTTTGAGTTACAATAGGGAAGCCAGGATTGGAAAGAACTTAACTAGGTAGTTCATAGGTGAGTCACAGGTGAGACTAAGAAAGAGAATTTTAGCCTAGTAATGAGGCAGTTTGCATTTCAAAGATCTGGAGTGGAGGAGATGATTGCAAATCCTACTCTTCCTGTCAGCTTCAATGACATAAAAACTACTCTTGAGCTGTTGGAAAGGAGTGTAAACAGAAGGGACTCCATGGCTTCTCACATGTTTTTCTGAAATTTGGTATTGCTAAGGTAATACTTTGGATGTGGTACACTATAGTGTGGTAATCCTCTAGGAAGAGAGTCTGGATGTGATGTGGGTATCAACACAGAAAGAGGCAGGCATGATCCACACATCCTAGTAGCAAAGGAAGAAAATGGATCACAGAAGAGGAGGTAGAGCACACATTAAAAATAGCCCATTGCGACCACATTTCACCTATTGCAGGCTGCTTCAGTGGCAGCAACTACAAATCATAAATAAAAACATAAGAATATCCATAGAAAATTAAAATCTTAGAACCACATGTACTCTTACTCTAAGAGGCAGATGCATCAAAGTCCCATTAAAGTACCAATTGCTATTTCCAAAATTACCAAAGTTGGAAATAGCGAAGGATGCTCAAAACAAAAGGGATGCAAATGAGCTGCTCGAAAAAAAAAACAGCGAGCAGCTCGGTAGGGGGGAAGACAATTAGTTACCCAAGCATGCGCTGAACAGCCAATTGCTAAGCGTGGCTGCTCTATGCATGCTGCAGACGTCTTTCAAAGAAAAACCACACGGAGTGTGGAGGTGCACTTGATCCCCACAGGACAAAAGGGAGAAAACAGAAAAGGGGTGGGGAAAATAGGCTGTATTCAAACAATGGGGGAGATGTATGGATTAGTTAAAACAATGATATTTATTATGAATAGGTGACTCAACACAGCCGTGTTTCGGCGCCATAGCGCCTTCCTCAGGAGTCTATAAAAACAAATATAATAACAGATATAATACATAAATACTGCATACAAAATACATATATCAATGTACATATATACTAAATAAACATCTCAGAACATATATATGAATAAAAACCAAACGAACATATATAGATGTAAAAAACAAAAGCAAAATTATAACCAATTTCAAATCCCTGTGTTTGCCGTCTATTGTGTAAACATCACACTTTACGTTACTCTCTGTACAAGCATTTGTTTTTGCATTACTGATGCATGCATTCATTCTGCAACACCATTTTATTCACATGTAATACTTTTAGAGATTACTTGACATTATTTTAATATTACCCTTATGGATTTGAAATTGGTTATAATTTTGCTCTTGTTTTTTTACATCTATATATGTTCATTTGGTTTTTATTCATATATATGTTCTGAGATGTTTATTTAGTATATACGTACATTGATATATGTATTTTGTATGCAGTATTTATGTATTATATCTGTTATTATATTTGTTTTTATAGACTCCTGAGGAAGGCGCTATGGCGCCGAAACACGGCTGTGTTGAGTCACCTATTCATAATAAATATCATTGTTTTAACTAATCCATACGTCTCCCCCATTGTTTGAATACAGCCTATTTTCCCCACCCCTTTTCTGTTTTCTCCGTAGACGTCTTTCATATATGCATACAAGTTACTACTGAAAAATATATGAGCAAAATCAAAATAAATATATAAATAAATACTGTGCATGACTCCCATTATGCATGTTCTTTATTGTATTCAGTCCAATGTGTTATATTTGTAGTTGATTTGTTTTTACATATCTGTGTTATACATGCATGCTATTTATCTTTAATTATTGATTCCATAAATGTGGTTGATTTGTTTTTATAAATTACTTGTATACTATGTTTATTATGTCTTTATTATATCATGCCATTAGTTTTAATGATTTGCACGTGGTATTTTAATTTTTGTATGAATGTTCTTCTGTTAATATTTATGATTTGTCGTTTCTGCCGCGAAGCAGCCTGTAATAAGCGAAATGTGCCCACATTGGGCTATTTTAATAAAAGAGTACGCTACCTCATCTTATGTGGTACTACAGTGTGGTATTTCTTTAGGAAGAGTCTGGATATGATGCACTGTAGTGCGATGCTTCTAGGAGAATAACACACTATATAGTGAGGTATTCCTGAAGCAATAAACCTAGATTTAATGCACTACAGTGCTGCATTCCTGTAGGAAGGTTGTAGATTTTAACACTTTCTTCTAGTGGGATATTCCTACAGATTCTGGATTTAACACATTTTAACAATGATTTTAGGGCTGACTCGTTACCCAGATCCAAGAGGGAGATTTTGGGCCAGTTCTGCATTTCTAATATCACTATTTTGATGTATTATATGGGAAACCACAGCACTGATTTTAGTGGGTAGAATCCAGGACTACAACTACCACACTGAGATGTAGGTTCAAAACCACGACTGGCCAAAAAGTCTCTCCCTGGAACTGGATATCTTGGCAGCTCTATTGAATTCTCCACAGTATAGATTTAACATACTAAACAGTTAAGTATCAGCAGCACAGCCCACTCCTCCACCTCTCTCCCTTTGGGACAAGTCTGGACATGCAAACTCTCCTCTCTCATTATCTCCTCAATGACTCCAATAACAGGAAGAACTGTTTCCAGAGGGATTCTGACTTCAGTGGCATGTGGGGCAGAGCTCCTCAGAGTCTGGAAATAAATTACGTTCACCATAGTCCCCAAAAGAAGCCAAAACCTTACCGGTAATGCAGTACATCACCTGCCTAAGCTCAACACTATTTCAAGCTCAGCTCAATCCAGGGTTGGCCTGTGGTGCCATTATGATAATTATCAAGGATTAGTGTATACATACTAGATGTACACAAGTCTTCATTTGCAGAGCCCTGGAGAATTAACCCCTATTTTGTATCTTTCCCTTACTTTGATCCAGTCTGGGCAGCAGCAGGCCTCAGCTTGGGAAACCCCACTTAACCCGTCTGGAGCCTCTTACTAGGGTTACCATATGGCTCCAGAAAAAGGAGGACACAATGATCCAGTCCAGGTTTTGCTTCCATTGAAAACAATGGAAGTAAAACCCAGACTGGCTCAATTTGTCTGCCTTTTTCTGGAGCCATATGGTAACCCTACCTCTTACCCTACACCTGGCCACTACATGCCCCTATTGTGTGATGACAAGAACAATCTCTGAATCACAAGGAGAGAAAGCCAAAGGAAGCCCACAAAACACAGGTAGTAACAGTACACAGTGGGAAATACCAGACAAATGAGCAAATTGTCCAAATGTAGCAGCTCTTTATTGTAGAAACTTGTAAAAAGAACTCAATACTATTTCATTTTAGGATGCACTAAAATGGAATAAATGCCAGCACAAAATAGATTGCACTAAAATAGAATGAAATTAACAAAATGAATTATAAAAAGTGTATTCCTTTACACTTCCCTACTGCAAGCACAGGGCCATTACTGACTGGCTAGCAGAGTCTCAGCCTAAGCCTGATCACTCTGCCATGTTTTTAGTTCTTCACTGGAATAGAGGACAAAGGCGTAAAAAGGCAACAGAAGTGAGGGTGAAGGATAGGGGATAAAAAGCATAAAACAAATAGTGAGAATAAGGAAGTTATAAAGAGATACTTGGAGCGCTCTGGCTGTTTTTGGATAAATAGATATAAAAGTTTCTGTATTCTCTCTATGCAAAAGTTAATTTATCAAGAACAAGACACACATCACCATCCCAGCTTCTTACAGGTCTTTAGCAACAATGAATTAACCTGCCCATATATTTTAAGGTGCCATCCCAGCTGCCCTTGTATGTCATGTCTCTTCCTGCACAAACTCTTGTAAATTAATTAATTAATTTATTTTTGTTACATTTGTACCCCACACTTTCCCACTCATGGCAGGCTCAATGCGGCTTACATGGAGCAATGGAGGGTTAAGTGACTTGCCCAGAGTCACAAGGAGCTGCCTGTGCCAGGAATTGAACTCAGTTTCTCAGGATCAAAGTCCACCACCCTAACCACTAGGCCACTCCTCCACTATCGGTGATTGCCAAAGATCATACAATTATTACTGTTACCCACCTAGGAGGCAGCATGAGATGAAAGTTGCTGCCCTAAACTCATACAGAATTCAAGGTAGGGATTGGAACTCTAATCCTGAGTACTTTCCCTTCAAGTGCTGCAGAAAGGAGTTTCAGAGCTACAGAGATCTGTGCATTGCAAAGTTATAAATCAGGGGCTTTGCGCCTCTTATCACACCAGAGTATTTCTGTACTGTGACACTTTGGTGTAGGAAGGTGTTGGCTCATCTTAAAATTCACTTCCACTGTGGCTGGGAAAAGACGTAAGGATGACAGATGTGAGACACTGAGGTGGCATAGGGTGGGAGGGAATGACGTGTGGAAGAGAAAGGAGAAAAAGGTGTAATTCCCCAGTGTGCCACCTTCCCTGACCTATTCCCCATGGACTGTTACTAACGCCATCCTTCTTTGAGATCAAATCTTTTTTATTAATTTTTTAAAAAGGAACAAAACATATACAAAATGAGGTTTTCATTAGAGAAATACATTACATGCTCAAATGAATAGAGCTATAAAATAACACTTATGGGAAAAAACAACAATAATTTTAAAAGGGGGATGCTATATAGAGACATAATAAACTGGAAATTTTCTGTGAATATCAAAGGGTATGAGTAAATGACAGTGGTTGCCTTGAGCCTTTATATTTCCATACATAGAATGTCAATAGGATTACAAGTCTTGTTTTAAATATGTATCCAAAGGTTTCCATGTCTGAAGAATGACCTGTAGGTTATTTGTTTTTTTCAGCAGATTTTAATTCAAATTTTGATATCATACATACTGTGTTCCACCAGAATGTAGCATCTAACATATTTGCATTTTTCCAGTTGCCTAGAATCATCTGCAGGGCAATTGAGATTAAAATATTTAAAAAAGTTTGAGATCTAATTGAGGATGTGCTGAATGTAAAATTATTATATAAAATCAAGAGCTTGGTTTGACAGTGAAATATAGCTTGTATGTATTTTCAAATTTGTATCCAGTACAACTTAATCATTTGACATAAATATGTCATATGGCAGTGGTTCCCAAACTTGATCCTGGAGGCACCCCAGTCCAGGGGCGTAGCCAGATTTTGGTGGGCCTAGGCAAGAAGTGAGTGGGCAGTAAGTGTTAGTGTTCTCCTCCGTCCCAACGACCACCAAAAAAATACCTCAGCTGGTGGGGAATTGCTTCTTTCTATCTTGGCAGTCTGCAGCAGGCATGCGCTGAAAACAGAGCATGCGCAGGTGCCAGTATCGTGGAGAGTAGTGTTTTCGTTGCCATCAGGGGAAAGTCTTCAGCTGGCTGAGCTTGGGATCCCCACCAGCTACTGCTAAATGTGTGCTACTGTTGGGTGGGCCTGAGCCCTAAATGGGTGGGCCCCAGCCCACCCAGGCCCACCTGTGGCTACGCCACTGCCCCAGTCAGGTTTTCAGGATACCCACAATGAATATTCATGAGATACGGTTGCATGCAAATCTCTCTCATAAATATTCATTTGGCGGTTTTTCTAACCGATAGTGTTCACGACGGAGGTTTTATCTGATGTGCTAGCAAATTTCTTGGATATACCATCATTGAAAAGAAAAGATACAACCTTTTATTTGAATCAGATTGTGGAATTAAGTTGGATTTTTTTCACCTGTTTAGTCTGTATTCTCGAGCGCATTCTATTTACTTTGAGCTATAAATGAGACCAAACATTATTATCACATTGTATATCCAGGTCCCTAAGACAAACATCTTGAATGCCAATAGAATATGGAAAATGGAATAAGTTCAGAACGTTATAAAACGCCAACATTAATTTACCTTTGGGAAATATAGAAACACAGAAATCATATAAATCAGATGATTTTGATAAAGAAGTTAGATAAATATTACTTTTTTTGATAGCGTGTTAACTGTAACCATTGAAACATTTGGTTGGGAGATAGGCCGTGTTTACGAACTAAATCTTCAAATGAAAGTGTTACCATAACTTTCATGATATACTTTTATTTTCTATTCTATTCTTACTGTAATTTAGGAATATTCCAAATAGAAATTTGAGAAGAGCTCCAGGCATTCTTTTGCTCACAACATATCCCATTATGGCCAATATTAGATCATGGCTTTTTTACTGCATGATAATACTATGGATAATGGGGTTACGAGCTGCTTCAATCAACAAATGGAACAAAATTCCCGTACTTATTACAGTAAGATGATGCCCTCCTAACCAACTGGAAAGACCAAACTATAAAAACCAAAACAAACCAGATATCAACACCCTAACCAATACCAAAAAGATAAGCACAAATAACAATCACAATGGCCACATCATAAAAAAAAAGATAGAACGCACAGACATTTACAGACTGTTAAGTACACTAACATCAACATTGATACATATGAACCCATTCCTATAGGTTACATAAATGCGAGATCAGCAGTTAACAAGTCAACCATAATTAGAGACTGGATTGAAACCAAGCAATTATATATACTATTCATTATAGAAACGTGGCTGCAAATGCAGGATGACCCAGTACTGCTTGACTTATGCCCGCCAGGATATTAGACAGCTGCCCAAACTACATGATGGAAAACCCATCAGAATGATTCATCAAATGCTTAACTGAACACATAGAATACATAGTCTCAAAAGTCTATTTCTCTTCTGACAAGGACAGCATCTTACTGACTCCAATCCCTAAAGACGCCACCAGAAAGATCAGTGAACTCACTAATTACAGACCAGTGGCACCAATACCATTGCTGACAAAAGCAATGGAGGGACTAGTAGCACAACAATTAATGGAATACCTAACGCACTACTGATCCAACTTAAATGCCTGATCTCTGCAAAATAACAAAACTAAAGTATGTAATGGACATGACACAACCCTTCCGTTGTATGATTTCTTAATGTGGCTGTGCCACAACATCACTTTGTATTTGTTCACACCGGAGTCTGCAAATGCTTCTCCGGTACTATGTAAGCCACATTGAGCCTACAAATAAGGTGGGAAAATGTGGGATAAAAATGTAACAAATAAAATAAAATAAATAAATAAATAAGTCCTTCAGAGCTCTCAATCAGGCTTCCAATCACAAAATTCAGAATAATAATAAGCCAAGGCCAGTCAATACTACTACTACAATTTGATATGTCAAGCGCCTTTGACCTAGTAGATCACACAATACTAATGACCCTGCTCGACAACATAGGAATAACTGGAGCAGTAGAAGCCCGGTTCAATGGTTTTCTAAGAACTAGATCCTACCTTGTCAAGATGTCCAATGAATTTTCAGCCTCCTGGATCCCTGAATGCGGGGTCCCTCAGGGTTCTCCGATCTCACCAATATTATTCAATGTTATGATGGTTCCACTTGGCAAGAAATTGGAAAAAATGGGTTTAAACCCATTCATATACGCAGACAAAAAAAGTACTCGACCTCATGGAAAATTGGGTCACAACTGTTAAACTGAACTGAGACAAAACCAAACTCCTGGTTTTATCCAGCCAGTACAATCCCAGTACTTACCAAAATCTCATAATAGATCATGATCTTACAAAATCGAAAGACAAATAAAAATACTAGGAATTATTCTCAACAAACATCTGACCCATGAAGACCAAGTTACTGCTATCATGTCAAAAAGCTTCAAAACACTATGGAAACTGAGAAGAATCAGAGACTATTTCCCTAGACAGTTATCCCATCTTATAGTACAAACGCAGATACTGTCCCAACTAGACTATTGTAATGCAGCATATGTAGGCTGCAAAGAAAACTTACTACGATTATTGCAAACCATCCAAAACACAGTATATTCAAAAAGTCAAAATATGATAGAGCAACCCCTTTACTCATAATACTACATTGGCTCCCAATCAGGGCCAGACTATTTTTCAAAACTAGCACAATCATCTTCAAAATACTGTTTGGCATGTCACCAGACTACATGCTAGACATAATCAAACTATCTCCAAGAAATGCAAATCCCAGGAACCAGAGGTTATCTACTACTTCACCTGCCCAACTGCAAAAACGTACTATATAAGTCCACCTACACGGTGAATTTATATCAATGTAATCTCTAACAACTGTTAAATGTAAGCCATGTTGAACCGAAACTCATTTTTGGATAATTGTGGGATACAACCATGAATAAATAAATAAAATTTTCATAGCTTTATCAAATTGCAAAAGAGCAAAATTTGTATCTTTATTATTGAATAAATTATATGATAAAGATATTGTAATAAACAAAGAGATGGGTACTAGTGAGATTAAATCCCTTTCAACATGTAGCCATAGAAGGAGGTCATGATCTGTAGAAGTTAATAACCAATATATATCAAAATTTAGGGGTCCTTTTACAAAGGTGTGCTAACAATAAGCACACGCTAAATGTTAGAGATGCCCATATATGGGAGTCTCTAGTGTTTAGTGTGCGCTAATCATTACGGCATACTAAAACCGCTAGTGTGCCTTTGTAGAAGGCCCCCTTAGCAACGGGGCATCTCTAGTGTTTAGTGTGCGCTAATCATTACGGCATACTAAAACCGCTAGTGTGCCTTTGTAGAAGGCCCCCTTAGCAACGGGGCATCTCTAGTGTTTAGTGAGCGCTAATCATTAGTGCATACTACTACTACTACTACTATTTAGCATTTCTATAGCGCTACAAGGCATACGCAGCGCTGCACAAACATAGAAGAAAGACAGTCCCTGCTCAAAGAGCTTACAATCTAATAGACAAAAAATAAAGACCCCCTTAGCTAATGACACAATGAGGGGCATGATCGAAAGGGGCACCCAAGTTTTCCTGAGGACATTCTCACAGGACGTCCCAACGAAGGGGCGGGGAAACCTGTATTATCAAAACAAGATGGGCGTCCATCTTTTGTTTCGATAATACAGTCAGGGAACCCCCAAATTGCGAAATTTAGGTCGACCTTAGAGATGGGCATCCCCGATTTTCTGCCATAATGGAAACCGAGGACACCCAACTCAGAAATGACCAAATCCAAGCCATTTGATCGTGGGAGGAGCCAGCATTCCTAGTGCACTGGTCCCCCTCACATGCTAGGACACCAACCGGGCACCCTAGGGGGTCACTGCAGTGGACTTCAGAAATTCCTCCCAGGTGCATAGCTCCCTTGAGTGCTGAGCCCCCCAAAACCCACTACCCGCAACTGTACACCACTACCATAGCCCTAAGGGGTGAAGGGGGGCACCTAGATGTGGGTACAGTGGGTTTCTGGTGGGTTTTGAAGGGCTCACATTTACCACCACAAGTGTAACAGGTAGGGGGGATAATGGGTCTGGGTCTGACTGCCTGAAGTGCACTGCACCCACTAAAACTGCTCCAGGGACCTGCATACTGTTGTCATGGAGCTAGGTATGACATTTGAGGCTGGCATAGAGGCTGGCAAAAAATATTTACATTTTTTTTTAGGATGGGAGGGGGTTGGTGATCACTGGGGGAGTAAGGTGAGGTCATCCCCGATTCCCTCCGGTGGTCATCTGGTCAGTTCAGGCACCTTTTTGAGGCTTGGTCGTAACAAAAAAATGGACCAGGTAAAGTTGCCCAAGTGCTCGTCAGGGACGCCCTTCTTTTTTCCATTATCGGTCAAATCGCTATAAGAAGGGGTGTCAACGCTAAGTTAAATAATAATGGGAATAAGGCACATCTTTGTCTAGTACCACGACAGAGGTAAATTGCATCTGTCAAAGTATTGTTAATTGAAATTCTGGATGTAGGTTGGAGTAAAGAATTTTAATCCATTGTTTGAATTCAGAACCCATGTTAAATCAGTCTACAGTTTCAAAAAGATACGACCATTCAATGCGGTTAAACACTTTTTCTGCATCAAGTGAGAGGGCAACCATAGGATAATTTTGGTTTATGGCTACATGGTTTAAATAATAAAGAAGTCTTACATTATCACCAATAAATCTACCTGGCAAAAAACCTACTTGATTTTCTGCTGTTAAGGTTGTATGCTTTTTGTTTAGTCGTAATGCCAGTAATTTAGTAAGAATTTTATAATCAATGTTAAGTAAAGTAAAGAAATGGGTCTGTAGTTATCTACTTTTGTCAGATCTCTGTTAGGGTTTGGAATTAGTATAATATTCGCTTCCCTGAAATTTTGTTGCTTTTCTGGATATAAAAATAATAAATTGCAAACGTTAACTAATAATGGGGTGAGGAGTACTTTGAAATGTTTATACAATTCAGAAATGATAAACTCCATCCTTCTTTATGGAAGAAGCTTTATCTAATTACTGCATGACTTACTAATGAAGACAAAACACTGGAGAGCTGGAAAAAAATGTTCTTTCCCCACAATAAATAAAGTCATCATGATTTTAACGCCTGCGTTTACAAAAGGCACACTTTAGGCGTTAGTGTTTTTAACACATGTTAATGTGCGTCAAACACTAACGCACCTATAGGAATGTATTGGCGAAAACACTAATGTGCCTTAGTAAAAACATACCCTTATGTTAAGCAACAATGCTTTTTGTTGGCAGCAAATGGGCACATGAGCTCATTCTCAAAAGCAAATTCTGGTGGCAGAATCTTAGTGAGAAAAATAATGTTGCTGTGCTCTAAAGTTCGCTGGAGCCCTAAGACACATTGATGGATTCATTCAAAAGTGGAATGTGTATGTCCTGAGTAGGGTTGCTACCTGACTTCATGTTGTAAGGAACAGGCTAATCTAGTCCTACGTTTACCCTACTGCATGCATGGATTTGTAATTTGGATTTTCTCAGGAAACCTAATGGACAACAGAACCACAAGTCCATGTATGCAATACACTAAAACCAAGACTGGATTAGTCTTATGATCTTGAGTCAGGTGGCAGCACTAGTCCCATATTGAGTTACAGGAAATTCTCTATGAAATGTGCTTCCTACCATACAAGCAGGAAGCACACAAGGAGCAAAGTATCTTTGGAGCAGTTCAATCCAGTCTTCAGGACACACCAGACCAGTCTGGTTTTCAAGATATCCACAATGAATATGCATGAGATAGATTTTCATACCATGAAGTCAATGCATGCAATTTATCTCATGCATATTCATTTGGGTAGCCTGAAAACCTGACTGGCATGGTATGTCCTGAAGACTGGGTTGAGAATTCTTGTCTTGGAGCAATCTCCAGAGCTCCCCTACAAACCCACAGAAAGAGTATGATGCATCAGTTGAAGAATGTGATGCATGTGTCCTGACACTGTTGCAATGGGGTTATGTGCAGCATCCAGGTCATTGGGACAGGCTGAGCCAGTCTTAAATTCCCTATTACGTTGTTGTCCTTTGGCGAGCGCAGAATTGCAGCTTCCTTCATGCAAAAGTATCAAACCAGGGCTGGCTCATGCCTCTCCTCACTAAGATGGAGCCATCTGGCTCCCTGAAAATAAATTAAAATCCCTTTAAAAAAATAAATAAATAAAGGAGGATTAGACAGGAGTAGTAAATGAAAATTCAAAATGATAAAGGCTAAGGGCTTGAACAGGAAGACCAACAATGAGTACAATTACAAAACAGTCCAGCAATTAATCCTTCCTAGCATAGGAGCCAACTTGACTGGGTATGCCCCCCACCTCCCTGGGCACAGTAAGTTGAAGCACCCACTGCAGCAAGAGGACCAGGGTTTCCTATGATAAGGCTGCAGCCCTAAACACCTGAGTAACAAGCAGAAGAAACAAAGTCACTTGAGGCCAACTAAAGGTTAATGGGATGGATTCATGCACTGAATTGTGTGAATCAGCCTAGAGCATGTTTACATGTCATCTGGGTATGTTCTTTCCAGCTAGCACTTGTATAAAACAGGTCCAGGGAAAGGCACCTAGGTGGTTTCACTCAAGCCTGATTACATATAATCCTTTAAAAAATTAAAAAAAAAAACAATCCTGTTTTATCCCCAGAGCAGGGTTCCCAAATTTGTCTTGGAGGAACCCCAGCCAGTCAAGTTTTCAGGATATCTGCAATGAATATGCACAAGATAGATCTACATATCAAGGAGGCAGTGTATGCAAACAGATCTCATGAATATTCATTGTAGATATCCTGAAACCCTGTCCTGGGGGAACCCCAGCCAGTCAGGTTTGGGAATCACTGCCCCAGAATATAGAAAAAGTGGTCAAAGAATGAGGTGCACAGAGACCACTGTACATGGCTGCTAGATCCCATCCTCTGTGGGTGAATGGAAGGTCTAGGAAGGGGTCACATGGTGAGTATGAGCTGACCCCATGCCCCTCCCTCTCAAGATGAAGGGCAATGTTAGACATATGTCTGCGATACTCTTGTAAAGATCAAGCTCCATGTAGGGTGACTATGCATGATGAACGTCATAACGATCCTTTCATCAAAATGGAAGTGATTGCATATTTATATTCTGTACGTATCTGCTGGAGGAGGAGAGTGACTTCTTAAAAAAAAAAAAGAAGAAGTTTTCATTTCATGAGTCACATTGACACACTACAGATTACATGATTTCCCCTCCTTCTTCACTATCTCCAACTCCCCATCTTATCTGACGAGATGAATCTCTGCTTTTCACAGACAGTGCTCGCACCTTTTTTTTAATCTGTTACCATAGTGACAAGAAGAAAAAAATCTCACCAAGTTTCTGGGGGAAAGCTGAAATTATTTCACAAGTTCTCTTTCGGCCCCAGAGACAGAAGCTGCTTTTCACCATGGGGGAGGGGGAAGAGGGTGCAACATGGGGGAAGAGTGATGGAGGTTCTGTTTCTAAACTACTTCATCCAGGGAAGGATGGGGCATAAGATGTAGAATGTCAGAGCTTGGACATCTTGGAGGGGGGTTGTACAGAAGGCAACAGTGAAGACTACTTTCTCTCCAGGGGGGAGGGCACAGCACGAGGCTGCATTTTCTGGGGATTGTGCAGAGGACATAAGGCTGTTTCTTCTTGGGGGTAGGTGGAGAGGGGAACAGTGGGAGCACAGTGGCCAAAGATTATTCATCCGGTGGGGTGGGTGGGGGGAGGACATGGCTCCTAAGACTGCTTCTTTTTTGGGGGGAGTGGAGGTGCTTCATATCCTAGACACTACTTCCTGGCTAGGTGGAAAGATTAGACAAAATGATAACTTTAGGAATGGAGCAGACAGTCCATGGTTTTATTCATTTCCTGTGGATGCAGTCTGAACCTGCAGAAGACTGAACCCTGGGCCAAAGTCACAGCTACCTCAAAACTGTTTAAGCTGGTGTTCTGCCTGGTTTGTTTTGGGGGAAATTTCCAAATAGCTACCTCTAAAAAGATAGATATTTTAAAATGTGATCAGATAACAGATACAAGAAAATCACAGTTTGGATGTCTTAATGCTTTGTTGCACTCTAGTGGTACCCATCATTCCTCTAGCTCATGACTCCTGCACTTAAAGCCACAAGAAAGTTAATGCAATAGCCGTATTAAATTGACAATACTTCAAGGAGAAAAAGCAGACTAACGTGGGCACTCTTCAATGGGCCAAGATTATATTATTATATACACACACATACATACACACATATACATATGCACACACACACACTGCAAGCTCTGCACAACTGCAGCGAATATATGCAAGTAAAATGTTAAGTTGCAGAGCTGTGTTTGCACATCGCATAGATACATATCTGTCTGTTTCGCACAAAACTGCATCTCTTTCTTTCCTATGGAGCTGCACCTATCCAGCAAGAACATTTTGCATGTGGAAAGGCTTTCAGGAACATTAATGTTTTACTGCTGATGAAATCATTTACAAAAACAACAAAGCGAAACCAATGCTGCGGGGACTGGCTGCAGAATGTGTACTCAGATCTCAATTAAAAATGTGATTATCCAGCTGAGCAGGGGAGGGGGAAGGGAGGCAATAGCACCAACATGACTGAATACTCAGAAGACTATACAGACTTTGCAGGCTGCTCTGTGAATCAGCATCAACTCTACAGTCACCTCCACACATAGACACTCTAGCCCTGCAAGGCAGTCATTAAAGACAATATAGCCTCCATGTTGCCTACTTCCTGATTGTAGTATGAACAGACCTGTAACAGCCTCAGCATGTCCGGGCTGTCCTCTGAATAATCCTGTTTGGTAGGCAACAATGGAGTAAAGCCCACATTGCAGGGAGACAAGCCTTTGGCACCAAAATGTGTAGACCAGGGTCAACTTTTTCCTCATCCAAAGAACTATCCCAGATCCTATATCATTACTCTTTCAGATTTGCAAAGTGTCCTGCAATCAGTGGGAGACTCCCTCTGGGAAGCCAAGCCAAGATTCATCACAGAAACCTGGTTCCATAGCCCTACAGACCCCGCCATTTTAGAGACATGCCCACCAGAATACAAAATCACCCACTGGACAAGATATGGAAAAAGAGGTGGCAGAATAGCTATCATTTACAAATCCGAGTTCACCATTGTAACCACTGGGGAATCCACCTCACCACAACTCGAAATCGCCTCGACAAGAATTAATCATCCAAACCTACTAGAACACCTCAACGCTATTCTATTCTACAGGCCACCAGGAAAGTGGCAAGACGCCCAAACACAACTTATGGACTTCATCTCAAATACATGTGTATCTGCTTCAAACATCCTCATAATAGGAGATATCAACCTACACCTTGAAAACTGTTGGAATGTAATTGTATTTTACATGCATTGCCTGTCACCTATTATTTCTCTGTGATTACTCTGTGACCTCTGATGTGAATTACTTAGAGAGGTCACACAGCTATGCAACTTCCTGTAGGGGTTAGATGCAGCACATGCAGCACATGGAGCACATGGAGCTCATGATCTCTCCTAACCTGAGAGGATCTATGGTGGTGTGAGCATCCATTACCATCTAAGCACATGGAAGGAGCTGATAATACAAATGTATAGTAATATGTATATATAAGCCTGTCTGATTATAATCTAACTACAAACTGTGAGTAAACAGATGTTTTGTTACTTCAACTTTAAAGTGACTCAGCAGTGAATTATTCAGGGGTGAATGAGAGAGAGATGAAGAAAGAAATTAACATTTCTAAAGCTGAAGCTGTGTGTACTAAAATCTGCTAATTATTTACTACAAATAATCCAACAAAAGGGTTATGGGCCCAGGGCTCAGGAATTGAAAAAGAAGAGAAATATTACCAGGCAGAAAAAAAGGCCACATTTTTCTCTTAAGTTTTAAAGGAAAGATTCAGTCTGTCTCTCTCTCCCCCCACACAGCAGACAGAAGGCTAAGAAAATGGCTGAGGGAAGAAATTCACCATTTTTCTATTCTCTCAAGGTGCCTAAATTAACTGAGTTTAATTATCGGCAGTGGGAACTAAGATTCATATGTCTCCTTCGAGCAAAAAGATTAAATATATGCTTAGACCAAGACAGAACAGCTGAAAATATGGCTGAATGGGACAATGCAAACTATTATGTGAAGTGCATGCTTTTGGAAGCTCTCTCAGAGAAACAAGCCATATTAGTGGAGGGAAAAGATACACCAAAGGACATTTTATATAAACTGAGAACTATGTATGCAACTACATATGCAAAGCAGCAACCAATTTGGTTGGCAGAGTTGAATGAAACCAAATTAAGGGATAAAAGTAAATGTAATGATCACATTATGCATCTTATGTCTTCATTTCAAAAGTTAGAACTTTCTGGAATTCCCATGTGTGATGCATTGAAAAGAGCATTTCTTTTTACCTCACTATCAAAGAAGTTTGATGTTTTTAGGTCTGTAAATGAGGCCATTGAAGGGCAATCTTTTGAACAGACAACATCAAAACTAAGGCAGGAATGCATAATAAATGATTCTGAGGAGATGTGTTCTCAAAGCAAGTCAGAGAGAAATGAAACAAATTTCTTGGCAAAGAACAGAGGAAGGCGGAGCTATGGGAAAACTCCACCCAAGGGCAAGCTGATTTGCTACTCATGTGGAAAGGAGGGACATGTATCTAAATGGTGTAAGGAAACACAAAACACTCCCTCTAGCTCACCTAAGCCAATGGAACTAAAGAATTTTCAAACCAGGAAATGTATGAAGGACAAAGATAAACACAAGGGCTTTCTAATGGCAGAAAAATCTTTGACTATGGTAAATAATAATTCAAATGAAAGTACTTGGATTTTGGATTCAGGGAGCACATGCCATTTAACCAATTGTAAAGATTTCTTTCAGGAAATGTGTCCAGAAGAAGGTATTCTTAAAACTGCAAACGCAGGGACTGCTAAGATCCAAGCAAAAGGTATTGGATTCTTAAAATGCAAAGTGTCTAATGAAGTTAAAGAAATTCCTGTAAGTGATGTCTTGTATATTCCCCAAGCAGTTTGCAATATGCTTAGTGTATCTACATTAGATAAGAAGGGATTTGCGATTCATTTTGAAAACAGTAAGTGCACAATCTCTAAAAATGATGAAGTGTATGCTGAAGCTTTTATGCATAATGATGTTTATAAGCTGAACATTTCAGGTGAAGCCTCACATCTGGCGCAAGTGGGGAAGAATGATGGTAAATGTAGTCTGGAAATCTGGCACCACCGCCTGGGACATCGTGATTCTAAGGTGATCCAGGATCTTTACAGTGGGCAACTAGCCACCGGCATTCAGATAAGTGCAGATGCTGGTAAAATGGAGAAATGCATAGACTGTGTTACTCAAAAAGGTGTAAGACCCTCATTTCCTGCATACACAGGAAATAGGAGTAATAAAGTGCTGGACTTAATACACAGTGACTTATGTGGACCGTTTAATATCCCATCATTGGGAAATAACAGATTTGTGCTGATATTCTTGGATGATTTCTCTAGATACTGTGTGGCCTATTTGCTGAAAGAAAAAAGTCAAGTCACAGACATGCTGAAGAAATACGTAGCCATGGTGAGCAATAAATTTGAAAGAAAACCAAAGGTTCTTCAGACCGACAATGGTGGTGAGTTCATTTCACAAAGCATGCGCACATTTCTAGAACAAGAAGGCATTCAACATATCACAACAGTAGCTTATACACCAGAGCAAAATTCTGTTGCAGAGAGAAAATTTAGGTCAATTGTGGAAATGACCAGATGTATGCTGTCAGATAGCAATCTCCCTAAAAGACTATGGGGGGAAGCCATTCTCACAGCAGTGTACCTACAAAACAGAATGCCAACTAAAGGCGCTGAGCGCACACCACATGAGACATGGCATGGTAGGAAGCCAAACCTGTCACATATAAGAACATTTGGAAGTACAGCATATGCTCATGTACCAAAACAAAGAAGGCATAAGCTGGATTCCACAACAGAAAGGGGCATTTTAGTTGGCTATACTCCAGGACACAAAGGATATAGAATTTTGAATCTGAAAACTGGCATTGTTGGCATAAGACATGTTACATATTTTGATGAAAACAAAAGGGTTGATAAAGGCTGGATTATCCCAGATGAGCCTTATCATCCAGAATATGAAACTAGAACCATAATAGACATGCCAGTGTATATAAATGCCATACCAAGGCAGATGTCTGAAAGCAACTCACCTGTATCTAACGAGGAACAGGCAGAGGAAGCAGACACAGAAAGGATCATTGAAGAAGACAGTACAGTTGGAGAAGGGGAATCAATTGGAGAAGGACTCTCAGATTTAGAGGATGCGGAAAGGTCAGACCAACCTGTAGTCAGACGCTCATCCAGGGAAAACAAAGGTGTTCCACCCCCAAGACTGTCTTACTTAACAAAGTCAGCAGAAGCTCAAGAGCCCTTAACATGGGATGAGATTGAGAAAATGCCAGCAGAAGAAGCTGCTGAATGGCATAAAGCTGCACAAGAAGAAATTGATGCATTGGATAAAAATAATACTTGGATTCTTACAAAATTACCTCCTGGCAAGAAAGCTATAGGATGCAAATGGGTATTCAAGTTAAAAAGGAATGCACAAGGAAAAGTGGAAAGGTATAAAGCCAGATTAGTGGCAAAGGGATATCTTCAAAAATATGGAGAAGATTTTGATGAAGTGTTTGCACCTGTAGTGAAACACACGACAATTAGAACACTTCTGAGCATTGCAGTCTCAAAAGGCATGCAAGTCAAACACATTGATGTGAAAACAGCGTTTCTTCATGGAGAAATAACTGAAGACTTGTACATGGAACAGCCAACAGGTTTCATAAATACAAAACAAAGACAGCTAGTGTGTAAATTAAACAAAGGTCTTTATGGATTAAAGCAAAGTGCAAAATGTTGGAATGAAAAATTGCATGAAATATTGACCAATTTAGGATTTAAGCAAGGTGAAGCAGATAAATGTTTGTACACTAGGTGCACAAATGGACAATATGCATACATTTTAGCTTTTGTTGATGATCTGCTCATTGCAAGCAAAAGTGAGCAAGAGTACAAGGACATTGTAAAGTGTTTAAACCTCAATGTTGAGATAAAAGAACTGGGTAATGTGTCATACTATCTTGGTATAGAAATTGAGAAACAAAATGATGGTTCTTATCTTCTAAGCCAGAAGCAGAAAATAAATGAGCTTATTGAAAGTTTAGGTATGCAAGATGCCCAAGTTGTAAGCACTCCCATGATCACTGATTTTCTGAAGGATGAAACAGTAAGAGAACCTTTACCAGATAACATCCAATATAGATCAGCCATAGGTAAGCTTTTATATCTAGCTACCACATACAGGGCTGATATAGCAAATGCAGTAGGAATTTTGAGCAGAAGGGTCAGCTCACCTACCAAATCAGATTGGACTGCAGTTAAAAGGATGGTAAGGTATTTAAAGGGTACCATTGATTGTAAATTAAAGATTTCAGCCAATAGTAATCCAAAACTAATATGTTACTGTGATTCAGATTGGGCAGGGGATCATTCTGATTATAAATCCACAAGTGGATATGTGTTTATGTATGGAAATGTACAAATTTCATGGGCCAGTCATAAACAAAGTATTGTGAGTCTGTCTTCTACAGAAGCTGAATATGTGGCTGTATCGGAAGCGTGCAGAGAACTGATGTGGATTGAAAAACTTATGCTGGATTTCGGAATAGCTGAAAAGAGACCAATCCAGATAATGGAAGATAATCAGAGCTGCATCCGACTGTCACAGAATGACAAGGTTCAGTCACGCACCAAGCACATCGCAACGAAATACCACAACGTGCGAGAGTTGGTGAAAGAAGGGGTCATCAGTCTACACTATTGTCACACCAGTGAGATGACAGCTGACATCATGACCAAACCGTTACCCAGAGAACATTTTGTGAATCTGCGTATAAAGCTTGGACTTTGTATGAATAAATAATTGCATGACAGTTATGCATGAGAAGGGGTTTGTTGGAATGTAATTGTATTTTACATGCATTGCCTGTCACCTATTATTTCTCTGTGATTACTCTGTGACCTCTGATGTGAATTACTTAGAGAGGTCACACAGCTATGCAACTTCCTGTAGGGGTTAGATGCAGCACATGCAGCACATGGAGCACATGGAGCTCATGATCTCTCCTAACCTGAGAGGATCTATGGTGGTGTGAGCATCCATTACCATCTAAGCACATGGAAGGAGCTGATAATACAAATGTATAGTAATATGTATATATAAGCCTGTCTGATTATAATCTAACTACAAACTGTGAGTAAACAGATGTTTTGTTACTTCAACTTTAAAGTGACTCAGCAGTGAATTATTCAGGGGTGAATGAGAGAGAGATGAAGAAAGAAATTAACATTTCTAAAGCTGAAGCTGTGTGTACTAAAATCTGCTAATTATTTACTACAAATAATCCAACAAAAACGACACCTCAACAGGAACACGAGAATGCAAAGAATTTTTAAAACTTTGGGACCTACATGCACCTAACACTCAACCAACACACACAAAAGGACACACACTAGACATTATCACACACAAATTCGACCCAGACTCAACTATCCTAGTCACTGACACAAGATGGACACCCACACTATGGTCAGACCACCATAAAGCACATGTCTCCCTTCACTGGCGAAAAATACACAGAAGTGCAATTAACAAACATGAGCAAACAACAACATACACCACGAGAGGAAAAATAGACCCCACAACATTCTGGCAACAGATTTACCAAAATGAATGGTTAACAAATCCAGACACCATCCAATTCCTCCAAGAATGGGATGATATATGTAAAATAACATTAGACAAAATTGCCCCTATCCAAACCAGAATATCACATAGGAAAAATCAAATCCATGGTTCACCGAAGAGCTGAAAAAACTCAAAACACAAGTTAGGAAACTAGAATGCGCATGGAACAAAAAGAAGGATGAACAAACACTAAATGCTTGGAAACTACTTCGGAGGAAATACAAATACAACATAAAACAGACTAAAAGACTACATTACAAGACAATCATTGGATCAAACTACAAAGACACACACAAACTCTTCTTCCTTGTGAACAAATTGCTAGACACCACACCAGTTACAAACAACAACAAAGACATACCAAGTGTTGACAACCTTGCAAAATACTTCAAAGAGAAAATTATTCAACTACTACTTAAAATACCCACCAGCCTTACTGAATATGCCACACTCCTAGACTGTCTAGACCTAGAAGACGGAATATACCCAGCAGACAGAACCGGGACCGAATTCGAAATACTATCAGAAGACCTCATCTCTGAAACACTCAAAAGATTTGCTAAATCCAACTGCAAACTAGACATATGACCAAACAACCTCATGAAATCAGCCCCTCAACAATTCATAACAGACCTAACGAACCATGTAAACTCCATGCTACAAAGCGGGCTTTTCCCAAAAGAAAAAGGAAATATTCTACTCACCCCAATACCCAAGGACGCAAAGAAAAGTGCAAATGAAATAACCAATTACCGACCAGTAGCATCCATACCACTAATAACCAAAATAACCGAAGGGATGGTAACAAAACAACTTACAAACTATCTAGACAAATTCTCAATACTGCATGATGCCCAATCAGGATTCCGATCGAACCACAGCACCGAAACAGTACTAATTACACTAATGACTAAATTTAAACAAATGATTACAACCGGTAACAATATACTTCTTCTAAAATTTGACATGTCAAGTGCCTTTGACATGGTGGACCACGGAATCCTACTACATATACTTGAATACTTTGGCATCGGAGGCAATGTCCTAAACTGGTTCAAGTCGTTCCTAACCTTACGCTCATACCAGGTCACATCAAATTCAACTACGTCTGCAGCATGGACACCAGAATGTGGAGTACCGCAAGGATCACCCCTCTCACCAACTATCTTCAACCTAATGATGATACCCCTGGCAAAACTTCTAGCAAGCCATAACCTTAACCCACATATATACGCTGACGATGTAACAATATATATATCCCTTTCAAACAAGACATCAAAGAAATCCACAATGAAATCAACCAAAGCTTACACATCATGAACACCTGGGCAGATGCATTTCGTTCGAAACTGAATGCAGAAAAAACTCAATGCCTGATACTTACCTCCCAATACAACACGAATGAATTCACCGTTATAAACACACCAAAACTAAATCTTCCAATTTCTGAAACTTTAAAAATCCTTGGAGTCACTATTGACCGCCACCTAACACTCGAAAATCACGCAAACAACACAACCAAAAAGATGTTTTACAGCATGTGGAGACTGAAAAGAATAAGACCATTCTTCCCAAGATCCGTCTTCCGCAGCCTAGTGCAATCACTCATACTCAGCCATTTGGATTACTGCAACTCATTATACGCAGGTTGTAAAGAGCAAATACTGAAGAAACTTCAAACAGCCCAGAACACAGCTGCCAGACTCATTTTCGGGAAACTAAAATACGAAAGCGCAAAACCCTTACGAGAGAAGCTACACTGGCTTCCACTCAAGGAACGCATCACTTTTAAAGTATGCACACTAGTCCACAAAATTATTCATGGTGAAGCCCCAGCCTACATGTCTGACTTAATAGACCTAACACCTAGAAACGCTAAAAGATCATCCCGAACTTTCCTGAACCTCCACTTCCCAAATTGCAAAGGCATAAAATACAAAGAGATGCACGCATCAACCTTTTCTTATATGAGCACGCAATTTTGGAACAATCTTCCACGCAACCTGAAGACGACCAACGAGCTGACCGACTTCCGCAAACTATTGAAGACTCATCTCTTTGAAAATATCTTATCGAAAGGATCAAAACACATGAACTCTACACACACTGTTAGTAATACATCAACACATTCTCATCTGTACTCTCATTTTAACATACTTAAACCTTAAACTACAGGTAAAATGCTATACCCGAAAGTTTTTCGCGCTATTGTTCTATAGTCCTATCAGTATCCGTTGTTCTTCCTTTGTTCCATTGTTTTGTTCCATTGTACTATTCTCTTAACGATACTTAGACTCTGTCTTAAACTCAATGCATAACAATGTAACCACAATCGAGTTGTAACAAATTGTACTTCCATTAATACAATGTATTGTAAGCCACACTGAGCCCGCAAATAGGTGGGAAAATGTGGGATACAAATGCAATAAATAAATGTCTCATCGAGCAGCTTCCCCTTTCCAGCAGCTGCAGAAGACTCCTTAATAGAACATCATCTTCTGCTATTGCGGGACCAGTCCCAAAACTCTTTTAGCAGGAGACCAGTCCTGTGGCTGGAAGGGGAGGTGGTTGCTTGTGCCGAGGGCCATGACATCAGGGTGTGCCTGGAAATGTGGGAGGAACTAAGTAGAAGAGGGCAAGGCTGGGTACGTGCCCTAAATCTCTCTCTGAAAACTCTCTCCCCCTTGGCAGCTCTTCCTTTTAAATCTAAATAATTCCATCCTATAAAGCAGTGTTTCTTATGCCAGTCCTGGAGTATCCACTAGTCCATCTGATTTTCATGATATTTACAATGAACATTCTTAAAAATTTACACCTACAGTCACCTGTATACTTTGACAGATTAAGGATTTTAAAAAAGTCCCTACTTCTTGCCTATTTTTAAAAAATTACTGCTTGCTTGGATTTTTCATTGATTAGGAGGGGAGATGTTACCTTTCTAGAATTTTATCAAGATACAAGTTAATGAGGTTCATAGTTTTTTTTTTTTTGTTTGTTTTTTTAAGTCTAGTAAGCTTGCCGTTGAAGTGCCCCTGGACCTATCTTCAACGTTTGATGTAGTTGATCAATCATTTACCTCTAAGATATGTTGCTTAGTTCAGGCTAGGAGGTAGAGTCTTACAGTGGTTTGCATCTTTCTTACAAAGCAGTGTGGGGTATGTTCCTAGACCACCATTTTATGTGCATCACAGTACTAAACTAAACAACTCCAGATTGGATGCTACTGCTGGCATAACAGCTATGGACCTAATTCAGCAGTTTGCTGTTCAACCCTTCTATGTGTAAAGGATACTGGACTTACTGCTGCAGCATTGACTTTGTGGGTCAAAAGGTGAGCAAAGACCCTGTGACTTGTTTTGCTATTGTGTGTATTTAATTGGTGCCTAAGACTAGCCACACTCTGTGCAGAGCTACCAGTTACGTCAAAATATTGCATTTGAGAATGGACTCATAAGAACATAATAGCCATATTGGGTCAGACCAATGGTCCACCTAGCCCACTATTCTGTTTCTAACAGTGGCCAATTCAGGTCACAAGTACCTGGTAGTAACATTCCATGCTACCGATCCCCAGGGCAAGCAGTGGCTTCCCCCATATCTGTCTCAATAGCAGACTATGGGCTTTTCCTCCAGGAACGTGTCCAAACTGTTTTTGAACCAGATAAGCTAACCACTGTTACCACATCCTCTGGCAACGGAGTTCCACAGCTTTGTTGAGTGAAAAAATATTTCCTCCTATTCGTTTTAAAAGTATTACCATGCAACTTCCTTGAGAGTCCCCTAGTCTTTGTACTTTTTGAAAAAGTTAAAAAAAAAATTGATTCACTTTTACCCATTCTACACCATAATGATATGTCCCCTCGTCCATCTTCCAAGTTGAAGAATCCTAACCTCTTTAGCCTTTCCTCATATGAGAGGGGTTCCATCCCCTTTATCATTTTGGTCTCCCTTCTTTGAACCTATTCTAACTCCGCTATATCTTTTTGAGATATGGTGACCAGAATTGCACACAATACTCAAGGTGAGGTCGCTCCATGGAGTGATACAGAGGTATTATAATATTGTTTGTCTAATTTTCTATCCCTTTCCTAATAATTCCTAACATTGTGTTTGCCTTTTTGGCCTTTGCGGCGCATTGGACAGAAGAATTCAGTGTACATCGTCTTTTTCTTGAAAGAGTGCTGACTTCTAAGATGGACCCTAGCATCATCAGCAGGCTTGCGGAACATGTATTGCAGCAAAAAACTGAGGCTCCTATGGTAAAGCATTGTGTGGAGCATGGACATAAATTTGCAGAACTACGATGTGTGGTGATTGATCAATTAGTACAAAATAAATGAAGGGGAGTCATCTCTAAATTGTTGCAGCAAAGTGAGCAGTGATGGATATATAAATTATAAACAGTGGCTCCGTTGGGATTGAATAGACCAATGGAATGGGAAACATTTTTTTGAATAATCTTGCTGTCTTTTCGTATGATTTTTCAATGATTGCTTTGGGGTCATGTACCTTTACATTTTGATGACAATGGATTGGTTGATCATTTCTTGGCATTTATTTCTCTCTCATCACCATTTTGTGTCACACAGCTAGGTGAAACAATGGGGCCCTTGTTGGGGTAGACAGACTTACACTTGTTAGAAAGCTCAGGATGTGAGAAGTTACCACATGAGAAGCTACTAGTTTGCAAACTGAAGAGAAAGGACGTTGAAAGTGCACATAAGTGGCGCTGCATTTCCCTTTGACCTGGGTTCCGTCTTGTGGAACTATTATTTATAATTCAAAAAAATTTTTGGACTGCTTTGAAAAGATATGATGGTGGCTGGAGTTTAGTTTATTGACTGTTTTTTTTCGACAGTGCTTTTTTCTCCCCATTGAGAGTTGTTTCTCACTGCCATTTTTTCCAGTTTATAATAGGAAGCCGGCGATAGTTAAACACAATTAGGATTGATTTGAAAGTCAGCTGACTGATCCCCCAGAGTAGTTGAGGCTTCCGTATTTTAAAATTATGTAACTTTTCATTACCATGTGGTGCCTCTTCATACAGCCATAAGCAAAATTTCTTGATTAGGTTTTTGGTACAATGGGGCTCATTTTCAAAACACTTAGACTTACAAAGTTCCATAGGTTACTATGGAACTTTGTAAGTCTAAGTGCTTTGAAAATACGCCTCTTTGTCATCTGGTCATTTGCTTATTTCTACAGGCATTTGCCCTGGAAATTAAAAGTCATATTAACTTTGAGCTACCGTCCTCGTTAATGAGCCTGTGGTTCAAAGATTTCATTCGATATTGTATCTGGCTGTATATCTGTTCCTCTGCCCATCTTAGCACATCTGCTCACTGACCCTTACCAGGTCTTCTTGAGTTGGTAGGGAAGACATTCCAGCCATCATCAATGGATCATATATCTTGCATTTGGAGCTTCCACTAAAAGGTCATATGGCATGGTTATGTAAGCTCCCAGAAATCAGAGTAATAGTTCAAATATTTATTTATTACGTGTGAGCCTAGCCAAGCCAAGCCAAGCAGAGCAGAGCCAAATGGGTACATTAGTGCTATCCTGTTAGAGAATATTGTTATTCTGATTTTTCCTTGTCTAGACCTGAATGTGAATGATAAGATTTGTAACTGAACTATTTCAAGGAATTTACTTCATACATTATTGTTGCTATGCTAAATAAACCACTATTTTTCCAAAATCTTGGCGGGTCAGACTCTATTATGAGCATATGAGGGAGGAATATTGAGTCTAGGGGACAAGTGAACAGGTGTGATTATTACCCTAGGCCAGTATTTCCCAAGTCCGGTCCTGGAGTACCCCTTGCCAGTCAGGTTTTCAGGATAGCCACAAAGAATATGCATGAAAGAGATTTGCATATATTGGAGGCAGTGTATGCAAATCAAGTTCACGCATATTCATTGTGGGTATTCTGAAAACCTGACTGGCATAGGGTACCCCAGGACTGGACTTGGAAAACACTGACCTAGACATATACTCACCCCCCCACAGCAGGCCCTTTTATGTTTCTTCCAGTTCTATGTTTTCCTGTTCCTACTACTCCATCTCCTCTAATGCTCCTCAAGAATCGGTTCTTGCTACTCTGCTCTTCAATCTTTTCCTAAGCCCCTTTGCCACCTTAGTTCAAGACCCAGGAATTATGTGAATGATATCCTTTTTCTACCTATCTATGCTCTACTGCCCTCTATTCACAGCCTGCCAATTGCCTTACCATCCCCTTAGCGACTCAGTTTAAGACTAGACTCCATCAGGGCATTCCGTCTTCTTCTTTCTGCCAGGACTTTGCTTCTTATTATGCTTCCAAGAACAGGGGTTCTCAATCCAGTCCAGTAATCCCTTTTTAATTTTTGTTAATACACATGCTATGGGTATTTGGTTTCATTTTCCTCTTATTTTACTTATTTTTAGGGTATCTATTTGCTTGATGGATGCCTTTGCTCTGCTCTTCCCCTGTCCCTATAGATCATGTTTTGTATTTAAACGTTGAATATCCTTGTGCATTGCTTTTCATTTCTAATTTATATAGGATACACATAAGAGGGTCCCTAAAGGGAGGGATTCAAAAAATGGCACCCAAAGTTAGGTGCTGGGAAAAACCGCACTAAAGCAGTGTTTTGCAGAGGGCACTCTATATGGAATGACCTTTACAGAATACTAGCTTAACGCAGATCTTGCATATAACTTTGGACGCGGCACATACGCCTTACAAACCTAGTGTAAATGTTGATGCCCAACTAATAGCAATTAGGCATGCAAATGAGCTATAACATTGTGCCTAAATCCCAGAAATGCCCCTCCCATGGCTACACCCTCTTAAAGTTGTGTATTATGAAATTTAAATGCGCATGTTATAGAATAAGGCACACGTTCACACCCAACTCCAAATTACTGCCAATTAAGTGCCTGTTAATACCAGTTATTGATATTTAACACCTAATTAGCTAATTAGTTTGCACACGGATCTGTGATCCATGCCCAACTTTGGACAACCTATATAGAATCTGGCAAAAAGTGTCTCTTGTCCACAGACATTTACTAGTGATGCAGCCCAGAGGGTGAGATGGTTTTACAGACACATATTTTTGGGAGACATCTTACAGAGAGACTAGTTTCTATGTAGCAAAGGAGCCTAGAAGATTCCCTCCCCTTTCCTTCTAGCTTTCCTTCTTCCAGGGAAAGATGGAACTCCTAGGCCTCTAGAAGAAAGAATAGAGCTTGAAGCCCAGGAATACCTCAGTTGAAAGAATGAAGATCGAACTTCTGGTTCCATTCATGGGTACCTCAACTGTGTTAAGAAGTGTATTTACAGTCTGTAGCAAAGGAAGACTGCCAGGCATGTGAACTTGCCTCAGGATTTTCTGCACCAGAAGGTATCAAAGCATGTCTCCTAGAAGATTCTCAGAAGCGAGACCATCAGGAGACTTCACTTTCAACCAAAAACAGTTATCAAGTTCCTGCGTGAATATGAGAATCAGGACCCTTACCCAGTTATCGATACAGCTAGAGTCCCCGAGTGGGATAGTCTATAAAATGTATCCTGCTAGGGGATTTGGAGAAGTCTTACAGATCCAGTGCCTGTGTGCTGTAAAATTATGGGATTTGTTCGTTTGTTTTTTTCAATATGGAGAGGACTAGAGAAAAATGCACATATTGACTAAGCTATTTACACTTCACAGGTATTTCAGTAAATGCTATTTTTAGAACAACCTCAATCTGTTTTGGCCATGTGATCCGTCTACAAAGAAACCGAAGTGATTTAAACCCAAGGCCCTTGGAAACTGATTTTTCCCTTCTGTTGGAAAGGAACAAGGAACCCCATGGGGTGTTCAATAGCACTATATCTTCCTTCAGGGCCCCTGAATAAAATCAGAGAGTAGAACAAAGGGTTCATATTTTAATTCGTTTCTGATTGACTTTTAGATCAACCTTATCTTAGTTTCCTTATAAAGCAATCTTAAGGTTGTCATCATTACCTGCCCCCACCTCAAAGTGGAATTAGAAATAAGAGCTCCTTGATCTAAAATATAGACACTTTTTCTTAGCCATTTTGGATCAAGTCTAGATCTATGGAAATGCAATAGGATAAAATCAGGACTGGATCAGTTACTTTGGATTGACCTTGATTAGTTGGTAACCCTATTGTTTAGAAACCAAAAACAAAGCACCAAAGCCAGCACTGTTAACATATTTCCCAAGGTTTTCTTGAACTGCTCACAGCTTAAAGATATTCCGCTCCCTAGAACAGTGTCAGCCTTCTCTCTTTTGGAGACCCATGTGGGAGGCAATGTGGGAGATAGTCCTTCATACATTGGAGCAAGGGTTCTCATCCCAGTCCTTGGGCACACCAAGCCAGTCTGGTTTTCAAGATATCCACAATGAATATGCATGAGATAAAATTGCAAGCACTGCCTTTATTGTATGCAAATCTAACTCATTATGGATATCTTGATACCTGACTGATTGAGCTGAGTACCACAAGCATTGGACACCAAGTGTACACAAATCTCTCATGCATATTCATTGTGATAATCCTGAAAATCTGTGCCTCCAGAAAAAGGCATGGAAACACTGTTCCAGAATACATGTATACTAGAGAATGACACGGGGACAAAGTTTGTCCCCATCCTATCCCGGTGGGATGTCTCCATCCTCGCAGGTTTTGTCTCTATCTCCATTCCACCACCGCGGGCTGTCTCTGTCCCCGCCCCATCCCCACAGGATCTGGCCCTGTCCCATCCCTGTAGGCTCTGTCCTCATCTGCAGAAGCCTTGCACACTTATGATTTTATATTTAAATCTTTTTATTAAAGTATAAAAAGGAACATATGCTGTACAACTATTATTATTGTTTTCTATTTGTAAGCAATGAGTAATTATAATAACCCCCCCTACCGCCAGCACCACCCTCTACCCTTCCAGCCCCAACAATAGCTGATTTGTACTACCCCAAGGAATCCTAATCCACCCTGTTAAAATGTCCAGGGTACAAAATACAACCAATTCTGTATGCCCTAGTGGGGGAGAAATATGCCCTATGAAGCACTGGCATGATTTTTTAATTTGTTGATGAATAAGTCATCAACAATCTCAGGGTTCAGTCTAGCACTGCTGTCTTTCACAGTCCTTCCTGCAATAGAAAATGTCTTCTTAGAAGATGTGCTGGTAGCAGAAATGTACAGGATTCCCCATGCAAATTTTGCCAGTTGTGGCCAGCATATTTACTTGTTTATCCAAAAAATCTAAATATTGTCATCTGCATCACTCAAACATAAACAACAGTCTAGTTTATTAACAGGCTTCAGTGGCGTTCCTAGGGGGGCTGACACCCGGGGCGGATCGCCGATGCACCCCGCCCCCCTGGTGCAGCGTCCCCCCCCCCCCCCCGAAACAGCGCAACACCCTCCCCCGGCAAAAGAACCCCCAATTCCCCGGCAAAAGAACCCCCCCCCCGGGTGCACGCCGCTGGGGGGGGGAGGTGCCGCGCGCCTGCCGGCTCTTTGTTTTCATGCTCCCTCTGCCCCGGAACAGGAAGTAACCTGTTCCGGGGCAAAGGGAGCATGAAAACGAAGAGCCGACAGGTGCGCGGCACCCCCCAGTGGCGTGCACCTGGGGCAGACTGCCCCCACCGCCCCCCCTTGGTACGCCACTGAAAGGCTTCAAAGTAGAAAATGACATGGGGGATAAAGTTTGTCACCATCTCCGCTCCGTCCCCACCTCGTCCACTCAGGCTCTGTCCCCATGTCATTCTCTAAATGAGTACACATAAAAACAGCCCCAGCCCCAGAGTCATATCTGTTCAGTGAGCACATACCAATAAACCCCATTACGCTGAAGGACAGCAACAGAAACGCCGGGTAGAATGTTAGACTTATGCACAAATGTTTAAAAAGCTAAGTGGATTCCCCATCTTACCTGGAATAATTGAGACCGTGTCTTTCTCCCAGGACACCACAGTAACATACTCCTGCACTGAAGAAGGAATGAGGCACTTAAATACAGCCACACTGCCACGCATTGATCTCTGATCCTCCACCCGCACTGTGTACGGTTCCCTGAACACTGGAAGGACAGCAAAGAAAAGCATAGTAAACAGTCACCTTAAGTATAATATTTGAGATGACTAAAAATGGATCCTTTCTAATTCAGTATAGAGCAAAGCTGTGGAGGGTTCTCCTGCTACAAGCAACATTTCAGAATTAGTGAACCCACAATCTAGCTAGTAGATATCCTTCTTTGAAGCAGAAGCATCCCGAGCTTGAATTGCACCTTGTGCGACACACCCCCTAGCACTCCTGCCCCACAGCCTCTGCAGAGAAGACAATTTTTTAATCCCCCCTCCCCCCCGAATCTCCCTTGCACCCTGTGCAGCTGCACCACCCACACAACTCTTGAGACAGTTGTGAAGAACCTAGTGCAACAATGCACTATGTCACCCTCGTTCACGGAAATTCACATTTAATAATAAAGTGTCTGAAATTTGGAGTTGATATGCCTACACTTGTACTTCTTATTTTTTAAATACATGATTTTATGTATGCAATGGAGTAAAACCCAAATAAGACCTGCTTCTCCTTTTAAACAGGAGCCAACAGATGAGCCCGCTGCCAGCGTTCCCTCTCTCACCACATCATCCACCTAGGAAGCAGCAATCAGATCAGTGTAAGACCCAAGAGATCCTCTCCAACTTCTTTGTTGGGAAGAGGCACATACAAAACCTTGAAGGACTCACAAACGAATGCCCATGGTATCACTCATAGAAACCCACACATTTAGTTTAATGCCTTCAACCCTTCAGTGGGAAAAGAGCCCCCAAACTCTGTCATCTTGGACTAAGAGCTAGGGGAAGGATAAAGGGAGACATGAAAGAGCCAGGAGTAAAGATCTGGAACAGAGCCAGTGGAATACAGTAATCAGGGTATGTAGGGCAGGCGGGCGTTGACATTCGGGGGTGCCTGGCTTTATCCATCCCCAGCTGCCCTACTCTTTTTCACTGCCGCCACTCTGCCTCTAGTCAAATGGTCTGTTGCACCAACACCGTGTACTCCTCTGAGTCACAAAATTAAGTAGTTAATCTGTGGCTGGAAGGAGCATGCATTGCTGGCACTTGGCACACCAGACCTGTTTGACTAGAGGTACAGCTGTAGGATAGGTGAGAGAATGGAGCTGGAGCTGAAAAAGGGAGCGGGAAGAGAGAAAGGAGATGCTGGGCTGGATGGGGGGGGGGGGGGGGGTGACAGATAGCTTGCAGGGAGGTGCCAGAAACCCTAGCATCGGCCCCGATCTTGAACACAACAGAAATACCACTCCAACACTCCCCTTCATACTGTAATTCAATGTAAACCCCTGACTACTATTGGCTATACATTAGTATTCAAAATAGCATGCATAAACAACATCAGATGGGAGAAAAGGAGAGAGAGAGAGAGAGAGAGAGAGAGAGAGAGAGAGAGAGAGAGAGAGAGAGAGAGAGAGAGAGAGAGAGAGAGAGAGCTACAGTGCAAAATACAAAGATAACAGAGATGCACATTTCCCAAAGCCGATAGAGAAAAATAAAAAAAGATGACTTACAAATAAGCACAAAAATCTTAGTATAATCCTTGGAAAACAGCAGGTATAGAGGCAAAAATACATTATACCCTACCATTAGGCCACAATCGTAGTCCAAGCAGAGACAATACAGACCAATGTAAGAACCTAGAAATTGCTTTCACTGTTTCTCTTCTGTAATTTATTATTTTGAACCAGCAGTTCCTTCCTGCTCCTTTCTGCTTCCAACTTCATCAGAACTAGGGCCAGGATCTGGCATCATAAGCCTTCATTCACAATTACCTGGGATTTTTAATCCTCTATTTCAGTGGTTTTCAACCTAGTCCTCAGGACCACCTGGCCAGTCGGGTTCTCAGGATATCCACAATGAATTTGCATGAGAGAGATTTGCATAGGAGAAGGCGGTGCATACAAATCTCTCTCATACATATTCATTGTGGATATCCTGAAAACTCAGCTGGTTAGGTGGTCCCTGGTCCTGGACTGGGGCTGCTTCTAAAACCCTGTAATCATAGACCCTGAATCTTGCTACTAGGTGTCATCCTTAAGCAATGATGATGACTCCCTCCACCACCCATCCTTACCCTCTCTTCTCCTTCTGCCACATCCCTAACTATCCTGGTGAGCAGAAGCCTTCTTCAAGGTTGCCACTGAACCAAAACACCAGCCAAACTTAGAAGTAATAAAACTACAATCACATACTTTCTCTTCTTCAGTTGAAAATCACTTTATTGTACTGACCACTCGTGTACAAATTGCTATATCAGTAATAATTTCCTGAGTCTGACAGAGACAGATCCTGTAGATCAGGGGTAGAAAATTCCAGTCAGAGAACCTCAGGCAGGTCAGATTTTTAGGATATCCACAATGAATATGCATGAGATAGATTTGCATTTCAAAGAGGCAGTGTAAATCTCTCATGCATATTCGTTGTGGATATTCTAAAAACCTGGCCTGCCTGGGGCTCTTGAAGATGGAAATTACCTATCCTTGCTATAGATCATTAAAATACTTGAAGGACCAGTAATTTCTCTATAGTCATAGGACAGTATGTGCTAAATTTGTATCATTGTTAATTTCAACTGGCCTGTTAACAGCATAGGCAAATGAGTTAATGGCATTTACATCTGTGTCCAACTTTGCAGCAATTTGAAAAGGCACCAAAAGCTCACTTATTTCTGCAAGCCTTTGATATTTGATGATGAGATTGTTTAAACCGAGACTTTGGACATTTGTATTATTGTAAGTGATTGAGTGTTTTTCTGTTTTATTCTATTATGAGTCTTCTGTACCACTTTCATATAGGCTCAAAGTAGTTTACAGTAAGACTATCATATCCTATACGGATATGAATCACAAATCATTTATTTATTATTATTATTTATTGCATTTGTACCCCACATTATCCCACCTTTTTGCAGGCTCAATGTGGCTTTCAGAGTGTTGTAATGATATAGTCGTTACATGGTTTGAAATACATTCGGTAGTAAGCTGAAGGTAAAGAGGGTTTAGATGGCAGGTGTTAGGTAAGGTCATGTGAGAGGTGTTTTTTTTTATGTACTTGGGTGGTTTAAGGAATGGTTTATTTCATTAAGGATGCTTCTTGTAGGCTTTATTGAAAAGATGTGTCTTCAAAGCTTTGCAAAAGCTAGTTAGATTGTCCATGGTTTTCAAGGCCATGGGTAGTGCGTTCCAAAACTGTGTGCTTTTGTACTCAAAGGTAGTAGCATAGCCCTGCTTGTATTTCATTCCTTTACAGCTGGGGAAGTTCAGATTGAGGAATTTGCGGGCCGATTTTTTGGCGTTTCTGGGCGGTAAGTCCGCTAGGTTTAACATATAAAGTGGGGCATCTGCGTGAATAATTTTGTGTACGGTCATGCAGATCTTGAACTCAATTCGTTCCTTGAGCGGAAGCCAGTGCAGTTGCTCTCTTAGGGGCTTCGCACTTTCATATTTAGGTTTTCCAAAAATGAGTCTGGCTGCGGTGTTCTGGGCTGTTTGGAGTTTTTTAATGGTCTGTTCTTTGCAGCCTGCATACAGAGCGTTACAATAGTCCAGGTGGCTTATCACTAGTGACTGTACTAGGGTGCGGAAGATGTTTATTGGGAAAAAAGGTTTTATTCTTTTGAGTTTCCACATCAATTGGAACATTTTTTCGTTGTATTCTTCACGTGGGTATTGAGTGTGAGGTTTCAGTCATTTGTATCCCACATTTTCCCGCATAGCAGTAGAGTAAACCTCAGATCTAATTCTATAAAGTAAACAAATAAGATTTTAAAACCCTTTGGAAAAGATGATAATTGGATATCAATCTTATGGATACTGGTATTGTATTCCAAATTTTGGGACCCTGAAACAAAAATGAAATTTCCCAGATGGATTTTAATTTCATTTCCTTTGTTGAAGGAATATCAAGTGTTAGATTTTTTTGTGCTTCTTAACTGTCCTCTTATGCCTAAAGGAGGTATTAATTGCCCTATCAAAAATGCATTCATACCATACCCACATTTATATACTTGACATGCTATTTTAAATTGGCTATGGGATTCCACTCTCAACCAATGTAGTCTCACCAAGAAAGAGTGGTTTTGCTAAATTTTCCCAAACCATATAGCAGGCGAGCTGCTGTGTTCTGTAATAGTTGAAGACAATTCTTTGTTTTAATTATGATTTAGATATAACGAATTGCAGTAATCTAATAGAAGGATAAGAATTGTCTGTGCAATAATTCTGAACCTTGGTGGACTTAAAGAAGAACTGATTGTACGAAATTTATGTAAATGGAAAAAAAATTCCTCACAAGGGCATTAATTTGAGATTCATAAGAGACCAGATTATGCCCAATACTTTGGATTTGGATTCTATCTTTAAAAATACATCCAAAGAAAATTTTATTATTTCAGTAGAGACTTTTTGATAATCCCCATACCATGCCAATTTTGTCTTTTGCGTACTAACTTTCAGAAAGTTTGAAAATGTCCATCCTCTATATATATTATTTCAGTACTAGAAAAGTATGTTCCAAGGTTTTCTGTACTGGACACAAAACAAAAATGTGATATGATAATGAGAATATATTCTGTGAATCCGCCCGAATGGTTCATGTAATCATTATAGAGATATGGTGAAAGTGGAGATCCCTGAGGGACTCCACAACCTGACCTCCAGCTCTGAGATGTTTTCTCACTCTTCAAAACATTAACTTCTTGTTCTCAGAAATGCTGAAAAACAATCCAAAATTGTTCCTCCAATACCCATTTCGCTCAGTCTAAATAATATTAAATCATGATCTATGGCATCAAATGCCACGAATAGATCGAGCTGTAAAAGTATAATCTCAGATCCCTTAGCTAGATATCGCTTAATTTCAGTTGTTAATAACAGCATAGTTTCAGTAAACCACGCTGAGGACAATGCAAACCAGCAGAATCTTCTAGAAAAGAGGAAAACTGAGCTGCTATCACAAATTCCAAAAGCTTTGCCAACCACGGTATGCTTAGGTTTTAGTGAGGTATAAATTTTTTACATAAATAAAATTTCAGAGCCTATGATCGAAAGTTGAAGTGATAGAGGGATGAGACTTAAAGAGGGACACAGGCACTTTTCAGTTCACATTTCAACTTTATTTAATATACTGCAAATAAGCTCCCCCTTTTACAAAGCTGCACGGTAATGCCAACACAGCCCATTCACTTTGAATGGGCTGTGTCGGCATTACCGCATCGGCAGCCGTTATCGCAGCTTTGTAAAAGAGGGAGAAAAGTATTAACTAAGGGCCTCTTATCAAGCTGCGCTAGCGGTCCCCAGTGCGGCAATCCTGATAAAGCCCATTCACTTTGAACGAGCTTCATTGGCATTGACACATGGGAACCGCTGGTGTGGATTCATGAAGCTCTAAATTGTTTATATATAAAATAATAGGGGGAAAAAAAGAAAAGTAGAGAGAGAGACGCATGTGGGAACCTAGTTTACAAAATATGTGTTACAAAAGCAATATAATATCTATAGTTTTTTGTTTGATTTAACAAAAACTGTCATTTCCTAATCTTAGGTTGTAATTCTAAAGATAGGCATTTCGGTGAATAATTAACTCCATGTGAATGGCAGTTACTTCCTCACACACCATACTAGCAAAAAAAATGCTCTGCTCACTTCAGCAGCCCCAACATGAAATGGCTTCTATAATGAAGTCATTCAGGGTCGATTAACCCTTCCCATTTTTGTAAACCACACTACTTTATCTGTTTGCTGTAAAGAATTTACTGCTGCCGTGCTCTCTGCTTCTAGTTGGTTTTCTGCTGAGTTTTCTCCTTCAGTTCTCATCCTGGATTACGGCCATTTATGGCAACTAAATAAAAGCGTTTTAAAGCAGCAGTTCCAGAGGGCTGACATGCAGAACGTACCTCGCTCTTATTTTTTTTTTATTGGCAATAAAATACACAACTCATTGACAGAGCAGAACTAAGAAAGCCCAAGGTCCGAGTGCCTCATCTATGTTGATTCCTTTGAGTTTGCCCCAGATTCTTGTTCCCAGGCAGGGGTTCCTGATAAGACACAGCTAACGTGTGATGGCCAATCTTGAAGCAATTGCGGCACGCACCCCATACTTTCCTGATATGTATTGGGGACCACGTTTACATTTTGGTTGAAGTAAAAAAATCTACAAATTAGTTTGTTGGCACAATTTACAGAAGACAAACCCCACAGAGTAACTTGTGTACAAAGCAGTTGGTGGTGGGAGGTAGGGGCTGTTGTCTCATTAGGTGTTCTTTACAGTATGTGTACCTTGACATGCCTTATGTTCCTGGCTATGCCCATCTGGTTCTCAACAGCACACATGTGGAAACTTATCACCTAGCTTTGAGAGTTATGCACTCAGACAGTATGTGCTGTGCATTAGCCTGTGGAACTCCCCAGTTTGACTCTTAGGCTGAGATGTCTGCTGTCCAGGTGAACAGAACTACAGATGTTCCAAAACCAGTGATCACTGCCTCCCGGGGGGTGGGGAGGGGGTAGTACTCATTGCATGGGAGTGATACCTAGACCAGAGGTGGGCAATTTTTATACACAGAGGGCCACAAGAATGTTAGAACTATTCCTAGTCAGCTGCAACATTATGTAATATCAGAACTGGAAATGGACAGAGCTCCATAGACCTTCTGCGATTTAAAAAAATTAAGTAAAAACGTAACTAAAAATAAGAGAAACACACTGCTAGAGTGGCTGTTCTGAAAATATTTGCAAAATACTTGTACAATATTTAAAGTTATTACCAAAACTCTGGTTAATGACGTTTTCTCTGTATTACTTCCCATAAACCACACAAACCCACTATTCAAGTTTTGGAATTAGCACGACTGGGAAAAAAAATTTGCCTTCTTGGTAGCAATAAGAACATAACAACAAAAGTGTTGCCATACTAGGATGGACCGAATGTCCATCAAGCCCAGAATCCTGTTTCCCACAATGGCCAATCCAGGTTACAAGTACCTGGCAAGATCCCAAAATAATACAATACATTTTATGCTGCTTATTTGATAAATAAGAAGTGGATTTCCCCATCTTAATAATGGCTTATGGACTCTGCTTTTAGTAAGTTATTCAAATCTTTTTTAAACCCTGCTATGCTGATTTTTCCACATTCTCTGGCAATGAATTCCAGAGTTTTATTACAGGACGAGTGAAGAAATATTTTCTCCAATTTGTTTTAAATGTACTACTTAATAGCTTCATTGCATTCCCCGGTAGTCCTAGTATTTTTGGAGAGAAACAAGCGATTCACATCCACCCATTCCATTCCATTCATTATTTTATAGACCTCTATCATATCTCCCCTCAGTCTTCTCTTCTCCAAGCTGAAGAGCCCTAGCCATTTTAGCCTTTCCTCATAGGGAAGTCATCCCATTCCCTTTATCATTTCCGTCGCTCTTCTCTGTATGTTTTCTAATTCCAGTATATCTTTTTTGAAATGCGATGACCACAATTGCACACAGTATTCAAGGTGTGGTCACACCATGGAACGATAACAAAGGCATTACAACATTCTCATTTTTGCTTTCCATTCCTTTCCTAATAATACCTAACATTCTATTTGCTTTCTTAGCCACTGCTGCACACTGAGCAGCGGGTTTCAAAGTATCATTAACCATGACACCTAGATCCTTTTCCTGGTCGGAGACTCCTAATGTGGAAATTTGCATAATGTGGCTAAAGTTTGGGTTCCTCTTTCCCGCATGCATCACTTTGCACTTGCTCACATTAAATCATCTGCTATTTGGATGCCCAGTCTCATAAGGTCCTCTTGCAATTTAACTAACAAGCTTAAATTACCTCACTAGTTATTCCCATGTCTACATCAGTTGTGTGTGTAATTGTTAATTTTGTCAAACCTTATTCTGTAACTTGTGCATGCTAATTTGTGTTCTCCTATGCACGAACTATGCCATGAGGAATCCTCAGGGTCTTCTTTCCATCCCTTCCTACCACGTAGCCAAATCTCAAACAAGTTGAAGGGAGAGATACAAGACGAGAGAAATCCACCAGTGCATTCTAGACCTGGTCTGGCAAAGCTTTCTCCCAAATCATTGATGAATCTGGGCTGCCTTTTCCTGGGTGCAATGTGCAAGGCACAGATATTTAGGGACCCCTTTACTAAAAATGGGAAAAGATTTTGCTATAATTGTTGGGGGCATGCCTGGCATCCTCTGTAGTTCCCATATTGACGTGTTCTTTACCATGTGTTAAGATTGCAATTAGCACAGGAGGCATTAAGTGCACCTACACTAACTGAACAACTGACAACGCAAAGTACCATGCACTAACTATGGTGCGCAGACCATGTCCATTCTCTGCCCATGACCCACCATCAGTTAACACACATATTAGTACATGTGGTCATGTTACACACTAATTCATATGATAACTGCTTAATGTACTTTAGTAAAAGGGCCACTTAAATTTTTTTCCCGCACATATATTACCGTATTTTTCGGACTATAAGACGCACTTTTTTCCCCCAAAATTTGGGAGGAAAATGGGGGGTGCGTCTTATAATCCGAAGGTAGATCTGGCTGGCTGGCTGGCTGGCAGGCCGCCTGCCCTCTGAGTTCGGGATCGCCCTCCCCCCGGCCCTGTCACCACTTCTCCCTACTCACATCACGCGATCTTCCCTGGTGGTCTAGTGATGTCGGGGCAGGAAAGAGCCCCCTCTTTCCTGCCCAGCGCGCTGCTCTCCATCCTCCTGTATGCAGCCTGAAGGTCTCGGCGAGATTCAAAATGGCCGCCGAGACTTCAATTCTCGGCGGCCATTTTGAATCTCGCCGAGACCATCAGGCTGCATACAGGAGGATGGAGAGCAGCGTGCTGGGCAGGAAAGAGGGGCTCTTTCCTGCCCCGACGTCACTAGACCACCAGGGAAGATCGCGTGACGTGATTAGGGAGAAGTGGTGACAGGGCCGGGGGGAGGGCGATCCTAAACTCGGAGGGAGGGATTCAGACAAGACGCACCGGAGCACCTAGGTTTTAGAGGAGGGAAAAAGGAAAAATTTTTTTTTCCTATTTCCCTCCTCTAAAACCTAGGTGCGTCTTATGGTCCGGTGCGTCTTATAGTCCGAAAAATACGGTAATTTGTTTTTCTTTATTCAAGATTTACAATTATACGCATCCACAGTGGCGTAGCAAGGGCGGGGCAGTGGGGGTGGTCCGCCCCGGGTGCACGCTGCTGGAGGGTGCAGAGAGCAGCCACGTGCCTATCGGCTCCGCTGGTTCCTTGCTCCCTCTGCCCTGGAACAGGTTACTTCCTGTTCCGGGGCAGAGGGAGCAGGGAGCCAGTGGAGCTGACAGGCGCGCAGCTGCTCTCCAGTGGCGTACCAAGGGGGGGCGGTCCAGCCCCGGGTGCATGCCACTGGGGGGTGCCGCGGCGTGCGCCTGTCGGCTCCGAGTTCGCTAACTTCGCTCATTCGCTGCAGCTCCCTCTGCCCCAGAACAGGTTACTTCCTGTTCTGGGGCAGAAGGAGCTGCAGCGAATGAGCGAAGTTAGCGAACTCGGAGCCGACAGGTGTGTGTCGCGGCACCCCCCCTAGCGGTGTGCACCCGGGGGGGGGTGTCATTTCGTGGTGGGGGGCGTGCTGCACCCGGGGGAGGGGCGCATTGGCGATCCGCCCCGGGTGTCATCCAGGCTAGGAACGCCACTGCTGCTCTCTGCACCCTCCAGCAGCCAAGAATGCACCTGGGGGGCGCGCCGGGGAGGGTGTTGTACTGCACCCTGGGGGGACGGACGCCACTGCACCCGGGGGGGGGGGGGGTGCGCAGCCGACCTAGGAATGCCACTTCGCATCCATAAACATGTAAAAGTAAATACACCAATGGTTAAAAAGAGAAAGGATAAGAAATATCCTATCAATTAAGAAGAGAATATAGATGCTTTAGCCCACATTACACACACAGAGAGAGAGAGAGAGAGAGAGAGAGAGAGAGAGAGAGAGAGAGAGAGAGAGAGAGAGAGAGAGAGAGAGATTTCCTTAATCTTATTGCTGTTATTGATATATCTGCTTAATTTTCAGGTTTGCTGCTTATCAGGAGTACTGTACCATACTATGGGCCCTGTTTACTAAGCTGCACTGTAGGCGTGCTAACTTTTTAACTCACGCTAATGATAAATATCATTAGCATGTGCTAATTTTTAACACTCGCTAAAACGTTTGCACGCCTACAGCACAGTTTAGTGCCCTATATTTTTTAATCAATTATTTTAACTTATTGCCCTTCATTAGATATAGGAGGTCATTTCCAAAATAACCTGCATAACTGCTTAGTCTTCAAGTACTTTTACCTGCTAGCTTTGCACCAGTTCTCAAAAGGAAGATGTACACTTCCAGAGATTGACACCTACTTATTCTGAAGGTATTTTTTCCCTTCAAAAAGTGTATCATTTTGAAAATACAAACTTATGAATATCTTTGCCTCCTCAGCTGGATTTCCAGGATTAAAAGATGTGTGTTATTGATCTCCAAGCATACGTTTACCTGCAGAAGGCCTCAGACCATCAAAGCCTTCAGGTAAAATAGCTGTAGAAAATGGTCTTCCCCCGTGTACCCCACCTAGAATCCTGATAGGCCACATGCACCATACAAAGAAACAGAATACAGAAAGAAAAACAGGTCAGCTTTGAGCACTAAGCAGCCAGCCTCCCAGCTCCTCTCACCTGCTTTGACTTGAATATTAGGACTCCTGATTTTGCCAGCGGAGTTCTCCGCAGTACAGAAATACTGGTTGTCGTGAATAAAGCTATTGAAGGCAGAGGGGGAAAAGGGGTAGAGCTGTAAGGTCCCGTTGGCATGGACATGCCGGATGTGTGGCACATCATAGATGTCATCCCCAGTGGCTAGATACCATCGAAGACTAGCGCTGGGGGACCCTGCTGCTGGGCAGGGGATCACAACCCCCACTGTGCTGGAGAAAGTGACCTGCTGCAGAAACTCGTTCACAAAGTACAGGCTGGTTCCAACATCTTCAGCACATGCTATAGAGAGAAAAAAACAAAAGAGGAAAAAAGAGTTATGAAGTGTGAATTCCAGGGGACACAAAAAGGAAAAATATTTACTCATGTTCCCCATCCTTTCCAACCCTAGGCCTCCTTCCTCACCAGGACAGGACTGCTGAGAGAGAGGACTGAGGGGGGGGGGGGGCATAATTCCCTGGGCCCAGCCTCCAAGGGGGGGGGGGGGCCCTAGCGTCTGCAAGCTTCTTCCTGCCTGCTTGCTTCTAAGTCTGTCTCTCTCCTGCTCCTGTGTGCCAGGACCTGGATGATTGTATTAATGAAATAACCTGGGTTATCGCGTTAATGCAATTATCCAGGTCCTGACAATGGACCGAGGGAGGAACAGTCAGACACAGGAAGGTAAGGGAGCAGTGGCTCGAATGTGTGTGTGTGTGGGGGGGGGGGGGGGGGGGGGGGTGCAGCACAGCGGCCAGGTTGGGGGGTGCTGTGTCTCTTGGAAGACCCTGCACCAGGACATCATAAACGAGGATCAGTGCTGGATTTAGGCATAAGGTAGACAAGCTACAGCTAAAGGCCTCGCAATCCAGAAGACCTCTCAAAATTTCAGACTTTTTTTTGGCTTTTAGAATTGTATGTGGCTTTTTATGTGCAAAGCTGGCATCCACAGTTGAAACAACAAAATTCATAAAATTCACTTTACATACCTTGCTATTAAATAATTAAAAGGCATATATATGTTTTCAATTTTTTCATGGTGACCCAAGGTCCTGTGTTGGTACGCACCTTTGTGAGACCTTCTGGTATATCTTTTTAATAAGGGGCCCCCAAGCTTTATATAGCTTAGAGCCTCACCAAGTCTAAATCTGGCACTGACTAGGATGCTTCATTCATTCGCGTCATTTAAAATAAAAGCTACAATTATATATTTAGTGGAAGTTTCTTGCAACAGAATGAATCAAATTGCACCACATTAGCAAGATTTGAGAAGGCATTTTAACATGCATCTGACTTGGACAGTCACTCTGTTCACTCAGGACAGCACTAGCCGTACGATTTAACTATTCCACCACATGACTGAGCAAACTATAGGCTAAGGTTACCCAATTACATGGCAGACTCAGGGATTCTCAATTCATTCTTTGGGACACACCTAGCCAGTCAGGTTTACAGGATATCTATAGTGAATATGCATGAGATAAATTTGCATGCACTACCTCCACTCTGTGGAAATCTTGATTAGGTTAGTTCAGGGGGCTCGCAACCCAATCCTGGTGCCTATCTCGGAGCGGCCACAGGAGGGAGCCCTGCATACTTCTGTCCCAGGCCAAACCTAGAACACGTTTAATTATATGTGGTTAATCTTGTATATATTATGAACGTATGTATTGTTATCCACCTAGAACGAGTGGATTGTGCAGAATACAAATAATAGATAGATAGATAGATAGATAGATAGATAGATAGATTCCCCCTTTAAGAATTCACAGATGCTGGACCTGTCAGGGAAGAAGGGGGATCACTGCCCTTTTAAGAAAGGGGAAGAGGCCAGCATCCCTACAGGTGGGGGAGTTAAGCAGAGGAAGAGGTTTAGAACCTGGAGACCTTTATAAAGCACTCCCTGGAATGAGGAAGACCAGAAAAAGAGGGGGGGGGGGGCCCCTAGAGGATAAGGAAGAAATCCTATCTGTAACTACAGAAGATGGATGAAACTGACTGACAACTGCAGGATGTAGACTTCCAAGTCAAGGAAGACGTAGTTACCTTAATGGGCTACTGAGTGCTAATCTGGCAATTACTACTACTTAACATTTCTAGAGCGCTACAAGGGTTACGCAGCGCTGTACAGATTAAGAAAAAGGACAGTCCCTGCTCCAAGGAGCTTACAATCTAATGGGTGAAATGTCAAGTAGGGGCAGACCAGATTTCCTGAATAGAGGTATGGTGGTTAGGTGCCGAAGGCGACATTGAAGAGGTGGGCTTTTAGCAAGGCTTTGAAGATGGGCAGGGAGGGGGCCTGGCGTATGGGCTCAGGGAGTTTGTTCCAGGCATGGGGTGAGGCGAGGCAGAAAGGGCGGAGCCTGGAGTTGGCGGTGGTGGAGAAGGGTACCGACAGGAGGGATTTATCTTGAGAGTGGAGGTTACAGGTAGGAATGTAAGGGGAGATGAGGGTAGAGAGGTAGGGAGGGGCTGTAGATCGAGTACATTTGTAGGTTAAAAGGAGAAGCTTAAACTGTATGCGGTACCTGATCGGAAGTCAGTGAAGTGACTTGAGGAGAGGGGTGATATGAGTGTACCAGTTCAGGCGGAAGATAAGACGTGCAGCAGAGTTTTGAACGGACTGAAGGGGGGATAGATGGCAAAGTGGGAGGCCAGTGAGGAGTAGTTTGCAGTAGTCAAGGCGAGAGGTAATGAGAGAATGGATGAGAGTTCGGGTGGTGTGCTCAGACATGAAGGGGCAAATTTTGCTGATGTTATAGAGGAAGAAGCGACAGGTCTTGGCTATCTGCTGGATATGCACAGAGAAAGAGAGGGAGGAGTCAAAGATGACCCCGAGGTTGCGGGCAGATGAGACGGGGAACAATGGGGGTGTTATCGACAGAGATAGAGAGTGGAGGGAGAGGACAAGTGGGTTTGGGAGGGAAGACAATAAGCTCGGTCTTGGCCATGTTCAGTTTCAAGTGGCAGTTGGACATCCAGGTCGCAATGTTGGCTAAGCAGGCCGATACTTTAGCCTGGGTTTCTGCAGTGATGTCTGGTGTGGAGAGATAAAGCTGGGTGTCATCAGCAATTCTGTGTTGGACTGTAATTTGGAGTAAACACTTTGTCATTTGGGAGTAAGACTAACAGCCAGGAGTTGAGGACAGGAACGTAAGATGATAGTGAAATATTGTCTTGTTCAAAGGGTAGAGACTGTCTGAGTCCCTAACACTCCAGAGGAAGGGCTCAGTTAATAATAATAATATTTTATTCTTCTATTCCACATGTGCCAGAGCTGGTTCAAAGCTGATCACATTACAGAAGAGCCGGTACAAGCCGTGAATACATAGAATGATTTGACATAGTAGATATACAATTAAAATTACATAATACAAGAAAATTCAGGAAATAATGATCGCTATTATACAACAAATTTATGAAATAGCTAAACATTTGTAGGTGAAAGAACTGTATTGAAGGAGAATTACCCCCACAGAGTTCGTTGGTGGAGGCTACATCCTTGGCTGATTTGTCTAGGCCAGGCGGGGGTGCCTAATTTGCATACTGACAAAAGCCTGCTACCCAAGTATGTTTTGTAATATGGAAAGAGCTGAAATGCTGAGGAAGTACCAGAGCTCGGGTTTTGTTTAAGGAAAGAAGGTGCTGGCCAGAACGAGGGTGTTTGACAGTCACCCTGAGTGTGATGAGGCTCAGTATCAAGGACTACTCGAGTAATTGCCAGTGCTGAAATCGACCATCTCTGAGCTCTTTTCTTAGAGACAAATTTCTTAGTAGGATCTTGGTTGAAAGCCTGACCCTAACAAAGGCACCATGGTTGTGGTTAGTCCTAAAACCCAATGGCAAGGTTTTCAGGATATCTATAGTAAATTTGTATGCACTACTCCATGGGTATTATGAAAACCTGACTGGCTAGGTCTGTCTTGAGGACTGGGTTGAGAACCCCTGAGCTAGCCTAATCATGAAATTTACTAGCAGAGATCCGCATAAAGATTAAGGGGAAAAAAACCCAATGTGCTCAGACCAAGCCAGTTGCCTCCTAGGTTAGAAGACATCCTAGGGATTAGTTGATGCCCCTCAGGAGTCTTTAAGAGCAGGAACCCCGATGTACTAAGGGACAATTTTTTTTTTCTCTATCCTTCCAAGATAATCCTGTTTACATATAATATTTAATGAATCTGATCAACCACCATTCAAAAACAAACATCAAGAGAATAAGGCAGTGGACAAAATATTCAGTTCCAAAGATTTATAACCATTTAAAAATATATATATATTTAAAACTTCTTGAAGCATTAAATTGGTAAAAAGGTGAATTGACCAGGAAAGTACCACCTGCAAAGAATTACTGGCAAAAGTAATATTTTTCTCAATAATCTTTCAAAATATTTTCCCTTTCATATGGAATGAAATAATTGTTTCTTTAAGCAGAAAGTGGACTATTTGAAATGCCAGTTACCCCAATACCTTTTACAAGCTCATTAGTAAAGGGGGAAAAAAACCTTCAAATAAGGCAAAAAAACAAACAAACCCACAGATAATCCACAGTCAGAAAATAGAGAGTTGGGAAAAAAAACCCCAAAGCAAAATGGTAAAAAGTCTAAGGGGGTCTTTTACTAAAGCTTAGCTTGAGATATCTGCAGAAGAGCCCATAGGACTAAAATGGACCCCGCTGCAGATAACTTGAGTAAAAAAAAAAAAACCTACGCTGGTACAAAAGTCACTTGTCCGATGTGGCCATGTTTTGGCTTGTGCTTGCTTCAGGGGCATATGATGTTACCTTAATGGGGAATCTCAAATTTAATTGTCAAAGCTTCAAACATCCAGAAACCAGATCTAGTCAGTTCCTTTGTGCAGTTCAAGAACTCTGTTTGAAATTTTGACAATTAAATTTGAGATTCCATAGAAACAGGTGCAACTGAAACATGGCTGCTTCCAACAGGTGACTTTTGTACCAGCAAATGAACTACACTTTATTAAAATTTTTTTTACCATACTGCTTTGTTTTCTTGATTTTGTTTTCCAGCACTATTTTCTGACTGTCATATAGTATAGTATGCATAGAAAAATATTTGTACACCTAATTATTTTCAGAGATTTTCCCCATATAAAAACACATTCAAAGGAAGCATGACAAGTTCTTGTTTTTAATATCGTAGCCGCGGTAACATAATAAAGTTAGAAAATTACTGCAGTGCTATTGGTTTAAAGAGAATCATCAGGGACCTTTGGTGATCTCAATTTCTCTGTGTTTATGGGCAAACCTGCTGCCTCCTCTGGATTAATATTCTCATTTTAACTTATCTGCCCCTCTGGGGGAGGGGGGGGGGCAAGGCAGCAAAACTGCTCATTGCATGGCCGTTATTAGCGCTTTACTAGCTGCAGCTATTCACAAGCTATCAGAAAGCAGCCAGGGAGCCATTAACTGCTTTACCATTCAAAGCACCCCTGTTTCCTTCCCATCCTATTCATTTAATTATTAGGTTGGCAAAGTGAAGGGAGGGGGGGAAAGGAATGAGATACTTAGGAGTTAGTAAATACATTTCTTTCATTGCTAGGCACCCCCTGAACTCAACCAAACATCTACAAGAGTGTACTAATCATCTGAATACAGAGAGGACACACACACACAAAGATGCAAATATACATCACAAGGAGAGGGATATTAATCATCTGAATACAGAGAGGACACACGCACACACACAGTTATAAATATACATCAGAAGGAAAGGTATACTAATCATCTGAACACACACACCCCTAGAAATATACATCACTGGGAGAGAGAGAGTGTACTAATCTTATATATAGATATAGATATACAGAGAGACACACACACACACAACCTACAAATATACCTAACAAAGCAGAAGTTCCCAATCCATCTGGGGAACCCGGTCAAGGTTTAAAGGATATCCATAATGACTATGGATGAGGCCAATCTGCATGCACTGGACACTCAGCAGGTGTAGATTTTTCTCAAGTATATTCATTCTAAAAATCTACCAACTCTGAGTGCCAGTGGGACCGTCAGCTTTGGTAAATAAGGAGAGAAAGGAAGTTTTTTTTTTTTTTTGGTGGAGGGGGGAGGAGGAGACAACCAGAGAAGAGGCAAGAAGATCTTATAGAATTTATAAGATACGTGGGTCATAGCAGCAGCATTTAAATGGGTACCTATATTTGGTGCAGTGGTGCTGAATATACAGGTACTGTAGCAACCATCAATGTCATTATGGGCTGGATTCAATAAATAGCGTTCAAACATAAGATTCTGAAAAAAATTGATGCTAAGCATTTTCTGTAAAGTGCATGTGCCCTTTATAGAATAGCACTTAAGCGTGAACCTTGCGCCTAACTGAAACCCGCTGTAAATGCTGGTGCCTAAGTTAGGAACACTAACTCCATATTCTATGACTACATGCACAAACCTTTGGAACACTCATAACACACTCATGCTTCTCCCATGGCCATAACCCCTTCCAAGATACGAGCTATGGGAGATAGACGCACTGCCTTATAGAATAACAAGCAGCCAGATGCGCAGGCAAATATGTAGCCTAGTGGTTAGTGCAGTGGACATTGATCCTGGGGAACTGAGTTCGATTCCCACTGCAGCTCCTTGTAACTCTGGGCAAGTCACTTAACCCTCCATTGCCCCTGGTACAAAATAAGTACCTGAATATATGTAAACCGCTTTGAATGTAGTTGCAAAAACCTCAGAAAGGCGGTATATCAAGTCCCATTTCCCTTTCCCTTAATGAGTGCCAATAACTGGTTGTTAGCACCCAGTTACTGATGTCATCGAGCTCATTAAGCAATTAATCCGCCCACTCTTTTTGGGCACATGCAGAAATTTATGCACTATAGATAGAATCCGGCCCTGTTTAGTTCAAGTATTGCTTATCCATACCGCAGCTGAATATCATAACTATACTGATGATATCTGATTCCTGCCCTCACTCCACCCTCCCTCCTCTCTAAAGATTGCCAGAAATTAGGTGCCAGGATGATGCATGCTAAGCGCAAATTCTAGAACATCAATTGCATGCATTATTGCTGTTATAGAAGTCCATAGTTACGCACCTAACTTTAGATGCAAGCACCTACACCAGCTCAATGATATGTGTACATGCTCACGCCTATTTGCTGCTAGTTATACACATAACTGCTAGTATTCTATCATCTGTGCATGCAAGTGCTGGGCACACCCCTGACCACCCTCATTACTCTAGTCCACACCCCCTTACCCTTACATGCTTTGGATTTTGCGCATACAGGGCCCCTTTTACCAAGCTGCAGCAAAAGGTGACTGGTGCTGCCGTCAGCGCATGTTTTACACACGCTCCGAGGCCCCCCTTTACCACAGCTGATAAAAGGGAAGTCTCACTTTCTTACAGGAAATGGCCATGTGGCAAGTAAAGCACTTGCCATGCAGCCATTTCGGGGGGGGGGGGGGGGGGAGCACTTACCATCACCCATTGAGGTGGCAGCAAGGGCTCCCATGTTAACCCGGCAGTAACCAGGCAGCGTGCGGCCCGGCCCGGTTACTGCCGGGTACACTCTGGCGTTACAAAAATGTAGCACTGGAAATAAGGAGATAGAGCAGTTTTTAAACTAGAATGGTGGGGAGGGGGGAGAGGGGGGAAGCTGACAGTTGCCCAGGAGCACATGGTTCGGTGTGGAGTATCCTTGAAGGATACTATTGAAACAGGACATTTAGGGAATCCCAGTAGAGAGGTTTCAACAATACTGAAATTAAGCCAGGTGTGCTTAATGAGAGCGCAGCATAAAGGATGCACATTATCCCCTTCAGCTTCTAAGCAGCTTGTAGATCAAAGGAAAAACACAATTTAAAGCGTCTGTATATAAATGCTAGAAGCCTAAAAAATAAGATTGGAGAGTTAAGAGTATATAGCACTAAATGATGAGGTAGATATAGGCATCTCAGAGGAGGACATTCAATGGAACAGTGTTAACAGGGTACAAATTGTATCACAATGATAGAAAAGATCAAATGGGGGGGGGGGGGGGGTGCTATACGTTAAAGAGGGAATTGAGTCAAATAAAATAAACATTCCACATAAAACAGATAGCAGAGTGGAATCATTATGGATAGAAATGCCATGTGTGAAGGGAAGGAGTATTCCTATAGGGCTGTTCTACCACCCACCAGAACAGAATGGACAGATGAAGAAATGTTTACAGAGATTAGGAAAACTGGCAAATTGACCAACGCTGTAATATTGGGCAATTTCAATTACCCCAATATTGGCTAAATAAACGTTGCATCAAAGAGTGCCAGGGAGATAAACATTTCTAGATGTAATAAACGACTGCTTCTTGGAGCAACTGGTCCAGGAACTGAAAGGGGGAACCATTTTGGATCTGGTCCTTGGCAGTGTGCGTTGCACAGGTGTGAAAGTTGGTAGTGCTGGGTCCCCTGGGAAACAGTGATCATAACATGATCAAGTTTGAGTTACTATCTGGGATGAGCCCGCAAAGGAAATCTACTGCAGCTGCATTTAATTTTCAAAAAGGCGACTATAATAAAATGAGGAAAATAGTTAAAAAGAAACTAAACGAATCAGCTGCTAAGGTTAGGACACTAAATCAGGTGTGGACATTATTCAAAAATACCATCTTGAAAGCCCAGACCAGATGCATTCCACGTATTTGCAAAGGTGGAAAGAAGAGAAAATGACAGCCAGCATGGTTAAAAGGTGAAGTAAAAGAGGCTATTACAGCCAAAAGACTGTCCTTCAAAACTGGAAGGTCCCAAATCAAAAAAAGAAGCAACATAAGCACTGGAAAGTCAGATGCAAAGCATTAATAAAGAAGGCTAAAAGAGAATATGAAGTGAAACTTGCCACAGAGGCTAAAGCTCACAGTATCAACTTTTTCAGGTACATCAGAAGTAGAAAGCCTGCAAGGGAATCCGTGGGACTGTTATCATGAAGGAGCAAAAAGGGTACTCAGGGAGGACAAGGCCAAAGCAGAGAAACTAAATGAATTCTTTGCTTCTGTCTTTATGGAAGAAGATATAAGAGATCACCCTTGAAAACCATTTCTGGTACAGGCAGATGATGCGAAGGAACTAAAAGAAATCTCTGTGAACCTGGAAGATGTACTGAGCCAACTAACAAAGAGCACCTTGAGTATTGTGTTCAGTTCTGGTTGCCATACCTAAAAAGAAAATGTAGCAGAATTAGAAAAAGTTCAGAGAGTGACCAAAATGATAAACGGGATAGAATGCCTCTCATAAGTCTAAAGAGGTTAGGGCTCTTCAGCTTGGAAAAGAGACGGATGAGGATTGAGGTCTACAAACTCCTGAGAGGTGTAGAACGAGTAGATGTAAATCGATTTTTTACCTGTTCCAAAAGTACGACGACTAGGAGACAATCAAGAAAGTTACATGGAAATACTTTAAAAACAAATAGGAGGGAATATTGTTTCACTCAATGGATAGTTAAACTCTGGAACTCTTTGCCGGAGGATGTGGTAACAGTGGTTAGTGTTATCTGGGTTTGAAGAGGTTTGGACAAGTTCCTGATGGAAAAGTCGTCTGTTATTGAGATGGACATGGGGAAACAACTGCTTGGTAACATGGAATTTTGCTACTATTGGGTTTCTGCCAGGTACTTATGACCTGGATTGGCCACTGTTGAAAGCAGGATACTGGGCTAGATGGACCATTGGTCTGACCCAGTATGGCAACACTCGCGTTCTTATGTTCTTATTTGAATGTTCTAATGCAAGCCAATTAAGATGTTTCATTTGTACTGTGCTGACAATATCTATATTATATGAATGACCTAATACATTGCCTATTAAGAGTTTTCACTGCATTGTATGATTAGCCTCATATCTATGTTATTTTAATGTTCTGTGCGCGTATTAAAATATTTCATTTGTATTGTGTTGACATCATGAAAATCATATCTATACATTATATGATGGATCTAATACATTGCCTGTTAGGGATTTCGCTGTATTGTATGAACACTGTTAGTATCAAATCTATGTTATTTGAATATTCTAATGTATGTCTGTTAAGATGTTTCATTTGTACTGTGCTGACATAGTGAGTATGTTCTCACTATAGGACTGTTCTTCCATGCTGCCTATTTTGGCATCATTTGAATTTTGCTGACATTTACCATATTTCTATTATGTAATTGCTCAAGTTCAAAAGATCTAAGCAGTTTACAAATCCAGTTAAAGAATAATGGCGAAGGGCATAAGACTGAGTATAGACAATAAGCATCAAAGCTACATTCAGAAGACTGACACAGGAGGAGATAAAGAATCGGAACGTTTACAATTTTTTTCCCCATGAAAGTGTTATTGAATTTTTATAAAGTACAAAGGTAGAACATTTAGAATTCGTAACCAACATGAGGAAGTCAGTCCTGGAATACCCCCTTGCCAGTCAGGGTTTTCAGAATATCCATAATGAATATGCATGAAATATTTGAATACAATGGAGGCAGTGTATGCAAATCAATCTCATGCATATTTATTATAGAGATCCTGAAAACCTGACTGGCAAAAGAGTACTCCAGGTCGGACTTGAGGAAACACTGGTCTAAAACAGCATTGTTCTTGTTCTTCTAATGACACCAGCATGATCAGCTGTAAAAAAGTGGATAAGATAGATTAAGGGTACTAGCCCTGTGAAGTAGATGGAAAAGCCTGACAAAAGGAGTATGGGTCATTTATTTACTATATTTATATTCAGCCTTTATCCAAGGTGGGTAACAATGTTCACATACATAGTCTTGAACACATAACAATCGCTAAACATGTTAAGCTAAAACATGATCACTAGACTAGTCCTAATCAAGAAAAAAAAAACAGAAAAAGAGAAAGAAGGGTCAATCAGCTAAGTCTTCATGTAGCCAAAAAGGCTTTCACAAACAGATGCATTTTTAGCAGCCGCTTGAATTGTTGAATGACTTCACACGATCTCAGGTAACTAGGGAGGGCATTCCATGTGGATGGAGCAGTGACAGAGAAGGCCCGCAGTTTTGTCTCAATGTAATTATACAATTTAGTAGAAGGTAAACAGAGCTGATGGGACATCTCGAATCTTAGTGCTCGCTTTGGTTTATATGATTGCAGGGTATTCAAAAATAGGCTGGAACGTTCCCAAATATACGTTGATGAATCAATACAAGAGTCTTGAATTGAACTACTGGGAGCCAGTGTAATTTTTTAAGTGTTGTAGTAATATGTTCAGATTTCAGTGATCAGTCACGCAGTTGCATTTTGGATGACCTGCAGAGCTTGGATTCAGGATGATGATATTCCCAGAAATAGAGAGTTAAATCAATCAGTACCAAGCTCTGTATAATTGTCTGAAAATCAAATGGCGATACCATACCTTTCAGCTTGATCAACACGCAAATTTGAAAAAAAAAAAAAGAGGATGAAATCACATGGTTTATATGTTTTTGCATTGTCAGTTAAACCCTGCTGAGCTGGCCAGCAGCACTTGACTGGGTCATGCCACTGAGTATCGCCTTTAACCAGCTAGGTTAATGGCTGTTCGGGGCAGAGTTTGGGAGAATCCATTATTTAACTGATTAGTGGCGATATTCAATCTGCTAACCGGTTAAGTAAGTGGATATAGTTAGACTAGCAAAAAGGCTATTCTATCTTTGGCAAGTTAACTGGGCACCAGTCTGAATATTGGACATGCCATGTGGCATTGAATTTATGGCATTAATACAGCCTGTGCTGTGAGTGGCTTATAATCCATTTACCACCATGGGCTTAATATTGGAACCTATAATTTTAGCAAGGACTTACATTTTTAAAGTGATGTCTCAAGCTGGAGGTATAGTGGGAGGGTCTTCCAAGTGAAGGAGTAACTACATTGAAACATGAGGTTCTATTGGTTTCCAGGTAAACATGGCGGACAGAGGGAATAACAAAGAGGTGCTGTTGTGATGAACCAAAGGTTCTTGAAGGGAAGTATGAGAAAGATGACTAGAGAAAAATAAAAGAAGACTGGAGAACTGTATAGAACCAGGATCTTGAGGGAATTCTATAAACTATAGGAAGCCAATATTCAGTGATAAAGAGGAGTGACATGGTCATATTTTTTCTGGGTGTGGATGAGTTTAAACAGCGGTATTTTGTATTAATTGTAATCTATGGATTTGGGTGTTTGGAAGGCCAATAAACAAGGAGTTACATTAATGCAGTTTATTTGTTTATTTATTTATAGCATTTATACCCTGCTGTTTCCCGCTCGATAGCAGGTTCAGTGCATCTTACAAGGTATGGTACAAGTATCACAGAGATGACAAGTATGGTACGAAGTATCACAGAGGTAGCACAAAGTATGGTACAGAGTATCAAGAGATGATCCAGTTATAAAGAGCAGGACAGTAGGAAGAGATGTGGGGGAGAGGATTGGAGTATGGGTAGTGCTAGTGGCGTGGATTAAGTTTGAGAATTAAGTTGGGTTGTTTGGGTAAGCTTGTTTGAAGAGGTAAGTTTTCAGCAGCTTTCGGAAGGGTAGGTGTTCATTGGTTGTTTGGATGTGTCGAGGTATTGCGTTCCAGAGTTGGCTTCCTATAACGGAGAAGTTGGATGCATAGTATTTGAGGCCTTTGCAATTGGGGAGATGAAGATTGAGATATTTACGTGAGGATTTGGACCCGTTCCTGGCTGGAAGATCGATCAAGTTGGTCATGTAGCTTGGAGATTCGCCGTGGAGGATCTTGTGGATCATTGTGTGGACTTTGAAGTTTATGCGTTCCTTGATAGGGAGCCAGTGAAGTTTTTCACGAAGTGGTGTTGCACTTTCGAATCGTGATTTGCCAAAAATGAGTCTGGCTGCTGTGTTTTGGGCGGTTTGGAGTTTTTTCATGATTTGGGCTTTGCAACCGATGAAGATGTTGTTGCAGTACTCTGCATGGGTGAGTACTGTGGAGTGTACTAGGTTGTGGAAAGTTTTCTGTGGGAGGAATGGTTTTACTCTTTTCAGTACCCACATCATGTTGAACATCTTCTTCATCATGGCTTTTGCATGAGTTTCCAGAGTTAAGTGGTTGTCTAATGTTACTCCTAGGATTTTTAGATTGTCAGATATTGGGATTGTAACATCGGGGGTGGTCAGGGTGGTTGGGAGTAGAGTAGTGTGTTGTGATGAAAGGATTAGGCATTAAGTTTTTTCTTTGTTCAATTTCATCTTGAAAGCGTTGGCCCAGGATGCTAGGATGTTCATGGCAGTGATTATTTTCTCCGAGATTTCTGTAAAATTGGATTGGAAAGGGATGAATATTGTGATGTCATCAGTGTAGATGAAGGGGTTAAGGCCGGATTTGGCCAGAGAAATCATCATAAGGTTGAAGAGGATTGGGATAGAGGTGAGCCTTGGGGAACTCCGCATTTTTATTGCCGGGGGGTCACGTAGAGCAAGAGAATACATAGAGATGTGGGTTCTAGGAGAGATCATATACAATGTACTTAAGGGCGAAGGAACAGAAAAATACTAGCTTAGAGATGTAAGGCCAGAATGATAGGCCACTGTCAGAAGGTAACGCCTAGAATCTTAATGAATGGATTAAAGGGGAGGGGTGTTTTTTTAATGGAAAAGTGCAATGAACTGTTGTTGGATGGCTGTGAAGAAAAGATCATGACGGCAGACTTGCTAGTATTTAGTTTCAATTTGTTCTCTTATGTTCTTATACCTCTAGCTTGACAGAGAGCAAGGCAGATATGGAGGGAGAGTGAGAATTGAGAGGGAAAAGAAATTGGATCTTTTCTGTGTAAATAAAGAAGGTAAAACCAAGGGTTAGAGTTATCATGTGGAGAATTGTTCCCTAAGACACCCCTAACACTGTGAAGATGCAGAGTTAGAGTGGTAAACAAAGAAGGGGCATTCTGTGTGGTATGAATGAAACCAGAGAAGAGCTAAACTGGTGATATTGAGGTCAGTGAGTCGTTGAAGTAGAATGTTGTAAATCAACCAGATCAAAAACAACAGATATAATTGAAGGAGAATAAGGCAACATCTTTTCCTCCATCAAGGATCAGTTTAACAAAGGTTACCAAGCCAAGGAGAATTTGTTCAGTGGAACGGTGAGAGCAAAAACCAGTTTGGCAAGGGTGTAAAGCATTTGTAAGTTGAAGAAAATCAAAGAGTTGGGTGGCCAAAATTTTCTCCTCAATTTTGTAAACATATGACAAACTGGGGATGGGTCTATAGTTCTCTGAAGAAGGGTCAACTTTGAGGGTCTTAATGCGTGGGTGTACTACAGCTGAGGGAAAGGTCCCTGAAGATAAGCTAGCTACTATTATGAGAGGAGAGGTTGAAGGAATCTCAAATGAGAAAATAAATGCAGGTAGTGGGTCATTATGTGGTGAAAATGGTTAAAGTGATGAAATTATCTTACTCAACTGAGTCAAGAAGAGAAGTTAAAAAGAGAGGAGAGAAGCTGTGAGATTGTCAACTTGTTTTACACTGCTTTAAATGTTTATATATTTCTCATACTGTATCATAATAGTCATATTACTAGGATTCAATTTGTCACCTCAAAATTTTGCTTCACTGATTGTATTTATGCTTTATATATGGTCATTTTAATATTGTTATGCTTCTAAAGTTACTTCTATGTCTGGTTGTACCTACTGTACACCGTGCTGAGTGACTCTCTTCATAAAAGGTGATTAAGAAATCCCAATGTATGTTTTAGCCAATTTTCAAAGGGAAAACCCTTCAGGAAAATGTTGAAGACACATCTTTTCAAGCAAGCTCACACTAATGATCCAACTTAATCCTACTAGCCCATCTACACTACTCTTGCTTTGACATTGACACTGACTCTGACACCGATTATACCTTTGGCCTTATGTCCTAATCTCCTTATACTCACCCTCCAATCTTTTCTTCTCCATCTTTCTATACCATACCCCTGCCAATCTCCTTTCCTCTTACCTATCCTATCCTTGTTTACCTCCCCATATCCAATTCAATTCATATATTCTAAAACCTTACTATTATTATGTTTATTACAGTTGTAATATTCTTCTTACAGGATTTTTGTAATTTTTTTTATACTAAGTAAACTGCATTGAACCTGCTGTGTGTGGGAAAACGCGGGATACAAATGTAATAAATAAATAAAACACATGCATTGGTTCCTTTTAAAAATTGAAAGCCACAAAGGGGGTGATTCTCAAAAGGCTGCCGAAATGTGGGTGCTAGAATGATGCATGCTAAAGCGCGAATACCATATTATATTGGCAGTTGTGCCTATATTCACTGTTTTAAAATACTAGCATAAGTCTGCATGTACACACCTAACTAGGCATGAACACTTACATCAGCTCAATAGCTGGTGTAAATATCACACTTAACTGTAGGCAATTAGGGATGTAAGGTAGTAACATAGTAGACGACGGCAGATAAAGACCTGTACATTCCATCTAGTCTGCCCGACAAGATGAAGTCATAGCATAAGGTGTGATGCAATACTACATATGCATACTTTATCTTGATTTGTCCTTGCCATTTTTAGGGCACAGACCATAGAAGTCTGCGCAGCACTGGCCTCGTTCTCCAACTACCTAAGCTGTCATCAAAGCTCCACTCCAGCCCATCAAAATCTGCCCAGCCATGATCAGGGCACAGACCAAAGAAGTTTAGATGGCACCTTTAGGAATTGAAGTTAAGCCAGTACTGGGTAATCACCACTGTTTGTTTCCATTCAGGATTTATCTCACACATTTTTAAATTCTGTTACTGTTTTCATCTGCACCACTTGGGAGGGCCTTCCAAACATCTACCACCCTCTTCATGAGAAAGTACTTCCTGATGTTATTCCCAAGTTGGCCACCCTGCAACCTTAATTCATGTCCTCTAGTTCTACTGCCTTCCTGTCTCTGGAAAAGGTTTATTTGTATATTAATACCTTTCCAATATTTGAATATCTGTATCATATCATTCCTGTCTCTCTTTTCCTCCAGGGCATACATCTTCAGGTCATCCTCTCTCCTCATACATCGTGTGGTGCAAACCCCATACCATTTTTGTTGCTTTTCTCTAAACCACCTCAAGTCTTTTTACATCCTTAGCAAGATTCGGCCTCCAAAACTGAACATAATATTACAAGTAGGTCCTCACCAAAGACTTGTACAGGGGTATCAATACCTCCTTTCTTCTGTTGGTTATACCTCACTCTATGCAGTCTAGCATCCTTCTGGTCATGGCCACCACCATGTCACATTGTTTTGTCACCTTGAAATCTTCAGACACCATCACTCCAAGGTCCCTCTCCTGAGCTGTGTTCATCACTCTCTCACTTCCTATCTTGTACATCTCCTTTGGATTTCTGCACCCCAAGTGCATCATTCTGCACTTTTTTGTATTACATTTTAACTGCCAGTCCTTTGACCATTCTTCTAATTTTTGGAGATCTCTTCTCATGGTTTCTACTTCCTCCAGTGTATCCACTCTATTGGCTATCTTTGTGTCATCCACAAAAAGGCAAAGTTTTCCTCCTAACCCATCAGCAATGTCTCTCACAAATATATTAAACAGAATTGGCCCCAGTACCAACCCCTGAGGCACTCCACTACTTATCTTCCTTTCCTACAAGCAAATTCCATTTATCACAAGCTTAGCCCTCCCAGCTTATTCAGGAGTCTTCTGTGAGGAACCGTATTAAAGGCTTTGCTGAAATCTAAGTATATTACATCTAGTGTAGGAGTAGCCTAATGGTTAGTGCAGTAAGCTGAGAACCTGAGGCACTGGATTCGATTTTCACTGCAGTTCCTTATGACCTTGGACAAGCCACTTTACCCTCCATTACCCCAGGTACAAAACAAACAGTCAACTCTCTTTCCTTCAGCAGAGACTCCATTATTTTTCCTACCACCAAAGTGAGGCTTTTCGGCCTGTAGTTTCCAACTTATTCTCTGTCCTCATGTTTGTGAAGAGGGACCACATGTACTCATCTACAATCCTGTGGAACATCTCCCATCTCTAAAGATCTATTAAATAAATCCTTAAGAGATCCCACCAGGACTTCTCTGAGTTCCCTTAATATTCTGAGGTGTATCCCAACTGGCCCCAAAGCTTTGTCCACTTTCAGATTTTCAAGTTGTTTATAAATGCTCTCTATGAACAGTGCAATATTCACTTCATTCCCAGATATACCCTCATTAGACGACCATGGTCCTTCGCCAGGAGTTTCTTCCATGAACACCAAAGAGAATTTGTTTAGCACATCTGCTTTATCCTCATCACTCTCCACATAGCTGTTCTTAGCATCTTTGTTTACAATTCCATTCCTAGGCTTTCACCTTTCCCCAATATATATGAAAAAAGTCTTGTTACTTCTCTTTACATCTGTAGACGTTTTTCCGTCTGCTTGTGATTTCGCTAATCATATTTCTCTCTTTGTTTCTTTGAGTTTAATCCTCATCTTTTCTGTGATCCTCTTGTTGCATTCTTCTGTATTTCTTGAATGCAACCTCTTTTACCCTTATTTTTTTGACCACTTGTTTGGAGAACCGTATAGGCTTCCTGCTTCTCTTGCTTTTACTTTCCTTGTATAAAGATCTGTTGCCATATTTATAGGAGCTTTCAGCTTTGACCATTGCCCTTCCACTTCTCCTGTTCCCATCCATGTAGTCAGCTCTTACTTTGGGTGACATGATGTGACGTGCCATGACATATCTTATAGCCCACCATATACCTCTTCATTTCAAGGCGGGTTACAAAGCTAAGAAAAACAGATCCGATCTTCGGGACTTACAATATCAAAAACAATTAAAACATAAAATTATAAAGTACCACAATTAAGGCACAGTCATGGAAACAGAAATGTTTTCAAGTTCTTTCTAAATGGAGCATAACAAAATCAGCATGTCTGAAATCCAGTACTTTCAGTTTTGTGTGTCTGCACTCCATTTTTACTCTTATATCAAGCCTATCATGCGATGATCACTATTGCCTAGGTGGGCACCCACCTGATGTCGGAAACAGTTCCTCCATATGTGAGCACTAGATCCAGAATCATCCCTTCCCTCATAGGTTCCATCACCATTTGTCTGAGCAAAGCACTTCGACAGCCATCCACAATCTCTCTGCTTCTTTCCAGTTCTGCTGATGGAAGGTTCCAATTCACATCAGGCAAGTTGAAATCTCCCAGCAACAGCACCTTCCCTTTCATTCCAAGCTTATGGATATCTTTATTCAGATTCTTGTCCAGCTTTTCCATTTGTGCCGGAGGTCTGTAGGGAACCTGTGTCTACACGAGTGTTACATCTTTTTCCAGGACGAACCATATCACAATCCATTTCCTGCATTTCAGCTGCTCTGAGATTGTTTTTCACATACAGCATCACTCCTCCACTTCTTCAACCCTCTCTATCCTTCCTAAAAAGATTATAGCCCAGTATGGTCGCATTCCTCTCATAGGAATCATTGAACCATGTCTCTTTAATAGCAACAATATCCAAGTCTGCCTCAAACATCAGGGCTACAAATCTTGAACCTTTTTAGACTATGAGTATTTGTGCTCATCACTTTCCATGTGTTATTAAGCGAGCTGTTTAGATGGTTTTCTATAGTAACGTTACCTTCCCCATGGCCATTTTCCTGGAGGTGACTTTATGAATTTCCTTGCCTCCTTTTGTTACCCCCACCCTCTAGTTTACATATCTAGAAACATACTATCTGAATTTCTTCCCAAGGATTCTTTTTCACTTAAATGATAGTATTCCATAACCCACATGCGTTAATTGCCTGACGTGCCCCTGACCTGACCCTGCTCCTCTGGAATTTGAATCCAAAACTCTTACAGTAGTGATCAAGGGCTGTTATGCTGCTAATTGGTGGCAAGGCCAATTATAGCTTATTTCTCATCAACACCAATTAGCTCATTATTATAATAAGTTACGTGCATAACTACCCTTATTCTATATGTGCATAAATTTACATGCTACTCACAAATTTGGGTGTGCAACTTTCTAGAATTAGGGGAAAAGTACATATATTAAAGCAGCTTTGCATTTTGCACATGGTACTTGCACAGGAAAACAATGAGCACATGTCCAAATGAAAATCCCAGTGTTCCGCCAACCTAAACAGCCAAAGGAATGCCTTTTTTTTTAACCTGGCAAATAGTTCATACATTGTGGAAGCCTGAGCCTACCTTTTTTTGAGCAGAGGATGCCAATAGATGAGTGAAACCTCTACCCAGGTAAATGGTTTTACAGGGAGCAATACTCATTCTGTGGCAATAAGCAGCTTTTTAAATGTTGTCCATTATGGGCTTTTCTATACCTAGATATTCAGCACAGGGCCATACCCAAATACTGGTCTGTATATCCAGGTATTGAACTGCTGCAAGGAGTTACCAGGGTACCCAGGGTAGTATCCAGATAGCTACCTGGTTAACTTAGAACAACCTTAAAAAAAACAACAAAAAACTAATGACTGTAAAGATATCATGGTCAAGAGTCCTACATTAATTTTGTAGCTATCCAGGTACTACCCCTGATAACTCCAAGCTCCACATTGTCCTGGCACAGCCTACATAGCGTTGAGGTCATCTCCCAGGATTTTCAGCAGCACTACCTGGGTAAATGCCACTGAAAATCTGGGTCAGACCCAGTCGGCATGATTAATCGGGGAGGAGCCATCCTACCCATTCAATCATGCTGAATATTGGCCCCAAATAGTTAAAGTAACTGAGGAACAGACATAAAAATGATAAATGAAATTGAATGTGAACAAGTACAAAAGTAATGCAGGTAGGGGAAAACAATCCTAACTATACTTATGCAGTCCTATACTCCACATTAAGGACCTGATGCACAAGGCTTACTGTGCTGTTAACATTTGCTTTGGACTGGTTATATCTGGTCTAAGGCAAACATTATTTAGCAAATAATGCACAAAGGGGATTTCCATGGCTCTAACATGTGCTGCTAGCAGCCAACAACAACAAGCTCATTAGTATTCTAATGAGCATTCCGTGTCATGCACAGCTCCAGAGCACATAGCTTTAAAAAGCTAATTTTACAGCTGCTCTGGAGCTGGAGAGGAGGGAAAAACAGGCAGCTGTAAAGGCTACTTGCTTGTGCTCCCTGCTTCTCCACTCTCAACACCCCCCCCCCCCCCGCCCCGAACCAAAAGTCCCTGGTGGTCCAATGGACCGCCTCTCAATCCCCCCCAAGATCTTTTAAAAATTCCCTGATGGTCCAGTGGGCCCTGACCCCTTCTAGCTCCTCCTTGAGGCAAAAGACCACCTCCTGACCAACCCCCTCCCCACCCCAAGATCTTTTAAAAATTCTATGGTGGTCCAGTAGACCCTGACCCCCCCCCCCCCCACTCCCTTCTGGACCCACAAGCAAAAGAACCAGTGGACCACCTCCTGACCCCCCTCCCACTGTAACCATCACTCCCTGGTGGTCTAGTGAAGCTAAAGGAACGGTCTGGAATTTGGCAGCTTAGTTGTAATGCTGAAAAATGCAGGATCGTGCATTTGAGCTGCAAAAGTCCAAGGGAACGGTACAGTTTAGGGGTGAGGAATTTTTGTGCATGAAAGAGGAACAAGACTTGAGTGTGATCGTATGTGACGATCTTAAGGTGGCTAAACAGGTAGAAATGGTGATCATGAAAGCCAGAAGGACGCCTGGGTGCATAGGGAGAAGAATGGCCAGTAGGCAAAAGGAGGTGATGATGTCCCCGTATAAGACTCTGGTAAGATCTCATTTGAATATTGTGTATAATCCTTGAGACTGCACCTTCAAAAAAAGATATCAACAGGATGGAGTCAGTCCAGAGGGCAGCTACTAAAGTGGTCAGTGCTTTTCATCATAAAGCATAACGGGACATACTTAAAGATGTCAATATATGTACTTTGGAAGAAAGGCAGGAGAGGGAAGATATAATAGAGACATTTAAACACCTATGCGGCATAAATACACAGGAAATGAATCTCTTTCAATTGAAAGGAAGCTCTGGAATGAGCGGGCCTAGGATGAAGGTGAAAAGGGATAGATTCTGAAGTAACCTAAGGAAATACCTTTTCATGTAAACAGTAATGAATTTGTGGAATGGCCTTCTGATGGAAATGATGGGAGACAAAAACAGAATCTGCATTCAAGAGAGCTTGGAACAAGTACATAGGATTTCTAGGGGAGTGAGAGTAGATGACATGGATGGGCAGACTGGATAGGCCATATGTATATTCCTACATTTTTCTATGTATATTCTTATGAGTGCCATTATTTTCGAGTCTGGGTGCATTACATGCAACATATTACCTTCAGTCAGTCAGATGTGGTTGGTGTCCTAGAGACAACTGCTTCCTTGCAATCAGTGCATTACGATGGCATTCTGACAGTAACAACCTTAAAACAACATTAGGAGGTTAAGCTAACTTTAAATTTTAAAAATCCCACTATGCAGAGTGCATTAGAGGGATCCCAAATGGTTTATTCACCATCTCTGCTCAATCAGAAAAACCCCTCCACAAACACATTCATTGGAAAGAGGATGCTTACCTATTATCACCCTAATTCTATAAACTTTGCATATACAATTGTATGCTTAGTGCACAAAGTTGAGTGTGCAATTTCAGAATACTGTCAGTTATGCATACAATAGATAATTGGCATTAACAATTGGCTATAATTGGTGATTATGGCATTAATTAGCAGTTACTCACATACTACTCTTAGTCAGGATTCTGCAAATTGCATACATATGGCCTAATTCTATATATGGGTTAAAAATTGCATGTGCACCCAATTTCTGTACAGAATTTAAACAAGCCAATGAGCACTGATAATTGGGTGCTAATCAATTATTGGCACTAATTGCATTTATTAAATTTTAAATGCACGTTTTTAGGTGCTGCGAGCTATGTGTAAATTTAGTGTGGATCCAAAAGGGGGTGTGGCCATGGGAGGGGCATGAGTGGATCTGGGCATTCCTGGAATTACACTGTTTTATAGAATACTACTACTTATCATTTCTATAGCGCTACTAGACGTAAGCAGCGCTGTACACTTGAACATGAAAAGACTGTCCCTAAGGGAGATTCTCATGTAATTTAGTTGTGAAAATTTGCACCAGGTTTTACTTGGTGCAAATCCTCGTGCTTAAAATTGGGTGTGGATCCTGGCACCAAGTGTTAGTCTATAAACAGTGCCCCACTCTGAGTGCCACTTAAAATTTTGTGCCAAGCACTATTCCACATCGGCACTGATTTTGAGACATGATATATAGAAGTTTGGCCAATATACACAACTGCAAGGGGACATGCCCGGCATTTATACAGTGGGGTATAGAATTCTGTCAATTATGCACCTAAATGATAACAAGCGTGAACATTTACACCAGTCATTGAGCTAGTGTACTTGCTCGTGCCTAAAGTTAGGTGTATAACTGTGAATTTACACTAATATTCTATAATGGCAGTTACCCTTGTGATCTTGGGCAAGTCACTTAACCCTCCATTGCCTCAGGTACAAACTTAGATTGTGAGCCTTCATGGGACAGAGAAATAAATAACTACTGTTATAGAATTGGCACTTAGCACCAGTGCTGTAGCTATGTGGGGCCATGGGGGCTTGGGCCCCCGTAGATTTGGCCCTGGACCCCCCTGCCGCTGCCAACCCTCCCCCGCCGTTGGCTACCTTTGTTGGCGGGGGATCCCAAACCCCGCCAGCCGAGGTCCTCTTCTTCCGGCGCAAGGCTTTGTTCTGCGAGTCTGACGTCCTGCACTTGTTTCCCGTTGCTAACGTAGCAGGAATATCAGAGGAGAGGGAATCGAGTTAAATGCCAGGGACGGTTTACTTTCGATCTCCTTTTGAATGACTAAAACCTGTCAGATGCCGCTTAGAAAAAAAAGTTATACTGAAGTTCCAGAACTAAAGCTAGCTTCAACTTACTTGGCTTCCATGGTAGGAATATCCATGTTAAAAGGCCGAGAAACCTAGCCGTTTTCCGCCCTCCACGTCGCTGATCATATCAGTCCGTCCACTCCAGATTCCACAAGCATGGAAGATCCTTGATGGGGACCCGAGGGCAAAGTAGTTTGTGGTACCAGCCCAGACAGGATGTGCTTGCTAGAGCTCACCATTTGTTGCCATTTGGGGCATTTAAACCGGTATTCCATTCAGCCCATGGACAGCTCCAGAGTTACACCTGTACAGTGCCCTGAGGGAACAGATCACCTCTCCCTTGATTGGTCTTAACCTATTCCACCAGCTTCCTACTTCCTCTCTGTTATTCAGCCTGCCCATGGCTCGAAATTGTTTCTGCACTGAAAGAAGTTTAATTTTACCTTATTGCACCCGGAAACTTCCATGTTCTTTTCTTTTCTTCTGCTGGGGCCTAAGATTACTTAATTGCAAGGATTGGTTTTCTGTACGAACATATCAATGAATATGTAAAACAACAGACCAACAAAACTGAGAAGCAAAAAGGAGAAAAGAAAACAGAAGGAAGGTTAGATTATGGGCAAATCTTTTGCAGTTGGGACTGGATACATATATATCTTCTAATACAGAAAATATAGGATGGGAGAGTATATGCCAGGCGCAGGGAATTAAATCTGTATGTTACTATGTATGTATAATCTTCTTTAACATCGTGTGGCATTTAAATACCATATTTCATGTAAAAATGGTCTCCAAATCACTGGGAGATTAATATACAGAGAAATAGCACACGACAATATTTTTTAAAACCAGAAGCCAGAGCTGACATCTGGCTGGTCACGTGAAGGGATCCGACCCATGAATGTATGTCTCCCGACAGCAGCAACACAACTGCTTTTCCGACTGGGAAACTATATTGACTGGTCAAAGTTCTGTATCCTTGTCTTCTGGGCACACATCTGAATGCTGATGGAGAAACATACCAATCCCATCTATCTCACACTCAACGATCTTCCTAAATTACAGCCCAGTGGTACTGAAATACTACTACTACTTATCATTTCTAAAGCGCTACTAAACGTATGCAGCGCTGTACACTTGAACATGAAGAGACAGTCCCTGCTCGACAGAGCTTACAATCTAATTAGGACAAACAAGAGATAAGGGAATATTAAAGTGAGGATGATAAAATAAGGGTTCTGAACAAGTGAATAAGGGTTAGGAGTTAAAAGCAGCATCAAAAAGGTGGGCTTTTAGCTTAGATTTGAGGACGGCCAGAGATGGGAATTGACGTACCGGCTCAGGAAGTCTGTTCCAGGCATATGGTGCAGCAAGATAAAAGGAATGGAGTCTGGAGTTAGTAGTGGAGGAGAAGGGTGCAGATAAGAGAGATTTACCCAGTGAGCGGAGTTCCCAGGGAGGAATGTAGGGAGAGATGAGAGTGGAGAGGTACTGATATTAATACCTTTGCTCCATTGGGGTGCTGTGAATAATTTGGTCATCGTCCCACAGCAATAATTTACTGGTCTTGCTCAGTGGACTTTTGAGTCGCTATTATCTTTAGACGCTGAACTCTTTAGAGCTTCTTCACAAAAGCCATGAAAGGGGGAGCTTCTGACCTGCAGCCACAGTTAAAGATTATTAAAAACGCTCAAAGTACCTTCTGAAGGGTAGCACTGGGATCTTGTGCAGGAAGTGGTCACTGCTTGTTCTTCTCCTCTTCTACCCCCCCCCCCCCCCCCCCATTAACACACATCCTTGGGTCTCCCTGTCACCTCATAAGTACATAAGTATTGCCACACTGGGGCAGACCAAAGGTCCATCAAACCCAGTATCCTGTTTCCAACAGTGGCCAATCCAGGTCACAAATATCTGGCAAGACCCCCAAAAAAGCTCAATACATTTTATGCTGCTTATCCCAGAAATAAACAGTGGATTTTCCCAATTCAATTTAATAATGGTCTATGGACTTTTCCTTTAGGAAGCCATCCAGACCTTTTTTAAACCCTACTAAGCTAACCACCATTACCACATTCTCTGGCAATGAATTCCAGAGTTTAATTACACATTGAGTGAAGAAACATTTTCTCCAATTCGTATTAAATTTACTACTTTGTAGCTTCATCGCATGCCCCCTAGTCCTAGTATTTCTATATGAAAGAGTAAACAAACGATTCACATCTACCCGTTCCACTCCACTCATTATTTTATAGGCCTCTATCATATCTCCCCTCCTTCCATAAATTCTGAAGAGGGGACTTCAAAAAAAATGTGGACTCAAAACTTGTTTTCTTCATCCCCCCCCTCCTCCGATTCTACCCCCCATTGCTTCCGTGTTTCCAAGTTTCATAGTGCTCACAGAGCAGCGATATTCAATTCCTGTCCTCCCCCTCCACAAATGGGTCAGGTTTTCAGGAGCTCCTTAATGATTGTGCCATCACTGAAGCTAAAGTTCTTAAGCAGAACTGGGTCTGGTACTGAAATTGAAGGTGTGTAGTAATGCATAGCACTGCAGTATCAGACTTTTACTGTCCAGCCTTTGAAGTACCCTCAAGGCTACTCAGTCATACACCTCCTTCACAAGTCCAGCCTATGAGAGAGAGCAAAGTCACCTTTGGGAAGGTAGCCAGACATCACTCTATTCACAATTTAAATCATCTCCATCAAAAATAGTCTTAATCATGACATGCCAAAAAAAACCAAAAAACTTTAAGCAACATCTTATCTGCCCCTGCCCAACATACATATACACACACGACTCAGCTACATTGGTGAGCATTCGGCATCGGCGGTATCATATATACCATCGAGCATGGTCTGTTTTTATTGGAAACTCTCGATTGACCGTCTCTGATACATAAAGAAGCATATTTTCAAAGCACTTAGACTTATACAGTTACATAGAGGTGTATTTTCAAAGCACTTACAAATTTCATAGTGACCTATGGAACTTTGTAAGCCTGCAAATTGGTGGGAAAATGTGGGATACAAATGCTACAACTAATAATTATTATTATTTCAATTTCCAGCTTCTCAGTTTAAGAAAAAATTAGCCGAAACAACCAATAGCTGTGTGGGGGAAGGGGGAAGCCATCTCTCTTCTCCCTTGCATAAGGCAGCTCAAAATGACAGTATAATTATACCCTACATGGCATCTACAATACTGGAGCATTTCCATGGCTCCCTGGCTCTCTCTGTGAAATATGGTTTACATAAATACAGGACTTTATTGTGAATCTTAATAACTTTTTCTGTTAATGAAGGCAGTAACCTTAGAGCATGAAAGACAAGGAGGTAGAGCAGCAGCTGGGAAGGGACAACAGAAACTCTTAGTGCATCCTTAGAACCTGGGAGCACACCCTCCCTGGAACAAGATCTGTGACAATCAACAAAACCTTGTCCTACATAAAAAGCACTATGGGCCTTCAGAATTTGGTTGACATCAAAAGGATAATCGTGTTTTTTTCAGCGATTTGATAAGTGCTGTATGACGACTCAGCTACATTGGTGAGCATTTGGCATCGGTTGTATCATATATACCATTGAGTGGAAACTCTCGATTGACCATCTCTGATACACAAAGAAGCATATTTTCAAAGCACAGACTTATACAGTTACATGGAGGTGTATTTTCAAAGCACTTACAAATTTCATAGTGACCTATGGAACTTTGTAAGTCTACGTGCTTTGAAAATGAGCCCCAAAGTGTACACAATTATCAAGACCCCTGATACAAGCATTTCGCTGAAACACTGACTGTGTTGAGTCTGCCAATAAAATATCCTTTTGATGCCAAGCCAATTCTAAAGGCCCGTGTGCTTTTTATGCTTGTATGATTTGGCTTAGTGTGTGTGCTTTGGACTCCCTTCTAATCTAATTGTTGCATCAATAAAACCTGCCACCTTACATGATGGAACCATTTTGGTGTCATGATATAGACCCAGGAACTACTTTCCAATTCCAAGGTCATAGTCCAATAACAGGGAAGTTTTAGAGAAATAGGAGAACTTTCATTACCAGTAATGAAGTCCTATATAAGCAGACATGTAAACACCATAACCACTCAATAATTGTAGAATGAATGGAAAGCACTCACAACATTATTGTTATGTGGCATCTAAAATGACTTCCTGAATTTTTCCTGGTATGTCTCCTATTTTGCAGATTTACTTCATCTCCTATAGCCAAGTCTGGCCCCATTCTAGGAGTTCCAGGGGTTTCGTTGGTAGAAGACACAGGACGGGCATTTATGATGTGACATCTAAGTTAGAATTTGGACATTTTGTGCTAAACATCCAAAATCCAAAAAGAAAATATGGCCCATTTTCAAAACTGCTAAACGTCTCTTTTTTCATAAATACTGTTTGTGACAAGGTTTTGTGCTCTGCGCATTTATCTTTTCAGGCCATTTAAAAAAAAAAAAAAAAAAATGAACAAGTGAAAAACATAGAAAAATCAAGACATCAGGATATAGGAGGGGCCAGCATTTTTACCAGACTGGTCCCCCAGATATTCCAAGGAATGAAGCACCCTAGGGGGGCGCTGCTGTAGATTTCATATAAATGCTCTCCGGTACACATCTCACCTTTGTTCCCTTATCTTGTCTGCTGAGCCCTCCAAAATCCACTACCCACAAGGGGCGTAGCCAGACTTCAACGGTAGCGGGGGTTCAGAGCCGAGAAGAGGGGGCACATTTTAGCCCCCCCTGGCGCCGCTGACCCCCCCCCCCCCCCCCGCCCACCAGTCATTGCTGACACCGATCCCCCCGACCCGCCCGCCATTGCCGACACCTCTAACAACTTTGACCCCCCCCTGCCGATGATTTTCTTGACCCCCCCCCCCGCCTGCTGTCGCCTACCTTCGCTGGTGGGGGACCCCAACCCCCGTCAGTCGAAGTCTTCTTCCTTCGTTTGGTTTCTGACTGAGTCTGACGTCCTGCACATACAACGTGCAGGACATCAGACTCACAGAAACAGAATGAAGCCTTGCGATCTGTTGTATGTGCAGGATGTCAGACTCAGTCAGAAACCAAACAAAGGAAAAAGACTTTGGCTGGCTGGGGTTGGGGTCCCCCGCCAGCAAAGGTAGCAGGCGGCGGGTTGGGGGAGGGAGGGGGGTTGAGAGGGTCGCCAGCAGGGGGGTCCAGGCCCCCGTGGCCCCATAGCAGCTACGCCCCTGCTACCCACCACTACTAATCATTTCTATAACACTACTAGACCTATGCAGCACTGCACATATTATATGCAGGTACTTTCTCTGTCCCTGGAGGGCTCACAATCTAAGGTTTTGTACCTGGGATAATGGATGGTTAAGTGACTTGCCCAAGGTTACAAGGAGCTACAGTGGGAATTGAACCCAGGTTGCCAGGATCAAAGCCCACTGCATTAACCATCGGGCCATTCCTCTACTCCACTACCCCCAACTGTACACCACTACAATAGTCTTTATGGGTGAAGGGGTCACCTATATGTGGGTACAGTGTGTTTCCGGTGAGTTTTGTAGGACTCACAGTTTCCACCACAAGTGTAATGGGTAGGGGGAGGTATGGACCTGGGTCCACTGGTCTACAGTGCACTGCACCCACCACTAGACTACTCCAGGGACCTGTATGCTGCTCTAATAGACCTGGCTATAACAGCTGAGGCTGTCATAGAAGTTGGTAAGTACTGTTTTTATTCACATTTGGGGGGGGGGGGGCGCCAGGGGAGCAGCCGCTCCCCCAAACAGAGTTCTGTCGGTGCTGGTGCCTATTTTTTTTTTCAATGTGTTGCATTGAAAATGTGGTCCGGCACCGGCGGAAGTCCGCTCTCGCTCCCCCCGCGCCGTCAACCTGGCTCCGCTTCTGGGGGGGGGGGGAGGGTCCATCCATGATTCCCTCCAGTGGTCATCAGGTCATTTAGGGCACCTTTTGTGCCTTATTCATTATAAAAATGGGTCTAGACCAAACCCTTTAGATTTTCACCCTGCATATTTTCATTTTGTTCCATTATGGCTATAACATAGTAACATAGTAGATGACAGCAGAAAAAAGACCTGCACGGTCCATCTAGTCTGCCCCACAAGATAAACTCATATGTGCTACTTCTTGTGTATACCTTAGCTTGATTTGTATCTGCCATTTTCAGGGCACAGACCATAGAAGTCTTGCCCAGCACTAGCCCCACCTCCCAAACACCAGCCCCACCTCCCAATCTCAGCTAAGCTTCTGAGGATCCATTCCTTCTGAACAAAATGTCAAAGTATTAGGCCCACCCTAATTCTGCCTTTGAAACACACCCAACATACCCTCTGGTGATTTGGATGCACTACAGATGAATTGCATAGATAGACATGTGCAAACCAGGTTTCAAAAATACCTATTTGGACGTTTTTAAGAAGAAATTCATCCAAATGGTGCTTTTTGACACTTTTTAGGATATTTTCTGTTTTGAAAATGAGCCCCATTGTGATGATCCCACAAAATGCTTGACAAATCCCAAGCACTAAATATTCCTCAGCTGTGCAGATAATTTCCTGTCTCAGCTACCCTCATCCATCTCCAGGATTTTAGCCTTTTCTATAGCAATTACTGCACCAAACCAATTAGCACCAGTGGTGCCCTCCCCCTCTCTTTGGTGCCTGGCAATCAGACCTACTTCTCAGGTCTGAATGCTCTTAAATCACCTGAGTGCATCCTGGGAGTGTGGGGTTATAGGAAACTGGGATATTCACACTACTCTTTAAAATGTTTATTTCACACACACACACACAAAAAATAAATAAAAATCTAAAAATTAAGAAGCAAAACTAGCCAAGAGACCCACAGCAAAGGCTGGGAATTGCTATTCTCTGTGCTTTATATATGATGACATAAAAATGTCAGTTCGTATATTGCATTAATAACCTGGAATCACTATCAGACGAGTGTGTGTATCCTGCTGTCTCTATCAGGTTCCTTTTTCATTTCAGAATATGAACACAGATTTAATTGGCTTTGTAATTAAAAGCTTTTATGGTAAATTGAATCATTTTTCTTTATTTTCAATTTCCTGGGTGATGCAGCTGCATAGATATTTAAATTAAAGCAGTTGCAATGGCTAATCCTCCCAAGTTCTGCTGTTTCTCTCACACTAAGCAAGTGTCAGGCACACCAAGGATCTCATCACTAAAATGATATTAAAAATAGCTCTACAATAGCCCCATTTCTCTATACTTGCTTCACTGTTCCCTCCAAGCTAAATGACTGTCCTCCAATTACATTGCTGCCAGTGGGGGGTGGTACTTCAATATTGTGCTTTCAGTTGCTAGGAGTTGTGCAGAGCTTCCCTCTGTAAGAGCACCCCCTACTGGCAGGACTGTAGGTGGCGGACTTCTGCTCCGCTTAGAGGGAAAATTGCTTGATATGGTGTTTAGATACTTTGGACTAGAGACCTGTATTTGAACGGGGTTTTGCAGGAATCCCCTCCAGGACTGTGGGGTTCCCAAGGGGATGGAAGCAGTTCCCGTGGGGGTTCCCATGGAAGTGTAAGCTGCACCTGCGCCAGCCTCTCACCTACCAAGTTCTTTTAAGTGCCACCTCCTCCTCGCTTTAACAGCGCAGATGCAGAAAGTCTTCCATTAATCCTTTCTGCTCACAGGCTGATGTGCAGGCCTCAGCTGTGACACAGGCAGGCACGAGTATCAGAGGTCACCTGACCTACTGGTGCATACATGTGGTGACATCTGAGCACACATTGCCAGCGAATCACAGATGAGTCTTACACATGCACACCAGAACTTCCATTCCTTCCTTGCCTGAAGTGCTGTGGCTGAAGTCCAGAAAGACAGAGAACCGACCAGAATTTTTTTTTTTTTTTTAGGTACCATTTATTTATTTAGATTTTGCTCACACCTTTTTTCAGTAGTAGCTCAAGGTGAGTTACATTCGGGTACTCTGGAGGGCTCACAATCTAAGTTTGTACCTGAGGCAATGGAGGGTTAAGTGACTTGCCCAAGATCACAAGGAGCAACAGTGGGGATTAAGTTCTCATGGGGACGGGTTAAATTCTTGCAGGGATGGGTAAGGACAGGTTAGATTTCTGTCCTCGTGCAGCTCTCTACTTTGGACTAGATTCTGTAAATAGCCTACAAATAGGTGGGAAAATGTGGGATATAAATGTAACAAATAAATAAAATATAGAAATAAATGGCACCCGAATGAGCACTAGGAGCTATCCTATAAACAGTGCTACAAGTAAGGCAATATTTATAGAATAGGTCTTAGCGCCGGGATCCTGGGCATGAAGATTTACACCAACTGAAACCTGGTATAAATCCTCACACCTAAATTAGGCACAGATCTACCACACTGCTTCAGGGCTGGTGTTAGACATTCAGGGGCCCAGGGCAGAAACTGGGGAGGGGGCCCAAACGTTGGCCTTCAGCCTATGCTTCCTTTAGCTTGAGGCAGGTTTAGGGCCCCCTATGGTATGGGGGCCCAGGGCAATTGCCCTGTTTGACATCCCTTAATGCTGGCCCTAACTGCATGCAAATTCTAGGAATGCCCATGATCCACCTATACCCATCCCATGGCCACACCCTCTTTTGGGATCAACACAGAAAAGTTTACATGCACATCTTTATAGAATCCTGACTAGGAAAATGAATGCGTAAATTCTGGCAATAATAATCGATTGTTAGCATCCAATTATTGGGGTTAATTGGCTTATCTATTTTTGTGGATTTAGTTCAGGCTGCTTTCATGATAGTTCAGGGAAAGTTACCTACTTACCTGAATGTATTTCCCTGTCCTTAGCGGGTTTACAATCTAAGGGACCCTTCTATTAATTTTTTTGAGGGGGTACGTCTGGGGGCAGAAAGTAGGCATTCTTGTGCTAATCAGTTAGCACAGCTATAGTACCACACACTTAGTGCAGGAATAGCATGTATGTACTCGTTTTGTTTTAAATGGACAACATTTGCATGGCTGTTAATACAGGAAATAGAAAAAGGTCATTTTTATGCTGCGATAACAGTGGCCTAAGTGAACAGGAAAAATCCACGCAGGGCCACTTTGGCTGCAGCTTAGTAAAAACTCCTACGCTTGACCCTGAGGCAATAGGGAGAAGCCTTAGAGGATTTGAACCCTTGCTTCTCAGCCTGATGCTCTAACCACCAAGCTACTTCTCTGCTTGCGTAATGCTGCTGTTTAGAGAACATGAGAAGCAGCGGTTCACTTCCCCTTCCCTTCTGGGCTCTCAGCTCATGGTTACCCAGCATAAGAGAGGGCTGCAACTTCTCAGGCACAGAATGTACCAAAGGCTGTGAGATTAATGAGAAAATATTCTGTGGCGATGCGGTAAGCTAATGAGCTGCAAATTCAAAGGGCACAAATTTTGCACGCTAAAACTGAGGAAAACCTGCCAGGCACATGCACACACAGGTTTTGTGGCAAGTGCAGCTTCACTGTGTGCATGTCCAAAGAAAAGGAAAGTGGCAACACACGTGTGTATGAATATGAGCCTCACCAAAATTTCTCACATATTAAATTTCTGTGTGGCTCATATTTATGTGCAGAACAGCATGTGCTGATGTGCACTACCACTTTGGTTACATGCACAGAGTTGTAACCTCCTGTTTCTCTTTTAAAGTTGCAGACAGTGGCTTAACCATGGGTAAGTCCAGGTAGGCAGGAGCCCACCTACTTTGGATTCAGGCCCATCCAACAGTGGGGTACATCACTATAGCTGGCGGGGATCCCTAAGCCCTGCCAGCTGAAGATGTGTGTAAAGGGGAAAGGGATAGTGATAGGAGTGTATTACTGTCCACCTGGCCAGGATGAACAGACTGATGTAGAAATGTTATCAGAAATTAGGGAGGCTAACAAACTGGGCAACACATGGGTGATTTCAATAACCCTGATATTGACTGGGTAAGTGTAACATCAGTGCATGCCAGGGAGGTAAAATTCTTCGATGAAATCAATGACTGCTTTAAGGAGCAGCTGGTTCAGGAGCCAACAAGGGGAAAAATTCTAGACCTAGTTCTTAGTGGAGTGCATGTTCTGATACAGGAGGTAATGGTGCTGGGGCTGCTTGATAACAGTGATCATAATATGATCAGATTTGATATCAGCTCTGAAGTAAAGTACACACATGAAATCCAATATGAAAGCATTTAACTTTCAAAAAGGAGACTATAAAATGAAAGAAAAAAAAGCAAAACTTTTTACATCAGGTGTGGATGCTGTTCAAAAATATCATCCTAGAAGCCCAGACCAGATGTATTCCATGTATTAAAAAAGGAGGAAGGAAGGGCAAACGACAGCCGGTATGGTTAAAAAGTGAGGTGAAGGAAGCTATTAGAGCTAAAATAAAATCTTTCAGAAAATGGAAGAAGGATCCGACTGAAAGTAATAGGAAACAGCATAAGGAACGGCAAGTCAAATGTAATGCGCTGATAGGGAAGGCAAAGAGAAACTTTGAAAAGAAGATTGCATTGGAGGCAAAAAACACAGAATAACAACTTTTAGGTATATTAGAAGCAAGAAGCTGACAAATGAAGAATCAATTGGACCGCTAGGTGACCGAGGGATAAAAGGGGCAATCAGGGAAAACAAGGCCATAGCAGAGAGATTAAATGAATTCTTTGCTTCGGTCTTCACAGAGGAAGATGTGGGAGAGATACCGGTGCCAGAAATGTATTCAATGCTGACGAGTCAGAGAAACTGAAACAAAGAAGATGTAATGGTGCAATCTGATAAACTGAAGAGTAGCAAGTCACTTGGACTGGATGGTATATATCCTACAGTACTGATAGAATTGAAAAATGAGCTTGTAGAGCTATTAGTAATATGTAATTTATCTTTAAAATTAAGCGTGGTACCAAAGATTGGAGGGTGGCCAACAGGGCCGCCAAGAAGTCCCCTCCGTCCACCACCGGGCCGGGCCTCCCTGAATTCAAATCATAGCGCCTTACCTCGACCTCGCTCCATGTGAAAGAAGCGCAGCAGCGGCAGTCTGCAGATTGCCTCCCTTCGGGCCTTCCCTCCCTGTGTCCCACCCTCATCTGACCTAACTTGAACGAGGGCGGGACACAGGGAGGGAAGGCCCGAAGGGAGGCGATCTGCAGACTGCCGCTGCTGCGCTTCTTTCACATGGAGCGAGGTCGAGGTGAGGCGCTATGATTTGAATTCAGGGTGGCCCGGCCCGGTGGTGGATGGAGGGGGGTGGTGACGACGACCTTGGGGGGGGCAGGGTGGGGCCCCGGGGGCAGCCTTGCCCTGGGCCCGGCCCAGTCTCTCTGCGGCCCTGGTGGCCAATATAACGCCTATTTTTTAAAAGGGTTCCAGAGGTAATCTGGTAAATTATAGACTGGTGAGCCCAATGTTGGTGTTGGGTAGAACGGTAGAGACTATTATAAAGAACAAAATTATAGAGCATATTCATAAGCATGGATTAATGAGACAAAGCCAACATGGATTTAGTGAAGAGAAATCTTGCATCACCAATCTACTACATTTCTTTGAAGGGGTGGATAAGCATGTGGATAGAGGTGAGCCAGTTGATATTGTGTAGCTGGATTTTCAAAAGACATTTGACAAAGTACCTCATGAAAAACTCCTGAGGAAATTAGAAAGTCAAGGGACAGGAGGCAATATCCTATTGTGGATTAAAAACTGGTTAAAAGATGAGTAGGGTTAAATGGTCAGTATTCTCAGTGGAGAAGGGTAGATGGTGGGGTTCCCCAGGGGTCTGTGCTGGGACCACTGCTTTAAAAAATATTTAGAAATGATCTACAGATGGGAATAAACTAGTGAGGTAATTAAATTTGCTGATGACACAAAGTTATTCAAAGTTGTCAAATCGCAAGAGGATTGTGCAAAATTGCAAGAGGACCTTATGAGACTGGGCATCCAAATAGCAGTTGACTTTAATGTGAGCAAATGCAAAGTGATGCTTTTGGGAAAGAGGAACCCAAACCATAGTTATGTGATGCAAGGTTCCACATTAGGAGTCACCACTCAGGAAAAGGATCTAGGTGTCATTGCTGATGATACATTGAAACCCTTTGCTCGGTGTGTGGCAGTGGCTAAGAAAGCAAAAAGAATGTTAGGAAAGGAATGGAAAACAAAACTTGAGAATGTTCTAATGCCTTTGAATCGCTCCATGGTGCGACTGCACCTCGAATACTGTGTGCAGTTCTGGTCACCGCATCTCAAAAAAGATATAGTGAAATTAGAAATGATACAGAGAAGGGAAATTAAGATAATAAAGGGGATGGGATGAATTCCCTATGAGGAAAGGCTAAAGCAGCTAGGGCTGTTCAGCTTGGAGAAGAGATGGCTGAGGGGAGATATGATAGAGGTTTATAAAATACTGAGTGGCGTGAAACAGGAAGATGTGAATCACTTGTTTACTCTTTCCAAAAATACTAGGACTAGGGGGCATGCAAAGAAGCTACTAAGTAGTAAATTTAAAACAAAATCAGACAAAATATTTCTTTAATTGTCAATAAGTAATTACACTTTGGAATTTGTCAGAGAATGTGGTAAAAACAGTTAGCTTAGCAGGGTTTAAAAAAGGTTTGGATAATTTCCTAAAAGAAAAAGTCCATAAGCCATTATTAAGATGAACTTGGGAAAATTCATTGCATATTCTAGAATAATCAGCATAAAAACTATTTTGGTGTTCTGGGATCTTGCCAGGTACTTCCTGGATTGGCCACTGTTGGAAACAGGATACTGGGCTTGATGGACCTTCAGTCTGTCCCAGTATGGCAATGCTTATGTTCTTATGACATCTTCTGCCAGAATCCCCAGGCCATCTGAACTCTGGGGAAATAAGCAATATACTTCCAGTCACTGGTGCCAGCGCCTGTTATGAATGCTCAGCTGATGCACCTGAACTGAGCGTGCCAGCATTGGTGGCTAGAAGTGTGTCACCAACTTCCCCAGTGTTCAGATAGTCCATGAGGTTCTGGTGGAGGGGTATTCAGCTGGTGGGGCCTGGGAATTCCCACCAGCCAAAGTATTAAATGTAATGCTTAGGGGAGGGCAGAGTGTGTGGACCCATCCAGAAATTCACTTCTGGATATGCTACTGGTTAGACACTGGCTCTGGTTACAGAAAAAAAAAACTGGCAGAAATCCCCAGACCTGGTATTAAATCTTCTCAACCACCCTTTTATCCTGCCTTAAACCAGGCAGTAAATTTCTAGCATGTTAAAATTCCCCATTACTTCTGTGCATTTTATCCAATGGACTCATTATTATGCATTTTATCACGCTGTGCACTGTTTACCAAGCACGTTAACTGCTGCGATAAACCCTTTCTCCATTGTGAAACCAGTAACACACATACAGAATGCTCATTAATTTGTGTGTTTCTGTGCATGGTAACTTTCTGCATTGGCCCCTGTGCAGAAGAGGCTCATGTCATGTTCCAATGCTGTGAGATAGAGGTTGTTTCTGCCAAAAATGCCAGTGCGTTGTCAGCTGAAACCAACATTTTTTTTGCTTTGCCCCATGGCTCTCCTCCTTCTTGAGCTGAAAGAGCTCTCACTTCCTCCCTCCCTCCCTGAACAGGAGAAATCCTTCTTCTGGACCTACTGTACTGCCCTGGTGGTCTAATGGCTAGTGAGGGCAGGAGAGATCCTCATTCACTCTTACCCATGCCATTTCCACAGTCAAAATGGCTGCTGTCACTTCCAGCAGCAGTCTCGCAAGATTGTCACTAGAGATCATGACAACCATTTTGAGATTGGAGCCTGCACAGGCAGGAGTAATCTGCTGTCGCTCCTACCTTTGCCAACTCCAATCTCAAAATGTACCACTGGAAGTCATGGCAGCCATTTTGACTATGGAGACAGCATTGGCAGGATGATTGGGGATCCCCAGACTAGTCACTAAACTACCAGGGTGGTATGATAAGCCTGAGGGGACCTATGGATGCAAAGCTTCTTCTGTTCATGGGGGGGGGGGGGGGGGAGAGGAAGTGGGAGTTCTTTCAGTTCCAGGATAACAGCAGCAGAGGGAGGGAGGGAGTGGGGGCTCGGCCAGATTCAGCCAAAACCGAGTATCAAATTTCGGCCACACATTCAAGTTTCAGCCAAAACAACAAACAAAATGGTTTTGCTTGCCCTCTTTTGTGAAATATTTAATTCAAATAGCCACAATTTATAAGCAAAAATCGATGTATCCCATGCAGCCTTCAATGTTCAGAGTTGCCCACCCCGCTTCTGGGGCTTTGCAAGTCAACTGAATGCCCTGAGGCCCTTTGGGCTGAGGTTTTTCCGATCAGTGTGTCATTTTATTTGACAGGTTTCCAACTGTTATTAGCATCTTCAGTAAGCTACCAGACTAGATTACCGATAAAATACAATTATCTGTTTCAAATAATACATGATGTTGGGCCCCCGATTAGAGAGATGGGGGGGGGGGGGGAGGGAGCCCCAACTTCACACCCTGACCATTTCTACTGTAGAAACAAATTCGCCTAGCAGCACCGTTTCTACTCGTTTGAAACCAACATTTTCCTTCGGATCATTCAAAAAAAAAAAAAAAAAAGTCAAAAGTTCAGCACCTCAGCCGTCTATTCAACTATTCTTATCTTAATTCAGTTTTGGTTGTAAAGTGGAACAGCAGGAATAAGGACGGTGCGAACTGATGTAGAAACCGGAGCCTGCAACTAGGCTGCTTCAGTTTATACCGGTCTCATCAAATCAGCATTGGACTAAAGCTTTCTGGCAGATTCTGGGGAGTGGGTGTGAGGTATTCAGGTTTTGCTGTACAGATGCTCTTTCAATCCTCTTGTTATTTGCCATTCATTTTTTTTTTCTTTTCTTTACAAGATCAAGCAACGCGTAGGTTTTCTTAGCGACAGATGGAGAGAAAATTCCATTTCATTTTTTTTTCTGCAATAACATTATTTTGGAATGACATTTACAGAAATTGTGTAAAAAGAAAAAACAACAACATTTCAATATACACACACCAACTGGATCTATGGAACTGCTATGGTTGCAAAGTATAAGACAATATATATCAAAAGTAATTTTTCACTGGAACCAGAAGGGTGCCAAGGGTTCACCTTTAACTTGGAGAGATTTTTCTCTGTGATGCGAGACTTCTGCCCAGGACCTCACTTCTTGCTAACTTGATTGATATTGACGTGCGAGTTACATTTAATATAACCTTGCTAGGGGGACGACGCGGTTCGTTTCTTTAGCATTGCTGGATTTATCCTGTCTTATGGGATTACAATATTGCCGTAAATAGCCTTTGAGCAGCTGAAAGAACATCAGATCTTTAAAGCACTCTTCAAGACGCAAAAAAAAAAATCGAAATCGGCCACTTCCAGCTTTTATTTCTGTTCTGAGGTAATCTCCTTGGGTATAGGGATAAAATCACGCCTTTTGTTGCAAAAAAAATTTAATGCACCGTAGGAATGGAGGTATCCTTGAAAAGTGGCATTATGCATATTGGGAGACGAAAAAGGGAGGACAGAGAGGAGGTTGCTGTCCCACCACGAGGTCAGGAGCTCTTCAGAAATCCCATCCAAGGCCAGGGACTTCCTTAGGACTTTTGCATAGGTCTCCCACACAAAGCAAAGAAAGGGCCATGCTTTGGGAGAGGAAGAGACCTGCGGCCAGAGAAGACTACTTGCCCATTTTCTGGAGAACTGGTACCATTTATATTCGAGGGAAAAACGAGACCACTGAAGTAGGGTTGACTGGAGAGAGGAAAGCTAATGATTCAACGAGTGCATAGAGGCGAGAGAAGGGTCTGCATAACTGGAAACTGAAGAGAAGCGCCCCAAAATATGAGTAGAATTCTCTCTCAACCCTATTAAGACAAAATGGCTTCCTGTCCCTAACAGAGAACAAATGTGCTTTTAATAATACAGAGGAAATATAATCTTCTTCCCAACGCTGAAAATCATACCTCTCTGACCCTGGCACACAGTAGCGGACCCCTCGACATGTCAAAAAGAAATCTGCCTCTGTCCATGAACAAAGACCCTCCGTTCCCATGGGCCACTCTCTGGGCTTCACTCCTTGATCTGCATCAGTTCCTTCCTTGTCTTCAGCAGATCTCTTATACAGTGCCTGTGCCATCTAATTGTGTGGCGATCGGAATTGGGGTCTAAGATTTATCCACCTTTCCTGAACCCCCCCCCCCCTCCTCTTAAGCTCCTCTATCACAGATCAGTCACCACCACCAATATAGAATCGTTCCCCTCAAGTTTAATCATGGATAAGTTACCTCCGAACTCCAGTACCAGGGAAGTTACCCCCCCCCCCCCCAATATCCTAAAGTCTTTTATCACAGATCAGTCTCTCCCCTACTCCCCCAAGCTTGTGCACCTCGACCCGTTACATCTCCTTCCGAAGCTCCGGTACTACGGATCAATCACACCCCTTCCACTTCAGCTCCCGTGCTGGAGTCATTTATATCTCACCCACCCAACCAAGCTCCCATGCCATGGATCAGTTACTAACTGAACATATCCGTCCTTCCCCGTATAACCTGCTTCTTCCTAGGTTTAGCCTGAAGCAGATGCGCTTCCGCAGGTCCAGACTCGCCCTCCTGCTTAGGGGTAGTCTTACTCGCCCCTCCCCTCACCTGTAGCCCGTTGGCTTTCACCCTTAGCAACCTGAAGCATGTTGAAAAAGCACAGGGGGTGGGGAGGGGAAAGTTCCTTCTCCCGGGCCAGGTGACCGGAGGAAAGAAAAAATTAAAAAAAAAAAAAAAAGAGGACCGAGACACCGAAAGTCTGTCACTCTCTAGTCTAGAACTTAAGAGTGGCCGGTGAGGGAGGACAGGGGCAAAGTTGGCGCACCAGCCAGAAAAGCCAGCTGCTGCCACTCCGCAATCACCTAATGCCCGCAAAATGCAAGCAGCGAGGATTGAAGAGAATCACTCAGATCTGCCTGCGTTAACTGAAGAGATGCAGCTCCCTCTGCTAATTAAATCTATCCTGAAGAGCGGAGCTGCCGAAAAGCAGACAGACCCTGAAATAAAGCCCTAGTTAAGTCCAGTTTTAGCAAGGGTCCCTTCCTGGACACCAGTTCGTGTTGCATTTTAAGAGCAGGTTAACATCGCACGTTATCAATCAATTAGAATTACCGTGAACGAAAAGCATCAGAGAAATGTTTATTTTAAGGAAGAAAATTTGATTATGCCTAATATTTGTCCAAACACTAAAGTGTTTGCGAACTGAGAAGCAGACTTTAATCGTACACATATTTAACTCGTCTCAAGTCACTTCACATAGCCAACCTTTGACGAATTGTTAACGTTTTAAGCTTAAACCAGTTTTCTCTCCTTTTCTTTCGTGCATTATTCAGGCAAGACGATCTAGCAGCAATCTGAAACGTGCATTAGACGAAGCCTGGCTAAAAGTCCGAGCTGGCTCTGTCCAGCGTACTCAGCCCAAAAGGAAGGGACTTACCTTTCTGCAAAGAGTACAGCAGGGTCACCGTTACCAGCCACATGCCATCAAGAGACCTCTGTTCCCTGGGAAGGAGGGCGAGTCCGGAGTTCTGGAGTTGCCCCTCTGTAACGAGCCTGCTTCCTTCAGTACTACAAGGCTCCAGGTTCAGCCGTTCACAGAGCTGAGGTGGGAGAGACTCCTCCTCTCTCCCCCACCCTGCCTTGGCTCTTGTCAGCAGCAGGGAGGGGAAGGGACTCAGCCACTCCCCCACCCCCAGCAAGGGCTGGGACAGAAGTCTCCTTTTCTCCCAATGGCAACCGCCTGCTAATTACTCCCCCCCCCCCCCCCCCATCTAGTAATCTGTGCGGGAGAAGAAGTGACCACATTTAAATATCTATTTCTGGTGGCAGCCTCCAGTTTGGCTTTATTCCGCCCCCAGGAAAGAAAAACAAATATTTGCCCCTGTCCTCCTATATGGATTTGTAGATCCTCTGTAAGTATAGTTACCGTCCTTCCCTCCGCCAACCTCCAACCCCCAACCATATTCGTGGAAGAAACCATAGTGGAATTACAGTACAATGTCATAAACTCATCTTTCACCTGCTGCCTTATAGATACAACCATGCGTTGTACTGAGGGATACAGGTAGATAGCTTTATACTATTAAATGCTGGAAATTTCTCTTTGCAGCTCATACATAGGGAAGAAGTAATTTTGATCGAAATTAGGATGGGAAAAACTAAGATACTGGCAGCATCAAACAAGCTAGTTTATTTGATCTTTATTCAAGTAAGCTTCCTCTGAGTTTAAATGAGTTTATTTTCAGTTGCCTATAAAAAAAGAAAGAAGTCTTAGAAAATCAAGCAGGTCGCATCACATCTTAGTGACAATGTGGCAGAGTTTGTCTGACAGCTCCAGGATATACACCCCTGAATCCGCAGCATTTAATAGGTCCTGGCTTAGTTCAGTAAATACATTTAAAAAACATCATCCATTCAAACTGAAAAGCATATACAGGTACTTATTTCAAACCTGGGGCAACTGAGAGTTAAGTGACTTGCCCAGAGTCACAAGGAGCTGCAGTGAGAATTGAATGGGATTGCACAATTTAATTATTTATTTTAAAACCTTTTACCCCACTTACCGTTAAGGGGCTTACAAAAATCATAAACATACATGATTCCGTAAAAACACAAAGAACCAAAACCAAAAATAATACATATCATAAAGAAATCTTGTGTCAGTGCTTTCTTCCTGTTTTTAGAAATAAAAATGACAAAACACCCTACTTTCCACCTGGAAATGGCCTCCATGCTGACAATCCTGAAGCCCAGCTTGCACAGATAGCAGAGGAGACTGGAAAGGATTTTAGGATGTTTGTATGAAATTGTATTGTTGCACAGTGGGGAGGGGTCCAAAACTCTTATCTGTAGATCAAATGTTACAGCTGTGACTAGAAATGGAACAAAGAACCACCCACAAACTGAAGAGGCAAATTTTGGTCTCTTCTGATCCTAAAAGAGGGATTAGGAAAATCAAGATGGAAGGAGAAAGATGATAAAGAGGCAAGAGAGATTAGGATAGAGAAATAAGCAGAAGACTGAAAGAGATTAGATAAGGGGACATGAGAAGTGGAAAGGATTTAACTCCTGTCTTTTTTTTTAGTTGTAGCTCAAGGTCAGTTACAGTGGGCACATTATTTTCCTGGTACAATAGGTATGCAATACTATATTCTGATACAATAGGTATGTTCTGTCCCCAGAGGGCTCATAATTTAAGTTTGTACTTGAGACAATAAAAAGTTAAGTGAATTGCCCAAGATTAGAAGGAGCCACAGTGGTGTTCAAACTGGGCTTCCCTGGTTCTCAGCTCACTGCTCTACAAAGCTCCAGGCAGAGGAAGGGACAGTCATAAGGAGAGGAGAAGGGAAGTAAGGGTGACAGGAAGCTACCCAGCAGGGGGGGGGGAGGGGGGGTTCTGGCATGCCCAGACTTGTTCTTCAGGCATATGTGTGTCTGTGGTTTTTGTTTTTAGATCTGGGATATTCCAGTTTTCTGCACAGTAAGATTTCTGATTTCATTCTTTGTTCCTTTATAATCATAATCAGACAATGTGGCTCAGTTCTTCTCATTTAAGAGGTGTAAAAGGGCAATAAGCATCATTATAAACCCACGGAAGAGCCATTTTTAAAGGACAGCATTCAGAGTTAAACACACACACCTGCATCTGATTTCTGTGTTAGTTCAGCTCCAGGGTGCCAAATCCCACCCTAATGTATTCTGTGTATGTCACCATATTGCCAGCACCACCTGGTGCCAGGGTCAGCTCTGAGCTCCCTCACGTGGTAACACTGTCAGCCTGACAGACAATCACTGAAGAGGATCTTACTGGAGAATGTTTTCAGATTAAGATACAGTTTAAGTGCTAAAGCACTGGGAATATCCCAAACGTAACAGAATACTCCCCTTTGGCTCTATGTATAATGCTAGACATATAGGTGGTTATTTTAGGAGCTCTATTCTTGTTTTGGGCATCTGAAAACTGGTATTTTGATGTCCATATTGAATTGGCAGCCAAATCCTGATGATATAAAACCAGGATATGGACATCTAGCACTGCTGTACATCCATATGGCAAGGGGGTATGGTCTGGGCATGTTTTGAACAGGACTAAGGAGGGGCCAAAATATGGACATCTAGCTCCAATCACAGAAGGGGAAGGGATGTCTATATCTAAAAAGAAGGACATTATCATTTAAATCTGGTACTTGGCACATCCAGGTTACAAAAGGTGCTGTGATTGAGCACCACATCTTAATCCCACAGTGGTTGCTGTCCCCCTAATGTGACTCCTGTAAGAGACAAAAGGCTCTATAGGTTCTTAACAGAGCAATCTGCTGATCTGAGTAGTGGTTTAATGGTTAGTACAGTAGACTGAAACACAAGAGACCCAGGTTCAAATCCCACTTCAGCTTTATAATTATTATTTTAAAATTGTGAGCCCTCTAGGGACAGAAAAATACCTAATGTACCTGAATATATAAGACGCCTACATGACTGAAGGCTATTGAAGTGGTGTACATTCAGGTATAGTAGATATTTTTCTGTTCCTGGAGGGCTCACAATTTAAAACAAAAATCATAAAAAGATAAAATGGGATCTGAACCTACTACTCTAACCATTAAACTACCTCCCTGCTCTGTATGGATGTCTGTGTGGCCATTTTATAAACAGACGGTCTTACGCTGCCACACAGACATCCATGTCCCTTGTTTCTCTCCCCCCCCCCCCCCCCCCCCCACCCATTTATAATTTGGACATTTCAGTGTGTAAAATAGATGTTCATGCTGGATGTTTCCAGCATATGGACATCCATATCACATGTATTTTAGAACAAGCTGTATCCATTTGTGATGTACCGACTTGGATGTCCATATTCTGAGTTGGATGTCCTTTCTAAAATACCTCTCATGCCGGATTATACATCTGGCATTATCCACCTCTTTCTATAAAGGTGTGCCCTCAACTTTCCGATTAGTTGCATGTGCAATTTATAGAATGGTGTCAGCTGCACACCCAACTTAATTATTGAATTAGGCACCAATTGGTCTTAAGTACCAATAATAGCCCTTAAGGGGTGTTAATTGTTGCTAATTAGCACTAATTTGTGGTTATGCGGATAAGTAACTGCACTTAGGCACTATTTTATAAACTTAGCACATAAATGTTATAGTGGGCAACTACAAAGGGGCATGTATGTGGGCCGATCAGGGGTGTGTTATAGACCTCTATCTCTTATGCACACAACTGCCAACTTTAAGACATTTATACCAATCTTTGACATGGTGTAAGTGCTCAAACCTAAAGTTCGGCACACACATGCCCACTTTTGCTCTATTCTATAATGGCAATTTCATGCACTATTGCCGTTATAGAATTGGTACACCTTTTTGAATTTACCCCTATATGTATAATGCCAGGGTTTGGAAGCTAAACAAAGATAAAGCAAAACTTCTGTGGTGAGTTCTTTCAAGTGATTTAAGACCGTTTACAAATGTGACTATTGATAACGTCATTATAGCTTTTGAAAATCCTGTTTGAAGATTTTGGGAATTATTTTTGATCCTTTACTGACCATGGAATTACAAGTTAATGCACTAGTTCATAATGTTTTCTGGAAATTCTGAAAATGTAGGCTCCTATGTCATTATTTTCATATGGATCAATTTTGGATTATAGTGCAAGTCTATGTATCTTTTCACAGTTAGACTATTGTAACATCCTTTATGTAAACTGTTTTAAAAGATTAAATAATAAGCTTCAAATTCTGCAGAGTACTGCTGTGCAATTGATATTTAATGTAAGTAAATCTGAGAGGGCAACACCATCCTATCCTATATAATAAAAAGCACCTCCAACGTTCTGACGCTGACTCCGTGGTACTGTGGCAGTGTAGGGTTCGTAAGTCTGTAGTTCAGCATTTCATTGGCTCTCACTGTCCCCGCCCTCACCAATCAGACAGAACGGAATTTGGAGGAGGGAGGTGAAGTGGATTGAATCTCTAACAAACAATCATATACAGGGAGGTACGAACATCAGTGGAGGCAAGTGCACAGAGTGGAAGGGAAGACAAACATTTAATCACTTTGTCACTCACACACATCACACACATACATACACACACACAATCACTCTGTGTGTATGTCTCTTACACTGTCTGTAAAACACACTGTCACAGTCTCTCACATGGGCAACTGTATGTTGCATTCTCAGGAGTAAGGAGCTCTTCTGATGTGATTGTTAAACTGATTGAAGGGCCTGAACAAGGAAAACTTTTACCACATTGTAACACAGTTTACACAAAAAATATTGCATATAAAGAAATCTTACACATGTAAACAACAATTATATTCAGAATACAACCGTGGAAACATTAATGGCAGGAACTCATTACATTGCTAGCGCCCATTTCATTGTGTTAAGAAACGGGCCTTTTTTACTAGTTTTTTACATAAATTACATTGCTGACTTGTATGATTTTTAGAATTCTACATGGTCAACCACCAAGATATATGTTCCCTCCAGTAGTGTTTCCTTCATTTTCTATAAATTTACATTTGAAGGAACATTTATTCTGTATACTCCAGCCACAAAAGGGATTAAATATAACAGGACATTATTATCAACTTTTCTTTACCAAGCTGCTACAATTGAAAGAGTTTGCCAACTTTAATAAGAAGTCAATGTAACTGTATGATGTTCTGCCATCACTTGAAAACTTATCTGTTTGAGAGATTTTTAAAATTTTAGCTTCCTATAGGCTATATAGTTTGTTATATCCTACAGTAGATATGTCTACCATATCTCTTTTCTAATCCACATTGAACTAATTGGTAAATAAGGGAATATAAGTTTTCAGTTTAGTTGGCCCCTTTTACAAAGGCATGATAGTGTTTTTAGCATGTGCTATATGCTAAGACGCCCATTATAGTCCTATGAGTGTCTTAGCATTTAGCGCATGCTAAAAACGCTAGCGTTCCTTTGTAGAAGATCCACTAAATTTGTACCCAAGGTAATAGGCTGTTGAGAAACTTGTTCGAGATCACAAGGAGCAGCAAAGGGCTTTGCACCATGCATTTATGGTTCTCAGCCCACTGTTCTAATCATTAAGCTACTACTGCATTGTGTGTCCTATACTCTGTCATGCTGCAGTTCCTGCTCACCTGTCACACATAGGGCCTGCTAACTGACATAGTTTAGGGGTCCTTTTGCTAAGCTGCACTAAAAAGTGGCCAGTGCTGCTGTCAGCACGTGGGTTTCCAGCATGCTGTGGCTACTTTTAGAATGGCAGTAAAATGGCCACATTTGGGGGGGGGGGGGGTTGTAATGGCTACATACTAATCTTTCCATTAGCGCATGGCCATTACCGCTGGGAGCCCTTACCACCACCTATTTAGGTGACAAGACCTGGAAGAGCTTGACAATAGAGGTGGTTGAGGTCAGTACTCTTAACATAGTAAAAATATTTTTGGACAGAGAGAGGAGAACAGTAGTTCAAAAGGAGTTGAGAATGTGGTCAAAAGACATTGCAGGGGATGTTTAAGTATGGGAATTTAATATGTTCTTCTACCCAAACTGATGGAGAACTAGAGAGAAAAAGGACTGGGTGGGTCACGTTCTACTGTTGTCTACCATGCTACTAAGTTAAAAATCACAGTGTACTGAAAACATTTCACTACAACTATCACTTCCCCAACCTAACTTGAATGATTCAGCATAAGTCTGGAGTTGCACCCTTTCCCAGAATCTATGTATATCCTTATACCCACCAGTTCAATTTTTTCCAAATATGATGAAAAGTATCTTTCATCATCTCATAGTGTCTATGCAGAAGCACCCATACAACTTGTCTCCTGCCTCTAATGGCTGGAGGTCAGATCTGCCTCTGAGAGGGTGACATGGTCCCTAGCACTTGTACCCTGCCTCTAGTGGTCTGAGGTCAGATTTGCAACAGAGAAAGCAGTAGGGGTCTTACTTACTACCTGTGCCTTTCAGTTGCCTTTGCGTCTCCAATGAGTCAATTGGCTTAGATCTTCTCAATTTATTGGATAAAATCCAATAATTTTACACATTTCTGAGCACTGACAGTAAAACAGAAAGCATCTGTCATCATGATATAATTTACTTTCAGTCCTTATTTGTCACCAAGTTCTGCGTGTTTTTTTTTTCTCAAGCAGTCTCCTGCAACTCCTATAAACTTACAGCTCAGTCAGCTCTGGGGCTGGGATATGGTTTCTTATTTTATATCTGATCCCCTCACCAGTATGCCTAGTCTGATCATTGTAGCAATGATCCTGTGTCGGAGTTTCATCCAGAACCCTGCAATCACGAATCTCATCACTAAGTGTGCTCTTCATAGGGACTGTGGATGTGAATGTTCCTTTACAGCACCGCTCTCCACCCCCCACCCCCACCCCAGCCCAGCCCCATCCCTGGCCAACCCAAGGAGCATTGAATTGGTGACCATCTGCCTGGATCTGCCACCATATCCTAAGTTTCTAATCAGACTATGGCTACCCTATTGTCTGATGTCATGATCGTCAAAAATATTACCCTGTAAAAACTCAATGTGTAATAGCTGAATTGTAGGGTCTGGAAACAGTCACACAAAGAACCTGAAAGCCTCATCCTTGCAAAGTGATTTTTATCAATTAAATGATGTAAATATTCAGTGGCTACTTCTAACCTCTCCGCAGTAAGACTTCATGCTGCCTTTCAAACTGCATGCTGCAGCCACACAAGATCCAAGGCTAGGGGAAACTGGTTTGGTGACTCCCCCTAGTGTCACAGAATGAGAATGCATCCACCAGCCTGTTGGTGCTCTGCTGTGAAAACGGAAGTGCTGGAATGTATAAGATTTGATGAAGATTACACAAGCAGCTGTAGGCAGAGCTGGAACCATTATTGCTTTTAATAATACTTTAATTTGCCTGTTTCTGAGTGTACCCATTGTTATAATTGTATATTACACTGACATTTTGGTGATTTTACTATAGTTATACTGTCACTCTAAGTTGCCTAATTTCATAGCGCACAACTCAAAAGAAGGCATGGCAATGGAAGGAGCATGGGCAGGCCAGGGGCATTCCCAGAAATTAGACATGATGTTATAGAATACTTGAATTTGTTCATCTAACTGCCGTCAGTTGGGCGTGGGCATTTGAACCAGCTTTTGCAGGTGTAAATGCTCGCACCCAACGTTAGGTATGAGAAGTGTGCCAACTTTGCACAGAGCACCCTTTACAGAATACTGTCTTAGCATGGATCATCACGTCACCTATCTTTGGACATTATTTACTGAATCTTGCCCTTAGCGTGAAGGAAAAGGCTTACAGCAAAATGCATTAAACCATGTTAGTGCACGCCAGTGACGTAGCTACGTGGGGCCATGGGGGCCTGGGCCCACCCAAATTTGCTGTGGGCCTCTGGTTTGGCTGGTGGAGGTCCCCAACCCCCGCCAGCTGAAGTCTTCATCCAGCACAATGTGGCAGCACCGGAGACCAGTGCCGAACGAAGGCTTTAGCTGGTGGGGGTTGGGGACCTCCGCCAGCCAAGGTATTTGCAGCAGTGATGCTTCAGCTGCCAAGATATGTACAGCGGGGGCAGTGGATGGGGAGCGGCAGGGTGGTGAGGCAGCAGAGGGGGGCGACGAGGTGGCGGTGGATGAAAATGTGCCCCCCACCTTGGGCTCTGGCCCCCTCATACCTTGAGGTCTGGCTACACCCCTGATGCATGCTAAGAACCAAGTTCTATAAATGGCACCTAAAAAAATCAGCGCTGAAAAAACACTCACTTAGCACTATTGTATAAACCTCACCCAAAGTTAAACACAGTTTATAGAATATACATAGTGCCTGTCCCCGCAACTAAAATTTTGGCAGTCATTTACACCAACTGAATGAAACCTGGTGTAAATGCCCACACCTAACTTAGGCATGGATCAGGCATATTCTGTAACAGTGCGCATAATTTTTAGGAATGTCCATGACCCGCCTATGACCCTCCAATGGCCATGCCCCCTTTTGAGATCCGCGGATTAGAATTTATGAGCACCACTTTACAGAATGAGCTTAGAATGTTGCATGCGTAAATTATAATTTGTGCCAATAATTGCTTGTTATTGGCGCTGATTAGCTTGTTAAGCTAATTAAGTTGTGCATGCAAATTGGCTACATGCACTGATTTGTGCGTGCAACTTTAGTCACCATTTATAGAATCTGGGGCTAAGTATGCATTGTTTATATTTTAAAAAATATTTTTCAGAAGGGGTGTGGCATGGGTGGGGAATGGGCGAGGAATCTTTATTCAGTTAACATGTTTGTATTAGCATGCGATAACCGAATAATGCAGACTTAACACAAGATCACTTGGTATCTCCTAAATAGGAAGTGGTAAATGCTCCTGCATTAACTTTTTTTCAGGTATTGTGCACTAAAGCGAACACTAGCACATGAGCTGAAAGAAATAGCTGAAAAATGCCTTAATTAAGGCTGCATTGGAAATTGGCTTAGCATGTGAGAAAGTATCATGTTAAAATGCGCTAAATCCATTTTCTAATGTATTTTAGTAAAAGGAAAGGGGAAAGGGGAAGGGACTTAATATACTGCCTTTTTGTGGTTACAATCAAAACGGTTTACATATTATATAAAGGTACTTATTTTTGTACCTGGGGCAATGGAGGGCTAAGTGACTTGCCCAGAGTCACAAGAAGCTGCAGTGGAAATTGAACCCAGTTCACCAAAGGCAGTTGATAAATAGAAATAAATTATTACTTAAATAATGGGCCCTGTTGCAGATAACTTGAGCTAAGCTTTAGTAAAGACCCCCCCCTAGCTTTGTGCTCCCACTTTCTCGTGAATGTACAGTATGGCCCTCCCCTCCCTGGACAAGAGACAGGGTCTCCAGCTTTGAGCACTGCCAGCACAGGAGGACTCCTTGTCAGAAGCTGCAAAGGCTGTAATCATTTATTTATTTCAGCATAATTAGGACAGCTGTTCTCACCATGCTGCCAGAGTGTGATTAATGTGGTGTGCAAGCAAGAGGTACATGAGCTCCATCAGATAGGCAGACCGTCCCAGGGAAAACCAGCTGGTGTATGTACATGAGGTATCAGGTGAATAGTGCTGAGCCTCACAGAGGAAGCTCTGTAGGACTGGGTCTTTCTCTTGTATTTAGTGTGTCTGAAGCTCTCACAGCACTGACATGTTATTTTCCAGCTAGAGGACATCACTGACCCATATTAGGTTCTTTCCTTTTCTCAGCAGCCTCAGAGTCCTAGGCTGTCTCTGGGTCTCTCTTCTGTTTGGTGCACATTTTCAATACATTCTCACTGCACCCAAGACTTGGAATCTCTGAGCCTAATATTCAAAGTATTTATGCTCCTGACTTAGAGAGTTTTGCTCATAAATTGGCATCTTTGAGAATTTACAAGGGCTGAGTGCATAACTTTATACTGCAAATCTCACTAAACTCTTAAATTTAGGCGCGTAGGAAGTGGGTGGCAATAGGGTTGGATTTAGGATGGGGGGACTAGGCTCATAAATCTAAGCAAATGAATGGCAAGGCTGCATTTATAATACTGAGGAGAGGGAGTCCAAAAGCAAAGAAGCAAAAGCTAGTAGCCAAAAAAGCACAAGGAGCCTTCAGTGTCTCAACTTCGCTTTATTGATCAGACCTGACATGGTCCATGATGTTTCAGCAACAAATGCCTACATCAGGGGTCTATAGATGGTAACTGATTCAACCCCCCCCCCCCCCCAAATAATCCAGTAATGAAAGGCAAACTCATCTTGAATAATACAGATCCACTAGGAGCTTAATGAAGAGACACCAAAAAGCATGAGAACGAACTGTGAACTTGGAGGAGCATCCTGCATTCTAAATAATTGCCAAACGCCGATGCAATTAGTATTGAATTTATTAACATAGAGTGTAATAGTCAGCCTGCGGGAGTCAGCAGTTTTTAAAGTAGGCCATGTCAGGGTATCAGTAGTGAATACCCAGGTCACAGCAGCCACCCGGAAGCTAACTACATGCCGGTCAATATTCAGACCAGTCTGCTGTTGTTAGCTTGGCAGAAAAAGGGGCCTTTTTACTAAGCTACGCTAAGAAATGGGCTCAATACATCCTTACTCGAAGCTTTTCCACGTGTTAAGCTAATTTTTAGCATGGCCATCACACAGGGCTTTTCTCTATATGATGACTATATAGTCTTGCACTAATGTTAACACTAGCGTGCAGCCAATTAAAAAAAATGAATGCGGGAGCACTTACCAATTTCTATTTAGGAGGCGCATTCAGTCAGTGTTGTTTAGTTATCACGCACTGTCAAAGCACTAACTGAATTGCATATTCATGACCATTCTCTGCCCCTGACATGCCCCCTCCTAAGCAAAATAAAAAATAAGGAAATATCGTGCATTTAGGGGTAAATTCTATAGGTGGCGCATTAATATCGGCACCAAACATTTTATGCACTGAGTACTATTCTATAAAGGGTACGCATCCTTTATAGAATAGCGCTTAAGGCAAAAACTGCACCTAACTTTATGCACTGGCAATTACGTCTGCTAAAAGCAGGTGTAAATGCTGGTATCTAAATTAGGCGCGGTTCGGCTAAATTCTGTATTTATGCACGTAAAATTTTGGAACACCCCTGAAATGCCCTCTAGCCATAGTCCTCCAAAATTTGCATGTTTCTGGATTTACACGCAAATCGTTATAGAGGGGAGATACGATAGAGGTTTGTAAAATACTAAGTGGAGTGGAATGGGTACACGTGAATCGCTTGTTAATTCTTTCCAAAAATACTAGGACTAGGAGGCACACAATAAAGCTACTAAGTAGTAAATTTAAAACAAACTGGAGAAAATATTTTTTTTGCTCATTGTGTAATTAAACTCTGGAATTCTTTGCCAGAGAATGTGGAAAAAGACATTTAGCTTAGCAGGGTTTAAAATAGGTTTGGATAATTTCCTAAAAGAAAAGTCCATAAGCCATTATTAATATGGACTTGGGATAATCCAATGCTAGGATAAGCAGCATAAAATTTGTTTTACTGTTCTCAGATCTTTCTAGGTACTTGTGACCTGGATTGGTCACTGTTGAAACAGGATACTGGGCTTCAAGAACCTTTGGTCTATCCCAGTATGGCAACGCATATGTTCTTCTTTTTGACTGACATTCAATTCTGTTTATTGATATTTTCATTGTTGTTTTTATAGATGCTAATGTACCTAATTCCAGTAAGGACATTTGAGACCAGTCCTGGATTTCTAACTACCCTATTCTGGTGCTTTATGGGACTGGAAGCACAGATTCCAATGGGTAGAATCAGATGGGTCAATATTCAAAGAGGTCCTTTATGAAGCCTTAGCACGCTCTTATGCAGGTCTTTTCAGTGTGCCAAGGCTACTTTTTGCAGTGGCCCGAAAATGGCTGATTTTCCATTTTCTGATTTAATGGCCATGTATGTGCTGTTGCCATTAGCACATGGCCATTAACAAAAATTAGTGCATGAGTTTTTACCACCACCTATTTTGTAGGCGGTAAGGTCTCATGTGTTAATCCTTGCACTAATTGGCTAACACGCGGTCAGGAAGCTGCATTAACTGGTTAGTGCGGACACGCCCACTCTCTACCCTCAGACACACCCCTGCAGCAAAAATAATATTTTTTAGTGCACCAGTAGCATACACATATGCCCAACGTACCACAGGATGCCTCAGTGTGCCCACGGTATGCCATTTTTAGCTGCAGTAAACACACATTCGTGCTTACTGCAGCTTGTTAAAAGGGCCCCAAAGGGATCTACCCAGATATCTGCTGCAGTTGTCTGGATATTTCCTTATCCTCAGCTCTCTGGGAATATTTAATGGCACAATCCATATAGTGCTGCTGAATATCCTTTAAAAATGCCTCTGTGCTATCTGGATATTGCTGGGAGAAGTGTGAGTGGAGCTGGGTGCTTCCTGGGTGATATTTGGACTGTGAACCAGATACCCATCCAGATGAAATTAGGACAGAAAAATTGCTGTTCTAATTTTCTCCGGTTAGTTATCTTGCTATCCAGATAGTGCCGGCAAGGATATTGCTGGGGGCCAGGGGTGTAGCCAGACCTCGGCGGGAGGGGAGGTCCAGAGCCCGAGGTGAGGGGGCACATTTTAGTCCCCCCAGCGCTGCCAACCCCCCCCCCCAGCCACTTTTGACCCCCCCCCTGCACCTCCCTGCCACTTTCAAGCCCCCCAGCTCCGCAGTCGCTGCTGACCCTCCCCCACTGCTGCCAGGTACCTTTGCTGACGGGGGTCCCCAACCCCTGCCAGCCGAAGTCCTCTTCAGCGCTGGTCTCCGGCCTGTTTGCTGATCTGTTTCTGTGAGTCTTGACTCCTGACGTCCTGCATGCAGAAACAGATCAGCAAACGGCACGCGCCGGAGACCGGCGCTGAAGAGGACTTCTGCTGGTGGGGTTTGGGGAGCCCTGCCAGCAAAGGTACCTGGTGGCGGGGGGGAGAGTCGGCAGCGGTGGGGGGGGGTCAAAAGTAGAGGGGGCCAGGGCTAAATCTGTGGGGGCCCATGCCCCCGTGGCCCCACCTAGCTATGCCCTGCTGTGGGCCATGGGTGCCAAGTTTTCAAAAAGTGTGCCCTTTTCTAGACTCAGTAAAGGAGCTTGCTCGATATTGGGGGTCCTCAACACTCACTACACCCTCAGAACTGATTCTTATGGTGCAAGCTTCCTTCTGAATACCCTGCTGAATATTTGATTTTTTACAGCCACCACAGCCAGTGTTTATAAACGATGCTGACTGTGTGGCAGCTGAACATTGACCACCTGAGAAAGGTAATCCTCGGGATCCTAAATGGATCCTTTAGTGAACTTTTAAAATTTAACTTTTTTTGTTCCAAAATCGTTGAGATGCGGACCTTTTACATATCTCCCCCTTCCCTTTTTTTTTTAAACCGTTCCCTGAGATACTATAAAGTACCACAGTGTACTGAGCATGTAAACTGAACATCAGAAGCGGACTACAAAGTCCCTACTGGCACTGGGTCAGTTGGTAGTTCTGTGTTATTTACTCATGCCTCAAAATCTATGAAGGGAGGCTGGGGACGGGTTGAGAGAAGGAAAAAGGTAATTGTAAAATGGATTGGATTTTGTGAAGTGAGCTTAACATATCCCACATGTTGAGAAGCAGTGGCTGCAGTAATCATTTCTGTAATAAATGTTTGGTGGCTTCCGCCTCATACTTTTAATACAAACAAATGGGAGGAACAAATCAAATCTAGCTGCATCATCCCCTAGCCCGGCTTAGCCTGAGAAGCTTAGTGAAATTCATCACCATTTAATACTTCAAAATCACCTGTCCTCTAGTTTAACCTTTGACCTCTGCTGCTGCCCAGAAAAGTATGGGGTGGTGCTGGGGGGGGGGGGGGGGGGGGCTTGTCACAGCAGAAAGTTTCTAATCCTTTCGCGCCTTGTGTTCTGCGACTTTACATGCACTGCTGAGAGAAGCAGGACTTTATTATTAATAGCATCTGGAGCCCAGACCTGCTTTACTCTGGCTACACGGGGAGCGCCTTCCTAATCTGTTTGCTCTAGTGCACAGTAGGCTCCACTCTTTAGTACACACATGTCCTGTTCAGATTCCTCACACCATCCTCTTTTCCTTCATGGGAGTGAGTGAGTCACTGAGGAGGAGAAAGTCTGCAGTCAGCCTAAAGAAATGATAGTGCGCGGCAGGGACATAGCCAGACAACAGATTTTAGGTGGGCCTAGACAAGAAGTGGGTGGGCACCAAGTGTTCTCCCTCCCCCCAACCACCACCAAAAAAATATCTCAACTGGCAGGAAAATGCTTCTTTCTACCTTGGCAGTCTGCAGCAGGCATGCGCTGAAAACTGAGAATGCGCAGATGCTGGTATCGTAGAGAGTAGTGTTTTCATTACCTTCAGGGGGAAGTCTTCAGTTGGCCGAGCTTGGGATCCCCACCAGCTACCAATAAACGTGTGCTACTGTTGGATGGGCCTGAGCCCTAAATGCGTGGGCCCTGGCCCACCCAGGCCCACCTATGGCTACGCCACTAGTGCGCACTCCACCTTTGCGGTCATTCAGGAGAGAAAGCCTGGGTTCCATTGCAGTGGGGCGTCAGCTGGGAAGGAGTGAAGCACACACCTGGGACTCCTCCACTAGACTCAGCTGCTGGACATAGGGGGTGCAAGGTAGGAAACTGTACTTAGCAAACCTATAACCTGACTGCATAGAGGAAGTTGGGAGGCTTGTTCCAGGAAAAATGCAGTTTCCTGTTCCACTCTGTCCATGTGCACAAGTGTATTGTGTGAGAGTGTGTGTCAGTGTGTGTGCATATGTTAGGTCATGTGTAATTATGTAGGTGTGCCTGTGCATACATATGTTTATGTAGGGTTACCATATTTGCCCAAAGAAAAAAGAGGACACATGCCCTGCCCCCTGTCGCACCCCACCCTGCCCCCTTTTACCTCCACCCCACCTCTGTCACTTTGCCCCCCCCAAAGAGAGCCGGATCCCCTCTCTTCCCCCCACGTAGATCCCCTCCCCAATTTTCCAGCCTCCCTCCACCCACATGACTCCTTTCACTACCCCTCCCCTCCCCTCCTTTACCTTAGTAGGTGCCCTGGTGGTCTACTAACCTCTACAGGCAGTAAAGAGCCCCCTCTTTCCTGCCTGGCACGTCTGCAGACTGTATTTCTCCCAGCGCAGATTCAAAATGGCTGCCGAGAGTTCAAACAGTGACCTTGCAAGACTTCTGCGGAAGTCTCGTGAGGCTGCCGCTTGAACTCTGGGCAACCATTTTGAATTGATGCCAGGAGAAAGACAGTCTGCAGACGTGCCGGGCAAGAAAAAGGGGGGCTGTTTCCTGCCCCAAAGAGGTCATCACTAGACTACCAGGGCACCACACTAAGGTAAAGGAGGGGAGGGGAAGATAGGACGCCTTCCTGCCCATCCACTCACCAGCCAGCCTGCCCATTTGTCCGCAAATCTGGACAAACGGGCAGGCTGGCAAAATCCGCCCGGTTGCCCGGCTGTGTCCTCAAAAAGAGGGCATGTCCGGGTAAAACCAGACATATGGTATTCCTATGTATTTGTGATATTTTGTGCATACCATGACTATGAGTGACAGTGTGGGCTTGGCCCTCTGATTCCCGCCTCCATTTGTTGCAACTGTGTGGAAGGTCTCACTATTGCAAACTAATTCACCCTTCACACTCTTCAGAGCAGGGGAAAGGGACAGGTGATAAGAACAAAATAAAATGTACAGAAAGTGCAGTGCAGCTGGAGCCGGTCGGTGCTGGCAGACTGGTGGACAGATGTATGGAAAAGAGCCTTGCTGGTTTTGATAGCTGTTGGATGGTTATAGAATTTGGTGGTTAATAAATAAAAATAAAACAAAAAAGATGACATCTTTTTTTCACTAAATACATTTTTGACTAGTTTTTGATTGGTAGAGAGAAGTGATGTTCTACAAGCACTTCAGCATTGGGACGGGCTATGGGTACCAGCATAACTGGGCAGACAAGGTGGTCAACTGGGTTTTATCTATCTCAATCTAGTCTATGTTATTGATAAAGAGGGGCATTTTCGATATATTTAAATCTGATTTTGGACATTTTGCGGAAAACATCCAGTAGTGAACATAACCATTTTCAAACCAGAAAAAGGTTCAGCTTTTTGTTTTAAAAGTGGCCATTTGCTAGATGTTTTTGGGCTCATTACAGCTATATTTTTGACCATTTAAAAAAAAAAAAAGTCTGCAGGTGTTATCTATATGTGATTAGAGTAGGTTTTTTGTGAGTTTTGGAGGGCTCACACTCTCCACCACAAGTGTAACAGTTAGAGTGGGATATGGGCCTAAGCTAGGGTTACCATATTTGCCTTGACAAAAGAGAGGACACCAATAGCCATGCCCCTCCCCTGTCATGCCCCCTCCCCACTCCCATGCCACATAGTTATCTCGATCCCATCCAAGGAAAGCCACCATCACCTCCTTCCCACATTCCATCCATGATCCACCTCCCCTCCCCTCCCCTACCTTATCCTGCCCTGGTGGTCTCGTGGCCTCTTCAGGGCAGGAAAGGACCCCACTTTCTCCTGCCCAGCAATGCCGCTCCCACTCGCTGCCAGTGCTGCTTCAAAATGGCTATTGAGACTTCAGGTGAGGTCCTTTCCTACCCCAGAGGCCATTAGATCACCAGGGTATGATAATAGAGGGGAGACACCATGGGGCCTGCCAGCACCAGCGCCAGCCTCATCCTGCCCGCTTGCTCGCAAACCCGGACAAACGGGCAGGCTAGAAAAACCCACCCGGACGTCACACAGTGTCCTCAAAAAGAGGCCATGTCTGGGTAAAACTGGACATATGGTAACCTTAGCCTAGGTCCCCCTCTGTACAGTGTACTGCACTGACCACTAGGCTACTCCAGGGACCTGCTTTCTGATCTAATAAGACTGGCCATAATATCTGAAGCGGTCATAGAGATTGGTATGTACTTTTTTTTTACATCTTTGGGGGTAGAGGTTGGGAGGAGGGTCAGTGACCAATAGGGGAGTAAGTGGGGGTTCATACCTTAATCTCTTCAGTGGTCATTTATAGCATCTTTTTGTGTCTTAGTCATGATTGAAACAAGTCTAGACCAAAACATCTCATTTTTAGCTCCAGATGTTTTTACTTTGTTCCATTATGGCAGAAAAACATCCACGTTATGGGAATGCCCACATCCCACCCCCCAACACGCCCCCTTATGATTTGGATGTATTACATACAAACTGCATAAAAAACATCCTAAAATGGGTTTTGAAAATAGTAATTTGGATGTTTTGGCAAAAAAGCCATCCATCTGCCACTTTGTGCCACGTTTTGGATGTTTTTCTGTTTTGAAAATGAGCCCCATAGACTTGAGCACCAGAATGAAGTGGCCTGTTGCCGTTCTGTATATAACACAAGCGCCCTCTGGTGAATTATATGGGGAGATACAATCAATAAACCCCTTCTACCAGATTCAGCAAAGACAACTTTTTATATGGTAGATAATAGAGTTGTTATTTTAGATGAAATAATTATTTCTATCATTCTAGTTTTAGTCCAAAGATCTTTCTTGTTAGATATCAAAAACTTTATTCTTAGAAGAGCCTCATAACCCTTTCCAACCACTTATACTGCAGGACACTGGGGGGAAATTGTACACCATAATATTTATTTTTAATCTAATTATATTTGAAGCATATCTCAGAACACAAATACACCAGATAGGACTAGCAGCTGGCACTCATCGGTCTATGTGCAGTATGAAGGCTTTAAAGGAAAGATCCCCAAGGAAGTAAGAACAGATGAGAAAATGCATCCCCTGTGCTAAAACCAATACACTGAAACTCAGGGAGAATCTTCATTGGTCATCAGTAGTAGCACAGCCTTTGAGGGAAGTGGTTTCCTCATTCAAGAAGACATGGGACAAGCACAGAGGATTCTTAAAGGTTGCAAAGCACAGACAGAGGTTGGGCAGAGCCTGTGGTGGGACAATGGAAAGGGGTAACTGGGCAGGACAGAGGGAAAGGGAGAGGGAGGTCCTTATCTACCCTCATAGTCTCTCTTTTAATTGCTTTGCTAACATTGATATTCTACTGAGAGCTTCTAAGGCCCTGGGAAGAGCTCAGCACAGTTCAGGGAGCAAGGATTTAGGATTTCAATAAGGCTAATGCAGCAAAGGGTCTATAACAAGCAGTTGCCAGTTTCATCTTGTTCTGATCACAAGCAACAGTAAGCAAGCCAGAAATCAGAAAGACATCTTCTAGTGTAGAACGTCTGCCCTGGAGTCAGCCAGTTCCGGATATTATGGCAGGGCTGTAAGAGAGCTCCGCCACTGGGGTGAAATGCTGGCCCTCACTATGTTCATGACATGACACCTGCAGGAGCTTCTACTTCTGAGAAGGAAGAGGAAAAAGAAAAGTCTGGTTAATGATGAGTGGCACTGTGTCTTGCATACTCACCCCATATGTGGTTCAGCAGGTCCCTAATGCCATGGAACTTTCTGGTAACCCTGGACTGGGACTCATTCAAAACCAGTTAGATTCTAATCCCTGTTTTGCCACTGACTTTCTTGTTACACTTTGATTCTGCCAGGGACCCTTTGTGTGACCCTTGGAAGCCACTTTATAAGCAGTGGAAAGGGCGGAGCCATTGGAGTCATAGCCCAACTTACTTTTTACCAGCACCAGAGCTAGCCCAAGGATATCTGAGACTTTATAGGAACCTTCAGATATGTGCCCCCTCCCCCACCATGTCAAGTATATCCAGTGTGTTTTTTCTAGTGAAAAAGGTGCCGGTACTCAATTGCCAGGCCACCCTTCAGGGGTGGGGTAATCACTGAGGGACCCACCCAACAACAGCCAGGCCCCCTTCAAGCAGTCACAGAATCTATGACAAGGCAGAATTGGTGTGTTGAGCTCTTTCATTAAAACTTGGGGACCATGAGTCAATTTTAGCAGAAAATGGAAAAGGTGCCTGTACTCAGTAACCCCTCAAAAAAAGCCCTGAGTATATCTCTCCTTTCCTACCCTCCCAAGGTGTCCAGCATCTCTCTCCTTCTCTCATGCCCCCTCACCAGCACTTCTCTCCCCCCCCCCCCCCCCCCCACAAGATGTTCATTATCTCCCATTCTGTCCTGCCTCTTCTCTAATTTGTTCAGCAGCTTCCCTTTCCTAACCTCCCCCCTTCCCCCCCAGGACGGTACTGGAGAGGCACATTCATGGTGTTTAAAAAACAGCCTTGAACTGCCAACATGGGGCCTTGAACATTCATACATGCTCAAGGCCTGCTGAGTCCCACCCCCCTCTGAAACAGAAAGTTTTGCTAGGCCTTGAGCATATGCAGATGCTTGAGGCCCCAGGCTGGCAATGATGAATCTTTTGGAGATTTATTAACTGCCGCCCCCCTCTCCCCAAGTTGTGCCGCCTGAGGTGGTCACCTAGTCTGTCTTGTGGTTGAGCCAGCACACATCAACAACTAGGGAGTATTCCCCCAACGAAAAAGGTATTCTGCTGCCCCAGGAGTCACTTAGGAGGTCATTTTAAAAGCATTTTCAAGTTATATCATTGTATTTGCATGTGTAGATCACATGCGCGTGTAAATGACAATTTCAGAAAGCTGCTATTTACAAGTGGAGATCTGCATGACACAGATATTTTGAGGGGGCCTGACTTGGGCTGGATGAAAATCCACAAGTGCATTCCCGATCTTTCAATGGGGAAAACACATATCTTCAAAGAAATTGCACCACTGGGTTTTGCACCTATTCAAATACATGTACAGATTTTTAAAAAGTGCTTGTTTAGGCCAGGGCAGTACCTAAGAGTTTAAAGACATTGTTCTCCTTAATCCTCCATTTGTATTTCTGCCTCCAAATTTAAAGGAAAAAAAGTGCAGCCTAAGTAATTAATTGATGAAACGTCTAGGTACAGGCTTGTAAAAGGGCAAAATCACTGCTTCCATGTATGAATGATGGCATTTCTATGTGGAAGCTGCTGAGTAGATGCTACTGTTTATATTTTCAAAATGGCTGCTGCCACTGCACATGCTGGTAGGCCTCCACTTCCTTGTAAGTATATTACAAGAGTCTCTGTGTTAGGCAAGCCTTTTTTAAAGTACTGGGGGTATTGTGAATATCCAATTCCCTCCCCCACAAGGAGCTATGCAAAATGGGGGTTTTAATCTTCTTGCAGCACAGTTTCACAGACTGCCAAATTATAATTACTGGTTGTCCTGCTCAGCAGGGGATATCTCCCTCCCTGCACTTGGGGCAAAACCTCTTAAAGGATGATTTGTACTGTTAATGCTGCTGCTCCCTGTTAATCTGATTGCCTTATTTACAGTAAATGTGGTGCAGAGACGGCTACATAATATAACAAGACTGTTGCATGGTAAATAGGCTATACTTTGTACATTGTCATATGAACTCAGTCAAAGTTACACAATGAATTATATTCTTATTATTAAACACTTCTGCAAGCTGTCTCTTCCCCCCCCCTATTTCCCCTCAATCCCCCAGGCCACTCCCTGCAAAGTGCACACCTGTCCATGTCTTCAGCTTAGTAGGACTCACCTGTGCTTACAGCTCATCACTTGTGGGTCTGAGGAGGAAATGCGAAAAAGATCAGTTTTATGGAAAAACCAGGAGGGAGAGAGCAATGTTCCAGATGACATCATACTCCAGACACTTACCTCCGCTGCTTCTTTCTACCACAGCGAAATCTCCCACCTGAAAACCAATGAGACAGAGGAAGCTTCTGTTTTTAGCTGTCTTCTGTGCCACCTTTGTTGGGACTCTCCATATTATTAAGAAATGGTGGCGGGGGGAGGCAGGAGGGAGGGCACAGGGGCAGCTGCTTCTGCAGATCCTAGCACGGACCACTACCCCACCATCACAGTCACACTCCTGTCCTGCTGTGCCCCCTACTATTTCACTACTGAGACCCACAGGATCCAACTTTTCAAAATGATTGGAAAACAAATTGCCCCTCATCGGATACAGTTAAGCAGTTTGCTCAATATTGGGAGTGCTCAACCCCCTCCCCCCCCCCCCTCAGAGCTGGCATCTATGCTGAGACCCACAGAACCCTGCCAATACACTTCATTTCTGCCCTCCAAACAGCTCTTGCTGTTTCATTACTGAGATTTCTTAAACACAGCTCTGCCAATGCACTTTGGTCCTGCTCCCCAGCAACTTCTACTGTTCATGTACAAAACTTCCCCTGCGGTTAACAGGGACATAATGCAGTTTTAGCACAGAAAAGCAATGCAGGAAGGGTTCATGGGTCTTAACTTGCGTGGAAACCCTTACCACAGATCATATCAACATGCATTTAAATGCATGCTAATGCAGTCATTAGCTATCCCACGACTGTGCAGGGAAAAAAAAAAAAAGGTTTTACTGCATATTGTCCACAGGAAATTTTGCTCCAAGTCTGGGGCAGCATAGAAGAGTTGGTTGAGAGGAATGGATATCTAGCAGCCCCCCTTCTCTTTTTCCATCCCATCCACCCTGCCCCAAGTCTAGTGACCTCATTCCCTCCCTTCCTTCCTCTCACTGACCCAACCTTCCCCAGTTCCCCAACAGTAAAAAATAACTAATTTACCTGGTGGTCTAGCACCCCCCCCCCCCACCCATCTGATCTGGCCCCTGCTCCCAACATCTACACAAAAGTCCCTGGTGGTCTAGTGCCCTGGCTCGCTCCCTCCCTCCTTCCCTGACCAGATCTCCTATCTCCATTTTTTAAAAGAAAAAATCTCTGGTGTCTAGTTGCACCCCCAAGCCAGCCTCCTGAGCCCCCAAGACTTGTACTTCAAGAGGCAGGAGTGATGCCCACTTTCCCCTGTCTCCAGCATTGCCATCTTGAAAATGGCAGGACCCCACCTCATGTGGTGCATCCTGGGATGCACCAGGCTGGGTCAATTTGCACCAGGCTGGGTCAATTTGCCATATAAGGGAGACATTCCTTTATATGGTAGATTAGCCTGTCATTTTGAAGACAGGGCTCCGGAGGCAGGGGTGAGTTGGCATTGCTTCTGCTTCTTTTGAGGTATGGGCCTGGGAGGCTGAGGGGAGGGGTTTGGGTGTTGCTAGACACCAGAGATTTTTTTCTTTAAAAATTGGGGACAGGGGATCAGAGAGGGGGCACTAGACCACCAAGGACTTTTGTATAGATGTAGATATAGATGTTGGGGTTGGAGGTGGGGCCATATTGGATGGGGTGAGGGCACTAGGACTCCAGGTAATTTATTTTTTTCATTGAGGGTTGGAGGCAGTGGTGTGCTGGTAAATTTTTAACAATAGGCTCTCTCCCCGGTCCACCTCTGCGCCCCCCCCCCCCCAAACAAAATTGCAGAGCTGGCTATACCTGGGGAGAGAGCCTGGGGTGGGGGGGCAATACATTACTCTCTCAAGAAAAAAAAAAAATAAATGCTCCCAAGTTCCAATCTAATTCATTTTTAATGTGGGATAAAATGCCATAAATAAGTACATAAATAGATAGAAACTCTGAACATTGAGCACCTGATTCTCATAACGTGATGTCTGTTTTATAAACCCTTTACCAGGAGAAAAAATAAATCTCTGCACCAATATAACAAGGTTAAGGTGTCCCTATAACCAGCCCCTTCATATGACCCACCGATTACGATATATAACAAATTACTACTCTACCTATGAAAAGTTATTCCCTTATTACACTTCCTCTGTACACATCCGTATGCACAAGCCGGCATGTTTGAAAATATTATTTTAAGAATCCTCCCTATGGTCCCCACCCCACCTACTCCAGGCCTCCTCCCCGCTCCCCCCATCCCCCGAGCCACACTGTCCCAGCACATGCCTAAATGCAGGCAGCCACCCTGGTTGTCTAATCTATTCTTTGGGGCCCAGGCAGGAAAAATCCCCAGTCTTTCCTGCCCGCTGCCAGCGCTGACCCTCCACTCATGTCACATCATCTTTAAAATGGCTGCTGAGACTTACAAGGGTGGGCCAGGCCGCCACTGGAAGTCTCAGCAGCCATTTTTAAAGAGATGAGGCAGTGGATAGTCGGCGCTGGCAGTGGGCAGGAAAGACTGGGGATCTTTCCTGCCCGGGCCCCAAAGAATCCATTAGACCACCAGCATGGCTGCCTTAAAGGCTTTAGGTATGTGCTGGGACCTGCAGCTCGGGGGGGAGGAGAGGCGCTGTGAATTGGCTCACCCTGCCTCAACAACCGGCTCGCAAGATGTCATAGAAATTAACAACCGGCTCTTGCGAGCCGGCTCTTGCGAGCCGGTGCGAGCCGGCTCCAGCACACCACTGGATGGAGGTTTTGGGTTATGTTGGGGAGAGGGAGGCAGCGAGGCAACTAGGAGCTCTGCTGAAAGCTAGGTCAGGGCACAGGCAGTTTGTTTTCTTCAGTGTCATCCTTCATGTCAGTGTCTGAGCTAATCATCGCTCAGGCACTGATAGGAAAGGTTATATTTATCAATGAGCTGCAGATAAATAACGTGATTTTAACACGGCAGTAGCCTGTATGCTTACTGATTATAGAATGCTGTGTTATCTTTTTTGTGGTAATTTTGTGGTAAAGTGCAAGCTGTACCACAAAGATTTCTGCATGGACCTCTCGCTTTCTCTCTCTCTCTCTCTCTCTCTCTCTCTCACACACACACACACACACACACACACACATGTATGTATGTAGATAGATAGACAGATGTATACACACAAACAGCTCTGCCATTGCATGTCACTCTTGCCCTGCTGTTTCCTGTAGACAGATGCTGCATTTCCTTCCAGTCTGAAATCACACTCACTAAAAATGACGAGTAGTCCAATCACAAAAGCAATTGCAGCAAATATCAGACCTCCACGTCGTATCACCTCATAATCTAGGAAAGAAATAAAAGCCAGTGATAGGCACAAGGAGAGAAGTCTCAAATGTTACAGAAGAGACTATGGACACTGTTGACTGATTTGGGGAACTGATCAAAATTCACCAGGCACAATTATTTTTCTTCTCTTAATTCTGGTACAAAAGAAGCACCGATTCACAGCGGTGTGTTTGCAGACTTTTCACACTCTTTTATCTGAGCCTTAACTCTGGTCCCAAGTAGGGATATGGGATGGAATTTGATATGCTGCCTTTCTGTGGTTATAATCAAAGCACTTTACATATTATATACAGGAACTTATTTTGTACCTGGGTTAAGTGACTTGTCCAGAGTCACAAGGAGCTGCAGTGGGAATCACACCCAGTTCCCAGGCCACTGTACTAACTATTAGGCTACAGAACTGTGTGGACTCACCATAGAAGAACCCGGTACTGGTTTCATCATCTTGATTTTCTGCACAAGGAAAAAAGATGGTAAAGAGTGATACAACATGATACTCCCACAGCACCTCCTTCCCCCACCTCCTCCCATGCTTATATGGAATAACACAGTGACAATGAGCAGTTTTTCTCTAAAGTGGATGAGCATCTGTCTGTCTGTACTGATCCTGCAGTCTGAATCAGAGACTCAGGGGAATAGGGTCCAGCTGATACGTGATCAGGCCTAAGGCATGGATTTGAATCACACTATCAGTGACAGCTTGTCCTGATCTGCACTGGAAGTCACATTGAGAATGACATTTTCTACAGATACAAAATGAAGACCATGTCATTTAAATCTGTCCTATGATCTTTCTCAAAATTGTTTTTTCAATAGCTACTCCAGTCCAATCTCTCTTCTTCCTCTTCCATTGCTCTCCCCCAAGTCCTGAACTATCACAAGCAAACGCCAGTGAATGAACATCTGGCGTCTGCTTAGGAAAAAGTGCAGGAAGCTGAGATACAGAATTACAGAGTTGGTTGGGTTGAAAGAAGACCGGAGGTCTGTTGAGTCTAACCTTCTTAACTGTTTGAAATCAATCTACATATTAATCCAGAGGAAGGTTTAAACACACTCTATATCTGTAGCCTATTGATTAACAGTGAAAACTATTATTTCTTGACCCTAAATCTGGACAGCTGGATTAGCAGATGTTGTTACTGTATATCATGATATATACCAATATGATTTCCCTCTAAATGCTTCCCTAGTTTATGAAACGATTTAAGTCATTCACTCAAGGTGGTGTACAGCAAGAATCAGTCAAACATAAGCAATAGACAATTACAGCAGTAAAAATATTCAAACATGTATGATAGTATGCTACATTACAATGTCAACATAGTACACAAGAAAACATTTTAATAGACAGCATAGGGTGTAAGCAAAGATGGAACATAAAGACACAGTAACAGGAGAAAGAAAATAAGAGACTAGTTTAATAAGGGATTAGTTTAGAAACATATCCATGTGTATATCCATACATGTGTAAATACTGATTTGCAAAAGACACTATTTACATGTGGAGATTCACATTATACAGGGATTTCAAGGGGGTGTGGCTTGGGCAAGACCAAAATTTGCATGTGTATTCCCCATTTTACAAAGGGAATACAGGTGTATGGGGAAAACTTTCCACATGGGGTTTAACACCAGCTCAAAGTCACGCATGTATTTTAAAGAACTGCTCGTTTTGGCCAGAGCCTTACATGAAGGATTAAGGGGGTCATTCTCCTTGGTCCCATGTAGTTTTATTTCCCACCCAAATTTGTGGTCTCTTTACTTAATTGGAGGCACTTCCATGAGTAGGTTTGTAACCTGGGGCAGCCAGATGTGAAAGTGGAACCACTTTTACGTGTAACTTGCCAATACCGCTATGTGGAAGCTGAAAGGTTTGTGCTATTCATTTGTTCAATGTGTCTGTTTGTAAAATGGCTGCTCCCACTGCATGTGCTGTAAATACATGTGCACTTCTGCGGGTATTGCAGAAATGGCATTGGCAGATCCCTTTTTATATAGCAAGGAAATGGAATCAAAGCAAAACAAATGACTTTCACACATCGCAAAACACATAGAGTGGCAGCTACAATCCTAAACAAAGGCCCAGAGCAGCATGTTTGACTCTAGGAACCTTGCTAGACAGACGTGGAAGGGAATTTTCGAAAGGGACGTCCAAGTTGTGATTTGGACATCCTTGCAAAACGTCCAAATCTAGGGGTGGGGAAACCTGTATTTTCGGAAAAAGATAGACGTCCATCTTTTGTTTCGAAAATACTGTCAGAGACGTCCAAATCCTTAAATTTGGATGTCCCTAGATTTGGACGTCCCTAGACATGGAAGTTTCTGACTTTCGGCGATTTTCGAAACCAAAGACGTCCATGTGAAAATCATCCATTTGGACGTGGGAGGAGCCAGCATTTGTAGTGCACTGGTCCCCCTCACATGCCAGGATAGCAATCGGGCACCCTAGAGGGCACTGCAGTGGACTTCATAAATTGCTTCCAGGAACATAGCTCCCTTACCTTGTGTGCTGAGCCCCCCAAAACCCACTACCCACAACTGTACACCACTACCATAGACCTTATGGGTGAAGGGGGGCACCTACATGTGGGTACAGTGGGTTTGTGGAGTGTTTTGGAGAGCTCGCTGTTTCCTACACAAATGTAACAGGTAGGGGGGGTATGGGCCTGGGCCCGCCTGTCTGAAGTGCACTGCAGTACCCACTAAAACTGCTCCAGGGACCTGCATGCGCTGTCATGGACCTGAGTATGACATCTGAGGCTGGCACGACATATTTTGAGAGATATTTTCTGAGGGTGGGAGGGGGTTAGTGACCACTGAGGGAGTAATGGAAGGTCATTCCCGATTTCCTCCGGTGGTCATCTGGTCATTTTGGGCACCTTTTTGTCCCTTATTCATGAAACCATCCAAGGGTTCTTCAGGGACGTCCTTGTTTTTTTTAATTATGGGTCAAAGATGTCCAAGTGTTAGGCATGCCCAAGTCCCGCCTTCACTATGCCTCTAACTCGGCCCCTTGAAATGTGGATGTCCTTGCGACGGACTGCAGTTGGAGACGTCCAAATCGGGTTTCAATTATACCGATTTGGACGTCTCTGGGAGAAGGACACCCATCTTCCGCTTTATGTCAAAAGATGGACATCCTCTTTTGAAAAATGAGCCCATAAGTGGACCATGCTGGTCTTTATCTGTCATCTGATACTATGTAATCAAAAGGGAGTAGAGGATGGGTAATAGACACTCCACCACAGGAAATGGTTCTTGAGAGATACTTTATTCAATGTTGGTACAGTGTGAAATGCCTACCTCAGGGGTCACAATAATATACAACTAAATGTAAATGGGTAGGAATATCCAAAAAAACATTCTGTTCAGACTCCTCCACAAGTACTAGCCTCCCACGCGCTCTCTCGAATCAAGACAATTAGCCACATCACGTGTGTTCTATTACCCATCCTGTAATCCCTTCTGATTGGACAGTTTACGTGGAGGCTGTTGCCTGTTTGTTTTGTGGCATCTGTTTCTATGTAAAATACCACCAGAATTGAGCATGTCCTGACCTAGAAGTCTTAGTTCTGATATCTATGGTCTGTGTAAAATGGGGCTCTTATGCCCCAATGCTCAGAACTTCCACAGTAATCCAAGAGTGCAGAAACTATACCTTCAGGACAGCGCAGAAAATAAGCTCACCAATGCTCAAAGGATATGTTATGCAAATTAGATGCACACTGTGAAAGCGAAAGCAAGGACAGGGGATGTGCTTGGCGCATGCGCTACAGAGTTTTGTGGTAAGCCCAGCTCCTGTGCGCATGCGCCAGGCAAACCCAAACGTTATGCACACATTGGCGTCTGTTTTCTGCACCTTTAAATATAAGCTTTTCAATTTTTCTTGTATTTGAAAGGCTAGTATTTAAACGCAGGAATCAGAAACCAATGTATACTTTTACTTTCTGGTTTGCTCGAACTCGCGCACATATTTTTCTTCACTACTGGCACCTAGGGGCTTGCACGGATTACCTTCTGCTTTGAAATTAAAGAAAAACCAGAAGATTTAAGAGAGAATCGTGAGAAATCCTCTCTTCAAACCCCTAACACCTGCTCTGAGCTGGCATTATTTTTTTCAGTAGTAAGGGCAGCTTTGCTTTGTGCGCTGTCCTCTAAGCATTGAGAGGGAACAGGAAATGACCTCATTAACATCCGGTTGGCTACTTTAGGACACTCATTGTTTTCGGCAATAGAGCACCTGAGCCTCTAGTGGGCGCTAGTCTGGCACTAATGGCCTCTAGTGCCGTTTGCTTTTCATTTATTCGTTTTTTTGTATCCCGCATTTTCCAAAACATGTTTAGTTCAATGCGGCTTACATTGTAATGTATGTAGGAAAAACTAATTCTTAATGTAGGACTCGACTGTCTAGTGAACGGAGTTCACTAAGAAGTGATTATAAGGACACACCTCTTCCTGTACATTTTTTTAACTCATCAGCAGATTTTTGATCTGTTGTTATGTTTTGTTATTGATCATGTACCCAAAAATGAGAGGGAAGAAGATCCTGTCCAACAGCTGCTGCAGAAAAGAACAGGGATAGAATTTTCTTTGGAGGATTTTAGAACCCAGCAATCTCAATATTGTGATTAAATGGAGATGTTTTTTTTTTTTTTTTTTACATTTTATTAGACATATTTTGAATGAATAAAGAGATTTTTTAAATTAACTATTTCATTGATTATGTGATTTTTGATGCCTGTCCCCCTGTAGGATGTGGTAACAGTGGTTAGCATATCTGGGTTTAAAAAAGGTTTTTACAAATTCTTGGAGGAAAAGTCCATTGTCTGCTATTGAGAGAGACACGGGAAGCAACTGCTTGCCCTGGGATTTGTAGTATGGAGTGTTGCCACAATTTGGGTTTCTGCCAGGTACTTGTGACCTGGCTTGGCCACTATTGGAAAACAGAATACTGGGCTAGATGGACCATTGGTCTGACCCAGTATGGCTACTCTTATGTTCTTATGGGTGCGAGGGAAGCGGCTGCTCCCCCAAACAGATTTTGAATAAAATGGTGTCTATGCAGATCAGCCTTTCAGCTTCACACTGATGCCTATTTTACAAAAGGTCTGCTCTCCCTGGCATCAAAACCTGGCTATGCTTCTGGTTAGAGCATTTTAATGTGGACTGCCAGGGAAAATGTAAGAACTTGTACAAGTCACTTGGGAAGAGGGGTTGTCATTACAGATGAATTCTGAGAAAGGGACAAAGCTCCTAATACATCAGACTGAGAATTATAGGGGGTCTTTTACTAAAGGTTAGCTGGAGTTATCTGCAGCAGGTCCCATTTTATTCCAATGGGCCCTGCTGCAGATAACTCGAGCTAATCTTTAGTTTAAAAAAAACAACCCATAGTGAGTTACTGCCTTAAGAGGTGAACTCCAGGAAACAATGATGCCCTCAGCCTGGAAACTTCTGTCCTTCCTAGAAGAACTTGATTCAATTCTATCAACTGTCCAAGTGTCTTGCTTATCAAAACCCACCTCCCATTACGTCCACAGAAAGGGCCCACGATGCATCTGTATAATGTGCTGAATCAAAGCAGGTGATGGGACAGATCTGTGTTCATGGTTGAGAAAGCTGCTTCCCCCCCCCCCCCCCCCCCCACCGCACAACAAATATCCTTCTCAGCTCTCCCATACACTGAGTCCAAAGGGCAGAGAATCTCGAGAAGTTACAGCTTGCAATAACCTACAAGAGGGGGAGCTCTAGAAGTCTATGCAGGGAAAATCGATGCAAAAGTATCAGCCTCCCAGTATTGCTAGGACAAGGTGTTGCTTATTTGTGATGGGAGCTGATGTTTGAGCTCCAAGTTCTTCAGGACACAACTTCCCCCAATAAATAAACGGATACTATTCAATAGATAGATAGATAGATAGATAGATAGATAGATAGATAGATTATAGATAGAGTTTTAAATGCCTGAGCATGGGATAGAGAAAGAAATACAGAGAGGATAAAGTAAGGTAGAAAGAAATGGCAAAGAGTGATTAAAAAAAAAGTACAAACAAACTAGGCACAAAAAGAGATAGAAAAAGAAGGGAAGGGAGAAGAAAGACTGGAGGGATACTGATGAAATAAGGTAGAGAGCACAAGAAATTAAATATATAAATAAGAATAAAGCTTTACAAGCAGTACGATAAGGACAGACAGAAAAGCATCTTTTCTGAAATGCTATTCATTTTGCTTTAAAGGCTATCTAAGGCACCTTACCATCACCCATGTTCCTGAGATTTTCTGTAGTGTCCAGTCTCCAGCCAAGGTACCGATGTGAGGCTGAAAGACTGATGTGGCAGCCAATTAATTGGAGACAAACTGCATTAAACATTAACGAGCCTAAGGTAATATTTCCCTTGGTCACATGGGAAGCAGGAGTTTTGATGGAGATTTTTGGAAGTAGGCAGGAGCTGCCTCTTTTATTTGGCTCAAGTTCTTTCTGCTCCTTTAGAAGCCTGAATGATAACATCATTTATGTGAACTAGTCAAAATGGATCAGAGATTAACCTGAATTGAGGCTCTGCAAGGGAAGGTAAAGCGAGCAGTGGTGTAGGGGGAAATGTAGGGGGGAGAATGGAGGGCCAATGAGGGCAGCAGCAACAGGATAAGTGAGGATTCAGATTGAGGTAATTATACTATATATATTGCTAAAGTAATATATAAATTGGTTAAAATAAAAGTGGGATAATTACAAAATAGAGATGATAACCAACTATAATATATAATTACAGGATAAGAATAGACAAGAACAAGAAGTCTTCAGGCAGTGACGTAGGGGAGGAGTGGGGCACTGAGAGCAGTGTATGTGAGGAATATTAAAGGTACACTGTCCTTTTTATTGACAGGGAACTCAGAATTTGTTGTCCAAAATAATACAAACTACAACAAAATATAGGACCTAAAGTGCGCAATGTGCGAATTAACATGCGCAGTTAATGTATGAACGTGTGACTGTTACCACACTGGCATAGCGAGGACTGAATGGGCCCTGGGCAGAAAAATTATGATGGTCCCCCAAAAACAGCCATACTGGGTCAGACCAATGTACATCTAGCCCAGTATTCCATCAGTAGCCAATCAGGTCACTAGTACCTGGCAGAAACCCAAACAGTTATAAGTGAAAAGGGAACAAAAGATCTTGCGAAGTTGGGAAAAAATAAATGCAGCTAAAGCAAAAAATGGGAAAAAGGGAACGGAGGCATGAGAGTTACATCAGTGGCCAGGTTATTAGATCTCCCATAGCGTTCAGCTATCACAAACCCTTGAACCTACTGTATAGCATTAATTACTTGCCAACCGAAACCCAACCCTCAAAGCTCTTCAAAAGAAATTTTTATTTTCTATCAATATTTTATTAATCAAACTAAAAAATCATGTAGAAAATTTATTTGAGGAAAAACTCTCATGGCAATCTTCTAATCAAATTTACAACATACTAAAAATTGTATAATCGGTGACTACTTATCTGCATTAGCAGACTCAGCACTAATCAAAGAAATCTTCCACTGCTCTCCCCCTCCCCCCAGGTCCAGCATCACTCTCTCTCTTTTCCTCCCCACATGCCAACATGTGGCTGTAGTTCCCCCCCCCCCCCCCCCTGGTCGAAATGCTGAGTGGGTTGCTGGCAGAGGCAGTGATGAAAACAGACTGCCTCTGGCTGGCCCATCTAGGATCTTTAGTTTGTGGTGCCCCGCCCAGGGGAAGTTACATCATAGAAGCAGGATTCCTCAACAGGACCTTGACAAGGCTGGCTGGAGGCAGACTGTTTGGATCGCTGCCTCTGCCAGCAACCCACATGCATTTGGAAGACCTTTTTTTTTGGGGGGGGGGGGGGGCTACAGAGAAGCTGGACTGGGGAACGTAGAGGAAGGGGGGTCGCCGGACCTGAGTGTGTGTGTGTGTGTGTGGGAGAGTTCAACTGTAGGCAGCCCCTACCACTAGGCACACCTGGGCATTTTGCCAGGCTCACTCAATGGTAGCTATGCCTCTGCTGACGTGACAGCACATGTGTTAACTGCACGCTGTTAGAAAATGGGAACTGGGTGGTTATGGACAAAGAATAGGCATGGACTGCACATTGCATTTAGTGCATGGTAATTACCCTGAATAAACCTAACACATGGTAAAGCAGTTTTCTGCAGGGTAGATGTTGGGCCCATTCCCAACAGTTACTGCACAGCCTTTGCACTTAGTGGGGCCCTTTTACAGAGCGGTGGTAAGCCCAACGCGTGCTTACTGCTCACTCTTTCGGGGCTACCACCGGCCAACCCAGCAGCCAGCAGTAGTTCCACCCACAGCATGCGCCATTTCTGTGGGAAAAGACCCCCCCCCCCCCCCCCCCCGGGAAATGGCTAGTGCGGTGGTAACCCAGCAGTATTCAGGCATCACTGCGTGCTGCCCGGTTACCACCTAGTTAACGCTGGAGCCCTTACCGCCACCTCAATGGGTGGCAGTAAGGGCTCCCTGCCACATGGCCATGCGGTGAGAGTTATCTCATTGTGTGGCCATTTTTTTTAATTTTACTGGCTGCGGGAATAAGGGCCCTGCCGCGTGGGAAAAATGTTCCCTGCCACTAGCGCAGGGCCCTTTTTCCTGCAGCTTAGTAAAAGGACCCCAATGTGCGCAAATTTTTGCAGTTAATGTTCAGCAAGGAGAAAAGCTTTGCTGCATTTTAGTAAATAGGCCACTTAGTTTCCTTGCCTTCCTGCATTTTAAACAACATTTAAAACAACAGTAAATTAAAAACAAAGCACAACAAAAGGCTTTTGCAGCACAAAAGAGGTACAATCAATAGGTCATCTGAGGATATATGCAATGCACACAGGGAGAGAGGCAGTGTGCACCACACAGGTTATGGAGCTCTGGTTTGAATATTCTGATCTCCATCTCTCCATGGACCATTCTTCCTAGAAATGTATATACCAGGCAGATTTATGTACTCTCATTGCAGTGCATGCTCAATGACAGGACAGGGGAAGTACCATACTCCTCCTGCTTGGTCTCTCGAGTCCCGAGCTTTCCTGGGCTTGTGCACTGGTGCCATTAACCATTCCAGCTGTGTTTCTGTATTAAATGGGAACCATTCACATCTGAGCTTGACTTTTGACAAGTAAAGAGAAACCATTTGGGTCTTAGATAAGATTGCAGTCCAATGGATTCAGGCTGCAGGTTCCAGTGGTAGTAAGACCTCCAATGTCTGGGTCATGCTGTCAGTGATATGGCACTGCTCAATGTCCCTTTGTTTTTTATGTACAACCTAGAAGTATTTCGTGCCAAACTCTTGCACTGATTGAAAGCCTCTGCCCCCTGCAGGAGGTTAATGAATAGCTAGTGAGGTATTAAGTACTTCATGTTCTCCTAATGAATAACTAGGCAGTGTGTGCCAGAAAGGAGAAGGGAAAAAAAGAGGAGGAGTGTGAGAGGGATCAAATATGAGAATACTGAAGTGACTATTCCAGTATTCCAATCGATTGGTTACATCCTATTTTTATAGGGCTAAGTGGGAGAAGGCCTTTTTTGGATTGCTGTATCATTGTGGAACTCCCTACCAAAAGAACTGAGAGTAGAAGTAAATTTTAAAAAATGTAAGAGTTTACTAAAGACCTATTTTTTAAAAATTGGCTTTTAATATTACTTTAAATTATGTTGGCAAAATTTACTAGCGACTCTGTTTCATGACTTTCAGTTTGCATCTTTTTATCTGTTTTATTGTTATGATTGATTCTTGTGTGATTGCAATTAGGCTTTCCTATAGATTACACGGAGTTGCTTTCTTATGAATAATTTGCGTATTTGTCTTTTTGTAAACCGCCTTGGTCTAGTAAAACATAAAGACGGCAGGAGCCTTATGTTCTGATCTTAAGAATCCCACAGCACCAGTCACAAGAACGAGACCAACTGTCTATAGAATTAAAAACACAAAAAAAGGTAAGATATGCAATACTGAGTCAGACCAAAGATGCATCTAGGGCAGCACCATCTCCGACAACACCTTGTCCTGGTCATTAAGATGCCCCCCCCCCCCCCCGGCAGATCCTTATTTTTTGCAGTTCCCTTCCCAGGGAGGGACTTCTCTAGTAATTTGTCCTAACCTCTTTTAAACCCAGATATGTAAAATGACTTGACCAAATCATCTGGTAATGTATCTCACAGCTTGATAGTTGGTTGAATGGAAAAATATTTTCTTCTAATGTATTTCAATCTTCTGCTTGTTAGTTTTCTGGAGTCTCCCCTAGCCCTGGTACAACCTGAAGGATTAAGTAAGAAAGATGTGGATCAGGATATAGCTACAACCCATTTTGGATATTATAATTTTCTCTGCCCAATAGCTAAGCTAAAATCCAGAATCTGGAGATACTTCATTCATGAAAATTAACCATGGAAAGACATATTAACATAGAGGCTACAAACACTTTATTTTTCAATTGAGACACCTCTGTGCAAATTTTTTAATTAGCCTGATTTTACCAAGATAGTCTCTAAGTTGGTCATTTTCAGAATAGACTAATGTAATATACACTGGACCTCCATGGAAGTCCATGTCTACACAGCAATTCATTCAGAATTCCACTGCTGCTACTAGGAGTCTTACTGGAGCCAGTCAAGAGGGTATTTAGTGTTCTTTGTTTGAAGTCCCTCCACTGGCTACAAATTATTTTGGGGGCACAGTTTAAACTGTTGGTCCTAGGCTTTAAATCAGTATTTCACAAGGGTGTTTAATTAAATATGAGTGTTCATGGATGGATTGCAGCCTTCTACAGGGCATTCGTTGAAAATCCTCTCAGCTGTACTTGGAAGAAGTCGCCCATCAGGTGTTTTCCTGAGCCGCTGGTCTCCCTGCTGAAATAAGGCAGTTGCAGACAGATGATCAAAAGCCCCGCACTGTTCCAAACTGTGCTCTAAAATAGCGCTGAAACAGCGCAGGGCTTTACCACACCAATGATCAGAGATAATTGCATGCAAATTTAAGCACACAATTATCTCTGATCATGGGGTAGAAGTGCGGGAGAATTGTGCCTGAGCAGCACAATCCTCCGGCACTTGTTTGACAGGTCTGGGCTGTCAAAAGCCCAAACCTGTCAAACACAGGGGCTGGAGGTCCATGGGACCACCATGCCCCAACAACCCCTGCCCCGAGCAATGGGGGCTGGAGATCCGGCGGCCCTCCGGTCCCCCCAATGATCCCCCCCCCCAGGTTCAGGGAGGACTGGAGATCTGGTGGGTCCAATGGCATTCCGAGGGGCGCTGACACCCAGGGCGGATCGCCAATGCGCCCCGCCCCCCCGGGTGCAGCGACCCCCCCATGCAGCGCAACCCCCCCCTGGTGAAGAGTCACCCCCCCACCCTGGCGAAAGAACCCCCGGGTGCATGCCACTGGGGGGTGCCGCGCGCCGGTCAGCGTTGTTCGTTTCCATGCTCCCTCTGCTCCGGAACAGGAAGTAACCTGTTCTGGGGCAGAGGGAGCATGAAAATGAATGACGCTGACCGGCGCGCGGCACCCCCCCAGTGGTGTGCACCCGGGGCGGACCGCCCCCACCGCCCCCCCTTGGTATGCCACTGGGTGGGTCTCCAGCCCCCCCTAACTCCCCTCAACATATGCAACCAGTCCCTGGTGGCCCAGTGGGTGACCAAGCCCCCCCCCCCCCCAGTGACAGGGGGCTGGAGGTCCGCTGGACCACCGGTCCCCCCCAAAAGCCCCCCCTCCTAGGTTCAGGGAGGGCTGGAAATCCGGTGGGTCGCCAGCCCAACCCCCCAGCAAAGGGTCCCTGGTGGTCCAGTGATCAATCCGCCCCCCCCTCTCCCTGCCTACCCACCTCCCTCTCCCTACCCCCCTACCTTGTGGGTCGGAGGAGGGAGGTAGCCTGCCTCCTTCCTCTTCGTGCGACGCCGCAAAATGGCGGCGCCCAGCCCTGCCCAGTGTATCCAATGTATAAGGGACCCTTATATGGTGTGTAGTTATGCCCAGCGCATCCCAGGCTTTTGAAGATTAATTCTTTAGTTAATTGCCTCAGGTACAAACTTAGATTGTGAGCCCTCCTGGGACACAGAAATATCCAGAGTACCTGAATGTAACTCACCTTGAGCTACTACTGAAAAAGGTGTGAGCAAAATATAAATAAATAAATAGTTCTCTGTGTTATTTAGTTGAGTTGCTATTAGCTATTTTCACTATTTGTATTTCCAGGTCATTCTTTTTTGTTATTCATAGCTTGTTTTATTTGTGTATTTTTTTTATAAAGTGGAAATGATTGTATCTGCATATTTGACTGCTTTTTCATGCTTACCACATGTAAGTGGATAGACATGTAGCCACAAAACCTTTTAGTATTGTGTAATTGGATGAATTTCTTCAAAAAGGCTGCACACAAAGCCAAATGAATGCACACACATGCACACTGCATCCTCCTCTTGTCTTCCAACTGGTTGTTTTGTGTATCAAGGCATTGCACACTCTATAACAGCCCTGTACTCCTCCCCCCTCCCCTTTCAAGGCTCTGATGTGTACCAGGGAGCACACACCCTCACCCTCATCCCAGACTGTGATGTGGACCGAGTAGTGATGCACACATTCTTAATGTTGCATCTACTCTCCAGATGTTAAACAGACTTTTTCAAAGCGTAAATTCACTTACATTGTAGAATTCTATTGAGGCAAAAGGCAGGTACAGTGCTGGCTACCACAAAATAAAATGAGTTAACAGAAAAACAATATAACTAGTTGGTTGAAAGAGACAGTGTGAAGCTCATATCCTACCCAGAACCCTACAATTTGTGAGAGGTCAGGGTACAACTGGCTCTGCTACTAGGTTAGCTACGTAGTAGTCTGAGATGCCAGAACTTGGGGGGGTGGGGTTAGAAAATGAAATACAGCAAGTAAAGCTGGTCCAGTGGAGCAGCATGGCTTGTGGTGATCCCTAGCCTATACCAGCCGAAGAGAGAGTTGAATCATCTGGGCAGTGCAGTGGGAGCCTACATCATAGCTCCCTGCTGCTTTACTTCCTTTACCATACAGCTGGTGTCACAAGTATATTATGTTTGACTTGCCTGGTTGCAGGACCAGCGCTTTTTGATACCAAGCTCATGATGCACAAGACGTGCAGATTCCAGGAACATGCATTATGAACATGATTGTGCTACAAGCTTTAAGGTGGAGGGGGGGGGGGGGGGGGGAAGAGCAGTGGAGAACAGTCAGGATCAGTGGGGTGGGCACAAGGTTGATCTATCTAGGCCCCTCAGTACCCTTGCACCAACCGTAGGTCAGGGCTGCTGCACACATGGGATAGTCAGACATTATCTAGGCAGCTGCTCACCTCTTCAGCTGATCATATACAATGGCTCTGATGCTGATACAGGGCTTGTTACCAGTAGACTGGGAGTGTTCACACCAGCCCTAACCTTAGGATACAAAGCAAACAATCAACAACAGAGATTGCTCCATGGGAAACATTTCAGGATGTTCACAAATCCACTTCAGGTCTTTTTTTCTGCTTATTTCTGTATCCAAGTGCATTATGGCTCAAATTCCCTTAGTCTGTTCCTGTGCCACAGCTGGCCAGAAAAAGGCTAATAAGATCCAGGAAGGAAAGACATGCTGTCTAAGAGAGAGGCTGAGCTTGGCAATGGATGTGACTTTCAATCAATGCTTAAACATATCACGCCTAAAAAAATTCATGCTGAAAAAGAATACACCTAAATTTGGGTGTGGTTTACAGAATACACCGAGCAGCTGTCCATGTGACTAAATTAGGCGCGGACTGGGTGTATTGTATAACAATGCAGACAGATTTTAGAAATGCCCATGACCCACTTATGGCCACACACCCTTTTCAGCTATGCACATTACAATTTATGCGCATCACTTTACAGAATATGCTTAGTTGTGTGCGCAAATTCTAATTAATACTTGTTAGTTGACAATTATCAGCGCTGATTTGCTTGTCAACTAGAATACAACTGGATTTGCACATGCAACTTAAGACGTGCTAGATAGAATCCAGGGGGAAATGCTGTTGGTACGTCTGTAATCTCTCACACCTTCTTGTGAAGCTGTAGCATGTTGACAGTGAATCACAAGCATGTACATCCAAAAACATGTTGATACTCAAAACCCTACAGAGAGGAAGCCTATGTAAACCTGAGATTGAAGGCAGAATTATTCTGGCTGATATTCAAAGCGAGTTAACCAAACAGAAATGCCTGTCGACCGGTTAACTCACTTGGTCACAGTTATCAGGTCATTTTCAATGCCACATAATCAGTCATCCTCTCTGAAAATGACCAATTGAAAGCTGGTTATGTCAGGGGCATTCCGGGGGCAGAGTCTAGTTAGGTCCCGATATTTAGACCTAACTGATTGGGTTTAGTGTATAAATAGGACCGCATAAATAGCTTTCCTATCTTTATTTTATTTGTTGCATTTGTATCCCACATTTTCCCACCTATTTGCAGGCTCAATGTGGCTTACATAGTACTGTGATGGCGATCGCCAATTTCGGTAAGAGAAATACAGAGTGGTTTTGCGTTTAAAGTTCATAAGTGACAGAGTAAATTAAGTATTCAAGGAGAGTTAAGTTTTGTCCAGTTCTGGTATGAGTTTCGATTGTGTTGCAGGGTTCAGGTGTTTAGGTTGAATCATTCTGGTATGTCTTTTTGAACAGGTTATCTGCTAACCCATGAGCGGTTAAACCTGAATATTAATTTAACTGGTCATGTGCTAGCTGGCTTAAAAAAAAAATTCAATGCTGAAGCCTGCACAGGGCCCGACCTTGCATTTCTGATTTTAGCACTGGTGGCAGACAAAAAAAACTCTGTCCGCTGGCGGCTGAATATCGGCCCATCTGTCCTTAACTCTCTATATGACCTCAGACAAGTCACTGTGGGGGCAATACTCAGAGGATGGTAGTCTGCATTTTTTGCTGCCCTAAGTTAACCAGATAGTTACTGAATATCAGTAGTGCTCAGGTAACTCCCAGGTCTACCCTGACTCCAGCCTCGGTCCAGGAGAGTGCCGCAACAGTCAGACAGGGTGCTCGGCTCCACTATCTGGTTATGTGCCAGTGAATATCCTATGGAGACTCAGTCAATGATCTCCCAATCTCCTACCCATTAACTAGCACCGAATATCGACTCCTCTATTATCCAGTCCTGAGGCCTTGCCATTGACTCTCTGTCAAACCTTAAGACTGTCCTGTTAGTTCCCTGTGCAAAGTAATACAATAAAAGTAATCAGTTTGGCTATGCTGGGGGGGGGGGGGGGGGGGGGGGGGAGAGGGGTGAATATGGTTAGGAAGTGGGGATGAATGAGCATCTGAATTTTCTGAAATTTTATTTTGAACTCTAAACTGTCAGTAGCACTGGCTTCTCAAAATTGCTGCCATTTTTGGCAACAACCAGATACCACTGTTACTGCAAGCATCCAGAATCCAGCAGGTCCTGTATTTGGGAACTCTCCTCTGTCTCTGTGGAGTACTAAAGTAAAATCCCACCAGAACCAGAACCTCAAGTGACAGTGCATTACAATACTCCTGAGGGAATTCTGTAGCTTTGTGAAATAACATTTCTTCTGTAGTAGTTGTAATTCACTTTCACTATGACTCAGAAACAGTGATTATGCTGTTATTTTTAAGTAGTGTGCAAAATGTTTTAATGCATTTTGTGCAGAATATTTAAATTTTTTTTTTGCAGAATTTCAACAAGACTAAATATAGTATTCCATCCTGGAGACCTTATTGCTGAAAGGACAGTGAAAATGTGGAGACAGTACTGAGAAAGGAAACCACTGTAGTTCACAGCCTACATCAAACGTTTATAGTAGGAGAATTAGGGGGAAAGTTATCAACATGGGCTACTGTTAACTCCAATTATTAGTAATTAGGTCTTGCTGCATAAAAAGGGACCTGTGCTAAAACAGCACGAGTTAATGGTAAAATAACTCGTCTTAACAGTAACCCACATTAACAATTACATCCCTTACAGACTTAAAACAAGTAAACAGCAGAGGAGAGATATGATGAGACATTTCAATTCCTTATAATGCACCAAAAGCAAATCTTTTTCAGAGAAAAGAAAATTCTTGGTCATGATATCTGGCTCCAAGGAAATCAACTGAAGAGAAGCATTAGAAAATATTTCTTCACAGAAAGGGTGGTGGGTACTTGGAATGAACTTGCACTGGAGACGTTGAAGAAAAAAAAACACTAATAAAAGTTTAAAAACTGTGCAATAATCACAGAAGACCCCTAGTTAAAGTGAAGGGAAACCCATAGAGCAACTGGAGTCAAGGGCACTGCATCAGGAATGAAACTGGGTTGACTAGATGAACCTTTTTGACTAGTCCTAATCTGCTAGCATTGGTTTTTAAAATTTTTTTGCCCACCACTGGCCTTACCCTAGCTATTTACTGCCGGGTCATGTCCAGGCACCAGCACTACATATCTGGGTATACGCGACCGGTTAAAACGTACGTGGCTAAGTGCAATGAATATCAGCACTTAATTGCATTAATGCAGACTCCACCCCTGGACTGCCCACAAAATAGCCAGTTTTGGCTTAGACGCTAACTGGGCATAATCAGCAGTACTATCTAGTTAAGTGCCACTGAATATACCTAGTTAGCAGCAGACAAGTGATTTAAATTGCCAGGAGCCCATATTGTCCCCATAATGTGTGTGAATATTCAGCAAGGTCTTAGCCACAGAAACATGTGCAAATAAGTTATCAGTATACCTTTATGTGGACATTCAAAGATATATACACATAAAGATAAGGAATATCTTATCTGTAGATATGCTTATGCCAATCTCTTTAGGCCTGCTAATCCTGCGGCTGAATATCACCTTTAACTGGCTAACCATAAACCGCACCCCTGAATGCTCCTGGCTTTTCTTAATATCTGCCTGTTTCTGTGTAATCTGAATTCTGTGCTCTGTGACTGAAAGAATGTGGCAACAGCCTGGCTGTGCCTTTTGAACTGAAGATATACACTTCTTTAAAAAGACAATTAAAATGAAGCAATGCCCTTCAAAACAGACATGGAAAATAGCTGGTATGCCCACCAGAGGGCATTTACTCTGTGTTATTGCCCAAGTGGGAGCTCTTGTTCAGGCAGTGTCTCACTGGGATTGTTGATGGCTCTTTATCCTGAGGAAGGGTCAGAGTTGCTTAGAGTCTACCTCACACCTGGAAGACTTACCCACATCTGGGACCCCAGCAAGATTCAGAGCTGCTTACAATCTGCCTCATACCTGGAAGACACACCCCCTGCCGGGACCCTGCTTCTTTCCTTTGGCTAATCAGCTCTGCGGTCTCTCTGAGATTGTCTGGTGGGACTCTGTGAAGAGATCTTATAGGAGTTCATGTGACGTAGCAAACCTGCGGGCTGGCTTCCTTAGAAAGTTTCAAGACTGTGGAAGCAGTGAAGCGTAAAAGTCTTGGGAACCTGCAGTGAAAAAAACCCTGCTGTGAAAGAAACATAGGTCAAGGGGCAGCTGTGTCCCATCAAGAAGAGGTTGGAGGTCAAGAGAACATGTTTATGACATCAGGGTCCTTAGTAAAACTGATAACATAGTGTAACCAAAGCACTAATGGTTTACACAGAAATCCACAGTGATTGCAAAATTTTCCTTCCTATGCCAGCCAATATAGATTTTTGTTTGTTTTCATTTAAAAACATTTTTAGTCCCATGTTCATAAGAACATAAGACTCACTATAGTGGATCAGACCAAAGGTCCAACAAGCCCAGTATCCTTTTCCAACAGTGGCCAATCCAGGTCACAAGTATCTGCCATGATCATAAAAAGTAGATTCAATGCCACTTTCTCCAGGAGAAGTCTTTCTTGGATCAGAGTTGGCCATATATATTTATCTAAATGACACATTGAAAATACGACTCTTCCATGTGTTTCAGCCAATGGGAACTGATCTTTCATTCTACAGCAGAAAGGCCATAGCTACAAACTGTGAATCCTGGAGAAGTATACTGGTGGCCATACATTACGTGTGGGTCCTGAAAGCACGGATCCAGATGTTGTAAACACTTTCTCCATAGACACAAAATGGGAGAAACCTCTCAGTACACGAGGCCCTTCCTTTTAAATTTTCCAAACCAGGCTAGAACCTTAGCCAGAGGACTAGCAGGTCACATATGATCCAGTATGTGTCAGGGTTGCTTTGTTTCCTCACACTGGGCTGCCCATTGGTTATGGTTAGGTTGACAGTTAGTTTGCAGTGCATGCCATTTCCATGATGTTAATGCATCAGCAATTCAAGGACAAAGCAGTGAATGAATAGACTCTTATGTACTTCAGTAGTGCTGGCAACATAATTTAGGAGAAAATGTACAGACTACAATCTCTTAACATTCCATTTCCTAAAGCATAAAGACAGCAATTTTCCAAAGCCATTTACCCATGTAAACTGTCAGAAAACTGCCAGCCCTTTCCATGGGTGCAAGTACAAGCAGGGATCAATAACACATACACCTCTACTCATAGAAAAACGTAAGTGGGCATAGGTCAGGAAAGGCAGTCACATGCATCATTCTGCATTTTCAAAATACATTATAGTTTATTACCAAACAAGATCCAGGTGGCTTACAATAATAAAAATAAATCAGCAAAAACTCCAATATACATAATAACTAATACACAACAAAAAACAAAACGCACAAACATACAAATGTGCAAAAATCTACAAAGTCTCTTCAGAATTTCTGAGGTGATAGTATGGGGTAGGAGAACAGTGCTTGGACCCAAAAGCAACCCGGAAAAAATGTGTTTTCAACATAGCCATAAACGTCTTCAAATTTTTTCCACACCAATTCCACAAAACTGGAGCCAGCCAAAAAAGGCACCAGTTCTGGTAGGGGTTAAGCAAGCCTTGGAGGAACACAGAACCAACAATGTAGACGAGACAGCTGAGTGAAGAACCTGTCCTGGGACATATGCTTGAATCACGACCACCAAGTATGGAGGAACTCCCTCAAGTATGGAGGAACTCCCTCATGCAAAGCCTTATAAGCAAGGGATAAAACCTTGAACTTGATCTTATAGGCCACTGGAAGCCAGTGAAACTTTAGAAAAAGATCAGGATGTCATGATCATTCCTAAGTAACCCAGCCAACAACAGGATTCCTGCATACTACAAAGCCTGTAAATGCTTCACCAAAAGCTGTGAAACACCACTACAGACCATATTCCCGTAGTCTAATCATGATATAAATAAGGAGTGCAACAGAGAATGTAGTAGAACTTCCTCAAGGTAAGGATGCAAGGACTGAAGCAGCTGAAGCACATAAAACCTGGAGTGCACCACCCATGAACCCTGAAGATCAAAACGTAAGTGGGAATTCACTAGAATCTCCAAATGCTTAAATGAGGCAGCAGTTGGGAACTGTCTTCCAAATAAAATAGACTACAATGATGGAAGAGGAAGATGACCAACAAGACAACAGGCTGTGTTTTTTTCAACAATCAAAACCAACCTGTACTTTTAAACAGTCCTGCAAAGGAATAATATCTAGAGTATAGGAAAAACTGTAGCTGAATATTAAGATGTCATCCACATATACCTAAACACCCACGGCAAATATTTGAATCAATGAAATTGGGAGAGCCAAAAACATGTTATTTAACAGGGGAGATAAAAAAGATCCCTGACGGTCCACACATAGGAGGCCCTGCTGGGAAGAACAGGTTGTCCCATCCTGCGGAACAAAAGTACAACCCTCCAAAAAGGACTTAAATCATTGCCAAACCTGTCCAGCAAGGCCTACGGAAGTTAGTCTAGAAAGCAACAATTGATGAGCCAATAAATCAAAGGCAGCACTCAAATCCGGTGATATTGCCTGGGCTATCCTGCCTGTATCCAAGGCACTATGGACATCATTTAGAAACAGTGATAACAAAGTCTCTGTTCCATGGCCTCGACGAAATCCTGATTGCACTGGGGGAAGTGTCTGAACCCTCTCCACATGATCTTCCAACTGTGCAAGGACCAACCTCTCAGGAACTTTCACCAGTACTGGTGGGGATGGGAATATCTTTCAGTAATTCATCCTCCTGGAGTATAGGTTGTAGATCTCTTATGATTTTCCTCAGTTTTTCCAGCTCTGGATTGTATGTCACCGACAGCCACCCAACTTAAAACACAAGCTAATCAGAAGTAAACTTCCATCACAGACTGAAAAGGAACAGAAGGGCACACTTCCCTGTAATTTATCCAGTTGTAAACTATGCCAAAATATTTCACAGGACCCCAAAGTCATCCACAAAGGAAATATATTCAACATAAAGGGATCTTTCACTTGCTCATCTTCCAATGTGGTATATATCATTCAGTGTAAAAAATGTAATGAAGGATGCTATATTGGAGAAACAGGCAGGATGCTTAAGACAAGATTCAATTTACATAGACATCACATGAACAATACTGGTGCCAGTAGGGTTCCCACGCCTGTTGGTCAACATGTTACAGGACCAGGACACTGTACCAGTGACTTCACAGTGAGAATCCTGAAAGATAACTTTAAAACCATACAAGAACGTAAGACCTTTGAAGTCAGAATGATTGAATATTTTAACACCCAACAGAAAGGACTTAACAAGGATCTGGGGTTCCTAGCCCATTATAAACCATAAAGCTGTATGTCTCTGTTGATCACCCTCCCCTCACCTATCCACACCCATCCTGTTAGAATATCAATGATAAGCTTTGATGTCCCCATGCATACCTCCTACCCACCCCCATCCTCCCACCCTGTCAGACTGTCATAGTAATGCTTGAATGTTTTCACTTATATACACTGTCAGCTAGCACATTTGCTTATTTCCGATCTGAGGAAGAAGGGCGACCTTCGAAAGCTAATCAAGAAATGTATTAAGTTATGTCCAATAAAAAAGGTATCATCTTATTTTCTTTTCCATGTTTTATTTTGTTTGATTTCTATTGATATCCCAAAGAAGACAATTCTTGTTTAGCTAGGTAAACTGGCCTACTTTAAAATTACTCTCCTCAGAGTAGCTGGAAAATAGGTGTGAAAGCCATGCCTTTAGCTGTAGAGAAAAGGAGTGTATGCAGTGGGATTAATTTGGGGATGTAAAAAGCATTGCAGAACGGTATTTTCAGAACCACATACATAGCTTCCCCCCCCCCCCCCCCCCCCCCCCGTTCCTCTACTCACAATAACAGGAAGTATAAAATCCACAGGAACATTTGTGGCCTTATACTTGCACTAAAATGAATTTTCAGGAAAAACAATATGGGGTCAGTATTCAAAACAATCTAACTAGGCAGGAGGGAGGCTCCTGCCCAGTTAAATTATCTATGTGAGGCTATCCGCCAATATTTAGCTGAATATCCACTCTAACTGCCTAAGCCAAAAGTGGCTGTGTTGTGGGCAGTCCAGGGGCAGAGTTGGCACTTATCCCCGGATTCTATATAGTGCGACTTAAGTTGCGTGCACAAATCTGGTTATATTCTGAATTTGCATGTGTAAGTTAGTTAACAAGCCAATCAGTGATAACTGCTGCTTAATCAATTATTGACATTAATTGGCTTTAATTAGAATTTAAACACAGAACTGTCTAAACGTATTCTACAATGTGATGTGTGTAAATTCTAAGTAGCATAGCTGACAAGTGGGTGTGGCCATGGGTGTGGAATCGGCGGGTCATGGGCATTTCACACATCTATGCATGTTGTTAACAGAATACAGCTGGTCTGTGCCTAATTTAGGCAGCGGGATCTACACCACGTTTTACTTGGCGTAACTGCCTGTGACTTAAATTTAGTTGCGCAGACAAGCACTCAGTGTATTCTACAATCTACATGGAAATTTAGGCTTATTCTATAAAGTACACCTAGATTTAGGTGCACTTTATAGAATATTTATTTATTTAGATTTTGCTCGCACCTTTTTCAGTAGTAGCTCGAAGTGAGTTACATTCAGGTACACTGGATATTCCTCTGTCCCAGGAGGGCTCACAATCTAAGTTTGTACCTGAGGCAATGGAGGGTTAAGTGGCTTGCCCAAGATCACAAGGAGCAGCAGCAGGATTTGAACCGGCCACCTCTGGATTGCAAGACCGGTGCTCTAACCACTAGGCCACTCCTATGCCTAGGTGCATTTTATTTCCACATGGATTTTCAGGCACCATATATAGCATTTAGTCCTAACCATGTAAGGTAACTGGGCAAATCGGATCGCAGAAAACGCAGTCCGTCTTTGTCCGGTTAAGGGCTGAATATTGGTCTTAACTGGATAAGTTCCGTCCATCTGTACATATGAGGATATTCAATGCCAGTGAGTAGACCTGGCCCGGTATCAGGACATAAAGCCACCAGTTAAATATTTACCCCTATATATATATAATGTAGTTGCCAAGCTATCTCTAGGGTTTGCACCTGGGTGTCCTACTAAAAATCACCCCTTCCCCATCATTGATGAATATTCCTGGCTCAAACCCCACTAAAGCTAAACTGACCACAGATCAGCTTTGCAGTTCAGCCCATAACTTTCTTACCAAGAAGTACTCTGGCATTCAGTCATTTATCTCCAACCACTTAGGCTATAATTTTTATAGGTGGCTTATCAAATAAAACAAACCATAACCTATAACTGCAAAAAAATCACTTAAGAAGACAGAATCCAGGAGCTCTAGAGATAGATGGGAAAAGATGGGAAGCCAGAAAGGTTGTTCTACACAAGCTTCCTGTCCTTATACAGTCCCAGAAGTCAGCAGAAAGTACTGGTTAATTCCAGTCACAAGGCAAGGAGAACAGGGTCACTAGGAACCTTCTGCAATTAAAGCAATGTTTGGCCAAGTGTTCTGCTGGTTCTGGCCAGCTCCATGCAGTAGCTTTGCCAGCAGCACTAATAAGAGAGAAATGAGTTACATAAAATACAAAACAAGTATCAGGCCAGACACGTTTTAGCATCCCAGTGAGTTATCACTGTCCCAGCTCTACCCAGTACCAGCTGTATCCCAGAGACAGACACGGAGTCTGTTCTCCCAGTACACCATCAGTGCCCTGCCCAATGCCAGGCTAAGCCAAAAACATTTTCTGTGAAGACACGGCATAGCATAGCAATGCTACAGCTGCTCTTTCAAAAAAAAACTCTCCAGACGGAAAAATGGAGCACGTTCTCTGGGTTTTCTGTTTCCACAAACACTGTCATTCATTCTCATTTGCAGTCATATACAAACAGGAATACAGCCTGAGAATGGCTGACAATACATATGACACAATGGGCAAGGTGAACATCTGGCATAGAAAGTACATTTTATTTCATTTCTTTTTCTTTTAGATTTTGGATCACAGCACAAAAGGTTCACAGTTCTGGATCACAGAAGAATGGTTCACATACTGGAAATGAAAGCACAGGGAATTCGTTTTCTCACGTACGTAGTTATGGTTCTAAAACATTCAAGTGTTCTCCGTTTTCTACAGGGATTAATGCTTTCTTAGTTTTTATTTCTCAGTTGATGGAACATACATTACAAATGGTGAGGCCTCTCTGCTCAGAGAGACCCCAAGACAAGCCGGAAGTCAGGCAGTGTATGGGGTTTGGATGCTTTTTTGACTGGCACTTTAAAATAAAACTATGACTGTCAGAGAGGGTGACACAGAGGCACACGGGTGAGCTGGCTCATCCTGGCCTATGTTTTTCAGGAGAGGTCTTATTCATTTCCAGTGCTCCCTTCCTAAATCGGAGCCAAGTTTTTCAATTCAGAAATGCCATATGTCTCTCCACTGGCACCCACTTAGCCTCTTCTCCAGCATATTTATAAAAATGTTTCATTGCTTTTTCCAGGGGCCACTTGCCACCATTCTGCTCCCAAACAAATGCTCCTCTTGATTCATGCCCATGCATTCTGTTTTGTGGATCGACCTGGAGTTACTTTTGTGGTGAAACTCGGGGTGTCTTTCTCCTGAGCCTGGGCTGCAACAGGGAATCTTTCTGTATAGTACAGGATCCCACTTATTCCCTAGATCACCTTCCATACTCTGTAGTGGCTAAAACTGTACAGCATATTTACAAATCAGATTCCCCAGCAGTGAATAGGACATATTCTACTAAAAATCTAGTAGGATAGGAGATGTCTCGCTCTACAGCTCATGTTGCTACTGCATGCTCCTACTAAGAAGGGGGTCCCTTTTGCTAAGTTGTGTTAAGTGCTAATGCATGCCTAATGCAGCAAAAATATGGAATACCGTGAAGCGCACTCAGGTGTCCTGCTATGACTTGCAAATCTGCGTAAGCTAAATAAGTTTTCAGGGGGCGTGTAAGGGGCAGAAAATGGGTGTTCCTGCACTAACCAGTTAGCACATCTACATTACCGTATGCTAACTAGTTAGCGCATAGATGCTGTGGGAGCCCTTACTACCTATAAGATGCGTGGCGATAAGTGTTCATGCAGTAATTTTTATAAATGACCACGTACTAATGGCAGCATTAGCACATAGCCATTAATGCAAAAAAAAAAAAAAAGCCATTATTACAGCCATGGTAAAATTGGCCTTAGCTTGCAGGAATGCCTATTGTTACCGCAGCTTAGTACAAAGACCTCAAGGGGAGCTGCCTATAGAATATACACAGACTAAAGAGATGTTAATAAACTACTGCTATTTTATTATTCTGTTATTTATTTTCTCTTTTTACTTTTGGCCCCTTTATATGGTACTTCTTGTTTATATCGTTCTTGTATAAATCGTCATGCCAATAAAGTTTTCTAGATCTAATAGTGCTGGGTTGTTTCGCTTAAGGGCAACTTGCAAAAGTTAACCTTCCTTTTAGAATTTCAAGACTTACTGAAGCTCTGGTTCTAGTAATGATTTTTGCCAGTCACCCAACTTTAAGAATTGCACTTCCCTGCAGCTGGAATCCGAGGGGCTCTCCAGCTTCACGGAATCTATCTCAGCCTACCAGAACAATCATTTCAGGAAAACAAGCAATATCTTTCCACTCAAACTCTGCTGGGCAAACCCATGTACACACAGATATAGGACTGCTACTACAGAGGGTCTCAGTTTTCCTCCACCATTTGCATACAACTGGCCAAGGAACCAAGGTAGAAGTAATGGCAGAAGAGACAGCCCTTAATACATCAGCAGGTGTTGCTGTGTCTGGACAAAAGAATGACTGCCAACTTACCCAGTTCTCATAAGAACATTTTTAGATCAGTCCTGGTTTTTAACACATCCCCAGTGCCGTGTGGGATTGTAGTCCCCGATTCTAACCAGTGAAATCAGTACTGCGGTCCCGTAATGCATCAGGATAGGACTGTCAGAAATCCAGGACTGACCTAAAATGTCTTCACTGGAACTAGGTAAGTCGCTAGCTATGCAATAGCAGCCTGACCTCCCAGAGCAGACGTCCCGAGGCCTTGAAAGAACTTAAGCCTTACCTCTATATTTTTGCCTGCAGGTAAGGAGGTCATTTACTAACGGTTAGCATACACTATCTATTGCAGGACTCATTTTATTCCTATATTTTTTTTAATATACCTTGTACATTCTGATGAATGAGCAGAATATACACGTTAAAATGTTTTAGTGCACACTGATCATTAGTAAATGGCCTCCTAAGTGCATTCTAGATGTATGCAAACCCTGCCAGTCTATGGCACTGATCAAGGCCAGTCAGAAAGGTGGGCAGTAGGTACTGTTTAGTACAGGAATACTTGTTTCCAGGCATCAGCTGTCAGAGGTTACAGGAGTTGAGCTGCTACAAGGGGAATGGAAGTGTTGATGATTTCTCGGTCATCAGTCATTACAATAGCCTCATGGTTTAAAAAAAAAAACAGACAATCTTATTGTCTGTTATTAATAACCACTAGCCCTTCTTTACAGCACACATTGACTATTAAAGTTTGAAGTCCTACCCTTCTCAGTGAGTAAATCTTGCACTGTAGGCTCTGCTTTTCCAACCACCTCCTAATACCCACTCTATGTGCTCTGCTATCAGCAGAAACTGTCCGTATGCAAGGCTGTGCCACCTCAGACTACACTATTTTTAGATGTTGTTATCTGCGACACTCTGCCTTTCTGGTGCCCAAAAACTCAGGGGTGATTGACTTCCTCTCCCGCCCACTCCCTTAACTGACCTTCAGAATTTCTATATGTTTTTTTTTTAATTTTTTTAAAAACCCACTCCAGGGTATGCTGATTTCCCATACATATGAGTACAATCCCCAAAACACTACATGAAAACAAATACAGTTCAAGGAGTGAGTGGCCAGAAATAACACAAAGGACATCACACAGAGAGCAAACAGACACATACCACTAAGAAGGCACAAGAAGCCAGGCAGTTCCCAGAATGCATTGATGCAGAAATTAAACACTGGTTCAGGCTAGAAGGCGGTGACCTGGAGTTAGTTAGCCCAGCCTTGGAGAATGGAAGAGCAGAGGAACAAGAAGTGGAAGCCTAAAGTCAGTCCTAATCCTCTGACGTGTCTTCACTGATGCATTTGGGCACTGTAAGTGATTATTTCAAAGGGAAGAGGCAGGTGTACAAATCCCACAATACACTGGCACACAAGTTCAGACACCAGCACTGGAGAAGGATTTCCCTGGTAGTTATGGAGTTGGCACAGAATGGTATAGCCCAGTGAGCCCCCCCCCCCCCCCTCTTTCAGCCACGCAGTAAGGTTACCATGTCAGGGCACTTAGATACATAGAAATAAAGGTTAACAAAACACATTGTAACTAAGACTATTTTACTGCATTACAGTTAGCTGTGGATCAACATTTGAGCTTAACATATCAGGATTGTTTGTTGACTTTTCTTCCTCTGTATCTTAATACCAAGAGGGAGTCCCCAAATCCTACAACCTGCAGCATGGAATGAGGGGGGGGGGGGGGGGATGAATCTGCACAGTGTGAATCTGCAGTAAGGAACTTAACAGGTAGATATTTTGTTTCTTCAAAGATTGTACACAAAGTCAAAAGAAAAGACACAGTGTTACCGTCAGAGAGCGGCCCTGGATTTGGGGCACTCGGAGATTGCGGCAGTGCCAGCACAAGGATGCCGGAGCCGCAGCCATCAGGGAAAGGTTATTGCTGAGTCTTGGTAATCTCCAGATAGGCAGTGCATGAGAAAACAATCTTCTTCGCCCAAGTACTAGGTACAGAACTAATTTTCTGAAAACTGAAAAGCTGACAAATGCTTCCAGGTCATCAGGACAGGCTAAGTGCATCCCATTGCATGCTGGGTCTTGTAGGTCTAATTTTCCTCCCCCCCCCCCCCCCCCAAAAAAAAAAATCCAGGCCTGCAAGTCCCAGCATGCAACACAGCTGGAGTTTAGTGATGAAAATACTTCACGAGCTGCTGAGCTTAAGATAGAGAGATGTACGGTAGACCCAGACAACAAAAAAAGTGACATAACATTACACTTTCAGTCTTTACACAATCCCTGGGTGCTGTAATTCTAAGATTCCTTCCAGAACTACTACCAGCTCAAGGTAAATTTGAGGGAGGAGGAGGAGGGTGTTCTCCCATAAATGGCTCACTGTTCTACTAACTTCCTATTGGGTCACCATGCATCTCTCCTTCCTCCCCTAGGAAACTACCTCCTGTTGGTCTGACACAGTTGTGTATGGCTTCACCGGTATTGGGAAAAGAAAGACAACAACGGTTACTAACAGAACATCATCGTCAACAACTATTCCTAGAACTACGGTCATTATACAGCATACACAGACATGAAGGAATTCTGACAGATATGGTACTGCATGTGGGCTCATTGCATAGGAGACCTCCATTCTCCTACTCCCCACAAGGACATGTCGCCCTCTGAAATTCTCTCTTTCTTGTTCTCAGTTGCATTTGTGGTCCAAGGGTCTGTCATCAGGTCTCCGCATCTATGGAAGCCAGAGGGACACAAACAGGTCAGTTTCAGGGGCACCTCTAGGACCACCCACTAAAATGTCTCACACAGCACTCGATCTGTTAAAGGAACAGGTATAGGACAATCAGTTTAATAGCTTCTCGCTCATTAACAACCAGTGCCACTACCAATTAAACACAGTCTCTCTGAACATTTCAAAGGCAGGAATGGAACAGTTCTTAAAAGGAAAAGGTCATGAATTCGTGGAATGGCCTCCTGGTGGAGATGAAAACTGTATCTGAATTCAGAAAGCTTGGGACAAGTACACAGGATCTCTAATGGAGAGGAAGGGATAGCAGATGGCATGGATGGGCAGACTGGATAGGCCATATGGAGGGGCATTTTCGATATGATGTCTAAGTCCGACTTGGGATGTTTTGCAAAAAAATGTCCAAAATCTAAATAGAAAAGGTCATTTTCAAAAACGAAAAGTGTCTATCTTTTTTTCTGAAAATACTGTGTTGAACAAGGTTTTGTGATTTGGACGTTTTGTTTTTTGCAAAACGCACAAAATCAAGCCATTGGGATGTAGGAGGAGCCAGCATTTTTAGTAGACTGGTCCCCCAGACATCCCAGGAGATAAATGGGGCACCCTAGGGGGCACTGCAGTGGACTTCAAAAACGTGTTCCCAGATACATATCTCACCGTTGCTCCCTTAATTTGTCTGCTGAGCCCCCCCAACCCCCCCAAACCCCACTACCTCCAACTATACACCACTACAATAGCCCTTATGGGTGAAGGGGGCACCTATATGTGGGTACAGTGGGTTTCTGGTGATTTTTGGAGGGCTCACAGTTTCCACCACAAATGAGACAGGTAGACGGAGGTAGGGACCAGAGTCCCCCACTCCATAGTGCACTGCACTGCCCACTACACTACTCCAGGGACCTGCATGCTGCTCTAATAGACCTGACTCTAACATCTGAGGCTGTCATATAGGCTGAGAAGTCATATTTTTATTCACATTTTTGGAGGGTGGGAGGGGGTTAGTGACCACTGGGGGGGGTATTGAGTGGTCACCCCTGATTCCCTCCAGTGGTCATCTGATCATTTAGGGAACCCTTTTGTGCCTTATTTGTTATGAAAACAGGTCTAGCTCAAAACGACTTAGTTTTAGTCCTGGACGGTTTTGTTTTGTTCCATTATGGCTGTAAAACGTCCAAGTCTTAGGAACATCCAAATCCCGCCTTAAACACGCCCCGACACGTCCCCTTGTGTTATGAATGCACTTCTGACGGACTTCATAGAAAAATATCTAAAAATTGGTTTTGAAAATATCGATTTGAACGTTTTTCTGGCTTTATGCCACTTTCTAGGTGTTTTTCTCTTTTGAAAATGAGCTCCATGGTCATTCTCTCAAACAATTAATTATTACCTGAATTGGTTATTACTGTACTCTGTTTATCATTAACTTTCTCTTTGCTTCATGTACAATTTCTCATTCATAATAGATTTTCTAAATGTTAAACATCCATAGCTATTCCAGTAAGTTTATGATATTGTATTATAAAATTGGATTCTTACAACAAATTACTTTCTCATGCATTATTCTTTGTTATGCATCCTATACTGTTTATTGTAAGCCACATTGAACTCAAACTTGTTTGGGATAATGTGGGATATAAATGTCACAAATAAATAAATAAATTATCTGCTTTCATTTTTTTTCTATCAGATTGATATTGAAAGTGATTTAACCAACCGGTTAATTCACTTGTGTGGGGCTATCCACTGATACTCAGTGGCACTTAATCAGTTACTACCAATTGAATATCAGTACTAACCACTAAAGTAAAAAAACGACAATTTTGTGAGTGGTCTGGGGGCAGAGTTGGCACTTACATGGATAAGTGCGGATATTGAGCGCCTAACTGCCCCTAGGTTAACCAGACAATCTCACCACATAAAACTCAGTCCAATCTTCATTCAGTTTCGCTTAGGCAGTTAAGTGCTGACTATCACACTTCATAAAAACCTAGGAACCTTATGGGAAATGGCAAGGCTTTCAAGAGGAATAAGACTGTGCTGTTTATTCAAGGTGTCTAGTAATGGGATGAAGGATTTTGGCCTCTAGGGAGGGACGGGTTTGCAGTTATCGGAAAGTGTTTTGAAGGTTGATATTTGACATGCTGTTAATGAAAGAAACATTATGGTCTGAACTGAATTAGATTGGTTGTAAGATTATTTTGAAAACTCCAATAAAAATAAACATTTAAGAACTAGCCAGCCGCATAAACCCAGATATTCAATGCTGATGCCTGGACATGGCCCAATATTGAATATCTGGGCATAACACCAGCAGTGAACAAAAAAATACTGACCGCCAGTGGTTGAATATTTACCTCTATTTTCTTAGAGCTCTGTGTGGGCAGTAAAGTGAGAATAATGTCACCATGGATTGGGACAAGATTGGCTTTCCTTGTGCTCCCACTGAATGGGGAAACACTTCACGTGGACACCATGTACTCCAGGATCAGACAAGAAATCGTAGGGAAAGTCACCTGAACCGTGCGGCAGGTACCAACCCAGCAATTCAAGAAGGGTGAATTCACCTGCACTATGTGGCAGGTACAACCCCCAATGACCCTCCTGGACAGACTTGATGGGTCATGTTGGTCTTTCTCTGTCCTGATTTACAAGGATGCGTAGCCTGAGACCACTCACCTTAGAACTGTACTTCATTTCTCTGCTTTCTGTGCTCCTCGTGCTGCAAAGACAGTGAGACATATGGGACTGAATAATAATTACTCAGACACTGGGGCCCTGATATTCAGACCGTGGGAGATAGCCAGGCTGTCTTCCCGTGGTCTGCGTTGAACCAGGATATTCAATTCCAGACCGTTTCCAGTAACTGGCATTGAATAGTCAGGTTTTTTTTTCAGCCAGTTTGAAAGTAACCGGCTATGTCAATTTTCAGACATAGCCTTGTTATCTTTAAACTGGACAAAGATATACCAGGGTTTGATGTGGCCAAATATGCCCGCCAAACCCGGTTCAAAAATCAGTGGACAGCCGATTATATTGCTTGATATAACCAGTTATCCACCAGCCACCAACCATGGATATTCATCGGAGGATAGCCGGTTATCCCCTGCTGGATATCGGTGGATAGCCAGTTAAGTGCTATTTAACTGGTTAGCATCTGTTCCGACTGGTTAAACAGCGCTAAATATCAGGTGGTGGGTTTGCCACCTTCCTGCAGTACAATGAAAGCGGTTTACAGATTATATACAGGTATGTTCTCCATTGCTAGTGGGCTCACTATCTAAGTTTTGCACCTGAGGCAATGGAGGGTTAAGGAGCTTTAGTGGGAATTGAACCCAGTGTCCCTGGTTCTCAGCTCTCTGCACTTACCATTAGGCTATTCCTTCACACTGCAAGAGCCCAGTATGCTTCCCAATCCAATATACAGAGCTTCCCAAAGTGATTAGTACTAGTATACATTTGTGTCCTGTTTTCTGATGAATGGTCCTTGATTCTGGTGCCATATGACTCAGGGCTCTGTCTCTTTAAGGAAGTCTCTTTGGGCACTTGGCATACTCCGGCTTCCTTCCCCACTACAAACCTTGTCAGGTCCTAAGAAAACATTGGGCCTGATATTCAAAATGGTTTAACTGGGAAGGCGAGACTCCTGCCTGGTTAAATTCTGCTGAGCGTGCGAGGATGGGATATTTAGCGGCACCTAACCAGATGAATATCTTATTTAGCAGCACCTAACCAGATGAATATCTGCGCTGACCCTCGCAGTATTTGCTGGTTAGTTGAGGGGACAGAGTCTCGGCAGAGCTGGGAGTTCTGCAGACAATGGAAAAATTCAGTGCCGGTGTTTTCATAGCTACCTGGACAAGTAAAATTACATAAATAGGAGTCCCAACTTTACCCGGTTAGCTATGTGGATACGGAACTGAATATTTGGTCAAAGACCTGAAGACTATTGTGTGCATGTATGCACTATAAAAAAAAAATACTGTGCCTTACTGAAAAATAGTATGTGCATGCATGCACTATATAAAAATAGTGTGCAGACTTCCTGAAGAATGTCCTCTATTGAAGACTAGTATGTGCGCGCGTGCGTGCGTGCATGCATTCTATAAAAAGCGTGCACTCTCTCTGAAGAGTGCATACTATTTACAACATTACACCTGAATGAAACTTTTTTTTTTAATTCCCGTAAATGACTAAAGAAAATGAAAAGTTGCACCTAATACCTCCACCCTTGCCAAGGCAAGTGGGTTAGTGTGCTGATAATAAAGTGTAGCTCACATATTTAAAATTACAAGTCTGGAAAGTCAAACTAGTGTCAACAAGAGGCAATTCTGTAGAACTAGAACTAGGAGGATGAGCAGATGGAACCTGTTCTACAAAGGGACACAGGTACCTACTTTCCTTTACAGAATGCCTAAGTGGGTATTAACGTGCCTAAAATGTACGTGTGAGAACTTGTCAGCTACAGAGCTGGTATAAGTGCGAGGACCTACATGCATAAAATATGCACATAAAGTGGGAGTCCTGCCTATGTCCTGCCCATGACCTTCTCCCTATATAATCATGTACTGCGTAAGTGAAGAAGGCATTTTCAGAATAGCGCTTAGGCAGAATGCTGGCATATACACGTGTAATGCCAACGAATAATAACAGATCTTAGACCCAACAGTCAATATAAAAGATGTCTTTATAAACTCCGAGATGACCATGTTTCATATGTTCTGCATCGGGGTGTCAACTGAAAGATCAAAATAGTTTAAATCATGTTATTAGTCATTTACAGATGTTAAAAGCATGTATTCAACTTGAATTAAAAAACAATATTTGCATACCAGAAACAATTAATCAGTGTCCCTATAGTTCAGTTGCAGTGCAGTGTTCACAATACTCTATCAATAGACTTGTCAAAGTCAAAATTAAATATCTCAGATACCCAATTCATTCCTAAACTTCAGGCAACTCCTTTACTATGCTTCATTAAGTGCTTCTTTTCCAGCCTACAAACACCTGTGTGGTTCACAATTTCTATAAGTCTTATCTTTATTTATCATTCACATTATTAAATGCCATTCAAAATTATTTACAAAGAATCAAATGATCATTGCCATCCTAACAGCCATGATAAATCTACTATGTAGGAACTCAATGCTTACTTTACTATGATTTGTCAACACTTATTCAAAAATAAAAATAAAATAAAATGTTTCCATCATTATACGCTATCATGGATTCATCCCCTTAGCACAGCAAACTTAATTTTATCATTCAAAGGACTGTATTCTCCCCCCCCCCCCCCCCCAAATAAAAACCCCGAAATACAAGAGAACCAGTTCCTTTAAAATGAATTTATCTTGTTGGGCAGACTGGATGGACTGTTCAGGTCTTTATCTGCCATCATTTACTATGTTACTATCCAGCTCATTTTCGAAGGAGATCGCCGGCCATCTTCCGACACAAATCTGGAGATGGCCAGCGATCTCCTGAACCCGGCCAAATCGCTATAATGGAAAGCCAATTTTGGCCGGAGCCAACTGTTTTCCATCGCGGAGCTGTCCAAACTTCAAGGGGGCGTGTCGGTAGGGTAGCGAAGGCAGGACGGGGCGGGACGGAGGTGTGGTACGAGATGGCTGGCTTTGCCCGATAATGGAAAAAAGAAAGCCAGCCTTGATGAGCATTTCGCCGGCTTCACTTAGTCCCTTTTTTTTCCGGACCAAACTTCAAAAAGGTGCCCCAACTGACCAAATGACCACCGGAGGGAATCGGGGATGACCTCCCCTTACTCCCTTAGTGGTCACCAACCCCCTGCCACCCCCCCAAAAAATTTTTTTGCCAGCCTCTATGCCAGCCTGAAATGTCATACCCCTGAGAGCAGTATGCAGGTCCATGGAGCAGATAGTCCTGAATTCAGAACTATGATTGCTGTATGGTTTGTCGAAATTTGAACATTACCTCTTTATCTGATTTCATTGCGCCGGCTACCTGTAGCCTATAGCATTAAATATAAATTGTTGCTTGTTCATATGTATTTGTAACAGGACTCTTTTCTGTATCTGAGTTCTGGACTGCACCAATATGTTCGATCTCACACACTGCACTCTGCAACTATTTGTAGACTTGTAGTACTGGACTTTTGTACTTTCTGTCTTAAAAAGCATGAGAACGAGTATTTTCATTGTTCCTGGTCCTCTAGAGTGGAACACATTGCCATTGGAGATTTGGCATGAGAGAAACCTGACAGCTTTGATGCTGGCATATGGATTGTTTTGACTGGACCGACAGCCACTGTTTTGACATAATGTGCCTGCATTTCTAGCTTTAGTGAAGATTGATTTTTATTGTCAGTGTTGTTTGCATTTATGATGCTTGTTCTCCACTCTGGATAAGGGTGGAGTATAAATAATAAATCTAAATTCCATAGTAATTGTCTTGCCCATAATCCCAAATGTAAGCTGACAGGCTTTAAAAGAGATGAGATGGACAACAGGAACGGTTCTATGTATCCTTGGAACAAGTTGAGAAAAACCTTATCATTAAAAAGCAGGGAAAAGGATGAGGTTTGAGACTAAGGGACCATTTTACAAAGCTTATCACAGCAAAGAAAGGCTTACTGCAGGGCGCGCTGAGGCGTCCCATGGTAATTTGGGGATGTGCATGCACTACCCTGCACTAAAAATAACATTTATTTTAGTGCTCCGGCAGATCTGGGGGTGGAGAGTGGTTTTGTTCTGCACTAATTGGTAAGGGCATGGGTATTACTGCGTGTTAACTGATTGGCACAAATTTAGTGTATGAGTCCCTACCGCCTACAAAATTCATGGTGGTAGGAGCTCACGCACTAATGGCCTTGTGCTAATAGGCACACAATCCAAGGAGTAGGGTAAACTGGATCTCCAAAGAACACAAGGGAGACGCAATTTTTTTCCTACGATTGAGACATTCATTTGTGTCCTACTGAAGCAAATTGTTACTTAGTAGCACGTCCTGTTTCCCGTGTATTACATTGGATATACTATTTTATCCCACTGCACACCACAACTTTCAGACTCCTGAGGCAGGCGCTTATGCGCCAAAACATGGCCGCTGTGTTGAGTCTTTAGTGTTTTCCAATAAATTCTTACATATAAGAACTATTGCGTTTCCCTTGGGTTCTTCAGAGTTCCAGTTTAGCCTTCTCCTTGGATTGTATGTTCTACGATCATAGGGACAGAGTGTTCCTTCACTTATTGTGGTTGATGTCTCCCCCGCCCTCCCATGTGCTAATGGGAACATTACTGCATGGCCATTAATACTAAAAATGCCATTTTACCCCTGCAATATAAATGACCTTATTGCGAAGGAACGACCAAAGTAAGAGTGCACTAAGGCCACTTTTTACTGCTGTTTGGTAAAAGGGTACCTAATAAAAAGACAATGAGGATATATATTTACAGAGGATGATGCCACTTTTGAAAAGCACAGAAAAAGAACAAGAAGTGATTGAGAAGTGTACCATCATCCCTCAGCCCCCTCTTTTTAACTCTCCTCCACCACAGAATAATTTATAAAAAGACTAGTAACGAAGGCCCGTTTCAAATTGCAATGAAACGGGTGCTAGCAAGGTTCCCCTCCATCCCTTCGTGTCTCCATGTGTCCCTCCCTAGTCCCTCCCGAGTTCCAGACCCCCTCCGTCACAATAGTATGCCCCCTTCACGGCCCTCCCACTGAGTTTTAGACTCCCCGCTCCGTCGGATTAGAACCCCCTCCCTTGGCGTTACTGCCGGGGCCCCTCCCCAGTGGTGTGACCCTGTGGAGACCATCTTTACCTACGGAAAACCTGGCCCAAAGCCTCTGCGTACATGTACTGACAGAGGTGAAGTTCTTTTCAGGGCTGCGGGGCGTTCTTTATTGAAGGAGCATCTGTTGACGTGTCTGTGCGTGCGTCTGATGTCAGACACACGCACAGAGACGTCAGATACTCCTTCATCAAGGCACGCCCCGCAGCCCTGAAAAGAACTTCACTGCCATCAGCACAGGGACGCAGAGGCTTCGGGCCAGGTTTTGCGGAGGTAAGGTAGTCTCGAAAGAGTTGTGCGAGGGGGGGGCAGGCAGTAACGCGAAGGGAGGGGGTTCGATTCGGAGGGAGGGGGAGTGTGTAAGTGCTTGTTAGGGGTGTGACAGGCTTGAAGTGGGAGGGATGGAGGGAGTGACATGTGTGTGGGTGGGGGCTGGCGTGTTGATGGCCATCTGTGTTGTGCCCTCGACATCATGAAGTTTGACGTGAGGGCGGGGAACACAGAGATGGTGAGCTTCATGGCTTCACCACCATGAACTAACGAACCCTTGAGGGAGTGTGCAGATGGCTTCAGCAGGTTTTGTCTTCAGAATGTTGAGGTAGCGTTTTATGTACAGATGGGGCGTGGCTGAGGGCGAGTCTATGAGTGAGGGTGACTGGTCCTCCTGATAGCCTAGCCTACGAAGGCTACAGGAGTTCAGTGCTTCAGTGCCTTGGAGTGAGCTTCAGAACATTCGAGGTGGGATTTATTTATATAGATTTCTTAAAGGACAGGATATGGGGAAGGTGCTATCCATCAGTCACTTCCAAAAGAATTGATTTAGAAAAGAAGAAAGCGTTCTTACTTATGAGAGGAATGGGGAGAGAAGAAATCAGAACACACCTCGTCAGCTAACGTAATCCATAGTTAATGTATCAGATAGAAAACTATTGAAGGATGAAGAGAACATTTTGAGAAAGGTTCTTTTTGTCCCTACACCAAAAGATAATGCTTTCAATGCCAGGACTGACCTATTCAAATTTTTTAGGAAACTCAAAATCATTGAGTTTTTTTTTTCAAGAAAACTGGCAGCTTTGAGTGAGACCAGTGTTGTAAGAAGAGAATCCAAATGGGATCACTAGGTCCTCCAAACCCTTTCATTACTGTGTTTGAAAAAATTGTGTTAAAGTCAGTGATCATAAAAAGAAAAGATCAAAGACGTATTACAGTTTAACTAAGGTAGAGAATTTTGCATAACAGGTTCTTTAAAATTGCCATTAAGCCAGCTGATAAAGACAACACAGTGGTAACTGTGAATAGGGTTGATTATCAAAAAGAAAAGCTGCATCAGCTGAATGAAACCACTTTTTATACTAATAAAAAACAATGCAATGAATACACTTAAAAAAAAACATTCTCCATTACAGACATTGGTACGTATCATTAGCAAAAAAGAGGCTACCTTTCTTAAAATTACCCAAACTACTTATGTATTACAAAAAATACATAAATCCTTACCATCTCTACCAGGTGGACCCATTATATTTTGTTGTTACATTTGTACCCCACGCTTTCCCACTCATGGCAGGCTCAATGCGACTTACATATTGTATACAGGTCCTTATTTGTACCTGGGGCAATGGAGGGTTAAGTGACTTGCCCAGAGTCACAAGGAGCTGCCTGTGCCTGCAGTGGGAATTGAACCCAGTTCCCCAGGACCAAAGTCCACCACTCTAACCACTAGGCCACTCCTTAACATTCTATGTAGAAGCCTGCCCTTGCAGCCGCGCAGGCTTCTGTTTCTGTGAGTCTGACGTCCTGCACGTACGTGCAGGACGTCAGACTCACAGAAACAGAAGCCTGCGCGGCTGCAAGGGCAGGCTTCTACATAGAATGTTGCTGGTGGAATAGCAACATTAACATTCCATGTAGAATCTCAAATAGTAGCAACAGAATCTCCAATAGTAGCAACATTCCATCTAGAATCTCCAATAGTAGCAGCATTCTATGTTGTTGTTACATTTGTACCCCACGCTTTCCCACTCATGGCAGGCTCAATGCGACTTACATATTGTATACAGGTCCTTATTTGTACCTGGGGCAATGGAGGGTTAAGTGACTTGCCCAGAGTCACAAGGAGCTGCCTGTGCCTGAAGTGGGAATCAAACTCAGTTCCTATATCTACCACCGGGTCAATTCATGGACAAATTAACCTCTTACTAACTCTATCATTAACATTTTAGAGAACCTCAGATGCATTCATAATTATGTCCTTCTTGTTACTATGGATAAAGAATCTTTGTACATCTGCAACACTTCACTACCAAAGATCGTATTGGACATTATCAAACCCTCCTTACCTTTAACCCCACGTGCCTAAATCTTATCTTCCCTATTCCATCATAACATCTTTTGTACTTGTTCCCTACCAGACATGAGCCTGCAAATAGGTGGGAAAATGTGGGATGCAAATGTAACAAATAAATAAATATACCCTAATTGGAAGCTACTGACATCATTAAACAGGTCTTGAATAAAAAAGAATTACCTCATAGGATACTGACTGAGTTCATTTTAGAACTGATGTCTATAGCATTAACTGATTGCAAGCATGACAACTGACATTTTGCCAACTTATATGTTGGTAAATTTGAGTATATCTATTTAGAGGCTAATCCCTTCAAACATTCTTTGATATTGTGGAAAAGGTACATTGATGACATCTTCGTGATACAGAAATACGATCTAGATGACCTAAATGATTTTCACGTTTAGCTTAACACCAGAGATGTGAATTTGACATTTCAAATGAATGTTGATAAGAAAGACTCCCCTTTTAGATATCATGACAGGATATGAAAATAGATCTTTCCACACAAGAATATATTGAAAGCCTACAGATGTGAAGAAGATTATTTGTTAGAAACTGGGTAACATTCTAGGGAAGGGGAGCTCCACTTTAATCAGGGTGGAACTAGGCATCTTTAAAAAGGAGATAAAACAGCTTTTAAACTAGAAGCTGGTGGAAAGCCAACAGTCACTCGAGACAGCATGGTTCAGAAGGGGATATCTTTGAAGACAATGCAGTTTGGGCATCCCATTAAGGAGGTTCCAATAGCGGCAGACTTGAAAGATTGCAAATTATGTCGACTGCTGAGCAAGTTGTTAATTGAAACAAAAAGCATTGTCATATAGTAGAAGCATAAAAACAAGATGAGAGAAAATGGAAAGATAGATATAATAGGCAGCTCTGAGACCTGAACGAAGGAGGCTAACCAATAGGACATTGTCATACCAGGGTACAAATTACAGCAATTCACAGTGACAAATTATCCCCCTAATTCTATAAAAATCAGCAAAAAATGCACATGCAAATTTGGGCACACAATTTAATTGAATGAGCTAATTAGTGCCAATAATTCAATTGTTGGCACTAATTAGATTTAAATGGAATTTATGCACCTAAATTTTATGGGTGAGAAAAAAAAGGGCATAGAAATGGGAGGGTCATGGACGGAACAGGGGTGTTCCTAGCATTTACACATGTTGCTATAGAATAAGGGGGATACACACCCAATTTAGGCATGTACATTTGTACCATGTTTCAGTTGCAGGCTTATTTTCGAAAGAGGAGGACACCCATCTTTCGACACAAATCGGAAGATGGGCGTCCTTCTCCCAGGGTCGCCCAAATCGGCATAATCAAAAGCCAATTTTGGGCATCCTCAACTGCTTCCCATTGCGGGGACAACCAAAGTTCTCGGGGGCATGTCGGAAGCTTAGCAAAGGCGGGAATGGGGCGTGCTTAACACATGGGCGTCCTCAGCCGAAAATGGAAAAAAGAAGGGCATCCCTGAGAAACACTTGGCCGACTTTACTTGGTCCATTATTTCATGCGACCAAGCCTCAAAAAAGTGTCCTAACAGACCAGATGACCACCGGAGGGAATCGGGGATGACCTCCCCTTACTCCCCCAGTGGTCACTAACCCCCTCCCACTCTCAAAAAAACTTTAAAAAATATTTTTTGCCAGCCTTTTTGCTAGCCTCAAATGTCATACCCAGCTCCCTGACAGCAGTATGCAGGTCCCTGGAGCAGTTTTAGTGGGTGCAGTGCACTTCAGGCAGGTGGACCCAGGCCTCCCCCCTACCTGTTACACTTGTGGTGGTAAATGTGAGCCCTTCAAAACCCACCACAAACCCACTGTACCCACATGTAGGTGCCCCCCTTCATCCCTTAGGGCTATGGTAGTGTTGTACAGTTGTGGGGAGTGGGTTTTGGGCAGGTTTTGGGGGGCTCAGCACACAAGGTAAGGGAGCTATGCACCTGGGAGCAATTTGTGAAGTCCACTGCAGTGCCCCCTAGGGTGCCCGGTTGGTGTCCTGGCATGTCAGGGGGACCAGCGCACTACGAATGCTGGCTCCTCCCACGACCAAAGGGCTTGGATTTGGTCGTTTCTGAGATGGGCGTCCTCGGTTTCCATTATCGCTGAAAACTGGGGACAACCATCTCTAAGTTTGACCTAAATGTTGAGATTTCAGTGCCATATATAGAATTCACCCTTATATCTTAAAGAGGGCCTTGAATCAAATAGAATAAAAGTTCTGCAGGATACAAAATACACATTGAAATCCTTATGAATAGATATTGCATGTGCAAAAAGGAAAATAATAGTGATAGAGGTATACTACTCTCCACCTGATCAGAATGAACAGACAGATTTTGAAATATTACCAGAAATGAAGGAAGTTAACAAATTAGAAAAAACAATCATAATGGGTGATTTGAATTACCTAATATTGTCTGTGTAAATGTAATGGCAGGGCATGCTAGGGAGGTAACGTTATGAAATAAAATAGATACTTCATGGAGCAGGTGGTTCAAGAACTGACAAGGGGGGGCATGCAAAAGATCTAGTCCTTAGTGGAACATGGGATTTGGTGAAAGAGGTAGCAGTGTTAGGGCAACTTGGCAACAGTGAAGTGAAGAAGGCTATTAGAGCTAAAAAAAAAAAAAATCAGCCTTCCAAAAATGGAAAAATGATCCAAATGTATATATTAGGAAATGGCATAAGGAATGGCAAGTTAGATGCAAAGCACCAATGAAGAAGGCAAAAAGAGAATTTGAAAAGAAACATGTCTTACAGGTAAAAATACATAGTAAAAACTTTTTAAGGTACATTCAAAGCAAGAAGCCAGTAGGAGAACCAGTTCGGCCATTAAATGATGAAGGGGTAAAAGGGGCACTTGGGAAGGACAAGGCCATAGTGAAGAGGCTAAATAACTTCTTTGCTTCTGTCTTCACTGAGGAAGACGTGCAGGAGATACCCATGCTGGAAATGGTATTTAATGGTAATGAGTCAATGACCTGGAAGATGTTAGAGGGCAAATTGACAAACTAAAGAATAGCAAATCAACTGGACTGGATGGCATTCATCTCAGAATACTGGTAGACATAAAAAATGAAATTGCAGATCTATTATTAGTAATTTGTAACCTATCTTTAAAATCAAGTGTGGTATCTAAAGATTGGAGGGCAGTCAACATAACACCAATTTTTTAAAAGGGTTCCAGAGGTGACATTTAAAAAAAAATGGAGAAAATATTTCTTCACTCAGCTTTTAAATAAGCTCTGGAATTCATTGCCAGAGAAAGTAATAAAAGCTGTTAGCAAAGGAGGATTTTTAAAAAGTTTGGACAAATTCCTAAAAGAAAAATCCATAAACCATTATTAAGGTGGACTTAGGAAAATCCATTGCTTTTTCCTGGGATAAGCAGCATGGAATCTATTTTGCTTTTTTGGGATTCTGCCAGGTACTCGTGACCTGGATTAGAAAGAGGAAACTGAGCTTGATGGCCCTTTGCTTTGTTCCAGTATGGCAATGTTTATGTACTTATACACATGTTCAAAAATGGATGATTTTGAGAGAAAGTCTAACCTGATGAGGAAGAGATTTAGTGATAGATGATATCCAGATATGGGTATTACAAAGGCATACAAGAGAGCCAAATCTACTGACAGAAAGAATTGTTGAAAGAAGATTAAGAAGGTAAAGAATGAAAAATTAATTTGCACGCAAAGGTTTAAAAAACTATCCAAACAGCTTACAAAGGTCATCAAGGAATACAGGCATGTAATACAAAATCTGGAAACATGTCACAGTGGCACATAAAAGGGAAAGGAATATGAGGGCCATGTTGATCAACATTGTGATAAATACAGGACATGCCTTGACCGGACCTAGCCACCAGAGGGAGCTCTTATGGTGAAAGACTGCTGTAATGACCTGAATGGAGCCACTAGAGGGCACTCAGGAGTAAAAGAAGCCTGCTTAGATGAGTAGCGACTACTAGAGGGCATTCTAATGGTAGAGGCCCTTGTGTTATTTTGTAGAGGCCACTAAGGGGAGCCCTGCCACAAAGATAGCCCTGACACAGATAGCTGGGGAGTGGGAGGGGCAAAGGTTACTGTGTGCTAAGTAAAAGGGGATGGCCAGTGGCAGAAGATAGGAATAGTTCCCTTCAGAAGGCAAGCCCATTGGAGAAGGTTCTCTACGTTTTCCAGAATATAGGAAGCAGCCTTATAAAAATGTCTTTTCTCAAGAAGAGAAGAAGCCCTCCAAGTAGAATGCTAAGTAACTGATGACTGGATACCAAAGGAAAGGATTTATAAAGGAAGCAAGGTACTTACCTGAAGTCTAGAATAATGGGAAGGCTAACGAACTTTGATTTGATCCCAGTGTGGAGGGAACACTTTGAGCCTTGGTACTTATCTGAAGTCTAGAATAATGGGGAGGATAAGGAACTTTGATTTGGCCACAGTGTGGAGGTAACACTATGAGCCTTGAAATAATACTCTTCAACAGCGGGGTGGAGGTGAAGTAAAGTCCTGTCCAAGGGGTGGTGGCTGTTTTAATCTGAGACCCTCATCTCCCAGTGAAGGGCTCAGTTGAAAAAAGTGTAATGAATTGTTTTTTGAAAGAAGAGTAGTACCCCTACAGAGTGGCTAGCAGAAGTTAATTGGAGTGGATTTGTATTTAGAATGGTTAATTTGCATATTCTGGGAAGCTTGCTAACCTAGTATTATATAATTGACCCACACAGGGCTCAGTGGAGGAGTGCTTGTTAAAGTGTTTGGTGCAAGAAGAGTACCCCTTCAGAGTAATTAAAGTATAGCCTGTAAGAGAAGATTTGCCTTCTGAGTAGTTTTTTGCATATTTTGTGAAGCCTGTTTGTCAAGTGTTATTCTCTAGAAGGTGCACCAGGTGGTGCAAGGAGGGTAACAGAGCTGTAACCTGTTACTGGAAAAGCCTTCAGAAGGGGGATGTTGGATGAAATAACAGATCTTATGATTTTTCACCCCGAGTTAAAGGGGAGCCTCTGAACTCTAGAGTAATAGGAAGGTGAAAGAATTTTGTTGTGGCTACAGTGTGGAGGTAATATTGTGAGCTTTGAAATAAGACTTTAATATCTGCAACTGGTGATGGAGGTAAGTCCTGTCTTTGGGGTGGTGGCTGTTTTTATCTGAGACTCTCATTTTCCAGTAGAGGCAGGGCCGGTCTTAGGGCGAGGCGACCGAGGCGACCACATAGGGCCTCGCGCTCAAGGGGGCCCTGCGCGGTGCACCTGAAGTGGCCCCATCCCAACCACCCGAGCTCCAGTCCCCCCTCCCTTTGGATTTTAAAAGTTACCTCGCATTGATGTCGGGACGGGTTACAGCACCGGCAGGTAGCAGCAGCAGTCAGTGAAAAGCATGCGAGCTGCTCAGTGCTTCCTTTCCTTCGCTTAGCTCTGGTCCCGCCCTTGTGAGCTGAGCGAGGGAGAAGCGCCGAGCAGCTCGCATGCTTTTCACTGACTGCTGCTACCTGCCGGCGCTGTAATCCGTCCTGACATCGACGAGGTAACTTTTAAAATTCAGGGGGAGGAGGGAGGGAGCTGGGAAGAGGGAGGGGGGTCCTTGGAGCTGGGAGGGGGGAGGAGGGGGCCTTTGGAGCTGGGAGGGGGGCCTTTGGAGCTGGGAGGGAGGGGGGCCTTGGAGCTGGGGGCCCTGGGGGGGGAAGCCCTGGAGCTGGGGGCACTAGGGGGGAGGGGGCCTTGGAGCTGGGAGGGAGCGGCTCAGAGGGAGCAGCGGCCGGCCCTGGAGCTAGGGTGGGGGCGGGGCTAGGGTGGGGCCCCATCAAATTGGTCTGCATAGAGCCCTGCACTTGCTATGACCAGCCCTGAGTAGAGGGCTTAGTTGAAGAGGTTATAATGAATTTTTTGTTGAAAGAGTAACCTCTACAGAGTGGTTAGCAGAAGCTAACTAGAGTGGATTTGCATTTAGAATTTGCATATCCTGGGAAGCCGGCTATCCTAGTATTGTACAACTGACCCACACGTTTCCCAATGGAGGACTCAGTTCAAGAGTGTTTGTTAAAGTATTTGGTGCAAGGAGAATACCCCTTCAGAGTAATTAAAGTATAGCCTGTGCGAGATTTGCCTTCTGATTGGTTAATTTACATATCCTGTGAAGCCTGTTTGTCAAGTGGTATTCTCTAGACTGAGCACCAGGTGGTGCAAGGAGGGTAAGAGAGCTGAGACCTGATATCAGGGAAGGCTGCTGGATGTTAGATGAAATAACAGATCTCCTTATTATTCACAGGAACTTGGATGGAGTACTGTGAGTTTTGAAATAAAGTTCTTAATAAGTGGAGAACAAGCTTGTACAGTAGCAGTGAAGGTAAGTCCTGTCCAAGGGGTGGTGGCTGTTTTTATTTGAGGCTCAGTTGAAGACAGTATAGTGAATTGTTTGTTGAACGAAGAGTGACCTCTACAGAGTGGTTAGCAGAAGCTAATTGGAGTGGATTTGCTTTGAAATAAAACTCTCAATATAAGCACCTGCTGGCAGAGGTAAGTTCTGTCCAAGGGGTGGTGGTTGTTCTTATCTGAGACCCTTATGTCTCAGTAGAGGGCTCGGTTGAAGAGTGTTGTGAATTATTGAAAGAAGAGTAACCCCCCTACAGAGTGAATTTGCATTTAGAACGGTTTGGTTAATTTGCATATTCTGGGAAGCGCTAACCTAGTATTGCATAACAGACCCATAATGACCCACAAATTCCCCAGGGCTTGTTGAAGTGTTTGGTGCAAGAAGAGTACCCCTTCAGAGTAATTAAAATATAGCCTGTGAGAGAAGATTTGCCTTTTTTGCATACCCTGTGAAGATTCTTTGTCAAGTGTTGTTCTCCAGACAGAGCAGCAGGTGGTGCAAGGAAGGTAAGAGAGCTGTGACCTGTTACCAGGGAAGCATTCAGAAGGGGGATGTTGGATGAAATAACAGATCTCTTATGATTAAACACTCTGAGTTAAAAGGGAGCCTCTGAAGTCTACAGGAATGGGGCGGAAAAAGAATTTTGATGTGGCCACAGTATGGAGGCAATACTGTGAGTTTTGAAATAAAAATTTTAATAACTGGTGGTGGCTGTTTTAATCTGAGACCCTCATTTCCCAGTAAAAAAAAAAAACATGTCTAAAGCGCTACCAGGGTTACGCAGCGCTGTACAATTTAAACATGGAAGGACAGTCCCTGCTCAAGGAGCTTACAATCTAAAAGACAGGTGTACAATCTAAAGACAAGTGTACAGTCAAAAGACAAGTGAAGAGTCCGTCTGATAGGGCATACTATATTACACGAAAGGTTAGGTGCCGAAAGCAGCATTGAAGAGGTGAGTTTTAAGCACAGATTTGAAGATGGGTAGGGAGGGGGCTTGGCGTAGGGGTTGAGGAAGATTGTTCCAGGCATAGGGCGAGGCAAGGCAGAATGAGCGGAGCCTGGAGTTGGCAGTGGTGGAGAAGGGAACTGAAAGGAGGGATTTGTCCTGTGAGCGGAGGTTACGGGCGGGAACATAGGGGGAGATGAGGCTAGAGAGGTAGTGAGGAGCCGCAGACCGGGTGCATTTGTAGATAAGGAGGAGAATCTTGAATTGTATGCGGTATCTGATCAGAAGCCAGTGAAGTGACTTGAGGAGAGGGGTGATGTGAGTATATCGGTTCTGGCGGAATATAAGACGTGCGGCAGCGTTCTGAACGGATTGAAGGGGGGATAGATGGCTAAGTGGGAGGCTGGTGAGGAGTAAGTTGCAGTAGTCAAGGCGAGAGGTAATGGTAGTGTGGACGAGAGTTCGTGTGGTGTGCTCAGATAGGAAAGGGCGAATTTTGCTGATGTTGAAGAGGAAGAAGCGACAGGTCTTGGCAGTCTGTTGGATATGCGCAGAGAAGGAGAGGGAGGAGTCGAAGATGACACCGAGGTTGCGGGCAGATGGGACGGGGAGGATGAGGGTGTTATCAACTGAGATAGAGAGTGGAGGAAGAGGAGAGGTGGGTTTAGGTGGAAAGACAAGGAGCTCGGTTTTGGACATGTTCAGCTTCAGGTGGCGGTTGGACATCCAGGCAGCTATGTCGGATAAGCAGGCCGATACCTTGGCCTGGGTCTCCGCGGTGATGTCTGGTGTGGAGAGATGTAGCTGGGTGTCATCAGCATAAAGATGATACTGAAAACCATGAGATGAGATCAGTGAGCCTAGGGAGGAGGTGTAGATTGAGAAGAGAAGGGGTCCAAGGACACATCCCTGGGGAACTCCAACAGATAGTGGTCCATCTAGCCCAGTAGAGTGCTTAGTTGGAGTATGATAATTTTTTTTTTTTTTTGAAAGAGTAAGCCCTACAGAGTGGTTAGCAGAAGCTAATTGGAGTGGATTTGCATTTAGAATTTGCATATCCTGGGAAGCCAGCTAACCTAGTATTGTATAACTGACCCACTCGTTTTCCAGTGGAGGGCTCAGTTCAAGAGTGCTTGTTAAGGTGTTTGGTGCAAGAACAATAGCCCTTAAGAGTATTTAAAGTATAGCCAGTGAGATTATCGCAGAAAAACATAAACACTGTAAACCTGCCTTAGTCCCACCCAGAACATGTCTCCAACATGCCCCCTTGAGATTTAGACCACCTGAATTGGCCACTGCTGGAAGCAGGATACTGGGCTAGATGGACCTTTGGTTTCACCCAGTATGGCTATTCTTATGCTTTTATGTTATGCATAGAAAAATGTCTTAAAACTTAGTTTTGAATATAGCGATCTGGATGTTTATACGCATGTGCTATTTTGTGCTGGGTTTTTTAAAGATGTTTTTCTGTTTCAAAAATAAGCCCCTTAATTTTGATTCTGATATTGACAGAATATTGTGAACATTTAACTGTGACACTATAAGGACATTGATGGATTGTTGTATTGCCGTTTTTTTTTTAAATGGCATTTCAAAATAAATAAACAAGAAGATCTTGGTTAAGAAAGTGAGAAACAGGAAAAAGAAAACCCATTATATACAATGAAAATAACTTAAACACATGTTTATTCACATCTTCAAAGAAATGAAGCAAATTGGTGAGGCAAGACTTCCCTTGACTGAACTCATGTTGACTTTATTCCATTAAACCATGTTTGCATGTGTTCTGTAATTTTATTCTTTATACTAGTTTACACTATTTTTCCCGTCACTTAAGTCAAGGTTACTGGCCTGTAATTTCCTGGATCACCCCTGGAAACCTTTTTAAAAATTGGCGTTACATTGGCCACGCTCCACTCTTCAGGCATTACGGTTGATTTTAACGACAGGTTACAGATCACTAACAGCAGATCAGGAATTTCATGTTTGAGTTCTTTCAAATATAAGATGATTTTCGCCTCTTCTTTCCGCTACTGGTGTGCTAAATACTGGAATGCTGTTCCGCAGCACCTCAAAATGCAAATGGACCACATCCTGTTGAAAAAATTGCTGAAAACTTACTTATTTGTTAAAACGTACTCCCCTAGTTACTCTGCCGATTGATATTCCCATCATGATTCCCCACTCTGCTTAGTTCCCCATTGTTAGCTACTGCTCCCCTTGTCTATTCTTTGTCGACCTTACAGTATTTTCTTAAATTGTAAATTTTCCTAATTATACTGTAAGCCACATTGTGCCTGCATGTGTGGGAAAATGTGGGATACAAATGAACAATAAATAAATAAATAAAATAAATAACTGTCCTGGTCTCTCAAACTATCCTCCATCTGTAGGGGAGGAAAGCAAGAAAATACACAGCATATATTAAAGAAATTAAACATAAGAAAGATAAATAGCACAATGCTCAGCTAATCTATTATAGCCGGCATAATCCTAGATTACCTAAAGCTGCTCTTGGATATAGGTAGAGCGATTGGTGCAGAGATGATCCTAGTGGCAGTTTATTAGCCAAAAACAAAGACAATTTTAAAGGCTCAAAAATGTCTATACTTTACTAGGCATTTACAAGGATAATGGTAGCCCCTCTCTGCAAAAGAAACTGCTACCTTTTTGTTTTGTGTAGCACGGGCTACATCTGGAAATACCCAGATTTTTAACCCATAAATACAGCTTCTCTATTGAGAAAAAAAAAAACGTTCTCAAAATTCTGTCTCGATCGGTGTCCAAAGATAAAGTCACTATCAGAGCGAAAGGAGTTGCTTGCAGCTCACTTGAGGTTTTCCAAAAATGTTGTTAAACCCATTTTTTCAACATCTATTACTGGTTCCGAAGAAGCAGGAGAAACTCGAGAGGCTGGAGGTTTAATTTTTACTGGTAAATAATAAGCCTTGACTATAAAAGGATGACCAGTTTCTGTGATTTTCAAATCTTACATCAGCATAGAAATGTTTAGGAAGTATATGTTGCATTTGGTACTTTAGGAAAGTTTATCAGATGCAAATGACTTCACATTGCATTTCCCATACTTTCAATGTTAGGATGTAGTAAAAAGTTCTCTTTCATTTAAGCAGTTTTGTTGGAAATTAGCTTCTGCTTGAATCTCTACTTTCTGGACACGTGCATTAATAGAATTCAGCTCTTGTTGTCGAGTATTAAGTTTTAAATAAAATCCTGGTTTTGCAGGGATTGAGAGGTAAACTGTAAGGACAAAAGTTTACCTAATTTATCAATGGCTGTCCAGATAGAAGTCAAGGATATTTCAGCCAGCCGCTGCAAAGTGAAAACAAAAACAGGAGTAAGATGTCATCCCTCCAAATCCTGCATTTGGGTCTTCAATCCAAGTGTACCCTGCACTTCTTCCGATGGGGTCGTCCCACCTCCCTCAGAAGGCACAGCCGCATGTGTGGGGTTCGACGTTGGATCTGTCCTTGACACTATGCATGCTGAGTCCTCTAAGGCATCCATTCCTTCTGAATTTTCTGCGGCTGGTTTAGGGAGGCTACCAAATGCCTGGGCTCAAGGAGATCTCACCAGCCAAAGAAGCAGCGGTCAAGGGCTCCTGCACTGTTTCCAATGGCTGATCCCCAGATCCAGTCACTGAGACAGAGCGGCGAAGATGTCTGTTGATCAGTCCCATGAAAGGTTGAGTTGGTGAGCTGAAACAGATCCCCGACTGTTTCCTTTCCTCTTTTTTCCCATCAATGACAGGTAAGAAAACAATTCGAGAAGAAAGTTTTCGATGCTCAAAGAGTGCTGTTGGCCATCTTGCTTCACCCCCCCCCCCCCCTCGCAACTATTGTTTTTAATTCAGGTTGGATACATGCATAACATATGTAAAAATTACTAATAACATGCTTATAATTATTTTTATCTTTCAGTAGACACCCCTTATGCAGAACATATGAAACATGGCCATGTCCAAACCATGGTGGCTTTCTCAGCCTAAGGACCAGGATCAGTTGTGAGGATTCACTCTGTGGCAACATTAGTTTAGCAGAAATGCAATAGGGGGGTGTCGTGAACACTACTGTAATTGATAGCCAGGATTTAATCTCCGCTATCACCAACAGTCCCTCCTCAACCACTCCTGTACAGTGCAGAGCCTTCCAAGAAATGGGGAAAGGTGAACAGAGATCTGTGAGATTGTGGAGAAGTACAGACAGTGTGTCATGTCACTGACTCCTGTCTGCTAACCTGGCTGAACGGTGGTTTGGCAGTATTTCATAGAGTTGATGAGGTTGCTGTTGGCTGGCTGACTAGACATGGCACACGATAATGTAATAATAATGGCCATCTCAGGTGCTTGCTTTTTATATTATTATAAAATCTGTTGTTATTTGCTGGCCTCTACTTTTCTGGTTCTATATGTGCTTAAGAGTGCACATGTGTGATATATGCTAATGTTCTAAATATTTACATGAGTAATGAGCATGAAATGCTAGTGCTTAGGTTCTACAACTGTATAATTCACAAGGGTGCTCTACTGTACACACTCAAGGCTGGCTCAACCTATGGTCCAGAGGAAGTATCGGCTCAGGGTGCTGGTGATAAAGGGCATCAAAATATCAGTCAAGCATCTATCCATCTCTATTCCCTCTCCCCGACCTGTGGTCCAGCATCCCCCTCCCTCCCCCGCCTACCTTCAAACTCCTAGAGAATACCAGAAGCAATTTGTACACGTTGCTTGCGCCTAGCACAGAGACTTCCTTCAGCTGCACCCTGCCCACTCTGATCCAACTTCCTGTTTCTGGCAAGGTGACACACAGCCGAGGGAAGGCTCTCGGCTAAGCAGGGACAGGGTGTGTTTCACTGCTGCTGCTTGAGCCTTCTAGGAGCTGGAAGGCAGACCTTGGGGTGGGGGGCAGGACTGCATGCAGGGGGAAGGGGAAAAAAGAAGGAGAGATGACAGACCACGATTTTATCACCAGCAGGGGAGGGGGTTGGACTTCAGAGAGAGGGAGAAATACCAGATTGCGAATAGTGGGGGGGAAGGGAGCACCAGTGCAAAAGTTGTCTCAAAGCACTACAGTCCCTTGAGCCAGCCCTATACATATGTCACCAGGGACAAGAGACTTTACAGCAATGAGTAAATCTTTCAGTGTGCTAGAGATACTGAGGCCACATGACTAAAGTGTGTGAAAGAAAAAAACTTCTTCACCTTTAGAGGTGATCAGGTTTTCAGTCTGAACTTCCTCATCTCCAGGTGCTCTGAAAAAGGACAGACAGACAGCACTCTTTAGTCAACAGACACTACAAAAAATATTGCTGAGGAGGAAGAGAGGCATGATAGTACACACACGCCACCGAACTCATAGATGGTCAAGGTGTAGAAGGAAAAGGCAGGCACATTAAGAGTACACAAGACACAGCTCTCAAACAGGGGTCACAGTGCAGGCAACAGGCTTTGCAAGGGCATTAGGTATCCTAGGTAAGCCTTTAGCTTTGCCCCTCCTGCCTGAGATTTGTATAATTAAACTCAGCAATCATAATTATCCCAACATCGCCCTTCCCAGAGCAATCCTGCACAAAACTAACACAATACTTTTGTTTTATATATATTTACATAACATGAACAATTTTCATTTATCCAGCTAAATGGAATATTGGAAAATTGTAAAAATCTAAAAATTAACTACTTGGACCAATCAATTAAGAGTTCTTAGAGCTATAATATTACTAAATTGCAAACATAACTCAAAAACTTAACAAAAACACAAACAAGTGCAGAAAAATAAAGACCTCAGTAGAAAATTTCACAACCATAGCACATTCGCTTTAAGGGTGGAATCATATAATCATTGGTCAGAAAAAAAGCCCCACTTTTCAAAAAGAGAAGAACTCTTATTTATTACAAAAAAAAAAATAAATCACATCCCATGCTTCACCTAAACCATCTAACCAACATAGAATATTAAATTATCTTTCAATGAGTGTCCGTATATCATGTGATAAATGGTCAAAACTCCATTTTGAAAACTGCCAGTCCTCTCTGTGAGTAAAAGTACTTGCTATTAATAGTTCTTTGAATTTGTGTGGCTGTCAGAACCTATTTTATCTAGATTGCAGCTGCTCTCTGCCACTCCTCAGAAGCTGCCTTCCTAGTTTGCATAACATTTAAGCCTGCCCTGGGTAAAGCAGGTATTTGTCTACACCAGAGATTCTCAACCTGGTCTTCAAGAAGCACCCAGCCAGTCCAGGTTATCAAGATTTTCCAAATGCATATGTAAGAGATAGATAGATTTATATTCAGTGAAGACAGTGCATGCAATCTCTCTGATTACACATTCATTGAGTGGCTATCCTGAAAACTTCATTGACTGAGTGTGTCTCAAGGACTGGATTGAGAACAACTGGTTTGCTCTGACCAGGGCACACAGAGGCAGCAGAAGAGAATGCAACATTTGCTACAGTGAGATCAGATGGATCAGTAGGTGGCGCTCATACTCAACTGATAACCTGATGAGCTAGCAAACACTTCACTCTCTCTGGTACTAGCCTTGCAATGACCAGGTTCTTCATATACAGTGGGGGAAATAAGTATTTGATCCCTTGCTGATTTTGTAAGTTTGCCCACTGACAAAGACATGAGCAGCCCATAATTGAAGGGTAGGTTATTGGTAACAGTGAGAGATAGCACATCACAAATTAAATCCGGAAAATCACATTGTGGAAAGTATATGAATTTATTTGCATTCTGCAGAGGGAAATAAGTATTTGATCCCCCACCAACCAGTAAGAGATCTGGCCCCTACAGACCAGGTAGATGCTCCAAATCAACTCGTTACCTGCATGACAGACAGCTGTCGGCAATGGTCACCTGTATGAAAGACACCTGTCCACAGACTCAGTGAATCAGTCAGACTCTAACCTCTACAAAATGGCCAAGAGCAAGGAGCTGTCTAAGGATGTCAGGGACAAGATCATACACCTGCACAAGGCTGGAATGGGCTACAAAACCATCAGTAAGACGCTGGGCGAGAAGGAGACAACTGTTGGTGCCATAGTAAGAAAATGGAAGAAGTACAAAATGACTGTCAATCGACAAAGATCTGGGGCTCCACGCAAAATCTCACCTCGTGGGGTATCCTTGATCATGAGGAAGGTTAGAAATCAGCCTACAACTACAAGGGGGGAACTTGTCAATGATCTCAAGGCAGCTGGGACCACTGTCACCACGAAAACCATTGGTAACACATTACGACATAACGGATTGCAATCCTGCAGTGCCCGCAAGGTCCCCCTGCTCCGGAAGGCACATGTGACGGCCCGTCTGAAGTTTGCCAGTGAACACCTGGATGATGCCGAGAGTGATTGGGAGAAGGTGCTGTGGTCAGATGAGACAAAAATTGAGCTCTTTGGCATGAACTCAACTCGCCGTGTTTGGAGGAAGAGAAATGCTGCCTATGACCCAAAGAACACCATCCCCACTGTCAAGCATGGAGGTGGAAATGTTATGTTTTGGGGGTGTTTCTCTGCTAAGGGCACAGGACTACTTCACCGCATCAATGGGAGAATGGATGGGGCCATGTACCGTACAATTCTGAGTGACAACCTCCTTCCCTCCGCCAGGGCCTTAAAAATGGGTCGTGGCTGGGTCTTCCAGCACGACAATGACCCAAAACATACAGCCAAGGCAACAAAGGAGTGGCTCAGGTAGAAGCACATTAGGGTCATGGAGTGGCCTAGCCAGTCACCAGACCTTAATCCCATTGAAAACTTATGGAGGGAGCTGAAGCTGCGAGTTGCCAAGCGACAGCCCAGAACTCTTAATGATTTAGAGATGATCTGCAAAGAGGAGTGGACCAAAATTCCTCCTGACATGTGTGCAAACCTCATCATCAACTACAGAAGACGTCTGACCGCTGTGCTTGCCAACAAGGGTTTTGCCACCAAGTATTAGGTCTTGTTTGCCAGAGGGATCAAATACTTATTTCCCTCTGCAGAATGCAAATAAATTCATATACTTTCCACAATGTGATTTTCCGGATTTAATTTGTGATGTGCTATCTCTCACTGTTACCAATAACCTACCCTTCAATTATGGGCTGCTCATGTCTTTGTCAGTGGGCAAACTTACAAAATCAGCAAGGGATCAAATACTTATTTCCCCCACTGTATATATATTTTAACAGAGCCCAGCAAAGTAGCAGCAATGGGCGCTACCCACAAATACTCCCCCTTTCAAAATCGTTATATGCCAAGAGTCTGTAGAAACAAGGTTGAAATGTCTTGCTGAATTAACTAACAGATCTGTTACTAGCTTTTGGAAATTATCTTCAGATAAGTGTGTTATCTTAGCAGAAAATTAACTGCAAATATTGGAGAGTGTTGTCAGAATATAACAGAATTTAAAGTCACTGTGAGTGTGATAATTACACTCTGAAATATCTTCCTTCACTGTAAGAGGAAGGAGAATGGCATAACGAGTTAGAAAATCCCTTTACAAAACATTTTTTAGAAGTAAGGCGGGAGGTTTAAAAGGTAAGCAAGAGAAGTGGTAGGATCTGAGTGATGGGAAAGAAAGGGTTAACTCAGTTTAGCTAGCTTATGAATACAGGAAGGTATTTGTCCTTTGCAGAAATTCAGGAAGAATATTACTTGCCAGGTGGAGATTTTCTGCAAATTGATCCAAGTGCAACATGTTTATGAAGAAAAATGGATTGGGCCTTGCAGGGACTGAGAGTTTATGGTGCTCATTGAATATGATAAAAAATAGGAATTACAAAATTTTATGGGTTTCTAAGGAGGGGGGAGTTCACTAATGGGTCAAAATTCAAAGCTAATTTAAGCAGGCAAGAGAGGCTCCTGCCAGCCTAAGTCATGCTCTGCGGGACAACCACCAATATTCAGGAACACAGAACTGGGCAGTGCTGCTGGGTATTGGCACTAACTGGCCATTTACAAGGTGGACAGGAAAGAGGCGTTCTGAGGATGGAGTTGGGAGGAACTGGCTGTAATATTCAGAGTAAGTGCCTTCACAGATAAGGGGTCCTTTTACTAAGGTGCACCAAAGAATGGCCTGTGTTTTGGATGCGCACATATCCATTTTTCAGCGTGCCTGTAAAAAAAAGCCCTTTTTATTTATTTTTTTGCTGAAAATGTACGTGTGGCAAAATAAAAATGGGCTCTGAGACCTGCCACCCATTGACTTACCTTAGATCCCTGGTGCTCTAGTGGGGTATCCTGAGCAGGAGCTATCCCCACTCGCTACCAACCCTAGCGGCTCCATTGGCTAAAATTGGCTCTTTAGCTTGGAAAAGAGACGGCTGAGGGGGGATATGACTGAGGTCTACAAAATCCTGAGCGGTGTAGAACAGGTAAAAGTGAATTGATTTTTCACTCTTTCAAAAAGGACAAAGACCAAGGAACACCCGATGAAAATACTTTTAAAACAAATAGGAGGAAATATTTTTTTCACTCTGAGAATAGTTGAGCTCTGGAACTCATTGCTGCAGGATGTGGTAACAGCAGTTAGGTTTAAAAAAGGTTTGGACAAGTTCTTGGAGGAAACGCCCATAGTCTCCTATTGAGACAGATATGGGGGATGCTACTGCTTACCCTGGGATTGGTAGTAAGGGATGTTGCTACTATTTGGGTTTCTGTCAGGTACTTGTGACCTGGATTGGCCACACTTGGAAGCAGGAAACTGAGCTAGATGGACAGCTATTCTTATGTTCTTAAAATGGCTGTCACGAGCTCTAGTGGTGGTCTCATGGTACTACTGCTAGAGATTTGTCTTCTCGGGATACCCCACTAGACCACCAAGAATGTAAGGTAGGCCCTAGGGAGTATCTAAATTCAAAGGAGGGATCTGATCGGGGGGGGGGGGGGGGAGGTAATCTGATCATGGAGGGGTTCAGGAGAGGGGGCTGATCATAGGGGGGATGGTCAGGTAGGAGATTGAAATCGGCAAAGGGAATGGGGAGAAGAAACTATCAGTTGCATTACATGGGTCCCAGATGGATATCAGCCGGGGCGCACATAAGTTCAGGTGTCCAGTAGTAGACCAATCAGACCTGGATATTTAATGATAGTGTCCAGACATGGCCCAGAATTGAATATCCGAGTCTCATTTAGCCAGCAACTGTCGGCATTTAAAAACACACTGACCACCACTAGCTGAATATTAACCAGTTAATTTACTTTTATGACAGAATGCAAAGAGGATTTGGAAAAGGACTTGTCAGAAAACACCGGGGGGGGGGGGGGGGGGGAAGAATATTTCCAGATGAAGGAAACCACATACCTACAGACAGTACATGACACCAGAAGTCTACATGCCCATGGCCTTAGGACAGCAGCTGGAAGAGGCACCTTGAGAAGAGAATGTTTCCTATCCAAACAGAGGTTTTACTGAGGGTTTGGGGAAGTTAGCAGATGTTCAAGTGAGGACGGAACCAAGTTCTTATTAGGAAGAGTGTCGGGAAAGACTTCTAAGGGAACACAGGGGCTTTCACAGATGGGCTGTGTGGCTGGGAGATGTGAAATAGCAGCATTTTGGAAGAAGAAGTTGGTAATGGAGATAACTGGAAACACAAATAAAGGCAAAGAGGATGGGAAAACTTAACAACCATGAGGGGAAGGGAGAGAAGTAGGAAGGCTGGATAGGATCATGGAAAATAAGGGGAATTCAAATGGTCCATAACTGAGGTGAGGAGGTGGGGTTTGTGAATGCCACATATTATGGGATAGAAGCAGAGAGACCCTAGGGGGGAGGGGGCAGGGGCTGAGCTTCACATTCAAAGAGGGCTCCAGGGGGTCTTGTTTTCTTGGTGAACTGTTGTGGTTTGATAAACTGGTGAATTGTGCAAATCTGTAGAATTTTAATTGCATTGGTGCTATTAGAAATAATTCAGGGTCGTTAGAAATGCAGGTCCGTGGTGCTGTTCAAAATAATACAAAGTTTCAAATTTTTTTTTAAGTTGTAAATTTACAGAAATCTTTGTATTCTGCTGTAAGCTAATAGCCAGAGAGGAGCCATAGTTAAATCTTTCATTGACTTGTCCTAAACTCCCAAAGGGGAGGTTTTTGTTCTCATGCTTTGTCCTTTTACCTCAGGGAGGATAGAAGAGGAGGAAGATAAGGCTTATTACCTGCTTGCTCTCAGTCTCTGCTGTGCACTTACCTGGGTTTTTGGTTGAAGTTACCACATCTGCATCTCCTGCCTGGATAATAAAAAAAGAACAGAAGGGTGTGAGTGACACTGGTCATAGGGAGAGCAAGCAGCACGATTGCCTGGAGTCCTAGTGCTAGTAGGGCCTTGCTGGGCAAAGTTGCATGATGTCTCTGAGGCAGGGCTTCAATGCCAAGCACTAACTGGACTTAGTCTCTGCCATGATTCTCGGTGTGTCTAAGGCTGGTGCTGTTTGAGCTCCTTACCAGGCCCAGATTTAGGTATAGTCAATGTGGACAACTGCCTCTGGAGTAGGGTTACCATATGGCTCCAGGAAAAGGAGGACAGATTGAGCCAGTCTAGGTTTTACTTCCATTGCTTTCAATGAAAGCAAAACCTGGACTGGATCAATGTGTCCGCCTTATACTATATGCTGAGCCCACCAAAAACCTACTGTACCCAACTGTACACCACTACAATAGTCCTTATGGGTGAAAGGGTCACTTATATGTGGATACAGTAGGTTTTGGGGGAGTGTGGATGGGCTCACACTTTCCATAAGTGTAACAGGTAGCATGGGATATAGGGCCTAGGTCCTCCTCTCTATAGTGCACTTCATGGACCACTACACTACTCCAGGGAACTGCTTGCTGCTCTATTAGACCTGGTTATAACATCTGAAGCTGTCATACAAGCCAGTAATATTTTTAATCGCATCTTTGGGGGTGGGAGGGGGGTCAGTGACCACTGGGGGAGTAAGGAGGGGTCAGACCTGATTCCCTCTAGTGATCATATGGTCATTTAGGGCACCTTTTTGGGCCTTATTCGTTCTAAAAACAGGTCTAGACCAAAACGTTGAAGTTTCAGCCCTAGATGTTTCCATTTTGTTCCATTATGGCTGTAAAACATCCAAGTGTTAAGAACACCCTAAGCCCGCCACTGAAATGGTCCTGACATGCCCCTTTGTGATTTGGATGCACTGCAGATGAATTGCATAGGTAAACGTCTGCAACACAGGTTTCAAAAATACCGATTTGGACGTTTTGAGAAGAAATTCATCCAAACGCTGCTTTAGGACGCTTTTTGGACGTTTTTCTCTTTCAAAAATGAGCTCCTTAGTAAATGAGGCTGTTAGGTGATAGGCTTATGGAGGCTCCACAGAACATTGCACAGATATGAGTGTGGTCTACCTGCTGTTGCCACATTTGCTCCACTTACTCAGAATTAGAAGAATTCCCAGCATGAACAGGACCACAGCAAACGCCAGGCCACCAATCCTCAAACTTTCATAATCTGTAGTTAAAAAAAAAACTGCTTTCATGTCACATTAACTTCATACTTCTTCCTCCAGCAGTTCATATATTACACACACATACACAGGCACAGCTGTGAGAAAACCCAGCGAACAGAAGTATCCTAGTGCTATACCTTACATTTAGGTTAGTTAAGTATATAAAATATCAGTGCTTTTTTTGTGCCGGTACGCACCGATACAGCGTATCAGCACCTTTTTCCTGAGGTCCGGCTCACCTGCCTGCTCCCATCCATTCCTGCTCCCGCGCTCCGTTGAAATCTTTTGATTACCCGAAGTCGCGATTCTCCTCTCTCCCCTGCCCTCCCCTCCATGTCCAGCAATTCTCTCTCCCCTCCCCTGCCCTTCATGTCCACCATGTCGCCTCTCTCCCCTGCCCTCCCCTCTCCAAGTCGCAGCGAACCGGAAGTGAAGGCAGCAGTGCTCACTGAGGCAGGCAGGCAGGCAGGCTCATCTCCTCTCGCATCGCTTCCCTCTCAGCGCTTCCCGCCTTCAAATTCATTTGAACAGCTCCCAGGGTACAGGACGGTTTTGAGCGCCGCGGCACTGTGTTTTAGTTTCACACGAGTGCTCAACTGGCTTTTTGGTTTTTTGTGTGTGTTCTAGCTCCTATGATCACATGCTGAGGACCCTTGACAAAGCGGAAGCGAAACAAGTCCATCGGGACCTCATTCTTGCATAGCATCCACGGAGCATCGGAGTGACGGAGCACAGATGAAAAGATAAGTGTGTTTTGATGATTTTGCCACTATTAGATCAATGAGAGGTTTTTCACCCATGATTACTTTTTCACTGTGAGCCCTAAATGTTTCCGGTTAATCAAACTAGGCTGAGCCACAGCAGTATGAGGTTTCCTCTCATTGTTAATATAAACATAAATGTTAGTACACAGTAGCCTATGTGTGCATGCGCAGCAGAGATTCACTCAGTGTATTGCTGTAGAACTTACAAATTGTGAATCAGATCTTTATTGTAAATTCTAATTAGTGCCAATTAGTGCTCATTATTGCTTGTTAAGAGCTGGTGGTATCAGCACTGATTAGTTTGTAAAGCCAATTAAGTTATGCGTGTTGTTATAGAATACGCTTGGATTTTGGAGTGGATCTCTAGGCGCGCTATAGAGAATCAGGAGGATAATGAGTATGTACTATCTAGGATCTCTGAGAACTAAAGAAACAAAAGTCATTCTTCCAGGCTCACCATAATAAAAGGGGTCAAGTTCCTTGCTTTCTTCATTGGTCGCTGCAGCTAAAAGAGAGATTGTTTTATTACATTATACAGAGATAGAGAACTAGAAATCATTTTATTCATCACCACATATTTAAAATTCCATCTTATTTGGTGCTTTTTATCAAGAAGGATGAAAACCAGGTAAACCTCTTAACCTACAGATCAGTTGTGGTAAATCTGTATCTTTTGTAGTTCATAATCTGGGTAGGGTGCTCTCATACCTTTCTTTAAGAATCGCTCTTCTTTAACAGGAAAGAAGTAGAAAAGGTACTTTCTGAGGCATCAGACCAAAAATAAAGGGCCTACTATTCAAAAGTAAATTTAGGAGCATAAAAGCTAGATGGTAATAGGAGCCAATTTAGGGGCCCTTTTACCAAGCTGCACTGGTGACGGGGGCCGTTTTTCCAGTGCGCCAGTGCCCTTTTTACCACAGCGGGTAAAAAGACCCCAGGCACACACGGCCATGTGGTAAGAGAAGTCTTACCGCATGGCCATGTGACAGGGAGCCCTTACTGCCACCCATGGAGGTGGCAATAAGGGCTCCTGCAGTAACCTGGTGTAACCGGGCAGCGTGCGGCGATGCCTGGTTACCGCCACCCACGCCATTTCCAGCGGTTTTCTTTTTCCCCGGAAATGGCGCACACTTGGGGCAGGACTACTGTCAGCAGCCGCGTTGGGCTGGCGGTAGTCCCGAAAGAGTGAGCGGTAAGCCCACGTTGGGCTTAACCACCACTCTGTAAAAGGGCCTCGAGGTGGGGAAAGGAAGTTAGAAGTTTAGTATTGATTTTCAGCACTAGGCTCATAGATCAGACAATAAATCTAGGCAAATGAATGGCAGGCTGAAATTTATAAGCATAACTTTTAAGCTCCTAAATTAAAATGAATTTTCAGCTGAAAAAGTATGCTCCTAAGTTTGCCTGAAAATAGGACACAAATTTAGGAACCTAGTTTAGGAGTGTAAATTTAGGAGTTCGCCCAATTTTTTTTTTTATTTTAAGATCTGGTCCTTGAAGGTAGTATTCTGTGCAATCAGAATACCTGACTTCTGTTTACAGCTCTGTCTTTTGCTCACCAGGCTAAGAATGAGAATGACGCTGTAGGAGATCTGGGTTCTGCTCTAGACTCTTGTCTCTTCCTCACCAGCTTGGCTGGGGCTCAGAGTTCAGTTACAAGAAACCTAGGTTCTGTTCTTGGCTCTGTCTCTTACTCATCATGATGGCCAGGGCTGGGACTGTTACTAAAAGTGCAGAGATAATTCCTCCATGTGATTCGAGAGCATCTAATACTGCACCTGCACCATAAAAACACCAGAAGCAGAGGCGGTTCTTGTCCCTATTCCAATGTTGTCCATTTTCTGCATTTTCTGAATACCAGCAGTAATTAGGTCATTTGAGATTTTCAGTGATTAATCAGGCTTCAACTGGGGAGAGTTATGCTATAACTGGCCTAGCATCTAATATCATCATGACATCGTAGAATGCATCACTCCATACATACCCAGCACAGGAACCAATAAAGAGCAAAGGAAAAGTATCACCGTCTCCATGGCAACTGCAAAACATAAGAAGACCAGGGTAGTAATTGCTGGCTGTCATTAATGTGCAGCCTAAGCAGAGTTTAACCTCCTGTCCCTCACATTGGTAACATGAGCTTTGGGGCACAGACCTATCCAACAGGATCTGAGTTCCAGCCCCACCACCACCACCACAATTTGTATGCCTCACTGTATCTATCCCTGCCAAGTGTTCAGATTTAGAAAAGGTGAGTGATTAATCTAAAAAAAATTCAAACCCACCATTCAGTATCAGCAAGGAACATTCTGTGGACTACTCATGACATTTTTCTGCTACTTTACTGTATTTTTCCTGTTGTCTATAGCAAGTAGATTACTTTAAGATACAGTTTACTTGAAAAGGACAACAGAAAATCAAGATGGTCCCTCAATTGTCATAAAACATATCTATATGAGCAGTATCTTTCAAGATCTTAATTGTTGCTGAGGGTTCCCCCCCCCCCCCCCCTTTTTTTAACATCGCCATGCTGGGACAGACCAAGGTAAAATTATGTATCATACCTGATAATTTTCTTTCCATTAATCATAGCTGATCAATCCATAGACTGGTGGGTTGTGTCCATCTACCAGCAGGTGGAGATAGAGAGCAAACTTTTGCCTCCCTATATGTGGTCATGTGCTGCCGGAAACTCCTCAGTATGTCGATATCAAAGCTCCATCCGCAGGACTCAGCACTTAGAGAATTACACCCACGAAGGGACACTCTGCCCAGCTCACCACCGCCGAAACGGGGGAGGGGAATTAACCCAGCTCATCCCCACACAAGTGGGGGAGGGGAATCCGTCCAGCTCATCCCCGCGGAGCGGGGGAGGGACACCACACCCGCCGATGCGGGGGGATCTGGCTTATCCTGCAACCGCAACCGCGGGAGGAGCTGACTGACCCTAACACCGCCGAAGCGGGAGGGGTACAAAGCTGCCCTACAGCCGCACGAAGCGGGAGGGAGTGCCGGCAGAATTTAAATCTCAATCCAGCCCCGTAAAACGGAGGGGAGAGGAATGCAGCAGCTCACTGTAACACAAACTCGTCTCAACTCTTGAAGAATCCAAGTGAAAAAACTTGAACACGAAGTCTTTCTGAAGTAACTGAAGACTAAACTTGAACCTGAAATGCAACCAGAATAAAAACAGTACAGATATCTGGGAGGGGCTATGGATTGATCAGCTATGATTAATGGAAAGAAAATTATCAGGTATGATACATAATTTTACCTTCCATATCATCAAGCTGATCAATCCATAGACTGGTGGGATGTACCGAAGCAGTACTCACCCAGGGCGGGACATTGAAATCCCTGACCGCAACACTGAAGCTCCAAACCGGGCTTCCGCCCGAGCCGCCACAGTCAAGCGGTAATGCTTGGAGAATGTATGAGCCGAAGCCCAAGTTGCCGCCTTGCATATCTCTTCCAAGGAGACGGACCCGGCCTCTGCCATCGAGGCCGCCTGAGCTCTAGTGGAGTGAGCCTTCAGCTGGATAGGCGGCACCTTCCCCGCGGCCACATAAGCCGCTGCAATGGCTTCCTTGACCCATCTTGCCACTGTAGGCTTAGCAGCCTGCAGACCCGTACGAGGACCTGCAAACAGGACAAACAGATGATCCGATTTCCGGAAATCATTGGTCACTTCCAAGTATCTGATGATGACTCGTCTCACATCCAGATATTTAAGAGCAGAGTACTCCTCTGGGTAGTCCTCCCTACGAAAGGAAGGGAGACAGAGCTGCTGATTCACATGGAAGCGAGAAACAATCTTGGGCAGTGTAAGGAAGGCACTGTGCGAATAGTCACTCCTGCCTCAGTGAACTGCAGAAAGGGCTCTCGACATGAGAGCGCCTGGAGCTCGGAAACTCTTCTGGCTGAAGTGATAGCCACCAAAAAGACTGCTTTCAACGTCAGGTCTTTCAGAGATGCCCTCGACAAGGGTTCAAAAGGTGGCTTCTGCAATGCTCTTAGCACCAGGTTGAGATTCCACGCAGGCACCACTGAGTGCAGAGGAGGGCGCAGGTGATTAACTCCCTTGAGAAAGCGCACCACATCTGGCTGCGAAGCCAGGGAAGCACCCTTCAGGCGGCCCCTGAAGCAAGCTAGAGCCGCTACCTGGACTTTAAGGGAACTGAGCGACAGTCCTTTCTCCAGACCTTCTTGCAGGAACGCCAACACTGAAGAAATTGGAGCAGTGAAGGGAGAAAGTGAGCCTGCTTCACACCACGCTGCAAATATACGCCAAACCCTGGCGTAAGCAGTAGAAGTAGAGCGCTTCCTCGCTCTTAGCATAGTGGCGATGACCTTGTCTGAGAAGCCCTTCTTTCTCAGACGCTGCCGCTCAATAGCCAGGCCGTAAGACCAAAGGGGGAGGGATCCTCCATCACCACGGGACCCTGATGTAACAGGCCCTGCTCCACTGGCAGCCGCAGAGGATCGTCGACTGAGAGCCTGATCAAGTCCGCATACCAGGGACGTCTGGGCCAATCCGGACCCACCAGGATTACCCTGCCGGGATGCTTTGCCACCCGGTCTAGCACCCTGCCCAACATGGGCCAGGGCGGGAACACATAGAGAAGCTCTTGAGTCGGCCACTGTTGGAGAAGAGCATCTACTCCCAGGGAGCGAGGGTCCCGTCCTCTGCTGAAAAAGCGCGGCACTTGGCAATTGGCCGATGACGCCATCAGATCTAGGCTCGGCTGGCCCCAGCGCTTCGTGATGTCCAAGAACGCCTGAGCAGATAGCTGCCACTCTCCGGGCTCCAAGGTATGGCGACTGAGAAAGTCCGCCTTGACATTCATGACTCCGGCAATGTGGGCCGCTGACAGCTGCTCCAGGTTCGCTTCTGCCCACTGGCATAGATTCATAGCCTCCTTGGCTAGAGGGGCGCTCTTGGTACCTCCCTGGCGGTTGACATAGGCCACAGCCGTGGCATTGTCCGACAGGACCCGTACCGGCTTCAACACCAGTACCGGGATGAACTCCAAAAGCGCCAACCGAATGGCTCTGAGTTCCAGGAGGTTGATAGACCACTTTGCCTCTGCAGGAGACCAGAGCCCCTGCGCTGTCCTTCCCAAGCAGTGGGCTCCCCAGCCCGACAAAGAGGCGTCCGTCGTGACGACAATCCACTCCGGGGTCACCAGAGGCATTCCCGCAGACAACTTGTCTGTCTGCATCCACCAGCTCAGCGCCTTGCGCACTGCTGGGTCCAAGGGAAGGCGCACAGCATAATCCTCTGACATCGGAGTCCAGCGCTGCAGCAGAGATTGTTGTAGTGGTCTCATATGAGCCCTGGCCCAGGGCACTACTTCCATCGTGGCCGTCATAGAGCCCAACAGCTGCACATAGTCCCAAGCCCGAAGAGGAGAGGCTACTAGGAACTGGTCCACCTGAGCCTGAAGCTTGACAATCCGATTGTCTGGCAGGAACACTGCCCACTTGGGTGTCGAATCGAACTCCCAGATACTCCAGGGACTGAGTCGGGCGCAGCTGGCTTTTCTCCCAGTTGATGATCCATCCCAGGGAGCTCAAAAGAGCAACTACCCGGTCCACAGCTTTGCCGCACTCTGCATAAGAGGGGGCTCGGATCAACCAGTCGTCCAGATAAGGATGGACTTGTACTCCTTCCTTTCGCAGGAAGGCCGCGATGACCACCATTACTTTGGAAAAGGTCCGCGGAGCAGTAGCCAACCCGAACGGGAGGGCTCTGAACTGGAAGTGTCGGCCCAGGACTGCAAAACGCAGAAAGCGTTGATGAGGAGGCCAGATGGGAATATGCAAGTATGCTTCCTTGATGTCCAAGGATGCCAGGTACTCCCCTGCCTTCACTGCCGCTATAACAGAGCGGAGAGTCTCCATGCGAAAGTGCCGCACTTTCAAGGCCCGATTGACCCCTTTGAGGTCGAGGATAGGCCGGACAGAACCTCCTTTCTTTGGTACCACAAAGTAAATGGAGTAACGCCCCTTGCCAAGCTGACTTTCTGGCACCGGAACGACCGCACCCAGGCGGATCAGATTGTCCAAAGTCTGCTGCACTGCCACAGCTTTGACCGGAGACTTGCAGGGAGAGAGTACAAACCCGTCTCTTAAGGGTCGGCAGAACTCTAGCTTGTAGCCGTCTCTGATGACTTCCAGCACCCAAGCGTCTGAAGTTATTGTGGTCCACTTGCCCAGAAACGAGGACAGCCGTCCTCCAATCTGCACTGGGGCGTGGACCAAGACCCCGTCATTGGGTACGAGACCCTGGGGGAGGACCGGAGGGAGCACCTCCGGGACAGCGGTCTCTGCGAAAGGAATGCTGCTTGGGGGAGAAATTCCTCTTAAAGGAAGAGGGGGCAGAGGAACCCGACCTGCCCGGGCGGTACCGACGGGCTTCCTGAAACCGTCCTCTGGAGGTACCGGGACGAGCACTAGCCCGAGCCCTGACCTCTGGTAACTTCTTGCCCTTAGACGTGCCGAGATCGGTCACGATTTTGTCCAGCTCGACCACAAAGAGCAGCTTGCCTTTAAAAGGCAATCTAGCCAGGCGGGATTTAGAGGCGTGGTCAGCAGACCAATGTTTCAGCCAAAGCCACCGCCGCGCAGAGACTGTCTGAGCCATGCCTTTAGCTGAGGCTCTCAAGACATCATACAGCAAGTCTGCCAATTAGGCTAAGCCCGATTCCAGGGCCGGCCAATCAGCCCTCAAGGAATGATCCGAGGGGGAAGCCCGCTGCACCATAGACAGGCACGCCCTGGCCACATAGGAGCCGCAAACTGAGGCCTGCAAACTTAAAGCAGCTGCCTCAAAGGACGACCTTAAGGCCGCCTCCAATCTTCTGTCTTGGGCGTCCTTTAGGGCCGTGCCACCTTCCACCGGCAACGCCGTTTTCTTAGTCACCGCAGTGATTAAAGAATCCACGGTAGGCCACAGATAGGCCTCACGTTCACTTTCAGTCAAAGGATAGAGGCGGGACATAGCCCTAGCCACTTTAAGGCTCGCTTCAGGGACATCCCATTGAGCCGAAATTAAGGTGTGCATGGCATCATGCACGTGGAAGGTTCTAGGCGGGCGCTTCGTCCCCAGCATAATGGCAGAGCCAACAGGGGCTGAGGGAGAGACGTCCTCCGGAGAGGAAATCTTCAAAGTGTCCATGGCCTGTAACAACAGGTTGGGCAAATCCTCTGAGCTAAAAAGCCGCGCTGCAGAGGGGTCATCCCATAGGCGTAGACTGGGGGGGGCGAGGGGTGGCAGTGCCCCCCCAAACGACGCGAGGCGCTGCCGCGCCATTAGTTAAAAAAAAAAAAAAAGTTAAAAAAAAAAAAAAAAAAACACATGCAGGCACGCGCTCCTCTCCGTCCGATTGGCTTCCCTGCCCTCTCTATCTGCGTCCCGCCTTCCTCTGACGTCATTTCCTTTCGGGCGGGACGCAGACAGAGAGGGCAGGGAAGCCAATCGGACGGAGAGGAGCGTCTCCGTCTACTCCTCTCTCTTCCTCCCTCCCTCCGGCGCAGGCAGCAGTCTTTTCCAGCGTTCCTGGCAGCGGTAGCGTTGTACACGCTGCCTTTGGCTGTGCCCCGAAGCCTTCTCTTCAAGTTCCTGTTCCCGCATAGGTGGGAACAGGAACTTGAAGAGAAGGCTTCCGGGGCAGACCGAAGGCAGCGTGTATATCGCTACAGCTGCCAGGAACGCTGGAAAAGACTGCTGCCTGCGCCGGAGGGAGGGAGGGAGGGAGGAAGAGAGGGGGTAAACGGAGTCACCATCTTGGACCTCGCGCGGGGGGGAGGGGTGGGGAGCAGAGGGAAGATGGATAGTACTGGGAGGGGTGGGGGAGCAGAGGGAAGGAGCAAGAGATGGATGGGACTGGGAGGGTGGGAAGCAGTGGGAAGGAGCAGGAGATGGATGGGACTGGGAGGGTGGGAAGCAGTGGGAAGGAGCAGGAGATGGATGGGACTGGGAGGGGTGGGGAGCAGCGGGAAGGAGCAAGAGATGGTTGGGACTGGGAGGGGTGGGGAGCAGAGGGAAGGAGCAGGAGATGGATGGGACTGGGAGGGTGGGAAGCAGTGGGAAGGAGCAGGAGATGGATGGGACTGGGAGGGTGGGAAGCAGTGGGAAGGAGCAGGAGATGGATGGGACTGGGAGGGTGGGAAGCAGTGGGAAGGAGCAGGAGATGGATGGGACTGGGAGGGGTGGGGAGCAGCGGGAAGGAGCAAGAGATGGTTGGGACTGGGAGGGGTGGGGAGCAGAGGGAAGGAGCAGGAGATGGATGGGACTGGGAGGGTGGGAAGGAGCAGGAGATGGATGGGACTGGGAGGGTGGGAAGCAGTGGGAAGGAGCAGGAGATGGATGGGACTGGGAGGGGTGGGGAGCAGCGGGAAGGAGCAAGAGATGGTTGGGACTGGGAGGGGTGGGGAGCAGAGGGAAGGAGCAGGAGATGGATGGGACTGGGAGGGTGGGAAGCAGTGGGAAGGAGCAGGAGATGGATGGGACTGGGAGGGTGGGAAGGAGCAGGAGATGGATGGGACTGGGAGGGTGGGAAGCAGTGGGAAGGAGCAGGAGATGGGTGGGACTGGGAGGGTGGGAAGCAGTGGGAAGGAGCAGGAGATGGATGGGACTGGGAGGGGTGGGGAGCAGCGGGAAGGAGCAAGAGATGGTTGGGACTGGGAGGGGTGGGGAGCAGAGGGAAGGAGCAGGAGATGGATGGGACTGGGAGGGTGGGAAGCAGTGGGAAGGAGCAGGAGATGGATGGGACTGGGAGGGGTGGGGAGCAGCGGGAAGGAGCAAGAGATGGTTGGGACTGGGAGGGGTGGGGAGCAGAGGAAAGGAGCAAGAGATGGATGGGACTGCGAGGGGTGGGGAGCAGAGGGATGGACCAGGAGATGGATGGGATTTGGAGAGGTCAGGCACAGCAGAGGGAAGGAGCAAGAGATGGATGGGACGGAGGGATGGTGAGCAGAGGGAAGGAACAGAAGATGGATGGGACTGGGAGGGGTGGGGAGCAGAGGGAAGGAGCAAGAGATGGATGGGACTGGGAGGGTGGGGAGCAGAGGGAAGCCTACTGGAAAGAAGACACTGCATAAAACAGAAGACACTGGGATCAAAGCGAATAGAAAAACTACATGATCAGACAACAAAGGTAAATAAAAGTTTATTTTATTCATAATTTATTAATTGAAATGTCAGCTTTTTGAAATGTGCATCTGTGATATTTTGCCTGTAAATTTCATTTCCTTCCTCCATATTAGCATATTCATTTGCATATGTATATATGCAAATGATATGCTAATATGCTCCGCCCATTTTTTGCCCCCCCAAATGAAACAGTCAAACTACGCCTATGGGTCATCCGCTCCATCCGAGCGGGGATCCGTCTCCTCCAAGGAATCCGCAAAGGACCGTTGGGAGAACTCAGATACGCTGCCCTCATCTACATCGGAGGAGACAAAGTCCTCCAAGGCCTGTGAATCAACCCGAGGGCGTTTACCTCTGGGAACCTCAACCTCTTTACCAGACGAGGGAGCAGGGGCAGCGTTTTGCATAAGGAAGGCCTGATGCAGCAGCAAAACAAACTCGTGGGAGAAACCCCCCAGACTGTGCACTTCCGCAGCCTGGGCTACAGCCCTAGACGCACCCTCAACCAGCGCTCGCAAGAGCAGGGGAGAGACATGCTGCGCATCCAAAATGGCGTCCGGCGCGACACTCCGCGAAGGAGCCGCGCGGGAAGAACGGCGCTTAACTTTAGCCGCTTTTGTGCCGTCGCCCAAATTAAGGGCGTTCATGGCATTAATGTCTCCAACCTCAAGGGCGGCCCAAGAAGAAGCCGTCCGAGCCGCGTGGCCGGCCAAGATGGTGGAGGCGAGGAGCGGGGGATGGGCATTTATGGCGGGAAAAACCGCCACGCCGGAGGAAGGACCGGGACATTCATCGGTCACGAAACTGTCACCCAACAAGGGCGAATCAGGCTTTAAGACCCCCGCATCCCCTCTAGAAGCGCTCAAGCGATCCGGGGAGCGACTCTTTGCGCCCTCACCCTCCGACGCCATATGCCACGAGGAGAAGAATCGGGGAACCCCCTGCCCGCTATAAAAAGGTAAAAATTACCTGCTGTCCGCTCCGAGCTGTAACGACCTGGTGTCCCAGTGAGTAGCTGCAATAAACGTTTAAATAAACGTCGAAATAAACGCCTTTAAGGACGTTCAAAATTTTTTTTTTTTTTTTTTTTAACGGAGCCAGCGGGAGGGGGGGAGAAAAGGAGGGACCTGGCACCACCAGGTTTGCACTTGCTCAAAAGAGCCCTCAACCCCAGGCACTCAACAAAACCTAAGAATTAGGCTTGGAGGCCTAGCCAGAGCTGCTGCTGTGTGTGACCACCACCTGCTGAGATAGAGAACATACTGGGGAGTTTCCGGCAGCACATGACCACATATAGGGAGGCAAAAGTTTGCTCTCTATCTCCACCTGCTGGTAGATGGACACAACCCACCAGTCTATGGATTGATCAGCTTGATGATATGGAAGGGTCCATCGAGCCCAGCACCCTGTCACCGACAGCGGCCAAAAAAACAAGCAATTTGTCCCACCCATCCTAGAAATACTGTATTCCCTCGTCCATTCAATAACATTCTATGGCATTTTCCACCAGGAAGCCGTCCAACCCTTTTTTGAAGTCCGCTAAGTTGACCGCCTTAACCACCTTTTCCGGCAGCGAATTCCAGAGTTTAACTATGTGTTGAGTGAAGAAAAATTTCCTTCGATTCATTTTAAATTTACCACACTGCAGCTTCATCACATGCCCCCTTGTCCTAGTATTTTTGGAAAGCATAAACAGACGCTCCCCATCGACCCGTTCCATTCCACTCATTATCTTATAGACTTCTATCATATCTCCCCTCAGCTGCCTTTTCTCCAAGCTGAAGAGCCCTTATATATAGACTGCTGGGACTATAGTCCAATTTGCTCTTTTTTTTCTCTGTATTCCACCTTGAGCCAATAGGGTTAAGCAGAATATAAATGCCCAGCATAGATTAGTGTGAGGGAGTAAGTGGTTTAGCAGCAGGTGCCCCTAAGAACACTCTCTCACTGAAGCTGCAAGTTAGCCATCTTACAAAACCTGGCGCTAAGAGGGCGCAGTTTAGCTGCCTGAAAGCAGGGGGCGTTAAACTGCCAAAGCAGGTCCTGAGTCAGAAGGGCGGGGCTCAGAGGGAAGAAAGGTTATCTGCCCTGAGAAAGTGTACGGCAGCAAAACCGAGAGGGTCCAAACATACACAGAGCCAAGAAATTAAAAAAAAAAAAAAGCACAAAAGGGCCACAGAACTGGAAAAATGATGCAATCTTTAATGGACTGGACCCAACATGGGCCATGTTTCGGTGCACAACAGCACCTGCCTCAGGGGTCAATGTTAATCTCCTTAGGGGTATAAAAGGAAAACGAAATGTCCTTGTATAAAAATTGCCAAATATCAAGCAGATTACATTGGTACTTTCAACGGCTAAGGTCGTAGTTCAAACAAACCGCCAAAACCTGAGAGTGTAGAACCAGAGAGGCCCTGAGTAGAAGCTTCCAGGAAGGAGGTCCTGAGGGAAAGGGAATAGGACTTGATATACTGCCTTTCTGTGGTTTTTCCAACTACATCCAGGGGCCCTTTTACTAAGCTGCGTAAGCATTTATGTGTGCCCAATGCACGCCAAAATGGAGTTACTGCCCAGCTACTGCGTGGCTCTTGCAGTAATTTCATTTTTGGCGCGCATCCGAAAAATAATTTTTATTTTCGGATGCGCGCATCAGACACGTGCCAAGTGGCATTTGGCGCATGTAGGTCATTACCGCCTGGTTACTGCGTGAGACTTTACCGCTAGGTCAATGGCTGGCGGTAAGGTCTCACACCCAAAATGGACACGTGGCAATTTTCAATTTGCCGCATGTCCATTTTCGACAAAATTTTAAAAAGGCATTTTTTTACAGGTGTGCTGAAAAATAATTCTGCGTGCGCCCAAAACACACTTCTACACTACCACTGGCCATTTTTCAGCGCACCTTTGTGAAAGAGCCCTCAAAGCGGTTTACATAGTGTATACAGGTACTTATTTTGTACCTGGGGCAATGGAGAGTTAAAGGACCCTTATACTAAGCCGCAGTAACCGCACTGACCTGCGGCAGTGTAGGCGCATGTTTTGGGCATGCACCAGGCCAGTTTTATCCGCGTCTGCAAAAACAGGTTTTTTTAAAAAATGAGATGGGAAAAGGGTATGCGGGAAAACTGAAACCCGAAGTTCCTCTCACCATTATTTTTATTCTCTTTCCTTGGATAAAGAATTTGACAAATTTTTGATCTTATGGTTTTCAGCTCCCAAAAACTGAGGATGGCCAGGGGTGAGCAATTGTCAAAAGTGATTTCCAGATTAAAAAGCATTGTGCATGTTTAAATCAGCTGTCTTTATCTGCCATCTGTTGCAATGTTACTAAACAGCACATCATAAAAATATAATCTGAAAGCCTAAAACTATGTGGCTCCATTTACACCAATGAAAACGTGGCGTAAATCCCAGCGTGTAGATTTAGGTGCAGAGGGCCAAATTTTATAACAATGCGTGAAAATTTTGAAACACTCACGAAGTGCCCATTTCCCTACCCATAACCACACCCCTTTTGCCTGTGTGTATTAAAATTGAGGTGCAGTGTGTTACAGAATATGCCTAGGGAGTTGTGCATGTAAATTCTAATTATTTCCAATTAGTGCTCATTATTGCTTATTAAGTGCTGTTAATAACACTGATTGGCTTTTTAAGCCAAGTAAGTTACATGTGTTGTTATAGAATACGCCTGAATTTCAGTGCAGAACGCTAGGCACGCTATACAGCATTCTGAGGCAAACGCTAACTCGCAATATTCAACGGGGATAACCAGCAGTCACCCGCTGAATACTGCTGGATAGCCAGTTAAGTGCCTGGTCAAATAAATGGTTTTAAATATCATGCGGAAAGGCTCAAACAGTATGGAAGAGTAAATTTGGGCAACTTTCATTTTTGTGTACATAAGATCAGTAAGCGTCTACGTGCACCTAATGTGCGCCAAAATGGAGTTACCGCCCGGCTACCGCGTGGCTCTTGTGGTAATTTCATTTTTGGCGCGCATCCAATATGCATGGCCGAAAAATAATTTTTATTTTTGGACGCACGTATTGGGCACGCGCCAAGTGCCATTTGATGTGCATAGGTCATTACCGCCTGGTTACCACTAGGTCAATGGCTGGTAGTAAGATCTCAGACCCAAAATGGGCACGCAGCAATTTTAATTTTGCCACATGTCCATTTTCGGTGAAAATGTTTAAAAGGCATTTTTTACAGGTGCACTGAAAAATGATTCTGCGCGCACCCAAAACATGCGTCTACACTAACACAGGCCATTTTTCAGCACGCCTTTTGTAAAAGGGCCCCTTAATCTGTGACTTCCAATGGATTACACAGATATAGGTGTTTTAAGTTTGCTACTTTTCAAATGTGTTTTCCACAAGAAACATAATTTATTGATAAATGTTTCTCATTTTTTAAAGACATAATTAGTCCATACCTGAGGCTGAAATTTTGCAGGACTATGCAGTTGATATCCTTCTATCCTGTGGTATAAATAAATCCCCTCTTTTGATACCTTTTCACTCAGCAGGTCACAAATACATTGTTAAGATTCAACACATATTCTGTACCTTTTTTTTTTTTTTAACTCTCTCAGGATTCCTGTCAAATAAAGTAGCTATCTCTGTTTAGACCACTGAGGGCTCCAGCTCACAGCAGTAAAATTCTTCAAATAGCAGTACACACAATAAAGTGAAGGGGCATTTAAAAAAAAAAAACATCTAAGGCCATTTAAAAAATCCTGTTCATAATGTCCAAAAAAACCCAGTCATTTCTCAGCCGTATTCCTCCAATTTTTTCTATAAATACAGACACCAAGGAAAATAATAAGTTGAAGGATTTTATATCATGAAATATGATGTTTGGGTCTGTAAGTATCTAAAGGAGAATGTTGGTTACAGATGACACGGGAGCCCTTACCGCCACCTCAATGGGTGGCGTAAGGGCTCCCTCCCAAAATGGCCGTGCGGCACGTGCTTTACATGCCGCACAGTCATTTCCTGCAGGAAGGCGAGACTTCTCTTTTACCAGCTGCGGTAAAAGGGGGCCTTGGCGCGTGTGTAACATGCGCACCGACACCAGCGCTGGCCCCCTTTTGCCACAGCATGGTAAAAGGTGCCCTAAGTTTTTGTACCTGGGGCAATGGAAGATTAAGTGATTTGCCCATGGTCACAAGGAGCTGCAGTGGGAATTAAACTCGGTTCCCCCGGATCTCAGTCCGCTGCACTAACCATTAGGCCACTCCTCCACTCCAAAGTTTCTTACTTCCATATCCCTCCAACTGTAAAATTGTATTTTAATATGAGAATATAATAATTAAACCCCAAAAGCTTATTCATGGCCTATTTACATATATGCACATAATTACTATCCCAGAATGTAGAAATAAGCATTGTTCCCTCTAAGCTGAGCAGGAGTCCTCCACCCACAGTGCTGACAGTAGGGGGTGCTATTTCACGATCACATTTTCAATAGTGACGGACAGGCAAGTTCTGCAGGACTCCAGGGAGCCTGCCTGTCCCTCCTACTACTACTACTACTACTACTACTACTACTACTACTCATCATTTCTATAGCACTACGTCATACAGATTGAAAACAATATTGAAGCACTACCCCTTACTGGTAGCAAACCAGTTGGAGGATCCCCGCACAGCTTAGAGGGAACAGTGGAAATAAGGGTTTTAAAAAACACTGCAGGAATAAGGGGTACCTCAGTATGTTTTTTGTATGATTTCTATGTTTTTGAATTTATGCATGTTTTTTTATGTTTTAACGTTTTTTTATTGATGACAATGTTCTTACAGTATATATCATATGCAGTCTTAACATATCAAACCTCTCGCATTGAAATGTCAGTAATCATCCAGAAACAGTGAATGTCTTATTCTGTTTACAGTCATTTTTTTATCAACATTTTCTCCCCCTCCCCAACCCTCTTCTTCTATGTAAACTTCAACAGTTGATCACCGTACACCATTATATTCCCCCCCTATGAACCATTTAACTTTAACAGTTTGTAATAGGTGCCCCATTACTCAGCTCATGGATAGTTCTACAGCTGTATACTGTAGCAACCATCCCTAATGCCTGGAGAAGTCCTCACAATCGTGGTTTGTCAGTCATGGTAAATCATATATCCCCCTCTCCCCTCCCTCCTCCCCTCCCCCAACCCCCTCCCCCTCCTGTAGGCATGTTCAAACCTTAACTCTTCCCCTCTTCTTCATTCCCCCATGGGAGCCCATTGAGCACTTGACTACGTGCTTGCGGTGATATCACATTTATGTATTTTCCCCATACACTCAAAAACCGCATTTGCCTTTTTGGTGTCAATCGCGCCCCTCTCGCTTCCCATAACATAAGTTGGTACATCCTATTCCGCCAATACCAATAGGAGGGAGGTATGTCCATTACCCAATGGTTCATGATTCCTTTTTTTCCCCACTATGCAAGCTTTACTCAGAAACAACCGTTCCCTCTGAGTTCCTGCCCCCCACCGTCCAGGAATACCTAGCAACATTTTATCAAAGATTATAAGTATCCTGTACCCAAGTACCTCTCGTACAAAGTCACCTATTCTCCACCAAAAGGCTTTAATTGGTCTACACTGCCATATACAATGCGCAAGAGTTGCGCCTCCCTGCCTACATTTTGGACAAGCATCAGTCACTGTCACTTGTGCATGAAATGCCCTTCTGGGAGAGAGGTAGGCCCTATGTAATATTCTGTATTGACATTCTTGTAACTCTGCACTATATACCACCTGCGGTATTCCCATTATTGATTGTTGTAGGTGACATTCAGAAATTGGCCTTTGAATTTCGGCGCCCCACTTTACCGCTACCTCCATCACCTGCCTTTCCGGTTGCCCTTTCTCTAATTCCCTAAAGAACCATGATACTGAGACCTGTCCCAACGCATCTCCCTCTAAGAACTCCCTCAGCTTTTTCCCCAAAACTGAGGGCCAACCCCTCTTTCGGTACACTATGTACATAGTGAGAAAGCAGATGATACGTCAAAATCCCCGATGGCCCCCCCCTGTGCATTTGTGTTGGAATTCTGATATAGAAATTAAAGTACCGTCTTCCCGGAGGAAACTTTCTAACAAGTCCAGCATGTTTTTACTGTACCCCGCCAAGGGTTAAAAATGGATAAATACATACATGCATGTGTCTAACCCTTGAAAGTTATCCTCTTTACTAGTTCAGTGAAGAAAGAGCGCACTCACACTGACTTTAAATAGTACAGCTTAATTTTCAAGGTTTTCCAAAACAATAAAAAATGAAAGGTGGACTCTGTTTATCCCTCCTCTACTGACGTGCACAGAAATAAATGACAGTGCCCATCCACTATCCGCAGGAAAGCTGATATAAAAAAAAAAAACATATGAAAACACCACTGTCTGTCAGCTGGTATAGAAGTGTGTCAGTGGAGGAGGCAGGAGTGTGTAGCTCCATTAATGCTCCCTCCATTCTGCAGCAAACTGAAGCAGGTTCAGCTTATTCTGTACTATGCATTTATTTAAATGTGCTTACTTCTTGTGAAGTAGGAGGGGCAGCCCCAGTGTGGCCTGATCTAACTTCTCAGGCTGTAACCTCAGCCTGCCCTTCACTTGCTGCCCACATAGCTAGTTCTTGTGCTTTAATGCACCACTCTGCAGTTCTCAGCTCCCGCTCAAGGGGAACTTTCCCTTCCACATGGACTGAAAGTCAGGAGGAGGAGGAGACAGGGGAAGAGCAAGACACAACATCCATTCAATCAGGAGGTAGCGAAATGCACTGAAGGTGACTTAAGGATGCAAAGTCATTCTCTGATGCAGTGGCTATAGAAAAAGAAAACTCTAGCTAACATAAGGAATTTGAGATGGAAGCTGCAGATTGAAGGAAGAAGGCTCAGCATGTACTGGAACACAGGTATCTGATCTAATTTTACAACTGTTTAACGGCCATCTGAAGTTCTACCATCTTACTCTGGACTTTCCATCTCTGTGCCAGTGTGTGTAAAGAACAGAGTATCTCTAAGGGCCTCTTTTACTAAGGCGTGCTAGGGTTTTTTAGCGCACGCTAATATTTAGGGATATTTAGCATGCGCTAAAAATGCTGGCATGACTTAGTAAAAGACCCCCCTAAATGCTGTATATGATTGTTGGTTCAATCATGAACTAATAATGAATGTGACGGTTGGACCATTCAGGTCTTTATCTGCCATTATTTACTATGCTACCTCTTTTTCTCTCTTCCTCAGCTGTCTTCTTTCTTTCCCTGTCTCTCTCGTTTTCCCTGTACCCTCCTTTTTTATTTTACTAATCCTTTCTATTTTCCTTTCATTGTCTCTCACTCCTTCCTTCCCGCGTACTTCCTGAATGTCACATGTGCAAGCTGCTCACCAAAATCATCAGGACAAAAGTACTTGACCATAAATTCCATTAAGATGGTGCCTGATTGGGTCCAGGAAGGACATTTTTTTGGCCTTGTTGACCTCATTGAACTTGAGAGCAAATGTTCTTCTTAAATGTTTGAGAAAACATTGACCCTGCATTTTGTCCAGGTTTCGTGTCATCTTGCAATGACAGCTGCTCAAGTATGTGTGTACTCTGTTTATAATGATTATCCAGGAGAAAGGTTTGTGTTTGCACTGTCATTAGGAGAGGCAATTGTGTGCATATTACAGAGCTGCCAAGTTACCCATTCCAGGAGGGAGACTTTTTGGCTGGTCCTGGATTTCTGTCAACTTCATCCTGGTGCATTATGCTGCACTGATTTCAAATGGCTAGAATCATGCACTACAATTACTACACTGCTTTGGGATGTAAGTTTAAAATCAGGACCGGCCCAAAAGTCTCCCTCCTAGAATGGGTAACTTGGCAGCTCTGATATTAACACTATGCCATTCCTTAATCTCAGTGAACTATGAAAATGTCTTTCATTATCTGCAAATAGGAAACATTAGAACCAGAAACAGTATGCAATGTATTTTTAACTGCTGGCAGCTCCCTCAGTCACACATACAGAGATCAATTGGCACTGAAAAGTAAGGGACTCCTTCCCAGGCTTATAATCATAGAAGGATCTCAGACACCACTATCTGTGCTGACAGGAAATACATCATTAATATTTATCCACACATTGCAAATAGATACATATTTCATATTGCAGTTAACATTGTGTTTCACCTTTGGATGTGAAATCACTAAACAATTGAAATTCAGATTTTGGAGGTCAGGGAAGAATTTGTATCTGCTCCCTGACAGATTGCCATGTTTATGATTTTTTTCTTTTCTACATTTATACCCTGTGCTTTCCCACTCATGGCAGGCTCAATGTGGCTTACATGGGGTAATAGAGGGTTAAGTGACTTGCCCAGAGTCACAAGACGCTGCCTGTGTCTGAAGTGAGAATTGAACTCAGTTCCTCAGGACCAAAGTCTACCACCCTAACCACTAGGCCACTCCTCCACAGTAATCTGGATTGAACTTTAGAGGGACTTTAGGGACATTTAGTTTAAAATATAACTCTAGCAGTCTTGTTAAACACTTATATGCAGATGCGTTACAAGGGAGTGGTTAGAGAAGTTATAAAGGTTTCTCTTCTACTGTCAATGCATCTTCTGTTGATTCCAGCAATAGGAGCTATACCAGATCATACCACCAGATGTCACCACCAAGCAATGCATACCAAGTCTTCCCTTACAGGTCTGCCTTCATTAGATGACTCAGACATTTTGTTTCATGATGCATAACACAGAAAATGATGACAGATACAGACCAGTTTCAATTCCTCCTATCTTGTTCCTAACCTCAGTGGGTAGATGAACAGATAAATCCCCGTGCTTACAGCCATACTAGCCGAGTACTGCTGAGGAGTAGCCTAACGGTTAGAGAAGTAGGTTGAGAACCAGGGAAGCCAGTAGTCAAAGCCCATTGTGGCTCAGCTCCTTATGATCTTGGGCAAGTCACTTAACCCTCCATTACCTTCAGGTACAAACAGACTGAAAGCCCTCCAGGGCCAAGAAAATAAGTACAACACCTGAATGTAACACACCTTCAGCTACAACTGAAAAAAAAAGTGTGACAAATCCAGTTCCCTTGTGTCTTTCACACAGCATCTTAACCCTGTTTCTAATATTTATTTATTTATAGTACATTTCTACCCCACATTTTCCCACACATGCAGGCCCAATGTGGCTCACATAGGATTAAGCAAAATAACAATACAGTAAGAGAAATTGTAAGAGACAAAATTAGGCAAGGAAGGGGAAGGGGGCAGAACAGTATCAGGGATAAGTAAGCAGGACTATTAATCGGTAAGAGTGTAAGGGGAGTAGGCCAATCCAAATAGGTGAGTTTTCAGCAGCCTCTTGAACAGTTGGTGATCCATTTGTAGTTTTAGGTATTTCGGCAAAACATTCCAATTCTTGGCACAGGAGTATTGGAAAGACGAAATGAAGATCTTCTTGTATTTGACGCCTCTACAATTTGGGAAGTGCAGGTTGAGATACGAGCGCGAGGTGGCTACTGCGTTTCTGGGTGGGAGATCGATAAGGCGAAGCATATATTCTGGAGCTTGCCCGTAAATGATTATATGAGTTAGTGAGCAAATTTTGAAAGAGATACGTTCCCTCACGGACAACCAGTGGAGAAGGAAACGCAGAGGTTGAGCATGCTCAAAACGTGATTTTCCCAGGATTAGTCTCGCCGCAGTGTTTTGTGCAGTCTGGAATTTTTTCAAAAGATATTCATGGCAACCTGCGTAAATCCCGCTGCAGTAATCTAGGTGAGATAGCACTCCATATCTGCTTCAAGCCTGTCCAAATTATGTTATACTGTTGGCCTCCACCAGGGCAGCTAATTTCAGACCTTGTTGTCTTCCTCTTTGGTGCTTACAAACCCAAAGTCAAAGTTCTAGTCTACATCTCAACGCTACATTTCTTAATAGTCCACATAGACACCAAGACTACTGATGCTGGTGTCTGAAAGCATACAGCCCTGCAACCAGGGTCCTCAAGGGTCACAACCCAGTTGGGTTTTTAAGATTTCCACAATGACTGCGCATGAAATTGATTTGTATGTATCGCTTCCATTGTATGCAAATAGATCTCATGCATATTCATTGTGGAAATCTTGAAAACCTGACATCAGTTCTGTTAGAGTTGTAGCTGTTTACTCCTGGGTGGAATTATATGCGACTGCGCAACACAGAATGTGCCCATAATTTTGCCACCTGCACAGAATTCTGCATTTGCAATACCGAATTCTGCGCAGGCACTAGCGGTTCTCCTAGATCCCTCCCCTCCCCCTCCCAGATCAAAAGGAGGTGGTGAACAGCAACACATTGACCCACGTCTTCGTCCTTAGCCATCCTAGGCCCAAATGTTCATTTTAACCATATGGCTTTATGGAGGTGCAAGTGGTTCAAATGATCAGTCACACCTAGGATGACAGAGGGCAGAGGACAAAGAGCACTGCCTGGCCTACAGGCATTCACATCCTCCTCTTCTCCTCCACTGCTAACTCCAGACTTCGTTCCTTTTATCTTGCTGCACCATATGCCTGGAATAGACTTCCTGGGCCGGTACGTCAAGCTCCATCTCTGACCGTCTTCAAATCTAAGCTAAAAGCCCACCTTAACCCTTTATTCACTTGTTCAGAACCCTTATTTTATCATCCTCACTTTAATATTCCCTTATCTCTTGTTTGTCCTGTTTGTCTGTCCTAATTAGATTGTAAGCTCTGTCGAGCAGGGACTGTCTCTTCATGTTCAAGTGTACAGCGCTGCGTACGTGTAGTAGCGCTATAGAAATGATAAGTAGTAGTAGTAGTGGTTGTCATGTGATCGGAGTAGGAGGGAAAGACAGAGCAAACTGGAGGAGGTACCTTGGGGTGGGGGTCACTGCAGCAAGCTAACTATGAGGTAGGGGAAGAAGAGGTTTGGCTATGTGCATGGGGGGAGGAGAGGGAGAAAGAAGGCAAAGTGGGAGCATGTGCCTGTGGGAGAGAAAGATGGAGAGGTGGGAGCTTGTGCATGGAGGAAGGCAGGGTGGAGGTATGTGTATGTGGTGGGGGAGGGGAGAAAGAAAGCAAGGTGGAAGTTTGTGATGTGGAGGGGGGGACAAAGGAAAGAGGTAGTGGTATGGACCTTTTTGGGGGAGACACACAGGACTGGGGGTTTTGTTGGGAGTTAGAGGGTGAGAGAACTGGGGAAAGAGGAAAAGCTGAGGGGTGAGGAGAGACTACTACAAAGGAGGCCTATTTGAGAGCTGGGAAAAGGTGGAGCCTGATGAGGGAAAAGTTGGGGGGGGAGCGGGATGTCAGGTCTTATGATGGGTGAATTCTACACAAACAAAATTACAAATAAAGTATGCAGAATTCTGCCATATTTAAAAATATTGTGTGCAGAATTTTAAAAATGTTTTGCACAGAACTCTCCCAGGAGTAACTGCTGCAGCCTGATGTATCCCCACTCTCTTATCTGTTGGCTTGTGCTTTTTTCCTCTTTTTATCCTTCTGAAATTTCATACAACTGTGTGAACACTCAGGACCTCTTTGATTTCTTGTTAAATCCTACCTGCCCTTCTTACTACGTGTTACATACTTATCCAAAGTAAATACTGTACACTCCCCTGTGAGATCACACAAGACCAATTAGCATACCATGCCAAAGCATACAATCTCTTGCAAAATAAAGCACTTAACTCTTATATATAGCGGGCAGGTAACAGGATGAAAAGATTAATGCAGAGGTAAGTGAAATGAATTTATAGGTTAAAATCTTTGAAGCCAGGAGGTTTAAACAACCAGGTTGAATGGAAAACATTTCTGTAAGCCGGGATGTTTATACTTAAGATACTCGGAGTCACAATGAGTTTTTATATATGTAAAGCAATATTTTTAACATCAAAACAAAATTGCTGGGTGTGGTTTGAAACTGAGAATTTTTAATCCAATATTGGTACAATATCAGGCTCATTTTCGAAAGAGAAAGACGCCCATCTTTCAACACAAATCGGAAGATGGGCGCCATTCTCCCAGGGTCATCCAAATCGGTATAATCAAAAGCTGATTTTGGACATCCCCAACTGCTTTCCGTCGCAGGGATGACCAAAGTTCAAGGGGGCGTATCGGAGGCGTAGCGAAGGTGGGACTTGGGCTTGCTTAACACATGGACGTCCTTGACCCTAATGGAAAAAAAGGGCATCCCTGACGAGCACTTGGATGACTTTACCTGGTCCTGTTTTTCTTATGACCAAAGTACAAAAAGGTGTCCAAAATGACCAGATGACCACCGGAGAGAATCAGGGATGACCTCCCCTTTCTCCCCCAGTGGTCACTAACCCCCTCCCACCCTCAAAAAACATCTTTCAAAATATTTTTTGCCAGCCTCAAATGTCATACCCAGCTCCATGACAGCAGTATGCAGGTCCCTGGAGCAGTTGTAGTGGGTGCTGCAGTGCACTTCAGGCAGGTGGACCCAGGTCCATCCCCCTCCCTACCTGTTACGTTTGTGGAGGAAACAGCGAGCCCTCAAAAACCCACCAGAAACCCACTGTACCTACATCTAGGTGCCCACCTTCACCCATAAGGGCTATGGTAGTGGTGTACAGTTGTGGGTAGTGGGTTTTAGGGGGATTTTGGGGTTCAGTAGACAAGGTAAGGGAGCTATGTTCCTGGGAGCATTATATGAAGTCCACTGCAGTGCCCCCTAGGGTGCTTGGTTGGTGTCCTGGCATGTGAGGGAGACCAGTGCACTACAAATGCTGGTTCCTCCCACGACCAAAGGGCTTGCATTTGGTCGTTTCTGAGATGGGTGTCCTTGGTTTCCATTATCGCCGAAAATCAGAAACAACCAATTCTAGGGACAACCATCTCTAAGGGCGACCAAAATTTCAAGATTTGGGCGTCCCCGACCGTATTATCGAAACAAAAGATGGACGTCCATCTTGTTTCGATAATACGGGTTTCCCCGCCCCTCCATCAGGATGGTTTGTGAGGACGTCCTCAACAAAACTTGGGCGTCCCTTTCGATTATGCCCCTCCACATGATGCAATTGATTACATTTTAAAAAGGTAATTGTTTAGAGCGCCTAAAATGTAATTGGATAAGAAAATGATGACCTTGTATTAAGTTTGACATCACAAAATGATAGTTGTTTGGGGGCGATTTAGGATAGAAAACAATGCCACCATTTACGATATGTTTTATTATATGGAACTGCCTAGAGGTGCTTTAAAAAGCTTTTGTGCACAAATTTATGACATCATTAGGTCAATAAAAAGCTGTGGGAACTAATGTGCACGTGAGAGCTTTTTAGGGTGGAGTTTGGTGCCATGTTGCGCAGCAGCCCTGTTGCAAGGTGAGGCAAAAGTAGCTGTGATACAAAGCAATGTATATGGTCATTGGTAAAGCATACATAGAGGCATATTTTCAAAGCACATAGACTTACAAAGTTACATGAGTAACCTATGGATCTTTGTAAGTCTAAGGGGTCCTTTTACCAAGCTGCGCAAAAAAGGGCCCTGCGCTAGCGGCGGGGCCGTTTTTCCCAAGCGCCAGGGCCCTTTTTACCGCAGCAGGTAAAAAAAGCTCCCAGCACACATGGCCATGCAGCGAGAGAGCTCTTACTGCATGGCCATGCGGCAAGGAGCCCTTACCACCACCCACTGAGGTGGCGATAAAGGCTTCTGGGCTAACCCAGCAGTAATCAGGCAGTGCATGGCAACAATGCCCGATTACTGCTGGGTTATCACCAAGCAAGCCATTTCCAGGGGTTTTCTTTTTCCCCCCAGAAATGGCGCGCACTCAGGGCGGGACTACCACCTGCGGCCATGTTGTGTCAGTGGTAATCCTGGAAGAGTGAGCGGTAAGCCCATGTTGGGCTTACCACCGCTCTGTAAAAGGGCCCCTAAATGCTTTAAAAATGAGCCCCATAGTAAGCTATGGAACTTTGTAAGTCTGAGGGCCCTGTTTACTAAGCTGTGCTATAGGCGCGCTAGCATTTTTAGTGCGCGCTAACACTAGCGACACCCATATGGGTCTCTCTAGTGTTAGTATGTGCTAAAAATGCTAACACACCTTAGTAAACAGGGCCCAAAGTGCTTTGAAAATGAGCCCCATAGTGTAGAAAACATGAGGGTATTTGAATATTGGGTTAGTAAAATGAAAGTTGAAAAACACATGTAGGTGTTTTGAATGTAAGTACAATATTCACCTTAAGCTAAGTGCTCATTGGGAGCAGGAGTTGTAAGGAAAATTATGGATAATGTAATATGTGGCTGTTGTGTATTTTAATTTGTGTTATATATTTATTGCAGTTGTGAATGCAAATATGACCTGAACAATTCAAGTAACCCTGACAAAGTCGGGAACCATGGTGCAATGGGTCCTATCGAGTGCGGTTAAGATAAGTGCTGGATTTGCATTTTAGCATTTTAAGTTGAGCTGCAATGAAATATTTTGGAAAATCTAAAAAATCTGTGAACATTTCTATGATACATTTTTGCTTATAAAAAAGGTTTTTTTTTTTTTTAAGGATCAATGAATGAAAATGGAACCTTGATCAAATGACACAGAAGTTGTTTCAAGGTGTCATAGTAGTTTCTGAGATTCTTTTCCTCCTTATATATAAAAAAAAAAAACAATGCAGCTATATATGAGTTAAGGACCGGATTCTATACATGGTGCCTGTAAAATCGGGGAGGAAAATAATTCCGCCTAGGTGATATGCCTAGCGGGTTTATAGAATATGCCTAGCAGCCATGACTGCGCCTAACTCTAGGCAAGTCCATTTACGCCAAATAAAACTTGGTGTAAATACTGGCACCTAAGTTAGGCGCAAAGCAGGTATATTCTATAACCCGGCGAACAAATTTTCAGAACACCCACGACCCACCCATTCCATGCCCTTGACCACGCCCCCTTTATGGCAGCACGCATTAGAATTTACGTGCACCACTTTACAGAATGCGCCTAGCAAGTTGTGCACGTAAATTCTAATTAATGGCAATTAGTGTCAATAATTTCTTGTTAAGTGGCAATTATCGGTGTTGATTGGCTTGTTAAAATAATTAAACTACGTGTGGAAATCCAGAATACGACTAGATTTGTGTGTGCAATTTCAGTCATGCTATATAGGATCTGGGGGTAAGTGCTTCATTTTACAAGAATGTAGTGTGCTTTTACATACTTAGCCCCCAGGATGCCCTGAGCTTTCTCCCTCCTTTTTAAGCCATCGCAAGTCGCATCCTAATGATATGACTTGCTCTGATTGAGTCCATGAAACATTTTTCCAAAATCACTGCTTATACATATATGCTGATTACTCATAAAGGCAGAATAGAAATTAAGAAATACATAATAAACAAGTGGCATCTAAGGTTTCTAAAATTTATGCCAAAAAGCCAAAACTAGAAACCAACAGACCAGCAGCTACTAAGATATGCATAATCAGATAAAGACCACAGAAGAGGCATTGCCAGGGACCGCAGAAATCTCTCAGCTCTCCCTAGGAAGGACCAAGTCTTTCTGCAGTTATTTTCTGAATGCGGTCCTCGGAAACGCCTTGTGGTGAATATATAGGATGTGTTTGTGTGGTTACGCTTTCATCTTTTCAATGTCTCTACAAGGGCACATCTTCCAGAACTGAACACAGTACTCAAGATGGGGGTCTCACAAGTGACTTGTATTAAAGCAATCCTACCTCCTTATGCCTGCTCAGGATCTCTCTCTCTCTCTCTCTATGCATCCATTCAGACACCAATTGTTATTATTCATCATCTGTATAACATGGTCCAGATGTAAGCTAACACATCTGGCATAATCCCCACGCCTCAAAGCTTATAATCTAGTAAACACACACACAGCATACCGACAAAAAAAAAATGAGGCTTTGAGATAAGACAAGGGCATGACTTGGCAGAATTAAACCAGGTGGTTTCAGAAAGATCTAGTGTCATGATAAGGAGAATATTGTCTATGTATATTTTTATTTATTATAAATAGGATTACAGTATCTGCTCCCATTCCTCAGCTATTGCTAAAGAAGCTTCCTCTGTGCAGAGCAGCATAACCCACAGACGCTGAACTCTGTGGTGTGGCTCAGTACCTAGTGATGGACGTACATACAATGTAGACTCCATATAATGCAGCTGAATGTAATGAGGGACCACTTATAACACAGAGTCAAGGCTTAGACTATTTTATTTGTTATTAAATATTGTGCTGTATACCTGATATAACACAGATTCACAGTGTTTGCATTATATGGGGTCTACAGTGTATGTATCAAGGAAACCATTATTTATATCTAATTACTTTTACAGAGAGACTCATTTCACTGTATGGCCTTGAGAAGAACAGACCTGGCTCCTCTAGGCACATTTTTTTCATGACTGTCTTATACAACACATTCTTCCTGCTTCTGTGGTAACTGCTGTAGAAACATAGAAACATGGCCCAGCCAGTCTGCCTATCCTCAGTAACCACTAACTCCTCCTTTCCCTAATAGATTCCAAATGCCTCTCCAATGCTTTCTTAAATTCAAACACAGTACTTGTCTCCACGACCTCCACCACCCTTTCCGTGAAAGAGTATTTTCTTAGATTACTCCTGAGCCTATTTCCTCTTAACTTCATCCTATACCCTCTCATTCCAGAGTTTTCCTTCATTTCAAAGAGACTCACCTCCTGAAAATTAAATGCCACTGAGGTATTTAAACATCTCTATCATATCCCTCTCCCCTGCCTCTCTTCCAGCGTATACATGTTGAAGCTCATTAGTTTGTCTCTATATGTTTTATGACAGAGACCACTGACCAATTTTGTAGCTGCCCTCTGGACAGACTCCATCCTGTTTATATCTTTTTGTAGGTGCGGTCTCCAGAATTGCACACAGTACTCTAAATGGGGCCTCACCAGAGACTTATACGAAGGCATTATCACCTCTTTTTTTTCCTGCTGGTCATCCCTTTCCTTGTGCACCCAAGCATCCTTTTGGCTTTGACCGTTGCCTTCTCTACCTGTTTGGACACCTTAAGACATCAGATACAATCACCCCCAAGTCCCGCTCTTCTTTCAGAAGTACTTCACCCCCTATACTGTACTGTACCCTTGGATTTTTGTAACCCTAGTACATGACCCTGCATTTTTTAGCATTAAATCTTAATTGCCAATTATTGGACCATTCTTCAAGCTTCATTAGATCCTTCCTCATACTATCCATACCCTCCAGGGTGTCCCCTTTATTACAAGTTTGATATCCACAAAGAGACAAATCTTACCAGACAGTCCTTTCCGAAATATCACTCACAAATATGTTAAAAAGAACCGGCCCAAGGACCGATCTCTGCAGTACACCACTAATAATATCTGTTTCCTCGGAGAAAGTTCCATTTACTACTACCCTCTGTCTCCTTCCATTTAACCAGTTTTTAACCCGGTCAATCACTTTAAGTCCTATACTGAGGGCACTCAGTTTATTTATCAGTTGCCTGTGTAGAACCATGTCAAAGGCTTTGCAAAAATCCAAGTATACCACATCTAGCGCCCCTCCCAAGTCAAACTGGTCAAAGAAATCAATCAGATTTGTCTGACATGACCTGCCTTTAGTGAAATCATGCTGCCTCAGGTCCTGCAGTCCATTCTATTCGAGAGACCTCACAATCCTCCAGTTTAGAAGTGTTTCCATTAGTTTACTCACCACTGAGATTAGACTGATTGATCTGTAATTCCCAACCTCCTCCTTACATCCACTCTTGTGAAGAGGGACCACATCTGCTCTTCTCCAATCCTTTGGGACCACTTCAAACTCTAAAGAAGTATTGAAGAGGTCAGACAGCGGAGCCACCAGAACATCTCAGAGTTCCTTGAGTACCCTTGGAAGTATCTCATCAGGCCCCATCACTTTGTCTATTTTTAGTTGAGCTAGGTCTTCATGAACACAGTCTTCTGAGAATCAGTCCTGGTCTGCCGTACATCCATACCCATTAGTATTTGTTTTCTACAATCCTATACCCAGCATTTCATCCATGAACACAGAACAGAAATAAATGTTAAGCAGTTCATCTTTATCCTTATCAGCTTCTACATATTCCTCCCCTTACCCTTGAGCTTCACAGTGCTATTATGGCATTTCCTCCTATCACTTGCATATCTAAAAAATGTCTTGTCCCCCAATTTTACTGTATCAGCTATCTTTTCTTCCATTTGCATCTTTGCTTTCCTGACAGCTTTTCCAGTTTCTCTTAGCTTTTCTAAGTATTTTTGCCTGTCTTCCTCTTGCTGAGTTGTCTTATAATTTATGAAGGCTTACCTTTTTTTCCTTACCTTTTCAGCTACTGCGTTTGAGAACTAGAGCAGACTTCTTTTCCTCTTACTTTTATGTACTTTTCTAACATAAAGGTCTGTCACCTTTCAAATAGCTCCTTTCAGTTTTGCACTAATGTTCTACTTCCTTCAGCTGTTCCCATCCAACTAACTCTTCCTTGAGAAATTCCCCTATCTTGGCAAAGTTAGTTCTTTTGAAGTCTAGGACTTTCAGTCTTGAATAAGCCCTTTCCTCTTGTGTCATAATATTGAACTACACCATTCAGTGATCTCTAGATGCCAAATGATCTCCCACCGTAACATCACAAACACTCTTTCCTTTTGTAAGCAGCAGGTCTAGAATCACTCCATCACATGTGGGTTCCATTACCCATTGCTGGAACAATTTTTCCTGTAGAGAATCCAAGATCCCTTTGCTTCTAGACAACCCTGCAGCAGGGATGCCCCAATTGACATTGTAATAAATATAGGACATGCTTCGACAGAACCTAGCTACCAGAGGGAGCTCTTATGGTGGAAGACTGCTGTAATGACCTGAAGGGAGCCACTAGAGGGCGCTCAGGAGTAGAAGAAGCCTGCTTAGATGGGTAGCAACCACAAGAGGGCATTCTAATGGTGGATGCCCTTGTATTATTTTGTAGAGGCCACCAGGAGGAGCCTTGCTTTAACGACAGCCCTGATACAGCTGGAGAGGGGTGGAGGTTACCCTTGTGGTAAGTTGAAAGGGGAGGGCAGTGGCAGAAGGTAGGAATAGTTCCCTTCATACAGCAAGCCCATTGGATAAGGTTCTGTACCTTTTCCAGAATATAGGAGGAGCCCAGGAAGGGTGGGATTGGTAGGAAGCAGCCCTTTAAAAATGCCTTTTCCCAAGAAGAGAGCAGAAGGAGAAGGGGCTGGGGGTCTCTAAAAAGAATGAAGGATGCCAAGCAATTGATGACTGAACACCAAAGGAAAGGATCCATAACAAAAGGCTGGAAACCCTGGGGCTTGAACCCCCAAAGGAGGATCCCTAAAGAAAGACAAGGTACTTACCTGAAGTCCAGAATAATGGGAAGGATTAGGAACTTTGATTTGACCACAGTGTGGAAAGAACACTGTGAGCCTTGAAGTAAAACTCTGATGTTAACAGTCGGGGGTGGAGGACAGGATTGAAAGTTCAGGTAAAGTAAAATCCTGTCCAAGGGGTAGTGGCTGTTTTTATCTGAGACCCTCATCTCCCAGTGGAGGGCTCAGTTGAAGAAAGTGTAATGAATTGTTTGTTGAAAGAAGAGTAACCCCTACAGAGTGGTTAGCAGAAGCTAATTTGAGTGGATTTGTATTTAGAATGGTTAATTTGCATATCCTGGAAAGCCAGCTAACCGAGCATTGTATAACTGACCCACACATTCCCCTTGGAAGGCTCAGTTCAAGAGTGCTTGCAAGAAGAATACCCCTTCAGAGTAATTAAAGTATAGCCCGTGAGAGAAGATTTGCCTTCTGAGTGGTTAATTTACATATTCTGTGAAGCCTATTTGTTAAGGGGTATTCCCAGGGCCGTGCCGACACGGTAAGCGAGGTAAGCATGGCAGGAGGGCACCATCCTCTGGGGGGCGCCCCGCCGCACCATGCTTACCTCGCCCTCTTCTCCCCAGATCCTTGTCCTTTTTTTTTTGTTTAAATTTACCTCTCCGGCGCGTGGCAGCGTAGCGTTAGTGAGGAGGCGGCGCTCCCCCGCCCCGACGTGTCAGTCTCTTCCCTTCGCTCGGTTCCGCCGTCTTCTGATGTCAGAAATGACGTCAGAAGAAGGCGGGACACTGAGCGAAGGGAAGAAGACACGTCGGGGCGGGGGAGCACCGCCTCCTTCTCACTAACGCTATGCTGCCGCGCGCCGGAGAGGTAAATTTAAACAAAAAAAAAAGGACAAGGATCTGGGGAGAAGAGGGCGGGTAGTGTAGCAATCGTTTTTGGGGGGGGGGGGCGCGCCGGCGGGGCCAACTGCAGGGGGGCGCCGGAGACCCTAGGCACGGCCCTGGGTATTCCCCAGACGGATCGCAAGGTGGTGCAAGGAGGGTAACAGAGCTGTGACCTGTTACAAAGGGAAGGCTTCAGAGAAGGTATGTTGGATGAAATAACAGATGTCATATAATTATTCACCCTGAGTTAAAGGAGAGCTGTGCAGTTTGACTTTGAAAGAGAAAGCAAGCATTTGAAGAATAACTTTTGTGGGGATTCTTTTTTTTCTTCTTTGTAGAAGAATTCAGACTGCCTAGTATCTCTTGTTGAGAAGGAGAGAATGCTATATGGTCATTTCTTGTTAAAAAGGAGGAAGACCTTATTGGAGTTTCTATCACATTTTTCTAAATGAGAAGTATTGGCAGGAGAAACTCAAGATGTTACTTCCTGTTAAAAGGGGTGAATGTTCTAACAGCCAGCATATTAAAATCATTATCAGTAGTACTCTCCCTTTCCTAGCTATCTTGTGAATGTTTTCAATTAAATTTCTTTTGTAATGGAGGCCTGTATATCACACCAATGTAAATACATTTTCCATTCCCTCTTACCAGTTCAGCATACAGTGCTTCTTCCTTATCCCATATGTCCTGCAATTCTGTCACTTTTTAATATTAGGGTCCCAAAAAACAACAAGGCAAACGATCTGCAAAATCCAATATGGAAAAAGAAGCCAGCAGATCAATATAACATCAGAAAGATTTTATTGAAGATACCGCATGTAAACAAATTGCCCGACACAGGCCGTGTTTCGCCCACCAAGGGCTGCGTCAGGGGCTACAATAAACAAACAGATTTTCCTCTTTATATGATATCTTACCTTCCTGAGGGCTATTAATGACTTTGGAGCTTTTCTCACCCATCCTGGGCAAATTTAGTTTAAAGCCCTCTTTAGTACTTTAGCCAATCTGTTAGGGAAGACACTTTGTCCCTTCCTTGATTGACGAAACAAAATATCTTCCGTAATGGACTGGCTAAAGGTAAGACATCAAATACCTTTCTAGAAACCATTATTTATATCTAATTACTTTTACAGAGAGACTCATTTCACTGTATGGACTTGAGAAAAACAGACCTGGCTCCTCTAGGAACATTTATTCAAGACTGACTTATATAACACATTCTTTCTGCTTCTGTGGTAAATGCTATAGAAACAGAGAAACATGACAGCAGATAAGGAACAAATGACCCATCCAGTCTGGCCATCCACAGCAACCACTATCTCCTCCTTCCCCTAAAAGATCTAACGTGCTTGTCTCATGCTTTCTTAAATTCAGTCCTCGTCTCCACCACTTCCACCGTGAGGCGATTTCACAAAGAGTAATAACTGTATACCAATGCCCGCAGTATGGGAAACAAATCTCTAGATTTAGAGGCTGCAATGATAGAAGCTGACTTGGATTTAGTGGCTTCTATGTACAAACATGTGATGTCCAACTGAGATAAACAATGTGACAGCTGTATGAGAACCTTCACATAATCTTCTGGATATGTGCCATGCTCTCCAGGCAAATTGTCAGGAAATAAGCACACATTTTCTTTCTGTTTCTCTATTAATTTGTAACACTATCCGGCCATGTTCACTGATCACATACTCTCTTCCCTCTTTTTGCTCAATTCATCCATCTGTAGACATTACAAAAGTCTTTTTTTTTCCACTCTTGTTCATGAACAAAAGATCTGCTTTCTCTAAACTAACTGAAAAAATGAACCGTTTCCATTAAACTCCATGGTGACAGTAAGGCGCAACGCCTTGCAGACAGAGCACAGATGGATGAGGAGGAAAGAGCAGAGGCAGAAAGAAAAGACCACAGCCCCCCCCCCCCCCCCCCCCCCGCTATCTAACATCAACAGCTGTTTTTTTTTGCAAGAATAAATTGTGACTGGGTGGGACTAAAGCTCAACTGGAGTGAATACTGGGAAGGATTTAAAATGCCCCTCTTGGAGGTAGGAGAGCAGCATTGAGAGAGCACAGGTCCTTCTATGCATGCCTTGGTGACACAGGATATGCACCAAGGGCATGTTAAGTCATATGTCAGTGCACTGCAACAAGAGGAGTGAGTGCTAACAGAACAAGCATCAGACTGTGCATGCACCTCAAATCACTGACTTTCTGAGGATCTGGTTCAGTAGAATGAAACATATCCAGCAAGCTCCTCTTCTGTATACAGTAACGTCTCGCTTATCGGAAAAGCCTCTGCTGACGTCACAGCATTGTCATGCAGATGCACGTGGCTTTCTCTCTTTCTTTCCTGACATTGCGTTCAGTTGAAAGGTAACACTGCTTGGTAGCAAAGGCAAGCACTATTTGGTAAGATTCATGGTTGCTGAAACATACATTCTGTAGCCTAATTGTTAGTGCAATGGCCTGAGAACCTGGAGAACTGGGTTCGATTGCCACTGCAGCTCCTTGTGACTTTGGGCAAGTCACTTAACTCTTCATTGCTCCAGGTACATAAAAAAACCATAAAAAGGTGATAGATCAAATCCCATCCCCCTCTTATTTATGCATTATTCATGTTTTCTGTATTATCCAACTTTTCAGTTATTCAACAACAGGTCAGTCCCATTTACATTGGATAATCAAGACTCTAATGTATCACTGTCAACCCTCTATTTAACCTTGTGCACATTTGAGCTCTATATTCGCACATGTAGTGCTTGGACACGTCCACTGGCAATCAATCAGAACAGGGACTTTCCTAAGGTATCCTTGAGTCAACAAATCCACAATGTGGCAGTGGCTGGAGAAAGGAACCTTGAAGAAAGAAACTGAAGTACTTCTCATGGCAGCACAACAACAAGGATTTTAAACAAATGCCAATAAAGGATAAAACATCCAGTAACAGCAACTGCCACCTATGCAAAGAAGCAGGAAAGACTTTGGACCACCTAGTCACCGGTTGCAAAAAGATTGTCTAGACTGACTACAAGGAAAGACACAACAAAGCAGCTGAAAAGTTAATTGGCCTGTAACTAGAAATTGGTGGGACCACAAAATTGAAACCATGGTAGAAAATGAAGCCAACATTCTCTGAGACTTCAGGATACAGACTGACGAACAACTGCTGCACAATATACCCAACATCATTGTGGTTGAAAAGAAGAAGGTATGGATCACAGATGTGGCAATGCCAGGAGACAGCCATGCTACAGACACACAGTTGTAAAAGAACACAAAATATCAAGACTTGAAGATTGAAGTTGAGCAACTCTGGCAAAAATCTATGGTATAGGTTCCTGTAGTATGTGGCACCCTTGGAGCAATATTGAAAGACCTGGAACAACATCTGAACACACTGGGAATTGACCAAATAACCATCTGACAACTCCAGAAGGCTATACTGCTTGGAACTGCCCAAGTCCTACGCCAATGCCTCTGAATATCCTAGGTTCTTGAGAAGGACTCAATAGTTACAGTGCCAAATTCAGACTAAAGCATCTCGCAGGATGTGTGAAACCATGAAAGTGTTAATAATAATAACTATAATGCAAAAATCCAAAAATGAAACTGTAGAAAATAACCCAAAGTGACTATAAACAATTCCATGATTGAGAGTGGCTAAACTAATCCATTGGAATCTCTGCAAAAAATATGGTTTTACTGTAACAAACTATTATGATCATACTACTGAAAAGATTATAGAAAATAAACTGGTCAAGATCTCATGCTCCAAGTGCCTGTAAGCTTGTATTTTGAAGTCCCACAACACACCTAATATTACAGCGATAGAAAAGAAAAATGTATGGTTTATAGATGTGGCAATACCCCATGATAGTAGAATTGATGAAAAACAGCTGGAAAAAACTACAAAATACCATGATTTACAAATTGAAGTGGAAAGACTTTTGGAGCAAAAAAAATCAATGGTAACACTAATAGTGATTGGAGATCTTGGAGCAATACCAATTGGATTCCCAAAATACCTGATATGTCACACATGAATGCATAATAATTATTATTATTGTTATCAGCATTACTAAATATTTCTCTACAGAGAAGTTTATGGCAAGGTTTGTAAGTTTATCCAAGCTCTGCCTCCAGGACTGAAAAGCAATCTTCAAAAGCCTCTTTGTCCACACTGCTACAAAGCATCCCCAGACACAATGCTGCTGCCACCACCATGCATTACTGTTGGGAGAGTGTAGGGGAGGTGATGTGCTGTGCTGTTTGTTCTCTGTCACACATTATCACCTAGAACAGAAAATTCCACTTTGCTCCTATTAGACCACAAAACATCCCTCCACATGCATGCCGTGTCCTCTAAGTGTTTCTTTGCAAGCATTATCCTCCTTACTCTATAACAGATCACCTAAATGACTTATGCTGGTATCCTAGAATAGAAATTACATGCATGATTTCTGATAGAACAGGCTCACAGCCCCCATAAAGTAGGTACCTAAATTGCAAGGCCCAGTTATAGAATTGCACCTTATATAGCACATCAAATGGCTTTTCTTCAGTTGTGGCTTTCTTCTTTTCACCTATCCATACAGGACATATTTGTGGAGTAGTCTTGAGAATGTTGGACAGCCATCACTCTCCACAGTCTCACTTAAGAGACATTGGTAGTCCTGAATCAGTTCTGAAGCTCATAGAGGGGGATAATCGAACGGGGACGCCCATCTCCATGGCCACCCATTTCCGAGGACGGGGGCGCGAAGGGGCGGGACAGACCGTATTATCGAAAAAGGCGGGCGGCCATCTTTTCTTTCCATAATACGGTTGGTGCCGGCCAAATGCGTAGGATTTGGGCGGATTTGAGGTGGTCGGCATCGGTTTTCAGCGATAATGGATACCGAAGCCGGCCATCTCAAAAATGACCAAATCCAAGCCCTTTGGTCATGGGAGGGGCCAGGATTCATAGTGCACTGGTCCCCCTCACATGCCAGGACACCAACCGGGCACCCTAGGGGTCACTTTTAAAAATTAAAAAAAAACATTAAAATACCTCCCAGGTACATAGCTCCCTTGCCTTGTGTGCTGAGCCTCCCAAATCCCCCCCAAAACCCACTCCCCACAACTCTACACCATTACCATAGCACTTATGGGTGAAGGGGGGCACCTAGATGTGGGTGCAGTGGGTTTGGGGGGGGGGGGTTGCAGGGCTCCCATTTACCAGCACAAGTGGAACAGGTAGGGGGGGTGGGCCTGGGTCCACCTGCCTGAAGTGCACTGCACCCACTAAAACCTGCTCCAGTGACCTGCATACTGCTGTCATGGAGCTGGGTATGACATTTCAGGCTGGCATAGAAGCTGGCAAAAAAATGTTTTTAAAGTTTTTTTTTTTGTGGGAGGGGGTTAGTGACCACTGGGGGAGTCAGGGGAGGTCATCCCCGATTCCCTCCGGTGGTCATCTGGGCAATTTGGGCATTTTTTGGGGACTTGGACCTAAAAAAAAAAGGGTCCAAAAAAAAGCGGATCAAATTCTCGCTAGAGCCGCCCTTCTTTTTTCCATTATCGGCCGAGGGCGCCTGTCTCTTAAGCACGCCCTGGCACGCCCCTGTCCCACCTTTGCTACCCTTCCAACACGCCCCCGGGAACTTTATTCATCCCTGTGACGGACTGCAGTTGGGGCGCCCAAAATCAGCTTTCGATTATACCGATTTGGGTGCCCGCAAGAGAAGGGTGGCCATCTCCCGATTTGGGTCGGAAGATGGACGTCCTTCTCTTTCGAAAATAAGCCTGGTAGTGATCTTCCTCAGCAGTTTTTTTTTTAACCTACGGGTACTGACTTTGCTGAGACAGCCTGACTGAGGTGGTGCCTAACCGTTTCCACTTTACAGTGAGGGATACCTGACAGTGCCCAAGGATTATTGAAACACACTGACATAAGTACATAAGTATTGCCATACTGGGAGGACCAAAGGTCCATCAAGGCCAGCATCCTGTGGCCAAGCCAGGTCACAAGTACCTGGCAAGATCCCAAAAAAGTACTATACATTTTATGCTGCTTATCCTAGAAATAAGCAGTAGATTTTCCCCAAGTCCATTTTAATAATGGTCTATGGATTTTTTTTTATAGTTTATTTTCTTTTATTAATTTTCAATACTGAGGTAAACCAGAGCTCACAACATAGCAACAAGTAACAATTTACAATACAAGGCAAAATAGGCACTCACATTCAAGAAACAGTAACCAATTCCAAGATTAGGATAAAAATAAGAAAAAGAAAAGAAAAAAAAGGAAGGATACACATCAGAACATGAAGCATGCATAAGCCATAAGATACACCAAGTTTAGTACTCATCACTTCAGTGTTAAAATAAGATACAAGTGGAAGTCATTTTTCCCTATACAAAGCAAAACGAAAAGAATTCTTTGCAAGGTGTGTTTCGTATTTATAAGTTTGAAACAATAAGCTCCACCATTCCTGGTAGGTGACTTGATATAAGGCCTTCCAATGCGAAAAGATTATCTTCAGTGCTAAAGATATCATGGTCTTAACAAGGATACCTTCATTGGGAGTCAGCAAGTTTTTAAAGCACTGATCTTTAAGTATCACAAATTAAAGGTTATTGAGCCAGGAAGGTGAAAAATGTCTACCAGCTGTGACCAGATTTCTTTCCAATAATTTTGAATACACACACAGTCAAATATAAGGAAGTCATCCAAGCCTCCCTGCTCAGTTAACACTTTTACTACATTCTGTGGCAATGAATCCAGAGTTTAATTACACGTGGAGGGGCATAATCGAAAGGGGCACCCAAGTTTTCCTGAGGACGTCCTCGCAGGACGTCCTGGCAAAGGGGCGGGGAAACCGGTATTATTGAAACAAGATGGACATCTATCTTTCATTTCGATAATACGGTCAGGGACGCCCAAATCACAAAATTTAGGTCAATCTTAGAGATTGTCGTCCCCGATTTTCGGCGATAATGAAAACTGAGGACACCCATCTCAGAAACGACCAAATCCAAGCCATTTGGTCGTGGGAGGAGCCAGCATTTGTACTGCACTGGTCCCCCTGACATGCCAAGACACCAACCGGGCACCCTAGGGGGCACTGCAGTGGACTTCATAAATTGCTCCCAGGAACATACAGTGGGGGAAATAAGTATTTGATCCCTTGCTGATTTTGTAAGTTTGCCCACTGACCAAGACATGAGCAGCCCATAATTGAAGGGTAGGTTATTGGTAACAGTGAGAGATAGCACATCACAAATTAAATCCGGAAAATCACATTGTGGAAAGTATATGAATTTATTTGCATTCTGCAGAGGGAAATAAGTATTTGATCCCCCACCAACCAGTAAGAGATCTGGCCCCTACAGACCAGGTAGATGCTCCAAATCAACTCGTTACCTGCATGACAGACAGCTGTCGGCAATGGTCACCTGTATGAAAGACACCTGTCCACAGACTCAGTGAATCAGTCAGACTCTAACCTCTACAAAATGGCCAAGAGCAAGGAGCTGTCTAAGGATGTCAGGGACAAGATCATACACCTGCACAAGGCTGGAATGGGCTACAAAACCATCAGTAAGACGCTGGGCGAGAAGGAGACAACTGTTGGTGCCATAGTAAGAAAATGGAAGAAGTACAAAATGACTGTCAATCGACAAAGATCTGGGGCTCCACGCAAAATCTCACCTCGTGGGGTATCCTTGATCATGAGGAAGGTTAAAAAATCAGCCTACAACTACAAGGGGGGAACTTGTCAATGATCTCAAGGCAGCTGGGACCACTGTCACCACGAAAACCATTGGTAACACATTACGACATAACGGATTGCAATCCTGCAGTGCCCGCAAGGTCCCCCTGCTCCGGAAGGCACATGTGACGGCCCGTCTGAAGTTTGCCAGTGAACACCTGGATGATGCCGAGAGTGATTGGGAGAAGGTGCTGTGGTCAGATGAGACAAAAATTGAGCTCTTTGGCATGAACTCAACTCGCCGTGTTTGGAGGAAGAGAAATGCTGCCTATGACCCAAAGAACACCATCCCCACTGTCAAGCATGGAGGTGGAAATGTTATGTTTTGGGGGTGTTTCTCTGCTAAGGGCACAGGACTACTTCACCGCATCAATGGGAGAATGGATGGGGCCATGTACCGTACAATTCTGAGTGACAACCTCCTTCCCTCCGCCAGGGCCTTAAAAATGGGTCGTGGCTGGGTCTTCCAGCACGACAATGACCCAAAACATACAGCCAAGGCAACAAAGGAGTGGCTCAGGAAGAAGCACATTAGGGTCATGGAGTGGCCTAGCCAGTCACCAGACCTTAATCCCATTGAAAACTTATGGAGGGAGCTGAAGATGCGAGTTGCCAAGCGACAGCCCAGAACTCTTAATGATTTAGAGATGATCTGCAAAGAGGAGTGGACCAAAATTCCTCCTGACATGTGTGCAAACCTCATCATCAACTACAGAAGACGTCTGACCGCTGTGCTTGCCAACAAGGGTTTTGCCACCAAGTATTAGGTCTTGTTTGCCAGAGGGATTAAATACTTATTTCCCTCTGCAGAATGCAAATAAATTCATATACTTTCCACAATGTGATTTTCCGGATTTAATTTGTGATGTGCTATCTCTCACTGTTACCAATAACCTACCCTTCAATTATGGGCTGCTCATGTCTTTGTCAGTGGGCAAACTTACAAAATCAGCAAGGGATCAAATACTTATTTCCCCCACTGTAGCTCCCTTACCTTGTGTGCTGAGCCCCTCAAACCCCCCCCAAAACCCACTACCCACAACTGTACACCACTACCATAGCCCTAAGGGGTGAAGGGGGGCACCTAGATGTGGGTACAGTGGGTTTCTGATTGGTTTTGAAGGGCTCACACCACCACAAGTGTAACAGGTAGGAGGGGATGGGCCTGGGTCCATCTGTCTGAAGTGCACTGCACCCTCTAAAACTGCTCCAGGGACCTGCATACTGGTGTCAGGAAGCTGGGTATGACATTTGAGGCTGGCATAGAGGCTGGCAAAAAATATTTTTAAATGTTTTTTTTTGAGGGTGGAAGGGGGAGTCCACTGGGGGAATAAGGGGAGGTCATCCCCGATTCCCTCTGGTGGTCATCTGGTCAGTTTGGGCACCTTTTAAGGCTTGGTCATAACAAAAAAAGGACCAAGTAAAGTCACTCAAGTGCTTGTCAGGGACACCCTTCTTTTTCCATTCTTGGTCGAGGACACCCATATGTTAGGCACGCCCCAGTCCCGCCTTCACTGCGCTTCTGACATGCCCCCGTGAACTTTGGTCGTCCCCGCGACGGAAAGCAGTTGAGGATGCCAAAAATCGGCTTTTGATTATGCTGATTTGGGCGACCCTGGAAGAAGGACGCCCATCTCCCGATCTGTGTCGAAAGATAGACGCCCTTCTCTTTCGAAAATAAGCCTGATAGAGTGAAGGAAGATTTTCTCCGATTCATTTTAAATTTACTACTTTGTAGCTTCATCGCATGTCCCCCCACTAAGATTTGCTTAAAGTCCTCCCCCAATCTGAAGCTTTGAATAACCTTATCCTTCAGTTTGCTCAACAACTATATGTTCAGCATGTTTTGGCCATAAAAAAGAAATGGTCCTGCGCTAATCACAGGGATTGGCGTGCAGTCATCTCTGGGAGAAGCCCTTACTGCCATCTACTTAGGTGACAGTAAGGGCTCCCATGCTAACCTGGCAGTAACCGGCCAGCGCATGGCACTGCCCAATTACCACTCCCTCATCACTAAAAAAAATGTTTAAAATTCTTGTTCTGCCAGAAATGGCACGCCTTGGGGGGTAGGAACTACACTGCGCTCCTGCAGTAGTCCCGATTTGGTGTGCAACAATGTAGCGTAGCTCTGTACAAGATGGTGCATGCTTGGTTGTTAGTTGAAAAATCTTATCAATAAAAAAGTGTAAAAGAAAATGTTCAGAACACTAGCATATATGCTTCTATGTGTGCACATTTTGGATACCTAATACCTGCCTATGGGCTATTCTGTAAATACGCACATACCATGTATTTTACAGGTGGGTGCATTCAAGGATAGACTCTGTGCAATGCACGTAACTGATAGAATAATGGTCTCGGGGGTAAAAGCATTGCAAGTGGTCCAGAATGCAGCAGCAAAGTTAATAGTGGGTACATCTAAGTTTGCTCATATAACTCGATTCTTAAACAGCTGCATCGGTTACCTATGAAACAAAGGATAGAACTTAAGGTGTTGATTCCTGTGCACCAGACTCTCTATTCGAGTGCTCCGTTTTATTTTCAGCAGGTGTTAAGCGTGTCCAGGCAGGTCATTAAGATTTGAGACTGCTGTGCTCCTCTCTGTAGGTGGCACTGTGAATGCTCATTATGCTAAGACTAGAACTTCAGCCTTTTCTGTGGCAGGGGTATTTTTATGGAGCATTTTGGCAGGTCAACTGCATTTATGTAAAAGCACTTTGCAGTTTAAAAAAAAACTTTTGAAAAACACAGCTTTTTGTGGCAGACTTCTTTTAGGTTACATAAGTCAGTTCCCATGTTATTTGACAACTGGTGGGTTTTGGGGTATAGTAGGATGAAGTTGTGTCGTATGTTTATTTTTATGGAAACCAACTAGCTTTAGGTGGTATATACATTTTTAAATAAATAAATACATACTATAAAATATGCATGCATCACTGGCACCATATCAAATTTCTGTAAACTGTAAACTTGGGAGCACACATTTACACCAGTTCTATGGCTGACATAAGTGCTCCTTCCTAACTGCATACACCCATATATACCTGGTTATGCTAGCATTCTATAAAGGAAGGTAGGCATTTATTTTCCCTTACAGCAGTGTTTCCCAAGTACAGTCCTGAAGTACCTTTGCCAGTCAGGCTTTCAGGATATCCACAATCAATATGCATGAACTTGATTTGCATACACTGCCTCCATTATATGCTAATCTCTTTCACCCTCTGGGTGCCTATATATATGTATATATATATATATATATATATATATATATATATATAGGTGCACTCTTACAGAAAAATACAATCTATCAATGAAAGAAATGCTTACTACATTTAAAAATGCATAAAGGTGTGAAGACTTTTGCAAGGCGCTGTACTTCTCCTGAGAATTTTCAAAATGAAAGTAAAGAAGTACTTTTCACCAAAGTCATAGTAACAAAAGTACTCCAGAAGGCCCTGATGTCTATGTGAGAAATCCATATAGACACCCATAAATTCTGAAACTTAACAGAGAGAAGAGACAGATAAAATTCACCATTGTTTGTAGAAATGTTTCATTTTACTTTTGTAAATGCTTTCTTAAATGTAATTAAACTCTTATCCTTTGTTTCCTTATGAAAGCCGCTATGGGCACACTGTGGGATTAGCGGGTTATACACGAGCAAAATAAATGCCAACAAACACAGAGCCTGCTTTGTTGAGTAGACTGAGCAAACTGTTTATGATACTTGTCTAGAACAGCATTCCACTGTATCATTTTTAAAGCAACTAATCTTTCCATGGCCAGACATTCCTAAACTCGGGTTAACTATTCATTGACTGGAAGACCTTGTATCAATTTTCATTTAACAACTATTGATTCACTATTCAGTTGTTAATTGCAGCTGGATTATTTGTCCTTGAGGAGATATAGGTCGTAATTGGGAAACCAAAAGAACCGGCCTGTGCCTTTCTAAAATCTGCCAAATATGCCACTAAATCTTGTTCCAAAACCTTGACATGACAGAGTAGTATCATCACACATAAATGTAAATCCTTTGCTTCTTTACACAAACATTCATACCATTCAGCCTTCAAGGTGTTAAATACTGCCTCATTAAAATGTTGCATGAGTAGCAAAACTGTTCCTCTGACAAATTATAGAGGGCATATTCTGGACTACCTGCTTCTGACAAAGGAACATTCTAGACCACCTGCTTCTATGGTTTGCCCTCTATAACAGAGGAACAGATTTACACCTGCTATCAATAATACTTAAGCCACAAAAAACTTGCCTTTTAGGACCTGCTGTATAGATTACTAGTTGATGCAGGAGATTAGTTTGAAAGACAGTGCTCAGTCCATGTGTCTATACCTCTCTTTCTCTGACACGTTTCATCCCCCTTTCCTTCTACTAATTATTTTACCCTTGCATCTGCTTTCTGCTCTCCTCTTGTTGTCCGTCTGCTTCTTCTTTGCCTCTGTGTCTCTGGTCACCTAGTGTTTTTGTCTCCCCGCCTGCCTGTCCAGCCTGATTGTCCCTGTCTCTTTGCATCTGCTTGCGCCTTTCTCCATTGCAAGTAGAGGAGTGTGGTAGCCATGTTAGTCCACTCTTAAGGTTATCAATAGAAATCAAACAAAATAAAACATGGAAAAGAAAATAAGATGATACCTTTTTTATTGGACATAACTTAATACATTTCTTGATTAGCTTTCGAAGGTTGCCCTTCTTCGTTTTGCTTATTTCCGATCTGACGAAGAAGGGCAACCTTCGAAAGCTAATCAAGAAATGTATTAAGTTATGTCCAATAAAAAAGGTATCATCTTATTTTCTTTTCCATGTTTTATTTTGTTTGATTTCTATTGATATCTATTGCAAGTAGAAAACACAGAGATACAGTCAAGGCCTATACATGAGGGCACATCTGTTGTGCACATGGGATCCGTTGGTAGAAGTCCAGGGCTTCACCAAAACAGCAGCCTGTTAAGGTTCACTAAGCAGCTCTCTATACACAACACGTACCTTTGCCTGACTTATTTTTTTTTTCCGTGGCCTTTACCAGACACACCTTTCCATCAAGAGTGGTACAGCAGCTCATGCTTACTATAATACTCTTACAGACAGGGGCCAGAGAGGAGGACATAGTAAAAGCAGTTAGCTTAGTGGGGTTTAAAAAAGGTTTGGATGGCTTCCTAAAGGAAAGGTCCAGAGACCAGAGACCATTATTAAAATGGACTTGGGGAAAATCCACTGCTTATTTCTAGGATAAGCAGCATAAAATGTATTGTACTTTTTTGGGATCTTGCCAGGTATTTGTGACCTGGATTGGCCACTGTTGGAAACAGAATGCTGGGCTTGATGGACCTTTGGTCTGTCCCAGTGTGGCAATACTTATGTATCTCACTCTGCATAACCTGGTAGCGAAAAGAGTCACAAATCCCTAAAGTAAATATACATCCATATAATTTTCACTTAAAACCACCTATTCCACAGCTTGCTTGTTCTACTTGATTATGTGTTGTTGTTGACTCAACATTTTAACACCAGTCTTAAAACACTCTTGATTAACTGGAAAATCAACATTTTAATATGTTAGGCCTGAAAGTCCTTCCCCTTAAAAAAATTGTGTATTTTCTTTAAAATAAAAAAAAATGAAATCCAGAAAATTTTCACAATTTTCATTTCCAGCTATTTATATAATACTAGGACTAGGGGGCATGTGATGAAACCACAGTGTAGTAAATTTAAAACAAATCGGAGAAAACTTTTCTTCACCCAACGCGTAATTGAAATCTGGAATTCGTTGCCGGAGAATGTGGTGGAGGCGGTTAGCTTGGCAAAGTTTAAAAAGAGGTTAGACGGTTTCCTAAAGGACAAGTCCATAAACCACTACAAAATGGACTTGGGAAAATTCCATAATTCTAGGAATAACATGTATAGAATGTTTGTACGTTTGGGAAGCTCGCCAGGTGCCCTTGGCCTGGATTGGCCGCTGTTGTGGACAGGATGCTGGGCTCGATGGACCCTTGGTCTTTTTCCAGTGTGGCATTATTTACGTACTTATATAAGTAAATAAGTATTGCCATACTGGGAAAGACCAAAGATCCATCAAGCCCAGCATCCTGTTTCCAACAGTGGCCAATCCAGGTCACAAATACCTGGCAAGATCCCCAAAAAGTACAAAACATTTTATACTGCTTATCGCAGAAATAGTGGATTTTCCCCAAGTCCATTTAATAATGGTCTATGGACTTTTCCTTTAGGAAGCTGTCCAAACCTTTTTTTAAACTCCGCTAAGCTAATCGCCTTTACCACATTCTCTGGCAACGAATTCCAGAGTTTAATTACACGTTGTGCGAAGAAAACGTTTCTCCGATTCGTTGAGCTTGAAAAAATAACAACATTTAGGTACCACTATTTTAAAATTGTATTAATTTTCTCATTCCATGAAGTAAAATATTTAGACCTATACAATAAATCCTTTGAAGTTTCCCTAAATGAAGCTGAATAATTTACTGAAGCTTATTCTGTTCTGATATGAGGAAGGAAATGTATTCAGTTAATTCAATAAAAAGTTATCACCCTGTTATTGTTACTTTGATAACCTTTATTTTCATGCATTAAAAGGGCATCCCCTGCAAATATTGCCAGTTTAAGATGATGATTACCCAACTGAAAACTCTCACTATTCACATTATTCCTTCATGTAATAGCAAGAGGTTCCATTACTAGTATAATGATTTATTTAAGTTTAAATTAATTTGGCCATTTCTATTCTGCTTAACCCCATAGAGGTCAAGGCAGAAGCACCCTAGTGATGGAAAATAAGCCAAAATAACCCCCATAAATTTAAAACATCATTCTAGCATTTTCATATAATCTAGAAGTCTAAATGAAAAGTTTTTTGAACCCTAGGTTATGAAGAAGCAACATTTAAAAAAAATATCCACTTTATTGAGGAAGGCAAATTCGATTCAGGGTTTGAGAATTGGGACCGAGGAAGTTCGCTGCATGGCTTTTGCTGATGACTTGCTGTTACTGTCAACAGATCCCAAACAATCTTTGACAAATGCCTTATCGCTTATACAACAACATGGCCATGTGTCTGGACTGTGTTTAAATTTAGATTAATCTGAGGCCATGGCCATAGGTGGCTACAGCTATGAGGACTGGACTGAGATCTTTCCACTTAGAAAAGTGGAACACAAACTTAAGTATTTGGGGATTTATCTGACTACATCTGTGGCTACAGCATAAAAATCTCACTATCCTCTTGTATAAATCCCAGGATGTTCTGACATTATGGACGCCCCTGACATTGGGTCTGAGGGATCGAATAGTGCTCTTCAAGATGGTGCTGTTCCCTAAGTGGTTATATATGTTTCAGACTTTTCTGACATTCCTAACTAATAAGGATTATAAATAAATTCTGATCTGCTTTATGAAAATTTGTTTGGAATAATAAAAAAAAACTCACATTACTATTCAACAATTGACATTACCTATAGGGCAGGGTGTGGTGTGTTTAAATGAGGCACTTGGTGGATTGGATCATTTTACACTGCTCTCCATAGAGCAACAATTGCTGGCACCAGTGCATCTTTTGTCCTATCTGCATGTCAAAGCTTTCTATAGACGCGCGTGATGCTCTCCACCTCTCCTTCTATGCTGGACAAAAGCTATGTGACGGGTCACTGCTGAAGACTCGTCGCACTTCACCTCTGCGGGAGGGCGAGGTGAAGGGTGGGTGCCTGCAGGACTGCTCTAGGCAATGAAGGATTAAAAAAAAAAAGATTTTCATCCTGACAATAGCAGGGCAAAGCTGCACCGGAGTGTCTTGTTTCTCCCCACGGGTTCTTCTCCTCTTGCAGGAGTGGCAGAGGACCCTTTGGAGCAGCTGTGGAGTACTTGCGACCAGGAAACTGTCAGGACCGACAGCTCCAGACCTCCCATTAAATTTTTGACTGTAAAGGTAGGGGGCTGCTTCTGTGCATCGCTCAGAAAACAGATATGCATCACTTTGCATACACATTTGTATAGTAATTAGCTCATTATAATAGCTTTGCATACAATTATTGTTAGCTGCTATTATAACAGGACGAGCTCGCAGAACCCTTTTGTGCATGTCTGGCTGAACTCTAAACTGGCTAGAACAAGTGTAAAACCCAAGTTGCTGGCTCATTAGGTTTTGTGCATCTGGGTCTGAGTCGGAGCATGGAGCCTAGCTGTGCTGCTTTGCACTATTCAGGCATTCTCCCCTTCCCCATGGCATCAAAACAACCTAGAAGGTAGGGGGGGGGCAAAAACCTTTTAAAACTGTGGGGGTATATTTCTAACCTTTTATGTAGTTCTTTCAGCTTCTTAATTCTGCTACTTCAGGGGCTCCCCTATCCATACCACACTATTCATAGCCAGCATTAGCTAAGCCATTTATTCAGATAAATGGCTTTGAACACTGACCCAAAAGTTCATAAAATTTAACAAATACTTGCAAGATTTATTTTCTTCTAAACATCTTTTTAACCATATTCTTTTTACATTAAAGCTAGCAACCCATCTGCCTTATTTCCTTTTTCATAATAAAATTGGTTAATTTTCAAAAGAGAATACACAGTGCTTCCCATTAACAAACTGTGCTTTCCTTTAATTCATGTTCATGTTTTGCAGGCAATTCCCAGAATGCCTGACAGACGGAGTCCAGAACATATTCTAGCAGCTCAGCTGCTACGCTAAGATAGTGACACTATAAATAGAGTTTCCAAAAACATGACAAGACAACACTAATCTGCCCCATGAGGAAAGAAGGTGATAGGGTCAATATTGAGAAAGCAACAAAACACATGATTCCCACTTGCTAGGAAAGAACTACGACGGGATCGCTATTCCAATTGCATTCCTTATTGGATACATTTCTTCAAATGACTGATTGTCCTGGTGAGAAGTGATGACCAACCCTGTAGTCAGTTCATTATTGTTATTCTGCTTCTTCCCTATAGGGGAAAATCTGTAAATCACCCTCAAAAATGGGTGCCTGAAAAGATCGCTAAGCACTGATTCCTGCTCCCTAACTTTGATCGACAGACTTATGCCTGCTGAAACCAGGTGTGAATGCTGATGCCCAAATTGGGCGTGCTGAGCAATGTTCCCCCGAAGCGGAGCGCTTGAGCAATTGCTCATACGTTTTAGGAGCGTTGCTCACAGATTTTTCATGGGTGCTCACAAACATTTTTTTTTGTGTGCTATTTGCAGAAATGCATTGCTAATACTGGCGTACAAATATTGTTGGTTTTTAAAACTTGTTGCTCACATGGAAAAAAATTTGCACACACCAGGCCACTCCTTAGAGGAAACATTGGTGCTGAGCCAGTAATCTGTAATACATAGTAACATAGTAGATGACGGCAGAAAAAGACCTGCACGGTCCATCTAGTCTGCCCAACAAGATAAACTCATATGTGCTACTTTTTGTGTATACCTTACCTTGATTTGTATCTGTCATTTTCAGGCACAGACCGTATAAGTCTGCGCCCAGCACTATCCCCGCCTCCCACCACCCAATCTCGGCTAAGCTTCTGAGGATCCATTCCCTCGGAACAAGATTCCTTTATGTTTATCCCATGCATGTTTGAATTCCGTTACCGTTTTCCTCTCCACTGCCTCCCGCGGGAGAGCATTCCAAGCATCTACCACTCTCTAAGTGAAAAAATACTTCCTGATATTTTTCTTGAGTCTGCCCCCCTTCAATCTCATATCATGCCCTCTAGTTCTACCGCCTTCTCATCTCCGGAAAAGGTTCATTTGCGGATTAATACCTTTCAGATATTTGAACGTCTGTATCATATCACCCCTGTTTCTCCTTTCCTCCAGGGTATACATGTTCAGGTCCGCAAGTCTCTCCTCATATGTCAGTAATCTGTAATAATGCGGGCAATATTCAGAATGCTCCTGGTAGGCCCATGCCCCGCCCATAGACATGCCCCCTCTTGGGTTACCTATAATGGAATTTGGATGCCCAGCGTTACAGAATAGCGTGCAGCCAGATGCACACGCAAAACCTAATTGTTGCCAATTGACATTGATAATTGGTTGTTAGCACACTATTATTGATAATTGGTGGCTCATTAAGCAAATAAGTTGTACGCGTGCATCTTGGCAGCGTGCCCAAATTTGGGCTCCATATATAGAATCTGGTGTACTATGCCCAAGTTTCTTCAGGAAAGCAAGGCTACAAATCAAAGCATTCATTGGGCTGACACAGTAACAATATGATTGCAAATAAGGACCATGGGGCTGATATTCAGACCGTGGGAGTTAGCCATGCTAACTCCCGCGGTCCACGGTGATGCCGGATATTCAATGCTGAGCCGTTTTTTCGGTGTCCGGCATTGAATATCCGGTTTTTTAGCCAGTTTCAACATAACCGGCTCAGTAGATATTCAGACTTAGCCAAAACTGGCCAAAGATATCCCATATTTTCAAGCGGCCATATTTGACTGCTAAACTGAGGCTGAAAATCGGCAGATAGCCGGTTATATAGACCGATATAACCGATTATCTGCTAGCAATATTCAGCAGGGGGGATAGCCAGTGATTCCCCCACTTAATATTGCCGGATAGCCGGTTATGGAGCATTTAACCGGCCAGGTGCTGATCCTGCCTGGTTAAATGCTTATGCATATCGGGGGCCATAAGACTAATCTAGTCCACCCAACTTCAATCCTACTTCAATTCCATGGACCATAACTGATCTCTTTGCTTACTCTTCACTCCCTGGTATCTTCTGAACTTAGCCCAGGTCTTCTTGAATGCTATTACTTTTCTTGTCCCTGCCACTTCACTATAAGGCTGCTCCTTTGTATCTACTACCCTTGCAGTGATGAAATATTTTCTTATGTTGCTCCTGAGTCTACCTGGCTTGTCAAAACTTTGCTTCTTGTGACAGATAATAAATAGAAAGACTGCCCTGCTACATTTGATTATGGTGTATAAACTTAATGTTAGAAGCCAAAATGTTAAGAAACACGTGTGCCCTGCCTAACATAGTAACACAGTAGATGGCAGCAGATAAAGACCAGCAAGGGCCATCTAGTCTGCCCAACAAGATAAACTCATTACATATGGTATGAAGCGATACGTCAGATGTATACTTGATCTTGATTTATCCTTGCCTTTTTAGGGAATAGATCCCAGAGGTCTGCCCGGCACTATTTACAAATGCCTTCAGATTGGAAGGGGAGAGGCAGAGAGGTAGCCTCTGTCAATAGCAGAAAGGGGCCAGCAGGGCTCAGCATAATACAAATGCACATTCCACAGAAAAGGGTGAGTCATGCCAGGATATAAATATGCCAGCAGAACTCTGCAAATGTAAACAGCATAGCCATGTCCTGCTCTGGATGGTTAAACACTTCAGATTTATTTAGGATGTACTGAGATATTTTTATGCCATCTTTCTCACAAGAAAACAAAACAGTCCATAACATTATACAGTAACTGCCGGATTCTGTATAGTTGCCCAAATTTGGGCATGGATCACAGATCTATGCATAAACTAATTAGGGAAAAGGGATAGGACTTGATATACTGCCTTTATGTTGTTTCAATCAGAGCGGTTTACATATTAAATGCAAATATTTATTTTGTACCTGGGGCAGTGGAGGGTTAAGTGACTTGCCCAGAGTGACAAGGAGTTGCAGGGGGAATTGAACCCAGTTCCCCAGGTTCCGAGGCTGCTGCATTAATCATTAGGCTACTCTTCCACTCAAATAGCCAATTAGGCAATTATCAGGAACTGGTGTAAACAAGCATTTAATTGGCAGTAATTAGGAGTTACAAGTGGATCTGCCTTATGCCCTCTTCCATAACATAAGGGCCTGATATTCAGACTGCGGGAATTAACTGGGCTGACTCCCGTGGTGGGTGCTGAGCCCAGATATTCAATGATGGGGTGTTTCTGGTGACCGGCATTAAATATCCATGTGTTTTTTAGCTGGTTTCAATTTAACCGGCCATGCCGATATTTAGCACTGGCCGATTAAAGTTGAAACCAGCCAATGATAAGCCTACTATTTCGGCAGCTGAATTTGTCTGCTAAACTTAGCTGGTGATGCACTGAATAATAGTGGATAGATGGTTATATCACGCAATATAACCGGTTATCCGCTCAGTGCTAACCAGCAATATTCAGCATGAGATAACCGGCAATCTCCCGCTGGACATTGTGCCATTTAACCGACCAGGATCCATTTTAAGTATCGGGCGGATTAGCCTACATTTCTTATCATGCAACTGCAGAGAGGGTGTGACCATGACCAAAGAGTAGCAACATTCCATGCTACCAATCCCAGGGCAAGCAGTGGCTTCTCCATGTCTATCTCAATAGCAGACTACAGACTTTTCCTCCAGGAACTTGCTCAAACCTTTTTTAAACCCAGATTTGCTAACCTCTATTACTACATCCTCTGGCAAAGCGTTCTAGAGCTTAACTATTTGTTGAGTGAAAAAATATTTGCTCCAATTTGTTTTAAAAGTATTTTCATGTGCCCTAGTCTTTGTACTTTTGGAATGAGTAAAAAATCAGTTCACTTCTACCCATTCTACACCACTCAGGATTTTGTAGACCTCAATCATATCCCCCCCCTCAGCAGTTTCTTTTCCAAGCTGAAGAGCTCTATCTTTTTTAGCCTTTCCTCATATGAGAAGAGTTCCATCCCCTTTATAATTTTGGACGCTCTTCTTTGACCCTTTTCTAATTCTGCTATATCTTTCTTGAGATATGGCGACCAGGACTGAATACAATACTCAAGGTGAGGTCACACCATGGGGCGATACAGAGGCATATATGCATTGCACATATACAAGATTGTATGGCTTATGTAAGTAATTTCTATGCTTTAAAAGAAGCAGAACAGAAGTGGAGTCAATGTATACATGTATTTTATAAAGTACACAATTACACGCATATCCCCAGATTCTATATATGGCACTCACAATTTTGGGCGTGTCTCTGAGATGCATGCAAATAAATTGGATAATGAGCTTTGAACCATCAATAACTGGGTGCTACCAACCAATCACTGATGTTAATTGACACTCATTAAAATCTGCATGTGCATCCAGATGCATGCTATTCTGCAAGGCACGGCACCTAACTCTCATGGTGTGTATCTCAAAAAGGGACTTGGCTATGGTTGTGTCAGGGTGTTCTAAACAGCTACGCACAGAATTACAGAATGCTGCCTAATGTGGGCACCAGCATTTACACCAGGTTTCAGCAGGCTTAAGTCCAGTGCCCAAAAAATAGGCAGGGGATCCGTGCTAAGCGCTATTCCATATAAGGCATATGCCCTTTATGGAATAGCGCTTAGCACTGAATTTTTTCAGCACCTAAGTTTTGGTGCCTTTTATTGAATTCATTCCATAAAGTTCTTGCATGTATTTGCACCAGCTTTGGAGGAGATGGAAATCTGTGCATCAGCATTTGCACTTTACTGCAGTTGGTTCCGAGAGGCTGCTTTATAAAGGAACATAGGTGTTTATCGTTGCCTTTATAAAATAGGCTTAAAATAGGCAACTGCTTGGATTTCTCACACAGTCATCTGGTTATAAAATGAAGTCCATAAAGTTGTTCTTAGGGATTTAAACTCTACAAAATGTCATGGAAACATGGTAGGGGCAGAAGCTGGTGGTGTAGAACTGTAAATAAAAAAAAACACTAACCTGTGCTCAATTGAACAATTGTTTATTGATATATCGATATATGAGAACATAGAAGGCTTAATGGCAAACCAGGCCAGATCCTTATATAGGGAATTTGGTATCTTGAACACAACAGGATCAAATGAATACACAAAAAGATTTATTATTACAGGATCATAGGTTAGTTTACTAAGGTTTATCGTCTCTGTGATAGTCTCCTTCACCTCTTGACCATCAGATTATCCATAATATATTGGAATAATAAGTTGCTCCCTAAGTAAAGATACAAATGGCATACAATGTTTTTCCATTCCTAAAGGTCCCTAGGTCACTTAACACTCTGATCACTCTGTTCTTTATAATTAAACAGTGAAGTAATAATACACATTCAGAAAGTGGCCATCCAGCTTATAATTGAAAAAGAAAAATGCCTATATTGCGACCCAAATCGGGAGATAGACGTTTATCTCACAAAAACGAATAAAGCAGTATAATTGAAAGCCGAAATTTGGACGTTTTCAACTGCACTCCGTCGCGGATGCGGACAAAGTTGATGGGGGCATGTTGAAGGCGTGGTGAAGGCGGAACTGGGGCGTGGTTATCGGGCGATCAGAGATGGGCGCCTTTCGCCGATAATGGAAGAAAAATATGCGTTTTTAGCGAGAATTTAGGGCACTTTTCCTGGACCCTGTTTTTCCACGAATAAGGCCCCAAAAAGTGCCCTAAATGACCAGATGACCACTGGAGGGAATCGGGGATGACCTCCCCTGACTCCCCCAGTGGTCACAAACCCCCTCCCACCACAAAATATGCCGTTTCACAACTTTTTATTTTCATCCTCAAATGTCATACCCACCTCCCTGGCAGCAGTATGCAGGTCACTGGAGCAGTTATTAGGGGGTGCAGTGGACTTCATGCAGGTGGACCCAGGCCCATCCCCCCTACCTGTTACACTTGTGCTGGTAAATGGGAGCCCTCCAAACCGCCCCCCAAACCCACTGTACCCACATGTAGGTGCCCCCCTTCACCCCTTAGGGCTATAGTAATGGTGTAGACTTGTGGGCAGTGGGTTTGAGGGGGATTTGGGGGACTCAACACCCAAGGGAAGGGTGCTATGCACCTGGGAGCTCTTTTACCTTTTTTTTTGTTTTTGTAATAGTGCCCCCTAGGGTGCCCAGTTGGTGTCCTGGCATGTGAGGGGGACCAGTGCACTACGACTCCTGGCCCCTCCCATGAACAAATGCCTTGGATTTATTTGTTTTTGAGCTGGGCGCTTTCATTTTCCATTATCACTGAAAAACAAAAATGCCCAGCTCACAAATTGTCGAATAAAACATGGACGTCTATTTTTTTCCAAAATACAGTTCGGTCCGCCCCTTCACGGACCCGTTCTCGGAGATAAACGCCCATGGAGATAGACATTTTTGTTCAATTATGCCCCTCCATACGTACTAAATTCTAACCTACTATTAAAATATATTTCTAAGGTAGAATATTTTCCACAGTGGTAACTATCTTCCTATAGGGCACCAAGATTAAATCCCCTGTTGTGCCCCATGGGACAAGTGGATGAGGTTAAGGACACTTCTTGCAAGAGGTTAAGTGCTAGAAATTAACACAGTTATGAGAGCAAAGAGTTCTGGAACTACAAACCTTGGTTCAATTTCCCTCACTAAGGGGCCAACTAAGTTGCAGTAAGCACTAATGCATTCTTACTGCAGCAAAAAAAAAATGGCACACAGCGGGGCGTGCTGAGGCATCCCGCAGTAATTTTGCCACGCATGCGTGCTATCCATACATAAAAAATTAAATTTATTTTTTGATGTAGTGGCATGTCTAAGGGGATGGAGAGTGGGCGCATCTATGCAAATCAGTATGTCAGCATTGCCATGCGCCAACCGATTAGCGCTGGTTTAGTGCGTAAGTCCCTACCACCTCCAAAACAGGTGGCGGTACGGGCTCACACGCTAATGGGAAAATTAGTGCATGGCTATTAATGGAAAAATCTGAAATATCAGCCATTTTACCCCTTACGTGGGTCTTTCCTAAGGCCATTTATTTAGCTTAGTAAAAGGGCCCCTTAGGGACATAGTTATCAATGTTAAGACAAATTATTTTATTGTTAATCCCAGTTATTAGTAACTAGGTCTCATTGCATAAAATAGAACCTGTGCCAAAACAGCACGAGTTAGTGGTAAAATAACACATCTTAACAGTAGCCCATTTTGATAACTATGCCCCATGTGTTATTTTACCACTAGCTATTTTAGCACAGGTCCCATTTTATGCAATGAGACCCAGTTACTAATAACTGGGCCAGGAACATTATAACCCTGTGAATTCTCTTACACAGTCACTGTGCACACTGATAATGGTAGTTTAAAAAACAAAAACCAGATACATTAATAAAAAGTCAGTCACTGGTAAAAATTCAGTGTGCAACTATACATTAACATCAATATCTGAAATGCAAGAAATGAAGTCAGTTGCTTCTCCTCATAGATTCCTGGTAGTTTTTGCATTGTTTCTGCTAGTAAAGATTCTTCTGATGTTAGCCAGCTATCTTTAATAGACTGACAGATTTTATCACATATAAAAAGCTAAAAGGATATCTAGTCACATTGCCCCCTCCACATTCTACCCTTTGAGTTATGAGAAACTTGATCAGCTTTTTGAGTAAAGTGGTGTGGTAGCTATGTTAGTCCAATTTTAAAGAAAAGAAAATAAGATGATACCTTTTTTTAATTGGACTAACGATACATTTTTTGATTAGCTTTCGAAAGCAACGTACCCACAGTGTAGAAGAGTTGTGTTGGAGAATTATAGTCTCTGTTATCTCTATTGGAATTCACAGCTAAATCTTAAAGAATATCATGTAACTTATACAGTACAGACTGTGGCGCTTTGTGGGTTAAATGAGGATTTTGATTGGATGATATTGATTTGAATATCTGAAGGTGGTAATGCCATGTTATGTTTCAGATGCGATGTCCTATGGAAAAAGTGCTCACAGAGCAAAATATTTGCTGGATAAGTTGGATAATTGGAATCCCTGAAGCAGCGCTTAGGCTCGAAACACAGAAGATTTTGATGGGTACCCCAGCAAGGACTAAGTTTATGACCTTCTGATGCTGACTGAGTGAGTCTGAAATCTTCCTGAAGAATATTATTTAAAGACAAAAGATAAGAGGTGTTTTATTCATATACACATAATTGCATGTTTTGTTCTATGATAAGAGTTCCAATATGTAAAAACTGAAGTAAAAGATTGTTTGTTAATTTTATATAAATGGACTAATGATTGGATGTGAGAGTGATTGAAGAACTAAGAGCCCCCTACTCTTCTTGGTTCTCCTTTGAGAGTGTCAATTATTTTAAATACCTCAGAGTGACTCTAGATTCAAACCAGCGTCACTAGTTGTGTTTTTTGTCTTTCTGACTTATTTGTTCACTTTGGCTCTACGTGGACACAAATGCTACTCTCCTTTACTCTTTAGTGGCCACCAAACTAGATTACTGTAATATTAACTATGATAGTCTACAGGCATCTTCCCTAAAAAGACTCAACTATCCAAAATGCTGCAATATGGATTCTTTCCCATGCTCATAAATTTGATCATATCATTCCTCTCCTTAAACAACACCATTGGTTACCTATTGCCTTCCACATTCAACATAAAATATTTACATTAGCCTATAAAATCGTTCATTCAGGTGTTCCCTCCTATCTTCCTCACATATTACCCCCTGCATTCATTCCTGCTCATTGCGTTCCTTGTTTGCTCACTATCTCACTACCCCACCTGTCTACTGTTCTGGATCACAATCAACCCATCAATTTGCCTTCTTTTCTAGTTCCCCCATCGCTCTGGAACTCCCTGACACCTGAATTCACTCTTAATCTAAATTTAGAACTCTAGTGAAGATGCAGCTTTTCATCCAAGCAATCTGGGACCTGGCAGGACTAGCAGGTTCTCGGTTTCTGTTTTCTTTCCTCCCTCTATTTTATGATTCTGTTTGGTTCTCTATCCTTGCTATATCTGCCCTACTGATTTTCTAGTTTTCAAATTGTTTTTAAATTGTTTTAATTCTAAACCGCTTTGATTTTGCCTGAAAGGTGATATATCAAATTTTAAATAAATGTAAACATAAAGCTTAGCCCATGCTAATGTTAGTGCATGCTAAGCTTTAGTAAAAGTGCCCCTAAGGGCCTTGATTTAGAGCTAAGTTCTTCCTCCTCTGCAGGTCCTAAAATCAAAGGCATAGCTAGGTAGGTGCAAGGGAAGCGGATGCTCCCCCAAATGGATTCTGAATAAAATAGCGCCTATGGGGATCAGCCCTTCAGCTTCTCACTGACCCCTATTTCACAAAAGGTCTGCTCCCCCTGACATCAAAACCTGGCTACGCTTCTGCCTAAAATATATGCATTTTTAAGATGCAGTAATGTGTAGAGTTTATGGTTGTCAGGACATTTGTGAGTTTTTTTAAATTATATTTTGCTTTTAATTCACATTTAGTGGGAGTATCTAGTTGGCTTATTTTATAAAAGCAACATAGAGGGGCATAATCGAACGGTGCCGGCCATCTATATGGGCAGCCATCTATATGGCCGGCGCCACAAACAGTGGTCCCGAACCGTATTATTGAAAAAGATGGCCGGCCATCTTTCATTTCGATAATACGGTTGGGGCCAGCCAAATGTCAGAGATGGCTGGGTTTGAGATGGCCGGCATCGGTTTTTGCCGATAATGGAAACCAATGCCGGCCATCTCAAACCCAGCCAAATCCAAGGCATTTGGTCATGGGAGGAGTCAGCATTTGTAGTGCACTGGTCCCCCTCACATGCCAGGACACCAACCGGGCACCCTAGGGGGCACTGCAGTGGACTTCAAAAATTGCTCCCAGGTGCATACCTCCCTTACCTTGTGTGCTGAGCCCCCCCAAATCCCCCCCCCAAAACCCACTACCCACAACTGTACAACACTACCATAGCCCTAAGGGGTGAAGGGGGGCACCTACATGTGGATATGGTGGGTTTTGGGGGGGGGGTTTGGAGGGCTCCCATGTACCACCACAAGTATAACAGGTAGGGGGGAATGGGCCTGGGTCCACCTGCCTGAAGCGCACTGCACCCACTAAAAACTGCTCCAGGGACCTGCATACTGCTGTCATGGAGCTGGGTATGACATTTGAGGCTGGCATAGAGGCTGGAAAAAAATGATTTTTAATTTTTTTTGTTTGGGTGGGAGGGGGTTGGTGACCACTGGGGGAGTAAGGGGCGATGATCCCCGATTCCCTCCGGTGGTCAACTGCTCAGTTGGGGCACTTTTTTGAGGCTTGGTCCTAAAAATAAATGGACCAAGTGAAGCCAGCGAAGTGCTCGTCAGAGTCGGCCTTCTTTTTTCCATTATTGGCCAAAGCCGGCCATCTCATAACCACGCCCCTGTCCCGCCTTCCATACCCTGCTAAAACGCCCCCTTGAAGTTTGGCCGGCTCTGTGACGGAAAGCAGTTGAAGCCGGCAAAAATTGGCTTTCGATTATACCGATTTCACCGGCTTCAGAAGATGGCCGGCCATCTCCCGATTTGTATCTGAAGATGGCCAGCCTTCTCGTTCGAAAATAAGCAGGATAGGCACCTATATTCCTTCAGACCTGTCACCAACAGTGCACAAATGCTCTCACAGACGTTTACACCCGCTATAAGGAAAGGATTAAATGTGTGCATGTACTCTATCAGGCTTAGTTTTGAAAGAGAAGGGCACCCATCTTTCAACACAAACCGGGAGATGGGCGTCCTTCTCCCAAGGTCGCCCAAATCGGCATAACCGAAAGCCAATTTTGGGCGTCCTCAACTGCTTTCCATTGTGGGGACGACCAAAGTTCACGGGGGGGGGGGGGGGGGGGAGGGGGTGTCGGAAATGTAGCGAAGGCAGGACTGGGGCATGCTTAAGAGATGTGCATCCTCGACCGATAAAGAAAAAAGAAGGGCGTCCCTGACGAGCACTTGGGCGACTTTACTTGGTCCATTTTTTATGACCAAGCCTCAAAAAGGTGCCCGAACTGTCCAGATGACCTCCCCTTACTCCCCCAGTGGTCACTAACCCCCTCCCACCCAAACAAAAAAATTAAAAATCATTTTTTTCCAGCCTCTATGACAGCCTCAAATGTCATACCCAGCTCCATCACAGCATTATGCAGGTCCCTGGAGCAGTTTTAGTAGGTGCAGTGCACTTCAGGCAGGCAGACCCAGGCCCATCCCCCTCCCTACCTGTTACACTTGTGGTGGTAAATGTGATCCCTTCAAAACCCACCAGAAACCCACTGTACCCACATGTAGGTGCCCCCTTCAACCCCATAGGGCTATGGTAATGGTGTACAGTTGTGGGGAGTGGGTTTTGGGGGACTCAGCACACAAGGTAAGGGAGCTATGCACCTGGAAGCAATTTGTGAAATCCACTGCAGTGCCCCCTAGGGTGCCCGGTTGGTGTCCTGGCATGTCAGGGGGACCAGTGCACTACGAATGCTGGCTCCTCCCACAACCAAATGGCTTGGATTTGGTCGTTTCTGAGATCAGGGCCGTGCCGATGCGGTAAGCGAGGTAAGCGCCGCAGGGGGGCGCCCACCTCTGGAGGGCGCCGCCGCGGTGCTTACCCTCGCCCCGCCGAGGACTTTAAATCTTTTGGCACCAGAGAGGGGGGTGCCGCCGCTCCCGCTGCTCTTCACAATCCTGGCACCCCCCCCTCCCGCACAAGCCCTTTAAATTTACCTCGTGTGCAAGTAAAAGAAGCGGATCCGATCATCTCATTGGGCCTTCCCTCACTGTCCCGCCCTCCTCTGACGCAATTTCCTATTTCCTCTAGGGCGGGACAGTGAAGGAAGGCCCAATGAGATGATCGGATTCGCTTCTTTTACTTGCACACGAGGTGCTGCGCTCGCTATCGCGTCGGCATTGGCAATTTCTTTTTAAAGACAGGTGGCAGGGAGAAGACGAGGCAGGGTGAGGGTGGGGGACAGATGGGGTGACCGTGAAGGTGGGGGGGGGGGACTCGGATAGCAGAAGGGACTGGATGGGAGACAGATGGGGTGAGGGGGATTCGGATGGGCAGAAGGGACTGGGTGGGAGACAGATGGGGTGAGGGTGGGGGGCACTTGGATAGCAGAAGGGACTGGGTAGGAGACAGATGGGGTGAGGGGGACTCGGATGGGCAGAAGGGACTGGGTGGGAGACAGATGGGGTGAGGGTGGGGGGCACTTGGATAGCAGAAGGGACTGGGTGGGAGACAGATGGGGTGAGGGGGACTCGGATGGGCAGAAGGGACTGGGTGGGAGACAGATGGGGTGAGGGTGGGGGGCACTTGGATAGCAGAAGGGACTGGGTGGGAGACAGATGGGGTGAGGGGGACTCGGATGGGCAGAAAGGACTGGGTGGGAGACAGATGGGAGAAGGGGCATGGAGCTGGAACTGGGGTCTGAAAAGTGAGCAGGAGGGAGAATGGGGTCAAGCCTGGGGCAGGGGTGGATGGGAGAATCAATGGATCTGGAACTAGGGGCAGCCGCAGGTGGGAACTGGGAGCCGAAAAGAGGGGGCAGTGAGAGAGGGGGGATAGATCCTGGATGGAATGGGGAGTGAGAGGGAGGGCAGACCCTGAATGGATGGGAGGGCAGAGAGGCATGGATGGGAGGGCAGGGCCCAGGGAGAGGACAAATTGCTGGAAGGGGAGGGGAGAGAGGATTGCTGGCTATGGATGGAGGAGGGAAGGGCAGAGAGGGACAAGGATGGACATGGGGGCCCAGGGAGAGGACAAATTGCTGGAAGGGGAGGGGAGAGAGGATTGCTGGCTATGGATGGAGGAGGGAAGGGCAGAGAGGGACAAGGATGGACATGGGGGCCCAGGGAGAGGACAAATTGCTGGAAGGGGAGGGGAGAGAGGATTGCTGGCTATGGATGGAGGAGGGAAGGGCAGAGAGGGACAAGGATGGATATGGATGGGAGGACAGGACCCAGGGAGAGAGGAGAAATTGCTGGAAATGGATATAGAGCAAGAAATGAAGAAGAAAGGAGAAAAGTAAAGAAATAAATGGAAAGGAAGCCCTGGAAACGGAGTTAAGAGGACAGATAGCAGCAGAATCAGATACTGGGTCAGCATGATCAGAAAAAGAAAGTCACCAGACAACAAAGGTAGAAAAAAATCATTTTATTTTCATTTTAGTGTTTGGAATATGTCCACTTTGAGAATTTACATCTGCTATCTTATTTTGCAATGTATAGCAATTTGTTTCTAAGAATATTGCTGACAATTCCTTTCAGTGTGGCAAGTGGTGAGCGATCATTTTCATGGGGGGGGGTGATCATTTTCACGGGGGGGGGGGGCACCAACTGATAGTCTGCAGGGGGGCGCCAGAGACCCTAGGCACGGCCCTGTCTGAAATGGGCATCCTTGGTTTCCATTATGGCCGAAAATCGGGGATGGCCATCTCTAAGGATGACCATATCTAAGGTTGACCTAAATTTCCAGATTTGGGCATCCCCAACCGTATTATCGAAACGAAAGATGGACGCCCATCTTGTTTCGATAATACAGGTTTCCCCGCCCCTTTGCCAGGACGTCCTGCGAGGACGTCCTCAGGAACACTTGGGCGCCCCTTTCAATTATGCCCCTCCAAGTATACATACAAGTATTTTCTAAAAATAGGGTATTTGGAGGTAAAGAAATGTTGGGTAGACAGTAGTGGATTAGTATTAAATGTGCAGAAGACTGTATGTGGGTATGGAGGATATATGGAAGGAAGATATTTCCAGTATTGCTGACAGTTGGGGCTGTAGATATCCCATGAGTAGAATCCTAGTAGGTCCCTAGGAATTATTATTGAAAAATGGGGAAAACTGGTTGGGCTTAGCTCTTGAGCATGATGAAGAATGGCATTTTTAAACTGAAATTGATAAGGCAGATTTGTGCATTTTTGGAAGAAAAGGAATTTGCACACAGGTACTGAGTAGTGTAGACCAGTGGTTTTCACCCAGTCCACAGGGACCATCTGGCTAATCAGATTTTTAGGATGCCCACAATGACTATGCATTAGAGATAGCTGCATGAATGGAGGAAGTGCATGCTAACACATCTCATGCATTGTGGATATCCTGAAAACCCAACTGGTCGGGTGGTCCCTGAGGACTGGGTAGAAAATCACTGGTTTAGACTATTGTATCATACTGTATGTGGGACTGCCAGCAATTTGGAGGCTTCAGATGATTCAGAATACAGAATGAAGATTGGTGATAGGAACAAAGAGACAGACTAGTGTGCGGCCATCGATGAAAATGTTACTGTACATCTTCCAGTCAAGGAAGACAGCATTCCAGTCAAGGAATGCTGTCTTCTTAAATTAGTGGTACTGACATTTACCCCCTAATTCTATAATATCACATTCAGTATAAAGTTGACTTTGGTTTCCCAAATGCTACAGGCAGCTCACCTTGGTACTTGGGTCAGGCAATACAGTTGTAAGTGCCTTCTCATAATTTGAATCTGATAACGAGAGACACCCTGTGGTACCAGCTTTTCTTACTATTCATTATGTACATAAGTACATAAGTAATGCCATACTGGGAAAAGACCAAGGGTCCATCGAGCCCAGCATCCTGTCCACGACAGCGGCCAATCCAGGCCAAGGGCACCTGGCAAGCTTCCCAAACGTACAAACATTCTATACATGTTATTCCTGGAATTTTGGATTTTTCCAAGTCCGTTTAGTAGCGGTTTATGGACTTGTCCTTTAGGAAACCGTCCAACCCCTTTTTAAACTCTGCTAAGCTAACCGCCTTCACCACGTTCTCCGGCAACGAATTCCAGAGTTTAATTACACGTTGGGTGAAGAAAATTTTCTCCGATTTGTTTTAAATTTACTACACTGTAGTTTCATCGCATGCCCCCTAGTCCTAGTAGTTTTGGAAAGCGTGAACAGACGCTTCACATCCACCTGTTCCACTCCACTCATTATTTTATATACCTCTATCATGTCTCCCCTCAGCCGTCTCTTCTCCAGGCTTAGACATTAGCAATTTAAGAAGCTTCTTAAAACTCATTTATTTTTGCAGGCTTTTTCTTATTAGGAGATGATTGCTCAAAGTAGCAGGGGTGTAGAAACATAGAAACATGATGGCAGATAAAAGCCAAATAGCCCATCCAGTCTGCCCATCCACAGCAGCCACTATCTCCTCCTTTCCCTAAGAGATCCCACATGCCTGTCCCATGCTTTCTTAAATTCAGGCACAGTCCTCGCCTCTACCATCTCCACTGGGAGGCAAATCCACGAGTCTGCCACCCTTTCTGTGAAAAAGTCTTTCCTTATATTACTCCTGAACCTTTAACTCTTAACTTCATCCTATGCCCTCTCATTCCAGAGTTTTCCTTCACTTGAAAGAGGCTCACCTCCTATATATTAATGCCACACAGGTCTATATCATATCCGCTCTCTCCCACCTTTCCTCCAAAGTATACATATTGGGAGCCTTAAGTCTGTCCCCATACTGTACCCATAATCCTTGATTGCTTCGGAATCGGAGGTAACGTCCTCCAGTGGTTCAAGGGATTCCTAACCGCAAGGTCATACCAAGTAACATCCAACTTGACCACTTCAGCCGCATGGGTACCTGAATGCAGAGTACCACAAGGATCCCCCCTCTCACCAACTCTATTCAACTTAATGATGATACCCCTGGCAAAATTACTATCAAATCAAAACCTAAATCCATACATTTATGCGGATGAAGTAACGATCTACATCCCATTCAAACAAGACCTAAAAGAAATTTCTAATGACATGAGCCAAAGCCTCAAAATCATGCATTCATGGGCGGACGCATTTCGGTTGAAACTCAACGCAGAAAAGACCCAATGCCTAATACTAACCTCCCAACACAACAAAAAAGAATACACCGCCATCAATACACCAACTCTAAACCTTCCTAACTCAGAAACCCTAAAAATTCTTGGAGTCACCATTGATCGACACCTAACACTAGAGAACCATGCGAGAAACACAACCAAAAAGATATTCCACTCAATGTGGAAACTAAAAAGAATAAGACCTTTCTTCCCAAGGAGTGTTTTCCGTAACTTGGTACAATCATTGGAGCTTAGTCATCTTGACTATTGCAACGCACTATATGCCGGCTGCAAAGAACAAATAATCAAGAAACTTCAGACAGCCCAGAACACTGCAGCTAGACTCATATTTGGCAAACCTAAATTTGAAAGTGCCAAGCCCTTACAAGAAACATTACACTGGCTTCCACTTAAGGAACGCATCACGTTCAAAATATGTTCACTAGTTCACAAAATTATCCATGGAGACGCACCAGCTTACATGTCTGACCTAATAGACTTATCACCTAGGAATGCCAGAAGATCATCCCGCACATTCCTTGAACTGCACTTCCCCAGCTGTAAAGGAATGAAATACAAACTAATGCACGCGTCAAACTTCACCTACTTGAGCACACAGTTATGGAACGCACTGCCGCGCAACTTGAAATCGACCTACGAAAGAACGAACTTCCGCATACTACTGAAGACCCATCTCTTTGAAAGAGCATACCAAAAAGGCCAACCCAAGTGAACATACACTACACAACTTGCCTACTTAATCTCAGAACTGTTTCTTAAAATCTGCTTGTATACTACTACTTTGTTTTTATCATCATACTAACCAAGATCATGCAATACTAAATGTTTATGATACTAACACTTTTCCACTACTCATGATGTATTGTAAGCCACTTTGAGCCTGCAAAGAGGTGGGATAAGGTGGGATACAAATGCAACAAATAAATAAATAAAATAAAATACACTTTATGAAAGAGACCACTGACTAATTTTGTAGCCGCCCTCTGGACCAACTCCATCCTGTTTATATCATTTTGTAGGTTCAGTCTTCAGAGTTGCACACAGTATTCTAAATGGGGCCTCACCAGAGACTTATACAAGGGCACTATCAGCTGTTGGCAATTCCTTTCCCTATGAACACAAGCATCCTTCTGGCTTTGACCATCGCTTATTCTACCTGTTTGGCCACCTTGGGATAATCAGACATAATCGCTCCAAAGTCTCACTCTTCTTTCATACAGAGAAGTACTTCATTCCCTATACTATACCTTTCTCTTGGCTTTTTGCAACCTAAGTGCATAACTGCATTTTTTAGCATTAAATCATAGTTTATAATTGGCTGCTGGAATACAAAAGCATGCAAAGCAGCTCACTAATTATGAATTTTATGAAAACAGGCATGCAAAAAAAGCTTTGCCGGTCCATTTTTCACAAGAACAACAACTGTACCTCAGCTAAATGAGTTATTTTATATACTGGCTGTCATGCAGTTAATTTTCTTGGAAAGTTTGCAGGAGTCACATAGATTTAGGTAGCAAGTACCCACACAAATGCCAGTTTTCTAGTTATATGTGAACACATATGTGCATAAATGACAATCCAGCTATGAACTATTCTGTAAGTACAGATGCAGAAATGTGATCAGAAAGGGAGGCTAACAAACTGGGGAACACAATAATAATGGATGATTTCAATTACCCCGATATTGACTGGATAAATGTAACATCAGTGTATGCTAGAGAGGTGAAATTCCTTGATGGAATCAAGGACTCTTTTATGGAGCAGCTGGTTCAAGAACCAAAAGAGGAGGAACAATTCTAGACCTAGTTCTTACTGGAATGAATGATCTGGTGCAGGAGGGAATGGTGGTGGGGCCTCTTGATAACAGTGATCATAACATGATAAGATTTGATATAAGCTCTGGAGTAAGTACACATAGGAAATCCAATACATTAGCATTTAACTTTCAAAAAGGAGACTATGATAAAATGAGAACGGTGAAAAAAAAACTTAGATGGCCAGCCAGCTGCAAAGATCAAAAATTTACATCAGGCATGGATGCTGTTCAAAAATACCATCCTGGAAGCTAAGGCAAAATATATTCCATCTATTAAAAAAGGAGGAAGGAAGACCAAATGACAGCCGGCATGGTTAAAAAGTGAGGTGAAGGAAGCTATTAGAGTTAAAAGAAAATCTTTCAGAACATGGACGGATCCAACTGAAAATAATAAGAAACTACATAAAGAATGGCAAATCAAATGCAAAGCACTGATAAGGAAGGCAAGGAGAGACTTTGAAAAGAAAATTGCGTTGGAGGCAAAAACGCATAATAAAAAGTTTTTTAGGTATATTAAAAGCAAGAAGCCGGCAAAAGAATTGGTTGGACTGCTAGATGACTGAGGGGTAAACGGGGCACTCAGAGAAGACAAAGCCATAGCAGAGGGATTAAATGAATTCTTTGCTTCAGTCTTCACCAAGGAAGCTGTGGGAGAGATACCGGTGCCAGAAATTGTATTCAATGCTGACGAGTCAGAGAAACTGAATGAAATCTCTATAAACCTGGAAGATGTAATGGGGCAATTTGACAAATTGTAGAGTAGCAAATTGCTAGGACTAGATGGTACACATCCCAGAATATTGATAGAATTGAAAAATGAACTTGCAGAACTATTGTTAGAAATATGTAATATATCTTTAAAATCAAGCGTGGTACTGGAAAATTGGGGGGTTGCCAATATAACACCGTTTTTTAAAAAGGGCTCCAGAGGTGATCCAGGAAATTACAGACCGGTGAGGCCGACATTAGTGCCAGGCAAAATGGTAGAGACTATTATAAAGAACAAAATTACAGAGCATATTCAAAAGCATGGATTAATGAGACAAAGCAGGCATAGATTTACTGAAGGGAAACCTTGCCTCACCAATCTACTACATTTCATTGAGGAGGTGAACAAATATTTATTTATTATATTTGTATCCCACATTATCCCACCTCTTTGCAAGCTCAATGTGGCTTACAATACATCATGGATAGTGGAAATGAGAGGAGAATTGACGTTTGGTGTTACAGAAGTATTTTGGGTTACATGGTAATGGAATACATGATAGTGATATAACATAAGGCATTCTTAACATCACTAGATATATGTGGGAATTTCACATGTTTTGATCTTTGTGGTATATCTTGTCGAAGAGATGGGTCTTCAGTAGTTTGCGGAAGTTGGTCAGTTCATAGGTCGCTTTTAGGTTACGTGGCAATGCGTTCCAGAATTGCGTGGTCATATAGGAAAAGGTTGATGCATGCATTAGTTTATATTTTAGGCCTTTACAGTTGGGGAAATGAAGATTAAGGAATGTGCGAGATGATCTTTTGGCATTCCTGGGTGGTAGGTCTATCAGGTCTGACATGTAGGCTGGGGCCTTGCCATGGATGATTTTATGTACTAGGGTACATACTTTGAATGTGATGCGTTCTTTGAATGGTAACCAGTGTAGCTTCTCTCGTAAGGGTTTTGCACTTTCGTATTTTGGTTTTCCAAATATGAGTCTGGCTGCTGTGTTCTGCGCTGTCTGGAGTTTTTTGAGTATTTGCTCTTTGCAGCCAGCGTAGAGTGAGTTGCAGTAGTCTAGGTGACTGACTACTAATGATTGTACCAGATTGTGGAAAACGGTCCTTGAGAAGAATGATTTTACTCTTTTTAATTTCCACATTGAGTGGAACATCTTTTTGGTTGTGTTTTTCGTGTGATTCTTAAGTGTTAGGTGCCGGTCAATGGTGACTCCAAGAATTTTCAGGGTTTCCAAAATTGGTAGATTTAGTTTTGGTGTGTTGATGGTGGTAAATTTGCTCGTGTTGTGTTGAGAGGTGAGTATTAGGCATTGGGTTTTTTCTGCATTGAGTTTTAACTGAAAGGCATCTGCCCAGGAGTGCATGATATGTAGACTTTGGTTGATGTCTTTGGAAATTTCTTTTAGGTCTTGTTTGAATGGGATGTAGATCGTTACATCATCAGCATAAATGTATGGGTTGAGGTTTTGCTTTGATAGTAGTTTGGCCAAGGGTGTCATCATTAGGTTGAATATAGTCGATAAGAGGGGAGATCCCTGTAGAACTCCACATTCAGGTGTCCATGTGGCTGATGTAATCGAATTTGATGTCACTTGACATGAGCGTGTAGTTAGGAATCCTTTAAACCAATTAAGAACGTTGCCTCCGATACCGAAGTATTCAAGGATGTGTAGTAGGATTCCATGATCAACCATGTCGAAGGCGCTTGACATGTCGAATTGTAGAAGTAATATATTCTTGTCGGTTGCAATCGTTTGTTTGAATTTATTCATGAGCGTAACTAGTACTGTTTCAGTACTGTGATTAGAACGAAATCCTGACTGGGACTCTTGTAGTATTGAGAACTTGTAGTCTGTGAGTTGTTTGGTTATCATCCCTTCTGTTATTTTGGTTATTAAGGGAATGGATGCTACTGGTCTATAGTTGGTTAATTCACTCACATTTTTCTTTGCATCTTTGGGTATGGGGGTGAGTAGGATGTTTCCTTTCTCCTTTGGGAAGAGTCCATTTTGTAGCATGAAATTCACATGTTTCGTTAGATCTGTTATAAAGTGTTGGGGGGCCGATTTCATAAGGTTATAAGGTTATTTGGATAAAGGTGAGCCAGTCGATATTGTGTATCTGAATTTTCAAAAGACATTTGACAAAGCACCTCATGAAAGACTCCAGAGGAAATTGGAAAGTCATGGGATAGGAGGTAGTATTCTATTGTGGATTAAAAAAACTGGTTAAAAGATAGAAAACAAAGTAAGATTAAATGGTCAGTATTCTCAATGGAGAAGGGTAGAAAGTGGGGTTCCCCAGGGGTCTATGTTGGGACCGCTGCTTTTTCACATATTTATAAATGATCTAGAGATGGGAGTAACTAGTGAGGTAATTAAATTTGCTGACGATACAAAGTTATTTCAAAGTTGTTAAATCGCAACAGGATTGTGAAAAATTCCAAGACGACTTTACGACACTGGGAGACTGGCCATCCAAATGGCAGATGATGTTTAATGTGAGCAAGTGCAAAGTGATGCATGTATGAAAGATGAACCTGAACTATAGCTACGTGATGCAAGTTTCCACGTTAGGAGTCACCGACCAGGAAAAGGATCTAGGAGTCATCGTTGACAATACATTGAACCATTTGCTCAATGTGCTGCGGCAGCAAAGAAAGCAAATAGGTTGTAAGGTATTATTAGGAAAGAATGGAAAATAAAAATGAGGATGTTATAATGCCTTTGTATCGTTCTATGGTGTGACCAGACCTTGAATACTGTGTGCAATTCTGGTCACCGCATCTCAAAAAAGATACAATGGAATTAGAAAAGGTACAGGGAAGGGCAACAAAAATAATAAAAGGGATGGGACGACTTCCCTATGAGGAAAGGCTGAAATGGCTTGGGCTCTTCAGCTTGGAGAAAAGATGGCTGAGGGGAGATATGATAGAAGTATATAAAATACTGAGTAAAAATACTGAGTGGATTGGAACGGGTAGATGTGAATCGTTTGTTTACTCTTTCCAAAAATAATAGGAGTAGGGGGCATGCAATGAAACTACAAAATAGTAAATTTACAATGAATCAGAGAAAATATTTCTTCACTCAACATGTAATTAAACTCTGGAATTCATTGCCAGAGAATGTGGTAAAAGCAGTTAGCTTAGCAAGGTTTAAAAAAGGTTTGAATAACTTCCTAAAAGAAAAGTCCATAAGCCATTATTAAAATGGACTTGGGGAAAATCTACTGCTTATTTCTAAGATAAGCAGCATAAAATGTATTGTGCTGTTTTGGGATCTTGCCAGGTACTTGTAACCTGGATTGATCACTGTTGGAAACAGGATACTGGGCTTGATGGACCTTCGGTCTGTCCCAGTATGGCAACACTTATGTACTGTATGTGTCTATCTTTGATGGTGCTTAATTTGCAGGTGGGCATCTATATGGGACACAGTTTGGGTGGAGTGTGGACAGGGTGCACAGTTATGCACATACGTTACAGAATATTATAATTTCTATACATATCTCCCCAATCTAGGTGCTAGCATTTTACACCAGCTCTATGGTGGTGTACATGCTCATGAATATTTACCCAGTTACGTTAGTATTCTATAAATATAACAAAGTAGGTGCCTGTGTTTCTTAATAGGCTCTAAATAGATGCATCCATGGTGCCTAAAAATAGCTACCTTTTTATAGAATTGCCCCCTCACTGTTCCCTCTAAGCTGAGCAGGAGTCCTCCACCTATAGTCCTACCAGTGGGGGTGGGGGAGTAGGGTGCTGTTTCACTATCACTTTTTCAATAGTGAGGGACAGGCAAGCTCTGCAAGATTCCAGTGAACCTGTCTGTACCTAGTAATTGAAAAGAAAATATTGAAACACCACCCTCTGCTGGTAGCAATGAAGTTGGAGGACTCCCTCTAAGCTTAGAGGGAACAGTGTGCCCTCTATCGCCCAAATTCTATAAATGGTGTCCAAGTTTAGGCATGCAGCTGGACACACAGTTATAGAATAGGGCCATGTATGATCATAATTAACGAATTGCCAGTAAATTGGCAAATAATTGGTGATAAATACCAACAACTGATGTTAACAAGCATTAATTGGTGCTAATTTGCAGTTGTGAATGCAACAGACTTATGCCCCATTCTATAAACAGTGCACAAATGGAAAGGGGGCATTAACGTAGGAGGAGCATGTATGTGTTGGGGCATTCCAACTATTCTTGCGCACACTTCATACAACAGTTGCATTTATGTACCCAACTGCTACATTTAGGTGCCACCATTTATACCAGCCATAGGTATGGCATAAGTAGTCACACCTAAAGTCTGGCACATAACTGGAATTACGCTAGTATTTATAACAGATTTGGTGCACAACTCTGAAATTATACTAGCTTCACACCCGGTTTTTTGGCATCTTTTAGCATCATTGATAAAATTTACCTCTATGCTTATAATATTTAGCCCAGCCCCATGAAATGCATCCCAGCACTGCATGGAAGCACCACAGCGTTTCCTTGTGCCCTGTGCCCTGTGCCAGTTGCAGGCATCCTCTGAGTTCAAGGCTCTTTTGTTTTCCACAGTTTGAATCTTTCCATTTGAGTGACGGACAAAGTTGATGTTTCTCTCTGCACAAGACCCCTGACATAGGTGGTTTTGCCGAAACACAAACCATGTTGGGTCTGCATAATAAAGTTCTGATTTGACGCCCCCCCCCCCCCCCCCCCCCCCCCATTCTTGAAAGCTCCTTGTGCTTTTTTTTTGGCTTTTCTGTTTTGTTTGGGCATGATAAACCATCAACAGGGCATTTTCAGTTAAAGCAACAACACTAGCACAATAATAGATCAAATTTAAGAACACAACCCAAAAAAGCCCGTTTCTCCAAAAATGAAACGGGCCCTAGGAAGGCTATTGTCTAAGCGATTTCTCGTATCTCCCCTGCCCTCCCCTCCATGTCCAGCAATTCTTCCCTGCCCTGCCCTCCCATCCATGTCCCGCAATTCTCCCCTCCCCTCCGTGTCCAGTGACTCACCCCAGCCCCCACCCGTCCTCCTTTTAAGCACCTGAGTTCCAGTTCAACCCCAGCCCTCACCTGCCCGCCCTCTTCTCCCACAACAGCCCTCCTTTCCTTCCTGCCACCCTTCCTTTAAAACTTTTATTTTACCTGGTCACAGTGGCGTCAGTGAAAGCAGCAGGCTCAGCTCGGCTCGCCTCCAGCCTTCCCTTTCCTTCTCCCTCAGTGTCCTGCCCTCCCCTAACGTAATTTCCTCTTTCCGCGAGGGCGGGATACTGAGAGGGAAGGGAAGGCTTGAGGCAAGCCAATTACGTAGTACCTCATTTGCATATGGTTACGAACCCAGCCAGCCAGCCATCCAGGGACGTAGATTGGCAAATTATTATATAGGAGATAGCTTCTTCCACTATATAGAAATTCTAACTCATTTTCACCCAGTCTAATGTAAACATGTAAGCCCCCCATCCCACTCTCTTAAACCCACACCAGTACAACTCAGAATATCCACACATAGCATAAGTGATTTATGTGGTAAACTCCAAATTTAACTGGACAAATGAATTCTGAACATTGATCTCTATTTTACTATGTTCACCCCTCATCCTTATCCCTGCCCTCCATGCCTGTCTCAAAGCATTGCAGCTTTCGTTGCGATTGCCTCTGCGGTGGACTATTCCATGCATCTCTGTAAAGAAGGATTTCCACTGACCTTTTTTCTGGAGTAATGTCTCCAAATGGGTTCATTTTGGGCATACCATGACAGGAATAAATCTCATTCCTAAACCACAGTATGTAGAGTATGATCTCAGTCTCTCAAATTTACAGCTAACACTTTCCATCGTACTTGCATCATGCCAAAGAGCTTCCTTCTGGAGTTCATAAGATAAATAACATGTACAAGCAACCTATCCAGATGTGCTTGGAAATTCCTTTTAATCAAGCCTGTGGCAACCACAGCAACGGGAAATATTTCTGTATATTTTTTACCATATTTTCTGGTTCTCAGAATTGCATTCCTTTGTACTTGAGGATCTTCTCTCTCTCTCTCTCCACACGTGATTCACAGAGTAATTACTTGGGACTGACACCTCTATGATCAATGGAGAACAGAAGAGTGATTTCAAACTCATTCTTTTGGCTGTTTCTGCTTCTTGTCTTCCTACCTCTATGATCAATGCCATTCTGGTGGTTTTCTTTTTTACAACTTGCATCCAGCTTGTTAATGGTCAAAATAGGGATCTTCTTTCCTCCAGTGAGTAGTCTATTCAGCTTATAATCGAAAGAGAAAAATGCCTATATTGCAACCCAAATCAGGAGATGGGCGTCTTTCTCCTGTGGGCGCCCAAATCGGTATAATCGAAAGCCGATTTTGGGCGTTTCCAACTGCAATCCGTTGTGGAAACGGGTAAAGTTGATGCGGGCGTGTTGGAGGTGTGGTGAAGGCGGAACTGGGGCATGGTTATCAGCCGAGGAGAGATGGGCGTCTTTAGCTGATAATCTTTAAAAAAAGGCGTTTTTACCGCGATTTTGGGTCACTTTTTTTGACCCTTTTTTTTCACAAACAGGTCCCAAAAAAGTGCCCCAACTGACCAGATGACCACTGGAGGGAATCGGGGATGACTTCCCCGGATTCCCCCAGTGGTCACTAACCCCCTCCCACCAGTGTTATGCGCACTGCAGAGTCACATCAGCAATGCATTGTGGTGGGTGTAGGGTATTGGGCTCCGTGATTCCACTAGCTTGTGGCAAATGCTCACGATGCTGGAAGTTGGTAGGCTCTACTCCCATGGTGCTTTTCCCCCTGCTTACTGGGTCAGAGCGTGCCCTGTTTTGTTTCCGGTAGTCCATGAGGTAGTGGCCATTTTTGTAAGCCAGTTTTAGATCCCTTTCACATGTTAGCCACGTTACAGAACTTAGTTCTTCCCTTGAATGTGGCTGAAAGAGAGCATTGTACAGCATTCTGCCAGCTCTGACCTACTGCTCATCTCAGTACCAGGGAAACTCATTGCCAGTGGGGCACAACCTCTGATCTGCAGTTAACTGTGAGTAAGCGTGCTTATTCCGATAAAGGACGTTTTCGGAGAGATTAGTCTTCAGGTGTCAACTGGTGTGCCAATGTTATATAGCAGCAACCAGTCCTAGAGACCTGCGTGTATGCAGGTCCTTGGAGCACTTTTAGTGGGTACCGCAGTGCACTTCAGCCAGGCGGACCCAGGCCCATCCCCCCCTACCTGTAACACTTGTGCTGGTAAATGGGAGGCCTGCAAAACCCACTGTACCCACATGTAGGTGCCCCCTTCACCCCTAAGAGCTGTGGTAGTGTTGTACATTTGTGGGTAGTGGGTTTTGGGGGAGGGGGGTTGGGGGCTCATCACCCGTGGTAAGGGAGCTATGCATGTGGGAGCGTTGTCTGAAGTCCACCACACTGACCTCTAGGGTGCCCAGTTGGTGTCCTGGCATGTCAGGGGGGTGAGTGGCTCGGATTAGGACGTGGCAAATGGCTCGGATTAGGACGTTTTTGAGCTGGGCATTTTTAGTTTCCATTATCGCTAAAAAAAAAACAAACGCCCAGCTGAAAAACGTCCATTTTTTCAAAAATACGGTCTGTCCTGCCTCTTCACGTACCCGTTTTCGGACATAGACGCCCATGGAGATAGGCGTTCGCGTTCGATTATGCCCCTCCACGTAGGGCTGAACTGTTTCTTCCTCTTTTAATTTCATTCTTTATAAATTATTAAAGTCATACAAATACAGCAAAGTTGCCTCAGACATGCCAGTCAGTATAGAATCTAGCACAATGAAGATTAGAAAATGCATTCTGTGAGTCTATGTTTCTATCCTCTCAGTGCCCTTACAAAGGGGTAATTCAACACAGCACCCAAGTTTGGTCTCACCACTGACCTATATAAGGATAATATTACCTCCCTTTTCTTATCCACCTGACCTTTCTCTTTTGTGATTTATTTTTCACTATTGCAACAAAGAACTGAGTCTACACTGGATACAGGAGTTTATATAACAGAGTAAGTCATCTTTCCATATACACATTTAAGTAAAATGATTATCATTAGAGCTCACTAGCTACCAGTTATCGCAGAACACCATTTCCATATAGGGGATCATTTTCAAAACAGAAAAACAACTCAAAAATGGCATAAAGTGGCATTTGGAGGTTGCCGTGCTGGGACAGACCAAAGGTCCATCAAGTCCAGTATCTTATTTCCAACAGTGGCTAATCCACTGGAAAGATCCCACAACAGTACAACAGATTTTATGCTGTTTGTCCTAGAAATAAGCAGTGGATTTTCCCAAGTCCATCTTAATAATGGCTTATGGACATTTAGGAAATTATCCAACCCTTTTCTAAACCCTGCTAAGCTAATTGCTTTTACCACATTCGCTGGTAACGAATTCCACAGTCTAATTACACGTTGAGTGGTGAAATATTTTCTCCAGTTTGTTTTAAATTTACTACTTAGTAGCTTCATTGCGTGCCCCCTAGTCCTAATATTTTTGGAAAGAGTAACAAGCGATTCACCTCTATCCATCCCACTCCACTCAGTATTTTATAGATCTCTATCATATCTACCTCAGCTGTCTCTTCTCCAAGCTGGACAGTCGTAACCACTTTAGCCTTTCGAAACTCGGATTGGAGTTTTTTTTTTCTTTGCAGTGTATCCAAATTACAAGGGGGCATGTTTGGGGTGGGATTTGGGCATTCCCAAAACTTGGACATTTTTCTGCCATAATGGAACAAAGCAAAAGTGACCAGGGCTAAACGTTAGATGTTTTGTTCCAGTCCTGTTTCAATCATGCCTAAGGTCACAAAAAGATGCCCTAAATGACTACTGGAAGGATTACGGCATGACCACCCCCCCCCCCCCCCACCCCCCCATGATCACTGACCTCCCTCAAAGATCTGAAACTGTACATACCAGCCTCTATGACAGCTTCAGATGTTATGTCCAGTCCTCTTAGAGCAGGTCCCTGAGTAACCTAGTGGTCAGTGCAGTGGACTGCACAGAAGACGACCTAGGCTCGTATCCCACTGTAATGGGTATTTTGTGGTAGAAAGTGTGAGTCCTCCAAAAGCCACCAAAAACCTATTGTACCTACATATAGGTGACACCTGCAGGCACAAGGGCTATTGTAGTGGTGTACAGTTGAGTACAGTTGTTTCTAGTGGGTTTTAGAGGGTTCCTGAGCCTATACGTCTAGCCCCATCTCTACCTGTTTTCAAATCCATGCTGAAAACCTACCTTTTCACTGCTGCTTTTGGCTCCTAACCACTACTCATTTGCCTCCCCCCTTGTTCCTTCTCACCCAGTACTTCCCTTGCCCTTGTCTGTATTAGATTGTAAGCTCTATTGAGCAGGGACTGTCTCTCTATGTCAGGTGTTCAGCGCTGCGTGCGTCTGGTAGCGCTATACAAATGCTAATAATAATAATAATAATATCCCAATTGTTTTTTTTTGGAGGGGGGATAATGTGGGATATAAATGTCAAAAATAATAATAATAATAATAAAATAATAATAATAATAATAAGGGGGTAATGGTGAGATGTATATCTGGGACCTTCTATGTGAAGTCCACTGCAGTGCCCCCTAGGGTGCCCCACTGCTCTGCTGGGATGTCTGTGTGACCAGTCTACTAAACATGCTGGCTCCATACATCTCAATGCCTTGTTTTTATGCAGTTTTCCCTTGAACATTTGTTTGTTCTTTTTTTTTTTAAATGGCCCTAAAAGATAGATGCACTGAGCACAAAAACATCTAGCAAATTGCCTTGGAGTGGAGGAGTAGCCTAGTGGTTAGTGCAGTGGACTTTGATCCTGGGGAGCTGAGTTCAATTCCCACTGCAGCTCCTTGTGACTCTGGGCAAGTCACTTAACCCTCCATTGCCCCTGGTACAAAATAAGTACCTGAATATATGTAAACCACTTTGAATGTAGTTGCAAAAACCTCAGAAAGGTGGTCTATCAAGTCCCATTTCCCTCTTCCCCCTCCCCCCTGTTTCAAAACAAAATGTTGGATGTTTTTCTGGTTTGTTCCAATCTTGAAGGCCCTTTTGTGCTTTTCTTTTGTTGCTGCTATTCATGCACTTCTGACCCTCTTTTTTGTTACCTGGTTTGAAAATGGTCATTTTCGCTAATGAAGGTTTGGCTGTTTTTCACCAAACGTCCAAAATCGGATTTAGATGTCGTATTGAAAATGCCCCTTATAATCTTATCTCCTCATTATACATAAATGGAGTATATTATTACCATAACAAATTAGAATAGGGTTCAGCTCTCCATGCTATTTATTTATATTTTAATTTGCATAACGGTAGAATGTCTATAGCAACTTAAAATAACCTTTCATTCATACTGAAATACAGCCATAAAACATTGTAAGTGGTATACTATGCCATACTTTGTATTGTTATTTGAATATTTTTACTGCTGTAATTGCCTATTGCTCATGTTTGATCTATTCTTACTGTACACCGCCTTGAGTGAATTGCTTCAAAAAGGCGGTAAATAAATCCTAATAAATAAACAAACAATGCATTCTGAATATTAAATTCACTGGTCCATCTCCAAGCTACAGAAGCAAAGAAACACAATTAAGCTGAATTTCCACTCTAATGTCATTTCAGTGGTGTACTGGGGGAGGGGGTTGGGCCTGGCCTCTAAGTGCCAGCCTGAGAGGGAGGACCCTGAAGGAGAAGCTGGAAGGTCAAAAAAAAAAAAGCAAAGGCCATGTGATGTATCTGTCTAGAAGGTACATAGGTAAACATTGGTCCCTGACACGGTTGCCAGGTGGGCGGTTTTCCCGCCCAATTGGGCGGTTTTCCGCGACCCGCTGCAGGAAAGTTTTGTCCGCTGCGGGTCGCGGTTTTTTTGGGCTATTTTTTGTTTTTTTCCATTGTTTTTTGTGCAGTTTTTGGGCCGCGGGGCTAATGACATTTTGGGCGGGGTTGATGACATTTTGGGCGGGGTTGTTGACGGCAGAGGTGGGGTTGATGACGGTGGAGGCGGGGTTGATGACGGCGGGGGTGGGGTGTGAACTTTTTGGCCGGGTTTGGGGACCGGGTAACTGGCAACACTGGTCCCTGAGCGCTGGAGACCCATAGTCTGCTAATGTCTCATTCAAACTGAGACTCACACAGTACCTAGCATTTTCCTACTTTCAATCTTAAACTGAAGCAGCTCACCAAAATTTTCTTTAGGAGAGTAATTCCACTCAGTTCTACTTTTAATTTGGTGTTTTCATCCCTTTGAAGATGGAATAAAATGGGTTTAGAGATGAAAATGTGTCACCTACAAGGATATACTATGTTTTGCTCACTGAGTTTAATACAGTGTTAGTCAAAAGACCAGAAGCCCGCTCATTGGCTCTGTCTGTCTGATTTCTGCCCCCCCCCCCCCTTGGGTGCACAGGAAACCCGATTTCTAAGATTTTACCACATAACCATGCCCACATCAGTGATGCTGGAAGACTGGTTTAGTAATCCTACACTTATTATAGCTGTAAGTGGGTACACAAACTGCACTTTTCAGCTGAGTCAACTGCTCCTCTGCTGGATCGAGCCGCATCGGAGGGGGGTGAGCAGCGCGGCACCTTCGGGCGGCACAGGGAGGCGTATTTGGCATGCACAGAGCAGCCAGCATAATGCTTGGCTGCTCTGCGCATGCACGACCGGCCGATTGGCCGACTGTTTAACGATGGAATAGAGAATGCAAGTGAGCTACAACGAGCAGCTCATTTGCATTCCTATTCCTTGATGCATGCCCGTTCCTTACCGATTCGCTAAGGGAATCGTAAGGGAAGGGCTCTAACGATCGATTAGTGCATCTAGCCTTCAGGGTCTTCTTATCCATAGAATACCTTACAGCCAAGGGCCCAGCTCTGAGGCTCAAGCCCTTCACATGAACCACCTAAAGCCAGGTTCTGATGCCCTTCTTAATGCACCTCATTTTTCTAGCCAGTTTTCCAACCGCACCTGGAATGAGCATTAGTCCCTTTAACTATAATAGGGCTCTCAAGGTTTGAGGCTACCACTACCAGTCCTTGCCAGCCCTGAGCCCTGCGGCTCCTGAGAGCCTGTATCCATGGCAACGTCGAGGAAGTTCCTATAGCAACCACAGGGCACGTGACCCGGAGCAAGCACAAACCAAGAAAGATATACGAGACGAGGATGGGGGCAAGGGGCGCGCGCGCGCACAACCGACTCAGCCAGGCATGCAGCGTCCCTTCATATAGCCCTAGCAGCCAGGAGCGCGCGTCTTAGTTCCCGGCGCTGGAGCGGGCAGCGTCTCCGCCAAAAAGCACAGGGGTGGTGTGGCCGTATAAAGATGAAGGCTCCCTGCCCATGGGGTCTTAGGGGAGCCAACGCTGTACAATGATAACGAGACGATTTTTAGTTATTACAGCAACAAACACCCCTGAGAACAGTTCCACGAATCAAATCTTAATGATAGGGAAAAGAGACGAGAAGCGTTCCTCCTCCCCAGCCTCGCCTTGCCCTGCCCGTACACCGCTCAACCTGTATTGGAAGGATTGTCACCTTACCCCAGGCCAGCCAAGCAACTAGCCCGGTCCTGATTTTGTCCTATTGAATGCATGGATCAATAGTTCTGATCTTCTCAGGAAGCACAATAGGAAAATCCAAAGTACAAATCTCTACATGCATTAAGCCAGAACCTGGACTAGATCCTTCATTTAAGGTGGTCTGGGGAGTGGTGACACTCCTATACCCCGACGGGTAACAACCCAGCTCATGCTCTAAAGGTCTGACCGCTATGCACACGAATAGCTGCTGCCTGGCCGCCTTTTTTAATTTTCACATTTTCCAAAGCAACAGTTGTGAATTTCGGGCTTTGCTCTGCCGCCCCCCTTCTTGCATTGTTTTTCATCTTTCAGCAAAGCTGACGGCTCGCTTCCAAACCTTAAAACACGGATACCCAAACGGGGAAACTTTTCCAAAACCATAGGAAGATCGCTCCCGTCTTACCTCTCTCCCTGGAAAACTGAAAATCCGGCAATTCCCTGAAGATCCAGGAAGACCACTTCGATTTTTTCCCCTTCGATTTTTCTAACTTAAGTTGTGCTGAGCCTGAGCCAAACCGCAAATACTTCAACGAGCCCGTTAGCTTTTGGAGGCAAGATGCTGTGTAGTGGTGGTGGTGTCAGCTCTCAGACACACATTCCCTGAGTGTGTCGCCTGCCCTGTCTGTGTGTATGTGAGATAAAAGAGGGGGAGACTCTGTGTATCAACAGGATGGAATATTGCAAAGGGGAGTGATTTTAAGCAAAAGGGAAGGGGGAGGGGAAGGGGGGGCTAGATGGAGAGAGCAAAATAACAGCGCGGTTTTTTTACTGCATGGGCTGGGTGAGGGGGAGGGAGGAAAGATTCAAAGAAGGCCAGCCAACAAAATATCAGGAATTTTCCAGAATGGAAAATAGAATTAATCTCCATGTCACACAATGTAGCCCTTTCATTCCAGCTTGGAGGTACCACTGAGCTAATACAGTTAGCCCGTGTGGGGGCTGGGTGGAATGGTGATCATTGGAAGAGATGGCAGGTCACTGCTTGCCCAGGTTTCTCGGCAGTGGTTGTGTGTAAGCAACAGGCTCTTAAGGGAGCTATCGCTGTTTACCTATGCTGTAGAGGAAATGGGCTTCTTTATAACACTGACATTTTTTATTGCATGGAATATAATAACAGATAAATCTGGCATAGGTTATCACAATCCTTCTGTGCCAAATATGGTAAAAAGGAATGTTATCCTATCCTTTTCCTTTCTAGGTTCTTCTAGCTAATTTTCTAAAATCATTTTAATGATGTTTTTGCTTTGAATTAATTTTTAAAAAATCACAGATTTACTGTTTGTTTTTCTTTTGCAGAAAATAAAAATTGGCAGTAAGATTATTTGCCTGGTGGGGCCATATGTGCAAAAAATAAAGTATGTGAAAATAGCATCAAAATAAATCTGTTTTCACAGAAAGACATAACCAAGAAGATAATTGCTAATCTGCACTTGTGGTTTGGCTTTTTTTTCAACTTTGCAACGAAATATTTTGGATATGATTGCTGTGGTGATGAGTTACAGCGAAGAACGAGTATTTTAGTAACTTTTTTGGAAAAATAAAACACAGTCCAAATTAAGTTACTTCTTTGATAACATTTTACTTAAGTTGTGATGAAATGTTCCCAAGAAGAAATTGAAAACGGTAGCTAAATAAAGATGACCTTGGTGACAGCATTTCAAGGAAGGTTATTCAGAGAATTTCCTGGCATAAGTCCCAGCAAATGGTCAGGATATTCTGGATAGAATTTTTAGGGGGAAAGTTCCCAGCCAGTATATCCAGAAAACGTTTGCATTCAGGATACACTCAAGTGCAATGATAAAAACAAGAAGGGAGGTGGATTTAGCTCATGCCTGTTTCAGTTTTAGCTCAACTAAAGTTAAGATTCAAGGTTTATACATTGTGTCTTGTCTGAGATCAGAAGGAGCTGCAGTGGATTTTAAACCAGGCTTCCCTGCTTCTCTAATCAATAGGTTTTATTTATTTGGATTTTGCTCATATGTTTTTCAGTAATAACTCAAGGTGAGTTACATTCAGGTACACTGGGTATTTCCCAGTCCCTGGAAGGCTCACAATTTAAGTTTGCACCTAAAGCTTAACTCGAGTTATCTGCAGCAGGGCCCATTTTATTCCTATGGGCCCTGCTGCAGATGCCCAAGATCACAAGGAGCAGTAGTGGGATTTGAACTGTCCACCTCTGGATGTCAAGACTAGTGCTCTAACCACTAGGCAACTCCTCCATGCTAGAAGCTTTACCTAGAACTAAAGAAGCCTCCTCTTTTCTGATCTGCACATATACATAAAAATTGGAGTCCCCCACCCCCTATATTGTATCCCTGAAAATTTTGTGTGGATAGGACATCCAACACCACCATTAGTAGTCTCAGTACAGATTCCATTATTCATCCATTTAGAAAAATGGCCATTTAACCCTACCCTCTGTTTTCTGTCCAATAACCTAATGACATTGCCTCCTATCCCCTGAAAAGTGTGATTTGAACAGGGTCCCTTGATTTAAAGTCCACTGCACTAATCACTAGGCTACTCTTCAGACTTAAAGCAGACATAAAAGTAATGCCATGCTAACTGGAAAAGCCAAATTACAGTATAGGGGTTTTTTTTTTCAAATTGGGCTTCAAAGTTCTGGGAGCAAGAATGATCTGAACAGAGTTACACATGGAGACATTGGCAGAGAGGAGACATGAATTTCATATTTTAGGGCTTTTTCTAAATTATAATGTTTACTAGGCCACTCCCACATCCATGCCGCAGCAAATTGTTGCACTTTCTTCAAACAGAATTTATGTCAGCGTATAAAGTAAAAATATTCCTCCTTCAGCTTCCAGAAGGATGCTGCAACTGGATTTGATAATTAGCTTTATTCATGCTTCTGTATAGAAGTATTTTTCTGCAGCTGACTTGGAAATTGTAATAATGAAGGGGTTTTTGATAAGAGTGCTCCTAGAGTCCTTTGTTCTGTAGTGTTCTTCATAATCGTTAGTGGTGATAGAGGTAGATTCTACAGAAAGAGTTAAAAGTTTCAGCAGCAGTGTTTCTGAAATTGTGGGGCAATTATGTGGCACCAGTGCATATATTTGCATATTAAATAACATGAATGTGTACGTTATAAAAAATAAAATCGCTTTCTGATATTTCTTGTGTGCCCAGTTAATTTAATTCATTTTGTGGAGGAAAGGATCATAGTTATCAGTGCTAGGAAGAGTAGGGTGACATAGAGAATAGGGGTAGGGTAGGGAAACAGGACGAGGGAAGAGAGGGAAAGGGATTTTGAGGTGGAGGGTGGAGAGAGATAAGGGATGGAGGGGAATCTTGAGGGGTAATCTGGAATAAATTAGGAGAGGGGATCAAGTCACAGAGGAAGGGGAGAAGAAAGGGAATCAACAGACAGAAGGAGGGAGGATTCTGAGCAGAGAGAAGGGGATCCAGGATAAGGAGAAGGAAGTGAAAGAGCCACTCTCAGAACCCTGCTCTTAATACGATCCCTTCTCTCAAACACACCCCTTTCACCCTTTACTCCCACATACTCTATACCCTTTCCAATTCTTTCACTCACACAACCCCTATACTATCCTCACATCTATAGATGTAGTTCAGGGTGGACATGGGAGGGTGGTACTCCCTAAATGTTATGTTGCTAATGTTGAATTGCCCCCTACCCCCACTGCCATATGGCTTCCATATCCTTTGCCCCCCCCCCCCCCCCAAGTAAGCAGACAATCTGTACCAATGCTTATATCCCATACCTCATCTGATCCTCTCATTAACTCCTGGTTAGTCTGTCTGATCCTTTCACTCATTCCCACACACTTTATACTTTTCCAAATCCCCTCACACAATCCCTCTGCTCTCATTTACACCTCATACCCCTTTGCTCCCCTCAATCATACTGCACAATTCTCTGATCTCACACACACTTTGAAATCCTCTCCCCACCTTATGCTGAAACCCTCCACTTTCTGATCTTTGCTTGGCAATAGAAAGGAGTGTCAGCACCTTGAGCTGCATCTTCTTTTCCTACTGCTCTGAACTGGAATTTTGTGGTTTGAAGCATGCAGCACTAAGATACCTGCATGATTCAAATTTCCACACGTGGCCCCAGGCAGCAGAAGAGAAGGACATAGCCTGAGGTTTCATACCATCATTGAACACCTCTGAATGCCAAGGCCAGATCAGCAAAGGCTGCCACTGCTATTCCTGCTTCAATCTTGCCAACAAAATTAAGTCTCCACCAGGATTTACAGGCAATCCCACTCAGTCTCCAATCAGTTAACCAGGAGTGCACAAACTCACCCCCTCCTGACAGAGACAGATGGGATACTTTTAACCCAATGACAGAGGAGAGCCTTGACAAAATCCTAAGACACCTTTGACCAACCAGTGGCGTACCAAGGGGGGGGCGGTGGGGGCGGTCCGCCCTGGGTGCACACCGCTGGGGGGGTGCTGCATGCCAGTCAGCTTTGTTTGTTTCCATGCTCCCTCTGCCCCGGAACAGGTTACTTCCTGTTCCGGGGCAGAGGGAGCATGGAAACAAACGAAGCTGAGCGGTGCGCGGCACCCCCCCCAGTGGCGTGCACCCGGGGGGTTCTTTTGTCATGGTGGGGGGTTCTTTCGCCGGGGGCGTCACGCTGCACGGGGAGGGCGCTGCACCCGGGGGGCGGGGCGCATCGGCGATCTGCCCCGGGTGTCAGCCCCCCTAGGAACGCCACTGTGACCAACTACCTGCTCCCTCCACCCCTGCCCTTCAAAGATAGTGCAACAGGCAAGTGTGGTCCTCATAGAAGGCGCCACAAAAATTGTTAACTCCTCTCTTTCTAATGGGAAACTACCAACAGCATTAAAAAGGGCAGTGGTTTACCCTTTGCTAAAGAAAAACAACCTTGACCAGGACAAAGTTACCAGCTAGTATCCAAAATCCCATTTCTAGAGAAACTTATAGAACAGTCTGTGTTCAACTCAATGATTGGCTAGAAGAGAGAAACTGGCTAGATTCATGTGAATCTGGATTCAGCCCCAATTGTGGAACAAAAACAATCCTCATATCCCTACTAGATGATTTTCACAGAAACTGAGACAGGGGATTCGCCTTGGTGTTAGTACTTCTCGGCAGCTTTTGATACTGTGGATCATGATATCATGCTAGCACGACTGACAGAAACAGGTATCAATGGAGCAGTACTTACTTGGCAACAACTCATTGCCACCATGGGCACTGATCTGTGGGGTATCACAAGGATTGATACTTTTACCTATTCTGTTCAATATCTACCTGAAGCCACTAGATGAGCTGATTCTGTCAATGGATACTCAGTTCTATGTCTACGCAGATGATGTGTAGCTACTCATACTCATTGAACCTGACTTACCTACAGCCCTAAATAAACTGATTACCTGTCTAACATCAATTCAAGAATGGGCTAAACACAACAAACTTTGCCTGAACCCAAGTAAAATCAAGCTTCTCTGGGTCCCTAACACAAGTGTATACACCTGGCATAAAATTCTCTTTTGGAAAGTACGAACTCCCCTTCAAATCACAATTCAGGAACCTTGGAATAAAGTTAGATTCAACACTTACTCTGAATCCCCAAATCCAAGCAACCTTCAATAGTTGCTTCTACTATTTGCGACAGCAATGCTGCTGCCTCTGTCCTTACATTGAGAAAGTAAATCTTATCCCAGTTGTGCATGCCATGATAACATCAAGACTGGATTACTGTAATGCACTCTACAGCAGTCTGACTACAAAGGGCCTGCACCAGCTCCATTTGATTCAGAATGCTGCAGCAAGACTAATAGAAGGTTGCAAGCCACGTAACCCATCACACCATTTTTGCAAAAACTTCATTGGCTACCAGTACAATACAGGACTAAATTTAAAACTCTATGTCTGATCTTCAAGGCCCTTAAAGGAAATAGCCCCAAGAACCTGAAGAATAGGTTGATCCTCTACATACCTCCAAGGACATCAAGGTCCTCTCAAGAACTACCACTAACCACACCCTTTCCAAAAGGGTTCTAGGTCAGTTCTCAACTGGACAGTTCCCACTGGACAGTTCTCACCCTCAAATTTCCATCAGGACAATTCCCACCCAGGACAGTTACCACTGAACCAATTCCCACCACACCAGGGAGAACAATTCCCACCCATAACCCCCAAAATACAAAATTCACAAGGCAAGCAATCTCCCTCCCTTTTCTCTCCCAGATTGTTTTTTTTGGGGGGCCAGTACCCCCTCACCCCCCAACAACATTATCTTTTACACATCGCTTTACCCTTCCAGACATGCAGTTCATGTGTGTGTGTGGGGGGGGGGGGCAATGCCCCTCCACAGCCCTCAAACTAGGTTTCAACCTAATTTATGTTTAATCCAGGATCTAAATGTCATAAATAAGTAAATAAATACATAGATAAATACAAACTGCAATTCATGTTGGGGGGGGGGGCAATGCCCACCCACACCCCCCCAAGCTAGGTTTGAACCTAATTCAGTCCCTCAAAATGATGCACTGATTACAATTTATAACAAATTGCTACTCTGCCTATGCCCCCACACCCCCCCCCCCCAAACTTGATTTCAACCTAATTCATGTTTATTCCGGGATCTAAATGTCATAAATATGTAAACAAATAAATAGATAAATACAAGCTGCAGTTCATGTTGGGGGGGCAATGCCCCCCACACATCCCTAAACTAGGTTTCAACCTAATTCAGTCCCTCAAAAAGACACACTGATTACGATTTATAACAAATACTACTCTACCTATGAAAAGTTATTCTGTTATTATACATTCTCTATGTACATCCGTATGCTGCTCTAACTTCCTTGTTCCGGATGCCATTAAAAAAAAAATACCACCAGAAGTTATGGGACCAGATACAAGAAAGAAGCTACGGTCGGTAAAAAAAAAAAAAGGCGAGGGAGGGTGGGAAATGACCGGGGGAGAAAAGTCCTTGTTGAGAATTGTCCCCCTCAAGTGGGAATTGTCCCAGGGGGAATTGTCCTAGGTGGCAATTGTCTTGGGGGGAATTGGTGGGTGGGAACTGTCCGGGTGGGAACTCGCCTGATACCTCCTAAAGACGTTACACCCTGATACCTCCTAAAGACGTTACACGATGTGATACCCGTAAGAGAGCCTTCTCTGGAGTAGCCCTCACACTCTGGAATACACTCCCTGAAAGGCTCCGCTTAACACAAGACTATCTCTACTTCAGGAAGCAGGTGAAAGCTTGGTTCTTCAACCAGGCCTTTAATAGAAGTAACAAACTTGTTAGTCTCCCTCATACACACAAGGAGTGACACGGGCTGCACATACTGCAGCAGGACATGTTTATCTACTCCATCCCTAGCTAAGTTCATCTTCAAGCACCATTCTGACCTCTTCAACCAGGCCTTTAAAAGAAGAAGTAACTAACTTGTTATTCTCACTCACACATACAAGGAGTGACAAGGACTGCACACACTGCAGCAGGACATGTTTATCCACTCTTACCCTAGCTGAGATAATATTTAACCATCTATCTGACCTCACGTGCAACATTCTTTAAATTAGTCACCTTATTTTCTAACTCCTTTTACTCTCTTACCGATCTATGGGGCCCTTTTACCAAGCTGCGTTTTTCCCGGTGCCAGGGCCCTTTTTACCACTGCAGGTAAAAAGACCCCAGGCACACATGGCCATGCAGTAAGAGAACTCTTACTGCATGGCCATGTGGCGGGGAGCTCTTACTGCCACCCATTGAGGTGGCGATACGGGTTCCCGCGCTAACCCGGTGGTAACCGCTATTTCCGATTACCACCAGGTTACTGCCATGCAAGCCATTTCCAAGGGGGTTTCTTTTTCCCCTGGAAATGGCGCATGCTCAGGGTGGGACTACCACTGGCGGCCACATTGGGCTGGCGGTAGTCCTGAAAGAGCGAGCGGTAACCCCGCATTGGGCTTACCACCGCTCTGTAAAAGGACCACGATATGTTCCATCTTTGCCTATACCCTACACAGTCAATGAAAATGTTCTATTACTTATTGTGTTGACATTCTTAGTAGAATACTATGCCAGGATACTTTATATTATTATTATTTGAATATTTTTACTGCTGTATTTGTCTATTGGTCATGTTTGATTTATTCTTACTGTACACTGCCTTGAGTGAATTCCTTCAAAAAGGCGGTAAATAAATCCTAATAAATAAAAAAATAAAATCTGGCTCCCAGTCTCTCAAAGTGATTCTGTGGAAAATAGGGAATTCCAGGTCAGATTTTGTGGCCCTTACTAAACCACAGAATCATGAGAGAGGTGAATCAGCCCACCTATGGCATTTTTCCAGATTAGCATAGGGAGATTCAGTTTTCATATCATTTCACTTATTGATATATAACCTGCCTATCACTTTGCTTCTGAGCAGTTTACAGCACTGCAATCATAAAGCAACATATTACAATAAAACACACAAACAATACAATTATGAACAAAATATCATATAATTACAGTTTAATTTAAAAATTGAAACATATATGCTCTTTAGCTTTTGTGAAGAGTACAAAAAATCTCTTTCATTACATAGCTTGGTGGGCAAAATGTTCAATTGATGAGGACCAGAAAGTGAAAAAAATCCAAGAGTGTGTATATATTTGACATGCTACTCGGAGAGAAGGAAGGTCTAACAATTCCTGTTAGCTCAATCTCAGTGTACACAGGGGCACACACTGCTGTAACAAGGCTTTCAGTTCAGTCTCCATAATTCCAAATAATGATTTAAAAGTCAAACAGAGGCATTTAATTTGAACCTTGTATCTCACTGGCAACCAGTGAAGGTCTTGTAATATTGGAAAAACGTGTTCTGAATTTCTCAAGCCACTAATGAGATGTGTAGCAGCATTTTGAATCAACAGCATTGGCTTACATACCACTTCCCAGAAGACCAAGATATGCAATATTGCAGTTGCAGTAGTCCAGGGGTAGGCAACTCCGGTCCTCGAGAGCCGCAGGCAGGTCAGGTTTTCAGGATATCCACAATGAATATGCAGGAGATAGATTTGCAAGCACTGCCTCCATGGTATGCAAATCTATCTCATGCATATTCATTGTGGATATCCTGAAAACCTGACCTGCCTGCGGCTCTCGAGGACTGGAGTTGCCTACCCCTGCATTAGTCAATGAGGGCAGATAAGTAAGTGCGCAACCTTAAGGAACCTTAAGGAAATCTTTGCACAAAGATCATCTTAAACCTTGCACTCTTTGAGGAATGCTTTACATGCAAAGATAATCCTTATTACCATACATAATCATTGGTTTTCTTTTTGTAATTAATGGCAAACCCATTCTCAGAGAACCATTGGAAAATACTTGAAAAGTCTCTAACTAGCATAGAGAAACCCAGTCCTCGGGACACACTTTGGCAGTCAGGCTTTCAGGACACCCACAATGAATATTCATGAGAGATATTTGCATGCCCTACCTCCATTGTATACAAATTTACCTGTGAGTATCCTGAATTGGCTAGGTGTGTCTCGAGGACTGGGTTGAGAACCTCTGCTCCAGACTGAATATTGAACAGGACCAATATGAGAGTATCATCTGCATATACATGGAAAAAATTCCTCAATGAATAAAGTATTCAGAAAAAGAGAAGTGAATAGATCTTAAACAGAGTGGCTGACAATTTAAGAAACACCTCCTGCAGTAGTGAACCAAGAGGAATGCTTGGTGTGCATGCTGCAGTCTCTCTGAGAGACATGAGATAAAACCACTTAAGGACCCCATCTGCAGTTAATCAGGTCAACAACAAACCTATGTACAGCAAGTGAAATGAAGATAATACATCAACGAACAAAAAAAAGTAAGTGATATAATTGTCCTCCAATCCTTGTACTTCTGAGTCTTAAAAGAGATATCATCAAAGTCTCAGAACTGTAATCAACTCTAAACCCAGGTTTGCCATAAATTTTGAAAATGACTGTCACTCATGTGAGTGCACTTGTGAGTCTTTAATCCACCACAGTTAAAAAGGTGTTCAACAGCTGCACTATTAGGAAGTGGATTGTTCAGTCTGATAAAAATTTCCATCACATCAGGCCAGGCCACAATATTACTGATGCCTTTTAAGTGGGTCTGCAGCAGGGGCGTAGCCAGACTTTGGCAGGAGGGGGGTCCAGAGCCCCCTCCTGGTGCCACCGCCTCCCCCCCACCATTTTTGACCCGCCGCCACCACCAACTTTGACCCCCCCCCCGCCGACGACCCTCTCGACCCCCTCTCCCGCCGCCAACCCGCAACCGCCTACCTTTGCTGGCGGGGTCCCCAACCCCCACCAGCCGAGGTCCTCTTCTTCCGGCGCAAGGCTTCATGCTGTTTCTGTGAGTCTGACGTCCTGCATGTACAACGTGAAACAGAACGAAGCCTTGCGCCGGAAGAAGTGGACCTCGGTGGGCAGGGGTTGGGGACCCTGCCAGCAAAGGTAGCAGACGGCGACAGCGGCAGCGGGGGAGGGTTAGCAGCGGGAGGGGGGATCGAGAGGGTCATCAGCAGGGGGGGGGTTCCAGTGCCAAATCTACAGGGGCCCAGGGCCCCGTGGCCCCACATAGCTATGCCCCTGGTCTGCAGGTACTGATCAAATAAATCTGGGATCTTGCCAGGTATTTGTGATCTGGATTGGCCACTGTTGGAAACAGGATGCTGGGCTTGATGGACCTTTGGTCTTTCCCAGTATGGCAATACTTATGTACTTAAAACTCTGTCTGAAACACTTGACTTCCTTATAGCAAAGAATGCTTTATCATCATCGTCATTATCATCTGCATTAGTAGTAGTGCTAATTCATCACTTGCATCCTCATCTTTGTTATCACTGTTATGCTGTTCAATTACAGTGAAGGCTTTCACAAAGTTGAAATCATTGTCTGGTGTTGCCCTATTTTTTTGTCTGATGGCAAACTCTGAATATCAAGAACTGATTCAAGAATGTCAAATGTATGATAACTCTTCAGTCTTGACAAGCAGACTATCAATCTAGTGGACTGTCACGCCAATGTAAAAGTTTTCAAGGGATGTCTAGCAGTCTGCTGTGATAGAGACGAATATCTGTTCACCAAGAATTGCATCCAGTTTCAGCTCCATCTCTGCTTCAAAGTGACCAAACTCATAACTGTTCTGTTTGGCTGGAGACTAGTAAGCAGTTCAACAAACGTAGGCAACTCTACTGTTCTCATAGGCTGTATTCCCTGAACACCAAAATTTAAGATGAGACGATCCACTGTTTGTGCGACAAAGTTTGCAATTGCAAAATCCTGTTCTAGGTTTTGCTGTTTTCATTTGGTTTACAGAGGAACCATCATTTAGGTCTCTCTGCCACTTTTACTTTTTGCTTTTAACTGCAAGCGTCAGAAATAACTGGGTAAAAGTAGTAAAAATTGGTAACATAGTAACATAGTAGATGACGGCAGAAAAAGACCTGCATGGTCCATCTAGTCTGCCCAAGACAAACTCATACAGTGGTGGAAATAAGTATTTGATCCCTTGCTGATTTTGTAAGTTTGCCCACTGACAAAGACATGAGCAGCCCATAATTGAAGGGTAGGTTATTGGTAACAGTGAGAGATAGCACATCACAAATTAAATCCGGAAAATCACATTGTGGAAAGTATATGAATTTATTTGCATTCTGCAGAGGGAAATAAGTATTTGATCCCCCACCAACCAGTAAGAGATCTGGCCCCTACAGACCAGGTAGATGCTCCAAATCAACTCGTTACCTGCATGACAGACAGCTGTCGGCAATGGTCACCTGTATGAAAGACACCTGTCCACAGACTCAGTGAATCAGTCAGACTCTAACCTCTACAAAATGGCCAAGAGCAAGGAGCTGTCTAAGGATGTCAGGGACAAGATCATACACCTGCACAAGGCTGGAATGGGCTACAAAACCATCAGTAAGACGCTGGGCGAGAAGGAGACAACTGTTGGTGCCATAGTAAGAAAATGGAAGAAGTACAAAATGACTGTCAATCGACAAAGATCTGGGGCTCCACGCAAAATCTCACCTCGTGGGGTATCCTTGATCATGAGGAAGGTTAGAAATCAGCCTACAACTACAAGGGGGGAACTTGTCAATGATCTCAAGGCAGCTGGGACCACTGTCACCACGAAAACCATTGGTAACACATTACGACATAACGGATTGCAATCCTGCAGTGCCCGCAAGGTCCCCCTGCTCCGGAAGGCACATGTGACGGCCCGTCTGAAGTTTGCCAGTGAACACCTGGATGATGCCGAGAGTGATTGGGAGAAGGTGCTGTGGTCAGATGAGACAAAAATTGAGCTCTTTGGCATGAACTCAACTCGCCGTGTTTGGAGGAAGAGAAATGCTGCCTATGACCCAAAGAACACCGTCCCCACTGTCAAGCATGGAGGTGGAAATGTTATGTTTTGGGGGTGTTTCTCTGCTAAGGGCACAGGACTACTTCACCGCATCAATGGGAGAATGGATGGGGCCATGTACCGTACAATTCTGAGTGACAACCTCCTTCCCTCCGCCAGGGCCTTAAAAATGGGTCGTGGCTGGGTCTTCCAGCACGACAATGACCCAAAACATACAGCCAAGGCAACAAAGGAGTGGCTCAGGAAGAAGCACATTAGGGTCATGGAGTGGCCTAGCCAGTCACCAGACCTTAATCCCATTGAAAACTTATGGAGGGAGCTGAAGCTGCGAGTTGCCAAGCGACAGCCCAGAACTCTTAATGATTTAGAGATGATCTGCAAAGAGGAGTGGACCAAAATTCCTCCTGACATGTGTGCAAACCTCATCATCAACTACAGAAGACGTCTGACCGCTGTGCTTGCCAACAAGGGTTTTGCCACCAAGTATTAGGTCTTGTTTGCCAGAGGGATTAAATACTTCTTTCCCTCTGCAGAATGCAAATAAATTCATATACTTTCCACAATGTGATTTTCCGGATTTAATTTGTGATGTGCTATCTCTCACTGTTACCAATAACCTACCCTTCAATTATGGGCTGCTCATGTCTTTGTCAGTGGGCAAACTTACAAAATCAGCAAGGGATCAAATACTTATTTCCACCACTGTATGTGTATACCTTAACTTGAATTTGTACCTGTCCTTTTCAGGGCACAGACCATATAAGTCTGCCCAGCAGTATTTCCCGCCTCCCAACCACCAGTCCCGCCTCCCATCAGCGGCTCTGGTACAGACCTTTATAAGTCTGCCCTCCCCTATCCTCGCCTCCCAACCACCACCCCCTCTTCCTCCCAACTGCTCCGCCACCCAATTTCAGCTAATAATTTCTCTAAAAGTAACAAATTTTTCCTGTACTTCTTTACAAGTAAAAGTTATAAAACAGATTCTGTTTCTTTTTTTTTTTTTAATTCTGGATGAACTGAGAACTATTTTAAGGTGCAAGGCACCACACAATTATGAAGTGAACTAAGCATACTATGAATCTTTCTGAAATGCTAGTTTACAGGCTATGCTGCTAACAGGGGTGGGCTGACATTGGTCTGGGACCCCAGGCAATAATGGTCATGGACCTCTAACCACATAGCAAAAGTAATTAAACTAAATGGATGCTAGGGGAGATTGGGCCCCCTCGCTCTTTGGGCCCTTGGGAACTGCCTTATTTTACATAAGTACATAAGTATTGCCACACTGGGACAGGCCAAAGGTCCATCAAGCCCAGCATCCTGTTTCCAACAGTGGCCAATCCAGGTCTGAAATACCTGGCAAGATCCCGAAAAAGTTCAATACATTTTATGCTGCTTATCCCAGAAATAGCAGTAGATTTTCCCATGTCAATTTAATAATGGTCTATAGACTTTTCCTTTAAGAAGCCGGCCAGACCTTTTTTTAAACACTGCTAAGCTAACTGCCTGTACCACATTCTCTGGCAATGAATTCCAGAGTTTAATTACACATTTGAGTGAAGAAATATTTTCTCAGATTTGTTTTAAATTTACTACTTTGTAGCTTTATTGTGTGCCCCCTAGTCCTAGTATTTTTGGAAAGAGTAAACAAGTGATTCACGTCTACCTGTTCCACTTCACTCATTTTCTTATAGACCAGTCTACCCCTAGCTGCTAGAATGAGCAATGTTCCAGTTATGTGGAGCCATTTCTGGCAACTATATGTTATATTCACCATCCCCTGGTTTTCTGCAGTAGCTCAAGGGTAAATTCATAACAATAGCCTGAAAAGTTGGATGTCAAAGTTTCTCTAATTCTGTGGCTATTATGTGACATAGTTCAATAAATTTTCATATATTTGCATTTAAATAATGGAAATCCATATTTTAATTTTTAAAATGTTTGCTGACATTTTATACTCATCATCTTCTTAATTTTATGTAGTGGGGAGAGGGATCTTGGTGTTCAGTATTGTAAAGAAAGGAGGAGAGAGACTAGGGGATGGGGTAGATAAGGAAGATAGAGAATAAGAGAGGGTCAGGGTTACATTGGATGAAGAAGGAAAGGGAAACTCAGAGGATGAGGAGTGGCCTAGTGGTTAGGGTGGTGGACTTTGGTCCTGGGGAACTGAGGAAGTGAGTTTGATTCCCACTTCAGGCACAGGCAACTCCTTGTGACTCTGGGCAAGTCACTTAACCCTCCATTGCCCCATGTAAGCCGCATTGAGCCTGGGGTACAAATGTAACAAAAATGTAGAAGGGGTTTCAGGAAGGAGGGAAAGAAAGATAGAAGGGGTTCTTGGGGATGGAGAATGTGAAATTGTAGTTTAGAAAGGAAAAAATGCAGCAGTGGGGGAGCAGAGGGTGGAAGAATGGTATAGAAAGGGATAGGGATGAGGGGAAGATAAGGGGGATCCGGAATCAGGAGAGAAAGGGAAAATCCACTCTTACACATTTCCTCCTAAAATCAAGCCCTTCTTTCACTCAGTCATTCACACCCTAAACTGCCCCAACTCCCCCTCCAGCTCCTCACTCACACTCAGCCATTTCCATTCCTCAATCTACTTGCACTCCCCTCCGATTTCCACACTCTTTCCACAGTTCTCCCTCATATTCCTTCCAGCGCTTCTTCCTGATCCACTCACTCCTCTCCATCTCTCATCACTCACGCTCACATTCCCTCCAATCTCCTCACTCACTCTTCCTTCACCCTCCTACTCATCTCCTCCAGTTTCTTCACTCACCCTTACATCCTGACTTGTGGCTAGGAGGAAGATAGTGTCAGCATGCTGTCTCAAGCCCCAACCTGCTTCTTTGCTGCTCACATTGGCATCATGGGTTTGCAGGACGTGTAATTCCACACAGCTCTAAGTGTAACACTGGTCCCTGGCACTAAGAGGAGTACATGGCCATGCTACCAATGTTCTCTTCCCAGCCCCAAGCCAGGATGAGAGGGTGTATGAGGGGATTGGAAGGGATATAAACTGGGAGAGAGCGAGGGGTGGAAAACCAAAATTCACACAGTGATGATGTCCACTGTAAACCATAAGTGAAACGGTCTAATCAAAAACAAAAAAAATGACCCACTGAAATATCAAAACTATGTGTGAACAAAGAGAATGTACATAAAAGGAAGGAAAAAGCCAAAGAGGTCCTGATTCACTGATGATATTTTTCTTTTATGGGATGGGGGGAGGGGGGCAGGGGGCTTCATTCTCTACAGCAGTTTGTGCAATATCTGAATGATTGTCATCCTAGAATACAGGTTGTGATGTATTTTCATGCCATGGAGATTTCTTTCTTGGATGTTTTGGTAAAAAGAAAAAAAAAACGCTGGTGGTTTCTTAACAACTGTATTCCACAAGGCCACAGATAAAAACACTTTTTTGAACTACCAGAGTTGTCATCCTCCTTCACTAAAGAACATCCTCCCTTTTCCCCAGTTTCTTAAGTATCAGAGGGTTTGTTCTACTGATCTTGACTTCCAGACTGAGTCATGGTAAAGCTCTCTTTACAATATGGATGACAAGAGGTTACCCTATCCCAGTGGTGCAGCAAGCATATCGCAGGGCAAGATTTAATAACCGCGATTTACTCTTGGCACCTAGAGTATGCGTTGTTGATGAGAAGACGTTGACATATGTCATGAAATGCAACATGAGTTCCTTGTGAGTAGTTCGCACTGTTCATAAGCATTTGGAAGTGGTTCAGTCTATACTTTCAAGATTTAACTTTGAGATTCGCTTACAGCAGCCAGGGGAAAATTTTAAAAGAGCTTCTTTGTCCCTCCAAGGGGTAGTGTATCTGATTTGAGGAGAGGTGGCCGACGTATGAAATGTGGGAACTGCACAGTGTGTGAAATAATGACAGAAGCCACGGAATTTATCAATCTGGTCACCGGGAAGAAATATTATCTGAGATATTACCTCCTGTAAATCTAGTTTGGTGATCTATTGTTTGCAATGTCCCTGTAATAAAATCTATGTTGGACAGACTTCAAGAACTCTGTATGTTTGTTTAATTGAGCACAGGAGCAACATTCAAAGGGGGAAAACCAACTTGCCCTTAGTAGCACATTGTACTTTATTTAAACATGCATGGTTAGAGGTGATGACATTCACAGATTGTTGCTGCAAAAGGAACAGAAATGGATTTTTTTTTGTTACGATCTTTGGAACCGGATTGAATGGTGTCATTTTTTCTGACTTTACATCCCATTGGCTGAGTTTCCTTCAGCGTCTGACGTCATGTTAATTAAATAAGTTTGCCATTTTTTGATATGTTGGAGAGTCGTCAGAAAGCAGTTACTTGCTGAGATGCCATCTATCTTTAGTGAGAAATAAGTAAGAAATATGTGTTGAGCAGGGGCTTAGGCAGACTTGCCATTATGGGTGGGCCCAGAGTTAACCTGGGTGGGCCCTTCCCAACCCCGCCCCTACCCCTACCCCTGTACATACATACAATATAGTGTTTTTTTAATGACCTGACATCTGCCTGTTTCTCTCTGAACCCCCTCCCCCAGTTCTACCTCAGAACCATTGCCTATCGCAATTCCTAGAGTCAACCTGTGCCAGCCCTGTAGGCTTCTCTCTACCACATCCCCAGCAAAGAAACAAGAAGTGACATCATTGAGGGCAGGACATGATAGAGAGATGCCTGCAGGGCCGGCACAGGATGCCTATAGGAATTGCCACCAGCAGTAGCTCTGAGGTAGACCAGGAGGGAAGATTCCAGAGAGAGAGGGGCAGATGCCAGGCCATGAGTGGAGAAAAGTGAGAGAGAGTAGTGAGGCACCGCAACTGAAACGTTTTAGGGGACTCATGGGCTGCTGACTGGGTGGGCCTGTGCCCACCCAGGCCCACCCTTAAAGGTTTTTTAAGCCAGTGATGAAGAACAGATCATTGTGATCGTCTTTAGCTCTATAGATCAGTTGATCTGGAGCTCTTTGAGACTTTTCCCTTCCTTTTATGTACATTCTCTTTGTTCACACATATCTACTATAATAATTTGCACCTCCAACGTTCTGAAGCTGACTGCCAGGAAGTTGAAGCCCAGTTCATAATGTCTGAAGCCTTCCGGTGATGTCAACGTGTTGCCTGGGAAACCACGACGCGTCTCAAGCGCCGACCTCCGACGACCTTGAGCAGTTTGCTTCACCCAGGCGGACGTGGGCTTGGCCCTGGGCACCCTGTACGGGAACGTCTTCTCCTAGACCACTATCTGCAGGTTTGAGGCGCTGCAGCTCAGCTTGAAAAACATATGCAAGCTCAAGCCCCTGCTGGAGGAGGCCGATTCCTCCACGGGCAGCCCCCCCAGCATCGACAAGATCGCAGCTCAGGGCAGGAAGAGGAAGAAGTGCACCTCGATTGAGGTGAGCGTCAAGGGGGCTCTGGAGAGCCATTTCCTGAAGTGCCCCAAGCCCTGGCCCAGGAGATCACCAACCCGGCCGACAGCCTGCAGCTGGAGAAGGAAGTGGTCCGCGTCTGGTTCTGCAATCACAGGCAGAAGGAGAAGCGGATGACCCCCCCCCCAGGAATTCAGCAGCAGACTCCCGATGATGTCTACTCGCAGGTAGGCAATGTGAGTGCGGACACGCCACTCCTGCACCACGGACTGCAAACGAGTGTGCAGTGACGGATAGGTAGGTTTAAAAAGTGTGGTTTCTTTTACCACGGCAGGGCGGCCCTGGAACTCGAAGGGGAGGGGTGGCGCTGGGGAAGGGAGGAGGGAGGGAGGGAGGGAGGGAGCCCTGGATGGGGAGGAAGAGCGGGAGGGGGAGGGGAGGAGGAGGGAGGGGGAGGAGCGTGAGGGGGAGGGGCCCTGGAGGGGGGGGGGAGGGAGAACTCCAAAGACAACCTTGCTAGCGCCCGTTTCATTTCACACAGAAATGGGCCTCTTTCACTAGTTTTTTATATTTCAGTGGGTCATTTTTTTGTTTTGTTTTTTTGTTTAAATGGTTCGACTCTATTGACTCCACATCCTTTTGAATTTTTTTTTAGTGAGCCATAAGTGGAAAACAGTGCACAGGGATAACTAAATATTGCTGCCACTTTGACTCGGCTACTGATCTCCTATAATAATTTTATAGGGACTGGACATTCCACATTAAAGGCCAAATTTTGTGGCCCATACTGTAGCTGCAGAATCACAGGAAACTAGGAACCCAGATTATATTATCGTCCATAGCTGATCTGCAGTAAAATTATTTGTATAAATAAAGACCATAATTCACATGTGCAGCACAGGAAATTAAGATGAAGGACTATAAATACTTGTGTCCTGTGAATACATTCATCTATATTGCACACATTTGTCATGTCTTTAAAATTGTTCTTCTGAGGAAGGAACTTCTGTGGTCTCCAAAATTACTACTACTACTACTGCTATTTAACATTTCTAAAGCGCTACTAGGGTTACGCAGCACTGTACAATTTAACATAGAAGGACAGTCCCTGCTCAAAGAGCTTACAATCTAAAGGACAAATGTACAGTCAGTCAAGTGGAGGCAGTCAAATTGGGGCAGTCTAGGTTTCCTGAAAGGTATAAAGGTTAGGTGCCGAAAATTCATGTACTAGAGCATCTCGTTGGTTGATCAAACAGGCGGTATCACAGCCTACAAAGATTCTGAGCAAAACTGCTTTGTCCTGACACAATGACTTTCACAACATGGTTGATTGTAACTCAGAATGTAGCACAGTTGGATGGTGATATAATCAGGCATTGCTATGGCTGCCTTTTTATTGGTTTGTGGCTCAGCAAATATGCAAATGCAGTCTGATAAGGTAATGCACATCGTGTGATGCTAAATGCAGACACTCAAGGCATATTTTACTGTACAAACTATCAAACTGTAGCTTTTGCAATGCTAAAGTGACTTCGTAATACAATTGTGTGCCTGTGTGTGCCCTCAAGACAGGCTTATTGCAAGTATTTCACTGCAGGCTGCTTCCATTTGAATTCATTGATTAGAATGTTGCAAGTGTGTTCATGGTGCTGTATTTACTTACAGTACATTTTACAACTTTCATTCAGTTTTCTTAAATGTAGAGATTTTGTTCTTGCTGTGCTGGAAATTCAGAGAAATTCATCAGTTTATCAGCTTTTGTGCTTTTGTGTGTGTGTGTGTGTGTGTATTATTTTCTCTAGTAAAGCCTGCACATTACATTCAAAGTGAGCCATATGTGAAGCAGCAAAGTATTAATCCACAAACAAACCTTTTCCGGAGGTGCGAAGGAGGTAGAACGAGAGGACATGAAATGAGATTGAAGGGGGGCAGACTCAAGAAAAATGTCAGGAAGTATTTTTTCACGGAGAGAGTAGTGGATGCTTGGAATGCCCTCCCACGGGAGGTGGTGGAAATGAAAATGGTAACAGAATTCAAACACGCGTGGGACAAACATAAAGGAATCCTGTTCAGAAGGAATGGATCCTAAGAAGCTTAGCTGAGATTGGGTGGCAGAGCCGGTGGCGGGAGGCGGGGATAGTGCTGGGCAGACTTATATGGTCTGTGCCAGAGCTGGTGGTGGGAGGAGGGGCTGGTGGTTGGGAGGAGGGGATAGTGCTGGGCAGACTTACACGGTCTGTGCCCTGAAAAGAACAGGTACAAATCAAGGTAAGATATACACAAAAAGTAGCACATATGAGTTTATCTTGTTGGGCAGACTGGATGGACCATGCAGGTCTTTTTCTGCTGTCATCTACTATGTTACATGGAATGTTGCTAGTGGAATAGCAACATTCCAGCTAGAATCTCCAATAGTAGCAACATTCCTTGTAGAATCTCAACTAGGGAAAGGGAAATGGGACTTGGTATTCCGCCTTTCTGAGGTTTTTGCAACTACATTCAAAGCGGTTCACATATATTCAGGTACTTATTTTGTACCAGGGGCAATGGAGGGTTAGGTGACTTGCTCAGAGTCACAAGGAGCTGCAGTGGGAATTGAACCCAGTTCCCCAGGATCAAAGTCCACTGCACTAACTACTAGGCTACTCCTCCTCTCACATGCTACCCATGCAAAAACCATGCAGTGCGCACCAGCATGGCCACGCTGCCAATTACTACTGGGAATGCGCCTCCCCCCTGGCTCAGTAGAAAATAGCATGCCAAGCTTGGAATTATCGCCGGGCGAACATGTTACCCCAGTAGTAGTGCCAGTTTGGTGCGCACTAACCATGCATTAGCCATCCCGCAGCTTTGTGAAAGGGCCCCTCTGTGCTGATTTAACCAGGATAGTAGTAGTATGTGGATATTGCAGGCTGTTAGGTTGCTGGTCTGGTCCATTATTCCCCACAGGCTGCTCGAGTCCTGATTTCATCCCACCGCATGAATGGAAATGCAGTTCTGCTTTTCTGAATTTTTCCCTTCTCCGGATTTTGTCCTTTTAAATATTTAACTATCTCCGTGCACTGTTTTTCACTCATGGCTTACAGTACATATAATCACTGGTTTATGTGTGAATTTTGGTATAGATCATTTCTAGTTAGTTCTTTCCTTCGAAGAGTTAGCACATCTTTATTCTTAGCTTGATCCCACCAGGAGAGGATCAAGAGATGTGATAATGATCTAAAATAGACTTGCTTTTCTGACAGAAATCAGACCCACAAAATCAAGAGCAGCATTTCTCAGTCTTGGCATGGCAGGATTAATCCTATGAGTGGACCTTAGGCAAATGAAATAACGCCTATGTTTACTAAGCGGTGCTATGGGCGCGTTAGCTTTGTAAATGCACATACATGGTGTATGCATGTTAAATGCTAACGCGCCCATAGAAATGTATAGGCGCGTTAGCGTTTAACGCACCTTAAATTTACAGGCACGTTAAAAACGCTAACGCACCTTAGTAAACACACCCCTAAGTGCATTGGGTTCCACATTATAATAGGTACATAAGTATATAAGCATCACCATAGTGAGACTGATCAAAGGTTCATCAAACCCAGTGGCTAATCCAGGTCACATGTACATGAAGAAGGCATAAAGTGGCATGGAGGAGTGGCCTTGTGGTTAGAGCACCAGTCTTGCAATCCAGAGGTGGCCAGTTCAAATCCCACTACTGCTCCTTGTGATCTTGGGCAAATCACTTAACCCTCCATTGCCTCAGATCTAAACTTAGATTGTGAGCCCTCCTGGGACAGAGAAATATCCAGTGTACCTGAATGTAATTCACCTTGAGCTACTACTGAAAAAGGGGTGAGCAAAATCTAAATACATAAATAAATGCCTTTTAACACTTCCAGAAACAGGGCCATACATGGTTCTGACTGCAGAAGAAAATGGCATGAAATACTGGTGTGTGGACTCATCCTGCCAATTGGACGATACAACACAGGAGGTGAGGAGAATAGACTGAACTCTGCAGGCAGTGGTGACTCCAGTTCCTACCCCTCCCTCAAACATTTTCTCTGCCAGAAGCTGACTTACCAGGGCAAAAATGTGCCTTGGAAGCTATTGAATTACACATCTGAGAGGGTCCCTCCTAAACATTTGGGCCCTAAGCATGTCTATGCTATAATCCTGTTATTTTCAAGTCCAAGGCACACATATATTTTGAAATATGTTGTGTGGCACATTACCCTCCACATAATGAGCACATATAAGAGAGAGTATGGCCAAACAAAAAGCCAGGGAAGAACTGAAAGTTCCCCCCACCCCCACCACCACCAGAGGAAGAGGAAGAGATGCTGTGTACAATGTGTGTGCTGCTCCAAGCAGGGCGTGGCTACCTCTTCACCTCTACATGCTGCCTGTTAATTCCTAGGTTTCAGGCTCATGTATCTAGGAAGGAGACGGGCAGGTATGACTACGCACATGCTCAGAAAGGAGCTTCTGCATGTTTCAGGGCCAATATTGGTTGCTGGCTACAAGCTGCTGAGAACTGAGCTCATGTGCTGGTTTGTGTTTGAGCATCAGGTGGTGGTGAATTTTTTTTTTCTATGATGCAACTGGTCAGGTCTGAAGCACACCTGTGTGTCATGGTACACTGATTAGGATTGGTTCAACCTGTCTGGAAAATTTGGAACCCTCTGCAAATGTACTTTTGAGATGCGGTTGAGACAGATTACAGCTCACCTTTGAAAACTTATTTTCCTAATGATGTTCTCTCCTCATCACTTATTGTTCAATCAGCAGGTACACTAAGATATTCGGCAGCAAAATGCTCTTAAGGTCTCTGTAGGCTGTTGTCCAGAGGAGATCATAGCACTTTCCACTTTTTTATAACTTTTAATTTCCAGACAATACAATCACAAAATTAATGTAACTGAGGAAAACAGGAAACAAAACTGCATCTCAAGAGATATAAAAAAGGAAAATAAAATCTTAACACAATCATTCACCATTCAAGGAAAATGGAATCAAGATATAGCAATAAATTTTTAAAAAGGGGGGGGGGGGGGAATTTACATACTAGAGCAGAAACATGATTCAGGGATAGACCTCAGATAGCCCTATGATGTACACAAATTAACTGCAAAAATCATGTCTGTACTTTCAGCTCCTCCTTAAAAAACATAAATTCCAATAGCTGCATAGGATCACTAAAGACACAGAGCATATTCAAAAGCATGGATTAATGAGACAAAGCCAACATGGATTTAGTGAGGGAAAATCTTGCCTCACCAATCTATTACATTTCTTTGAAAGGGTGAACAAACATGTGGATAAAGGGAGCTGGTCGATATTGTGTATCTGGATTTTCAAAAGGCGTTTGACGAAGTACCTCATGAAAGACTCCAGAGGAAATTGGAGAGTCATGGAATAGGAGGTAGTGTCCTATTGTGGATTAAAAACAGAGAGTAGGGTTAAATGGTCAGTATCCTCAATGAAATAAGGTAGATAGTAGGGTTCCCCAGGGGTCTGTGCTGAGACCTCTGCTTTTAAAATATTTATAAATGATCTAGAGATGGGAGTAATGAGTGAGGTAATTAAATTTGCTGATGACACAAAGTTATTCAAAGTTGTTAAATTGCAAGAGGATTTGAACAATTACAAGAGGACCTGGGAGACTGGGCGTCTAAATGGCAGATGATGTTTAATGTGAGCAAGTGCAAAGTGATGCATGTGGGAAACAGGAACCCGAATTATAGACACGTAATGCAAGGTTCCATGTTAGGAGTCACCAACCAGGAAAAGGATCTAGGCATCATTGTTGATGATACGTTGAAACCCTCTGCTCAGTGTGCAGCTGTGGCTAAGTCTGCAAATAGAATGTTAGGTATTATTAGGAAAGGAATGGAAAACAAAAATAAGGATGTTATAATGCCTTTGTATCACTCCACGGTGCGAGGGCACCTCGAATATTGTCTTCAATTCTGGTCACCGCATCTCAAAAAAGATATAGTGGAATTAGAAAAGGTACAGAGAAGGGCAACGAAAATGATAAAGGGGGGTGGGATGACTTCCCTATGAGGAAAGGCTAAAGTGGCTAGGGCTCTTCAGCTTGGAGAAAAGACAGCTGAGGGGTGATATGATAGAAGTCTATAAAATAACGAGTAGAGTGGAACAACTATATGTGAATTGCTTGTTTACTCTTTCCAAAAATACTAGGACTAGGGGGCACGCAATGAAGCTACAAAGTAGTAAATTTAAAACGAATCGGAGAAAATATTTCTTCATTCAATGTGTAATTAAACTCTGGAATTCGTTGCCGGAAAATGTAGTAAAAGCAGTTCGCTTAGTAAGGTTTAGAAAAGGTTTGGATGGCTTCCTAAAGGAAAAGTTCATAGGCCATTATTAAAATGAACTTGGGGAAAATCCACTGCTTATTTCTAGGATAAGCAGCATAAATTCTAGGATAAGCAGCATAAAATGTATTGTACTGTTTTTGGATCTTGCCAGCTACTTGTGACCTGGATTGGCCGCTGTTGGGAACAGGATGCTGGGCTTGATGGACCTTCAGTCTGTCCCAGTATGTCAATACTTATATATTTATGTACTTATAAGATATAGGAATTATTCTGAAAACTAAGGCAAAAAGTACAAGGAAACAATAAAATATTTCTGATGTAAAATATGACTGTCTCTGATTGTCCTTGGGGAGAGCTCTGCACATATGTAAGCATTAGCCTATGACAGAGAAGGACATCACTCTGATTGTCAAGCAGGTATTTAGTTTCAGTTTTAAATCTGTTTTTATTTATGATTTATACTCATTGATTGTTGGCACCTGTTCATATTTGTCATGGATGACATCTAATGGATTTTTGCCTTTACGTAGAAAATTGTAGTCTCAGGCTTTCCATTATGTGTTGGTAATGTAATACATTATTTACATTTTAATTTTGCACTTTGTAGTAATGTAGACTGCTATAACAAATAAAGGCTACAAGGTCCATATCCTCTGTCCGTTTTCCATTTTATGTATATTAACACATATACTGCTTGATCTTCACATCTCCACAACTAGAGCTTACATCTGTGCTTACCCCAGGCTTTCCTGAATTCTGGAATTAATTTTTGCCTCCAAACACAGATCAAGAACAAGTATGCATATTTTATATTACATTGATGACATATGTTATGAGTGTAACTCAGAGGGGGAGAGGAAGACGACTTAAGGTTGATAGCTAGTCAAATGTTGTCGGTTTGCAACATTGTGGTGCGGCTCTGGCCACCTTATTGGGTACACTGGATGGACCGGGTGGATTTTAATCTGCCATCATTTTCTATGTTACTATGTTCCATTCTTCCACTGCATGTTTTCTTTAAAGATATCATTATGTTACTCCAAAATCTACCCCCATTGACCCATTGAGATGCATTTTGATCTCTGTTCTACAGATTTTTTTACACTGAAAAATGCCACTTGTGAATTACGTGTAGCTTTGCTGTACTTTAATGTCTCTTAACTTATTCCAGTTCTTTCCACTGTACTTTGGGGTGTACTTCTTAGGCCTAAAAGTTCCTTCTCCCACCTCCCCCCCCCCCCCCCCACCACCACCAACAGCAGGACTTAGGGTGTAGATCCTGTATCATTTCAACAGCCCTTCTCTCAACTACCCTTACCCTAACTATATCCTTTTGGAGATGCAGGCCTCCAGAACTAGATCTTCAATGGATCTTGTTACATATATGTATGCAGTGGAGTACTTCTATAACTATTATACGGTTTCTCAATGCAAAACTTTATCTCTTCTCAGTATTTACTTAATCTAAATATAAAAATGAAAAAATAGGAGGAAAAGACCTCATTTAGACCTTAAACCACATTCCTGGAAAAAATATATTTCCTCTGTGTGTGGTCGGTCAAACAAGTCATCATTGGTCTAAAAACCTCCTTTCCACCGTTGTTGAACAAACCAAAAAATACGCGTTTTTATTTAACAATCATTTTATCATTCAACAACTGTATATGGTGCATATAGCATGAAGCATAAGAGATCATTATTATAAGAGGTGAGGTCTCCGGACAAAGCCATAGCGAAACGGGTCCCAGTAGGAACCTCTACCCAGGAGTTCACAGCATTTATAGCGTTCAGACACAAGAGAGCAGCTGACAATCACTTCAAGCTATTTAGAAGCTAAGTAATACTTCACCATATACAGTTGTTGAATGATAAAATGATTGTTAAATAAAAATGCGTATTTTCTGGTTTGTTCAACAACGGTGGAAAGGAGGTTTTAAGACCAATGATGACTTGTTTGACCGACCACACACAGAGGAAATATTTTGCTCCAGGAACGTGGTTTAAGGTCTAAATGAGGTCTTTTCCTCCTATTTTTCATTTTTATATTTAGATTAAGTAAATACAGAGAAGAGATAAAGTTTTGCATTAAGCCTTCAGAACTAGACACAACATTCCAGATGAGGCATTATCACTTCCTTTTTTTCTCTTGGTTATACTCACAGCCCCCAGTTTCCTGTGGCAGCTCAGGGCTAAATATATGGCAAGAATTACAAAATTCCACTGCAAAGGTTTTTAAATTAAACAGCGATAAACTGGTACATTTGCATAAAGTTGAAATAATTTGCATATTAAATGATATTAATTTTTTGCATAACAAGAATAAAATAGTTTTCCAACCTTCCTTTGTGTCTGAATAATGTATTTTGTTTTAGGAATTTTATGGGTTGTTGAATCTCAGGTATCAAGGTGGGGCAAGAGAGGAAAGGAAAATCTCAGGGTTAGCAAAGAGGGAACATCAGGGGTGAGAAGGGGAAGATGTGTAAGAGAAAGGATCAGGGACAGGGAAGTGAGAAATGAGGGAGGAAAAGGGATGGGGACTTGGGGAGTAATGAAGGAAGGAAGATTAAGATGTAAAAAGAGAGGAACGGGAGGCTGTGAGATCTTCAGGGGGATCTGGACGGGAGGGGGGGTTGGGGGTCTACAAAGGGGAGAAGGTACTAGTGGAATCTTGGGGGAATCCAAAAAGGAGAGAGTGGCATGTCCTTCCCTTGACTCCAGCTCTGCTTCCTGTCACATCCCCATCTCCATCCTCAGTCCTCCCTCTCTCTGATCCTCTCCCCATCCCTAGTGCCAATATATGTATACACCCACACACATACGCACCCGTAACATACATCCCAGCTCCTCAGTTCCTCTTTTACATACCCCCATACATCACCTCTTTTCACAATTCCCCAGTCTATTTTTAAAGACCCCAGCTCCTTTTTTATACATTCCAGCCCCCTATTTTTCACATCCCACCCAGCTTCCTTTCATACATAGACATCCAGCCCCTTGTAAGGCTCCAAGTCCCTATGTCATCCCACCATCTCTTCTGATTGTCCTTCCACCAGAACCAAACCAGGTGTATCTTATGCCCTAGGTGAGCTTTCAGCCATGTGCCCACCCTCAGGGCAACTCAAGTAGCAGATCATCATGTCCCCTTCCCTTGCAAACCTCTCCTCATATTCCAGCATCTCACCTTCCCTTCCCTAAGCTACCCCACTGTGTCCAGCATCATTCCTTCCCTTCTATCCTTTCCCAAGTAATCAGCATTTCCCCTTCCTATCCCCCCAGGTGGCTAACATCTCTCTTTCTTCCGCCCCCCAACCAGGTGACCACCATCTCATCTCCCCATACCTAATCCCGTGTCCAGCATCTTGTTTCTCCTTACCCCTTCACCCCATATCCAGCAACATCGCTCCTTCCTCTCCCCCTTTTTCCTTCCTCCTGACAAGCTTGCCACCACCACTGCATCCACCTTCACCTAGTCCAGAAGTCTAATTTATTTACTTATATTTTGCTAATGCCTTTTTCAGTTGTATCTCAAAGAGAGTTACATTCAAGTACAGTAGGTATTTCCCTGTCCTTGGAGGGCTTAGAATCTGAATTTGTACCTGAGACAATGGAAAATGTAGGGGATCTTTTTCTAAAGGTTAGTTTGAGTTATCTGCAGCAGGGCCTATATGAATAAAATGTGCCCTACTGCAGATAACTCGAGCTAATCTTTAGTAGATGACCCCCTAAGTGGCTTGCCCAAGGTCTCAAGGAGCTACAGTATGGGGTCTTCCAGCACAGGCCCATGCTGAATAAAGGTTCATTTTATTGTTCTGATCCTGTACCTTTCTTCTTCTACTCCTTGGCTATCTTCACTAATCCTGGTTGCTTGTGCTTCTAAGGAGTCTGATTCTTCTTTCTTTTGTTCAGATTTTCCATATTGAAGGCCATGACTGTGTCCCCAAGTATGAATGCAGCCTCTGCAACATTCCCAGCCCTGTCTTTCCATAATGCAGATGAGCCAATATGGGAATGAAGCTGGAGACCTCATCCATGTGAGTTCACAACAGTATTTATTGTTGGACTACCCTAAAGAGTATGATCATACATTTACAAAGTTTTATGTGTGATAAAAGCTTCACAAATAGAAAAGGCCATGGGCAAGTCACTCAACCTTCCATTGCTCCAAGTACAAAGAAAAAGAAAAACAGATGGTGAGGCCAGTAGGGCCAGAGAAAGTACCTGCATACCTTTATCTTTAAAATGATATTTACACTTTTTTTTAATTTTTGGATACTTCTGAAAGGAGATGGACAGATCTGAAGCAGTATCAGTTAGCTGTGCAAATTCACCAGGCTAAAAACGTCCCTTCACTTAGCATGCCCACAAGTAAATTTGTACCAGTGGACTTCTCCAGTCCTGCCCAAATTTTCAAAGTGAAACTCTAATTATACGAGGCTGTCCCAATCACGGACAAAAAACACACATGCATGCACTCTTGCTCTTCAGACATGTTCACAAATGTACTCTCTCATCCTTCAGTCTCACAAACACATGTGCACATGCACAAATTCTCAGTCTTCAGGCATATATGTAATCCCCCATTATATTGGGGATTACTAAACTGACGAGAAACCCTCCTTCAGAGTCACTGAGGGGAGGGAGGGAGTTAAGAGAGTGAGAAGCCCAGCCCTAAAGGGAGTGGTTATGGGAAAGTTGCTGAGGGAAATGTTTCTGGTTATTGAATGACAGTAGGGGTAGAGTTTGAAGTTAATAAAGACTGTTGTACTGCAGAGCACATGGTCTTTGGTTACTTTTACCCCCCCCCCCCCCCCCCCCCCCCGCCAGGACCTATGTGGAGAGAGGGTGTCCTGGATTGGCCCAACAACCTAAGGCTGAACTGAGTGGAGGTTTCTGCCAATAGAAACATTAACCGCTACGGTTGGAAGAAGAGTTAATCCAGCCTGGGAACAGGGAAGAGCCTGTTCGGCACCAAAGGTAGCAGCCCTGAGAGGTGTATCTTTGGGAGAGAAAAGGACAGATAGGGAGGTCTGGTTCCAAGTGGAGATAGTTTATTGCAAAAGTGTTGCAAGCACAGCCTTGGATTATCCTGCCCAAAAGGATGATCAATGGACTGGAAGAGCTGTAAATATGTAAATACCTTCCTTAGGATTTATAAAATCCACCCAATTTCACCCAGAGTCTTGAACTGGCACTTAAACCTTAATTTCAGCAAATTAGCTGTTTGGATATAATTTGAACTGTTTGTTAGTGGAAGAACTACTGTTACTAGAGATTTGAAATTTGGATAAACCGCCTGTTCAAGTAAAATTTTGTGTTTGGTTTATAAAACCTGGACTGGAGTATTTCTTTGAGAGAGAGCGAGAGAGTTAAGTTTATTTGCTCCTGGACTAATAAAGATAATAGAAAGATAAAGTGTGGCTTAAAACCCTATGGCCTACTGGAATAAGTCCTGCCTCGGCCTGTGCCCAGCTCAGAAGTAGAACTGAAACTTTTGCTGTGATCCTGGTTTTGCAGGCTAACCCGAAGAGCTAGCTGACGGCCAGAACTTTATGGTGAGACCAGGGTTACATATACACACATGCTCTCATTTTTCAGACATACTAACACATTTACTCATATGCATGCTCTCTCACTCCGTAGACATACATCGCAAGGCTCATGAAAAGGTTATTTTAATTTCTGACCACACCCAGCCCTGTTTTGTTATGTGTTTGGTATAGCATGTTGCACAGTGTTTATTCTGAAGGATAGGAAAAATAATGCAATGAGTAAACACAGCCGCTATGATTCTAAGCACTTTTAATGGTGTACTGGCAATAAAGGAACCTTTTGGCAATACCTACTGGCAATAAAAGTGCCCATTGTACACATGGTTTATGTTTGTTTCTTTTCATGGAGAGCAGTTCCAGTACTACCCACAAGCAGCTAAAACTAGCCATGTGACTTTTATAAAGTGCTAGTGAGTTTTGAGGCAGCCACATGCTTCACTGGATTGTATATGATGGCTGTATCTCCTCATAATGGAAGAGCTGCAAAATCAATAGAAACAAAAATTCCTTTGCTTATTGCCCCGGGGTCAAATGGGGCGAGATGTTGGTTCTGAAGCTGAGGAGCACTTTCTGCCTCCTTCACACTAAAGAAATGTGACATCCTCCAGGCTGTCACACCAATTTCTTCTCTGTACCTGGCTCCCAGAAATGTTCCCTGCAACCATTATGACACACAGGAGCAGAACTTTGGTAAATGTGCAAAACAATAGGAATCCTGCCAACTCCGAACCTGTCTGTGTGTGACAGGGGACGAAGGTCTTTCTGTACTACTGATACTGAGTAGGCTGTGATAGGACTCTTTCCCAAAAAATGCAAGGACTGGGGGGCATGCAATGAAACTACTAAGTAGCAAATTTAAAACAAATTGAAGAAAATATTTCTTCACACAGGGCTAGATTCTATATATGGTGCCAAAACAATCAGCACTGAAAAAGTGCTATTTTGTAAGCTGTGCTTAAAGTTAGGTGTGATTTACAGAAAAGCGCTTATGCCCAGAACTCATACCTAATTTATGTGTGAACATTTGAACCAAATGAAATTTGGTACAAAGGTACGCGCCTAAATTAGGTGTGTATCCCCGTGAGCTGGTTGATATTGAGGGGCATAATCGAACGAAAACGTCTATCTCCATGGGCGTTTATCTCCGAGTTCGGGTCCGTGAAGGGGCGGACCGAACCGTATTTTCGCAAAAAAATAGACGTCCATGTTTTATTCGACAATGTGTGAGCTGGGCGTTTTTGTTTTTCAGCGATAATGGAAAATGAAAGCGCCCAGCTCAAAAATGAATAAATCCAAGGCATTTGTTCGTGGGAGGGGCCAGGATTCGTAGTGCACTGGTCCCCCTCACATGCCAGGACACCAACCGGGCACCCTAGGGGGCACTTTTACAAAAACAAAAAAAAGGTAAAAGAGCTCCCAGGTGCATAGTACCCTTCCCTTGTGTGTTGAGCCCCCCAAATCCCCCTCAAAACCCACTGCCCACAAGTCTACACCATTACTATAGCCCTAAGGGGTGAAGGGGGGCACCTACATGTGGGTACAGTGGGTTTGGGGGGGTTGGACGACTAAGCATTAAGCAGCACAATTGTAACAGGTAGGGGGGGATGGGCCTGGGTCCACCTGCCTGACGTCCACTGCACCCCCTAACAACTGCTCCAGGGACCTGCATACTGCTGCCTGGGAGGAGGGTATGACATTTGAGGGTGAAAATAAAAAGTTGTGAAACATAATTTTTTTGTGGTGGGAGGGGGTTAGTGACCACTGGGGGAGTCAGGCGAGGTCATCCCCGACTCCCTCTGGTGGTAATCTGGTCATTTAGGGCACTTTTTGGGGCCTTATTCGTGAAAAAACAGGGTCCAGGAAAAGTGCCCTAAATTCTACCTACAAACGCATACTTATTTTCCATTATCGGCGAAAGGCGCCCATCTCTGTTCGGGTGATAACCACGCCCCAGTTCCGCCTTCACCACGCCTCCGACACGCCCCTGTCAACTTTGTCCGCATCCGCGACGGAGTGCAGTTGAAAACGTCCAAGTTCGGCTTTCGATTATACCGCTTTATTCGTTTTTGTGAGATAAACGTCCATCTCCCGATTTAGGTCGGAACTTGGGCGTTTTTCTCGTTCGATTATAAGCAGGATAGTGTATCTAGATTTTTAGAAAGCTTTTGGCAAAGTACTTCATGAAAGACTCTTGAGAAAATGAAGGAGTCATGGCATAGGAGGCAATGTCCTTCTGTGGATTAGGAATTGGTTATTGGACAGAAAACAGAGGGTAGGGTTAAATGGCCATTTTTCTCAATGGAGGAGGGTGAATAGTGGGGTCCCACAGGGATCTGTACTGGGACTGGTGTTATTTAACATATTTATAAATGATATGGAAATCAGAATGATGAGTGAGGTGATTAAATTTGCAGATGACACGAAACTATTAAAAGTTGTCAAAACACATGTTGACTGTGAAAAACTGCAGGAAGACCTTAGGAAACTGGAAGACTGGGTATCCAAATGGCAGATGAAATTTATATAGAAATGTAGACAAATGCAAAGTGATACACATTGGGAAGAATAATCTGAATCATAGTTATCTGATGCTAGGGTCCACTTTAGGAGTCAGCACTCAAGAAAAAGATCTAGGTGTCATTGTAGACAGTACGCTGAAGTCTTCTGCTCAGTGTGCAGCGACGGCCAAAAAAGCATACAGGATGCTAGGAATTATTAGGAAAGGGATGCAAAATAAGACCAAAAATATTATAATTCCTGTGTATCACTCCATGGTGTGACCTCATTTTGAGTATTGCGTTCAATTCTGGTCGCTGTTATGTCAAAAAAGATGTAGCGGAATTAGAAAAGGTTCAAAGAGTGACCAAAATAATAGAGGGGATGGAACTGCTCCCATATGAGGAAAGGTTAAAAAGGTATGGGCTCTTCAGCTTGGAAAAGAGACAGCTGAGGTTGGATATGATTGAAGTCTACAAGATCCTGAGTAGTGTGGAACAGGTGGAGGTGAATCGATCTTTCACTGATTCAAAAAGTACAAAGACCAGGGGACACTTAAAATGAGGAGGAAATATTTTGTTCACTCAAAGAATAGTTTAGCTCTGGAACTTGGGTTTAAAAAAGGTTTGGACTAGTTCCTGGAGGAATATTCCATAGTCTGTTATTGAGATGGACATGGGGGAAGCTACTGCTTGCCCTGGGATTTGTAGCATGGAATGTTGCTACTTGTCTGCCAGCTACTTGTGATCTGGATTGGCCACTACTGGAAGCAGGTTACTGGACTAGATGGACCATTGGTTTAACCCAGTATGGCTATTCATATGTTCTTATGTAAATGCTAGGAATGCCCCTATTCCACCCATGACCCTCCCATTTCCGCACCTTTCTTTTTACTCACACGTAAAATTTAGGTGCGGGAGTTTATGTGTGTAAGTTCCATTTAAATCTAATTAGTGCCAATAACTGCTTGTTAAAAATTGGCTCATTATTCAATTAAATTTTGTGCACAAATTAGACACACACTCAAATTTGCGCATGCAATTTTTGGCGACTTTTATAGAATTAGGGAGTCAATGTGTAATTAAACTCTGAAATTCATTGCCAGAGAATATGGTAAAAGCAGTTAGCTTAGCAGGGTTTAACGCAAAAGTTTGGATAATTTCCTAAAAGAAAAGTCCATAAGCCACTATTAAGACAGACTTGGGATAATCCACTGCTTATTTCTAGGATAAGCAGCATAAAATCTGTTTTACTCTTTGGGATCTTTTCAGGTTGTTGTGACCTGGATGGCCACCTTTGGAAACAGGATACAGGGGGCTGAAGGCCTTTTCATAGGTCTGTGAGGGGGACTGAAGGCCTTTGCACAATACTAATATTGAATAGGTACTGCCAGCCTAATTCTAAGTCTCTATGAGACATTAGTTCAGTTTTAGCATTTAGCTCCTATTCCAGTGGCCAATCTTGTCTTGAACTAGGATTGTGTTAGAAAACAATGCCTGGACTAAAATATCAACATTGGCAATACCCTTTTTAGTAGACAGCAGGGACCAGAAGACCTAGCACTTTCACTTAATGCCCTCTGCAATGATACTGCCCCAGAGTGATCCCAGAACACTCCTTCCCCTATACTTCTTACAAAACACTTGAGAGACACCAGCAAGTGAAAGCTTCAGACTTTGAATACCTATTGAGAGAAATGCTGTTTATGAGGTTGAATCCATGTCAGTCTGTTGGGGAGGGGTGACAGCAAGTAGACAAGGGGTGTGACATTACTGTGAAGATAGGGCTGGCTTAACCATTAGGCAGGCCAGGCAATCACCTAAGGCTGCAGCCACAGATTGCAGCTTCAGTCAAAATCAAAATAATGGGTCCTGACAGCTGCACAAACTCAAAAAACCATCACCATGTACTTTTAACCACAGGAAGGCTGGGCAATTTTCATATAGCGATTTACCCACATAATCTCAGGGAGGGGGCCAGTGGCCTGAAAGATAACTGGAAGATGAGGAGGCTGCGGCACAGCTAAATACCTTTGGCTCCAGTCTTGCATGAAGGTGAGTCACTCAGTGGGCAGAATGTGAAACATAGCCAGGAAAATGTACACAGGAGCAGAATCCTCTCTGATGCACAGGAGCTGCTGCTGTGATATCAGGCAGGAGGACTGCACAGTGCAACCCATTCTCCCAGGTGTAGTCATTTCTAGTCCTCAATCAGATTGGGTTTCAGTATAGTCACAATAAACATTTATCAGGTATATTTGCATCTATTTGGTCAAAACATCACATTCATTTGCATTTGTTTTGATTACCCTGAAAACCCAGAGCTGGCTGTGGCCATGGATACACCCTGGTGTTTACTCCCAGTTTGTACTGAGGTTCTTTCAGAGAGCTGTACACCCATCTCCTCTCCTGCAGAAAGACAGTGAAGATATAGATAAAAACACGTGATGTGTCCAAAGCAGGCGATGAGATACAGGCAAGCAGCTTCTAATAATATGCTCTGGCTCAGAGGCATCAACCAAGGTTCTGAAACCTGCATAGCAGATACAGAGTCTCTTAACTGGTTCATTGGCCTTCCATCTGAGCTTTCTTCCATGATAATTACAAAACAGACTAAAAGAAGCACAAGAAAGATTGCAGGGATGGTATATCCCAGGGGTGGACAACTCCTCAAGGGCTGCAGCCAGCGGCGTACCAAAGGCGGGGCGGTGGGGGCAGTCAGCCCCGGGTGCACGCCGCTTGTGGGGGGGCTGCAGAGAGCAGCCGCACGCCTGTCGGCTCTACTGGTTCACTGCTCCCTCTGCCCCGGAACAGGTTATTTCCTGTTCCGGGGCAGAGGGAGCAGGGAGCCAGCGGAGCTGAGAGCCGCCCGGCTACTCCCAGCAGCCAAGAATGCACCTGGGGGGGGGGTGCGCATCAGCGATTGGCCACGGGTGGCAGCCGACCTAGGATCGTCACTGGCTGCAGCCCAGTCAGGTTTTCAGGATTTCCACAATGAATATGCAGGAGACCTATTTGCATACAATGGAGGCCATGCGTGTAAATAGATCTAATGCACATTAATTGAGGAAATCCTGAAAACCCAACTGGTCCTCAAGGTCTGATGTTGCTCACCCCTGGTATACCCTGATGTTGTAAAAATAAACCAATAAAGACAAAAGGGAAACTGTGTAATAATCGTAATTATTACTTAAATAGCGTTATCCATGTACAAAGCTCTGTACAACAGAAAGAGGGGCATAATCAAACGGGGCACCCATGTTTTCCTGAGGATGTCCTCGCAGGACGTCCCGGCGAAGGGGCAGGGAAACCCATATTATCGAAACAAGATGGGCGTCCATCTTTCGTTTCGATAATACGGTCGGGGACACCGAAATCTCAACATTTGGGTTGACCTTAGAGATGGTCGTTCCCGATTTTCGGCGATAATGGAAACCAAGGACGCCCATCTCAGAAACGACCAAATCCAAGCCATTTGGTTGTGGGAGGAGCCAGCATTCATAGTGCACTGGTCCCCGACATGCCAGATTACCAACTGGGTACCCTAGAGGGCACTGCAGTGGACTTCAGAAAAAGCTCCCAAGTGCATAGCACCCTTACCTTCTGTGCTGAGCCCCCCAAAACCCACTCCCCACAACTGTACACCACTACCATAGCCCTTAGGGATGAAGGGGGCACCTAGATGTGGGTACAGTGGGTTTGTGGTGGGTTTTGGAGGGCTCACATTTACCACCACAAGTGTAACAGGTAGGGGGGATGGGCCTGGGTCTGCCTGCCTGAAGTGCACTGCAGCACCCACTAAAACTGCTCCAAGGACCTGCATACTGCTGTCATGGAGCTGGGTATGATATTTGAGGCTGGCATAGAGGCTGGAAAAATATTTTAAAAATTTTTTTAGGGTGGGAGGGGGTTAGTGACCACTTGGGGAGTAAGGGGAGGTCATCCACGACTCCCTCCAGTGGTCATCTGGTCATTTAGGGCACATTTTGTGGCTTGGGCATTAAAAAAAGGACCAAGTCGTCCAAGTGTTCGTCAGGGACGCCCTTCTTTTTTCCATTATTGGCCGAGGACGCCCATGTGTTAGGCACGCCCCAGTTCCACCTTCGCTATGCTTCTGACATGCCCCCGTGAACTTTGGTTGTCCCCGTGACGGAAAGCAGTTGAGGACACCCAAAATCGGCTTTCGATTATGCCAATTTGGGCCACCCTGGGAGAAGAACGCCCATCTCCCAATTTGTGCCGAAAGATGGACGCCCTTCTCTTTCGAAAATAAGCCTGAAAGTATACCTCAAATAGTTTACAGTTAAATCTGAAGCACATGAGAAGCCGAATGAGGGGTGGAACTAGAGTCTCCAGATATGCATATCTATGTTCTGGCCGGCTACGGAGAATAGCATCAGTTGGAGTGTGGTATATGCACACCTGGGGTGGGTGGAGATGAGCACCTTTAGCAGCCCCGGAGGAAGGGGGGGTGGTCCACCCCGGGTGCACTCCGCTGGGTGGGTGTCAGCTCCACTGGTTCCCTGCCCTCTGCCCCGGAACAGGTTACTTCCTGTTCCGGGGCAGAGAGAGCAGGGAACCAGCGGAGCCGACGCAGCTCCCAGCGATGTGCACTCGGGGGCGGATCGGCCCTCTCGCCCGCCCCTTGCTTCCTAATTCAATGTAAGAATGCGCTCCGGGGGGGAGGGTGCACGCCGTGCTGCACCCTGGGGGGGGGGCGCAGCGGCGACCCGCCCCGGGTGTCAGCCGCCCTCGCTACGGCACTGCCAGGAGGGGTATAATTTCAAGCTCCAGTGTACAAATAGACATGGGGGCAATTCTATAATAGTCACCCACATTTGGGTGCTAAAATGCAAGGCCCTGACTGTGAATTCTATAACAACATCTGGGAACCCGGATTCTGTTATAAAATACAGTGTGAGTCAGTATCAGTTACACCATGAAAAAGGCAGGTGTAATTGTTAGTGCATAAAAGTTCCACTTTAGCAAATGAAGCCAAAAAGAAAAAGATAGGGGAGGACCAATTAAAACCAACAATCAAACAATAATTAAAAAATTTGTTGAAAACATAAAACAGATTTGACGCAGATTGCATTTTGGCACACAGGCGCCTGCCTCAGGAGTCAATAACATTAGTGTAGCTAGTCTGAAGGAAGGAAAACCCTCAATTTCATATATAAAAGCTACAAAAATACACAATATCGGAAATGCTCATCTCAAGAGTTTATAGGCAGGTCTGCTCCATGAGCGTCCTCAGCTGCTCCAAGGTCAACTCTGACAACTGTCTCCTGAAATCCTCCCCCACCAGGGACACAGTTTTCCCACTCTCTTTTTGTTGCTTTTATATCTGTGTCGAGTCTGTTTTTTGTGTTCAATACATTTTATATATTTTTTTCATTATTGTTTGACCAGGTGTTGGTTTTGATTGGTCCTCCCCTATCTTTTCCTTATTGACTGCACAATTTATGCTAGGGGAATATCTTCTTCTTTTCCTGCACTTTAGCACATAACGCAGTATTCTATAAATTACGTGCCTAATTGTCGAACTCACCCATGCTCCACCCACGTGCATCCCTCCTTCCAGTTGCATGCTATGTGGGTCGCACGCTAAGATTGTGGAACACCACTTAGTGCCCCACCAGCACTTACACACATGCTATCATGCACTTATATTTAGGCGCTAAGATTACAGAATACTAACACGCACGCATGTGGATATTATGTGTGTGAATATGAGTGCTAATATGCTACAATCTTAGAGTGCAAATGGTATCTACATTAAGGTGCTAAAATGATGCAATCAGGGGGACAGATTAAGCCTGCCATGAGTGGGAAAGCGCGGGGTACAAATGTAACAAAACAAAAAAAACAGCCTGAAATGGACTACACCAAACCTGTGTGAATGCACGAGACAAGGAGAGTAATGGGGCATTGAATAAACAGCCCAGATAGAAAACCACCGTCCTCATGTCCCACCTTTTCCTATGCATCACAGTCAGTTACATTTTGTTCATTTTCTAAAACAGTGTCTTTTTTTTTTTAACTGCCATCCCAAATCTCCTATTTAATATCAGGCCTATTAAAGTTCAATTCCTCTTCCTGGCCGTTTTGGACTCGCTCAGCTTGGGCACCATGTTCTGTATCACTGTATTCTGTTAGGATATTTGAGTTACTGTCAATTCCCCTGATAGACACTTGTTTAAATAAACAGTTTAACTGAAAAAAAAGTGCATCACCTGTCTTTAAAAAAATAATATTCTTCAATCTCAGTTTTATATAGGCTGTGAGGTCCTACTCAGCTTCCTAGGGTCCCCGAAGAGAGCATGCAGTAATTACACAGATATCCCGGACTGGTACTGCTCAGCAGATGGATTTACTAAAGGGAGGAAAATTGCTAAAGGGTATTTTCCAGAGATAATCTGTACATCTTTTTCATGAGCACATTCCCTGAACAAATTCCAGCTCTCTTTGTAGTTGTCATACAGTGATTTCTGTGCATGTACAGCATGGAGTCTTTCTGTGGACTATTATGATGAAGGGAGCTTGTACACCCCAGGAGGCATGGTGGCACAGTGCTTTTGTACACTAGCAGTAGGTAGAAAAATGTTACAAGAAAGTCTCTTCATGTCACAACGTGGGCTCCTGCCAAGGAGACATGAGCACAGACCAACAAGGAAGGATTTATAAACAGTGGTGATTTTCTGCCAGGTAAGGCCAGGTCACCGATCGGGAACTTTTTTTTTCCTCAAGCAGGAATCTTTTGGAACTTCCTTTCTTTTTCCCACAGTGGTTGAAGTGGAACATGGAAATTGCCACTTGCTAAGATCTGGTACCATTTTTCGTTGTTTCAACTGCTTATAAATAAAAATGAGACGTTATATGCCAGTAACTCGCCAGGTTCACATCCCTTTCACCGTGAGTGTGTGCTCGACATCCTGGCCTAGAACAAATGGGCTCAGCTGCTTACAAATGATTTCCCCAGCTGTGAAAGAGAAAAATGAGAGGGTATCTTAGCACAAAATGAATGTAAGGATCACTACACTGGGTCCACCTAGCCTAGTTTCCAATAGGGGTGTGCAGGCCAAAAATTTCATTTTCATTAGTTTCCCATCTTATTGTTTTGTTGGGGATTTTAAAACATTTTTTTTCTTTCAGGTGCAATATTGAAAATAGTTCACGTGGAGGGGGATAATCGAACAGGGGCGCCTATCTCTATGGGCGCCCATCTCTAAGGATGGCCCTGTAAAGGGGTGGGGCAACCCGTATTATCAAAACAAGATGAACGTCCATCTTTCATTTCGATAATACAGTCGGGGACGCCCAAATCATGAAATTTAGGTCGACCTTAGAGATGTTCGTCCCCGGTTTTCAGCGATAATGAAAAGTGAGGACATCCATCTCAGAAACGACCAAATCCAAGCCATTTGGTCATGGGAGGAGCCAGCATTCGTAGTGCACTGGTCCCACTAACTGAATGGAAAAAAGCCCTTCCCGATCTGGAAAGGAACGGGCATGCATGAAGGAAATTGCTTATTTGCACATGATTTCCTTCCTAAGGAGGGGAAGTGGTGGCAGTTGAGGACGTCCAAAATGTGGATGTTTCTGTGAGAAGGACATCCATGCCTTTGCTATGCCTCCAACACCCTCTTTATTTATTTATTTGGATTTTGGATCACAAGTAGCAGCAGTGGGATTTGAATCAGCCACCTCTAGATTACAAGACTAGTGCTCTAACCACTAGGCCACTCCTCCACTCTACTCCACTCCCTTGAAATTTGGCCATCCCTGTGGGGGGGGGGGCAGTTGAGGACGTCCAAAATGTTTGAAAGAAGGACGTCCACGCCTTCTTGATGCCTCTGCTGACACAAACATATCTCTCCCCCCCAGGGACCTGCATAATGCCCCCCCCCCCCCCCCACACACAGGGATGGCCAAATTTCAAGGGAGTAGAGTGAAGGAGTGGCCTAGTGGTTAGAGCACTGGTCTTGCAATCCAGAGGTGGCTGGTTCAAATCCCACTGCTGCTATTTGTGATCCAAAATCCAAATAAATAAAGAGGTTGTCAGAGGCATAGCAAAGGCATGGATGTCCTTCTCACAGAAACATCCACATTTTGGATGTCCTCAACTGCCATCACATGGACGGAGGCATAGCGAAGGACATACTCTAAAAAAAAAAAGACAAAAGTTTTTGAAGTTGTTTATTTCGGTGTGGGAGGTGGTTAGTGTCCACTGGGGAAGTCAGGGGAGGTCATCCCCGATTCCCTCCGATGGTCATCTGGTCAGTTCAGGCACCTTTTTGATGCTTGGTCGTGAAAGAAAATGGACCAAGTAAAGTCGGCCAAATGCTCATCAGGGATGCCCTTCTTTTTTCCATTATCGGCCGAGGACGCCCATCTGTTAACCACGCCCCCACCCCGCCTTTGGTACACTGCCGACATGCCCCCTTAAACTTTGGTCGTCCCTGCGACAGAAAGCAGTTGAGGACGCCCAAAGTCGGCTTTCAATTATGCCGATTTGGGCGACCTTAGGAGAAGGACGCCCATCTCCCAATTTGTGTCGGAAGATGGGCGCCCTTCTCCTTCGAAAATAAGCAGGACAGTTACTGAAATTGTGTGCCGTATTGCACAGTGTGCACTATTGTGCACTCTTCTGCAATAATGCATCTATTGATAAGTAGTGTGCACTATTAATCAGTGGCATAGCCAGGAAATTTTTACAGGGAGTGCATCTCCTGCATTGCCCCCCCATCTCTCATGCCCCCCCCCCTCCTGGTACCTTAAAATCCTCTCTTCACCTGGGCAGTGACACTCATAGGCGGCCTGCGGCCTACACTTGGACTTCCTCTCTGAACCGTTCTGCCTTTCACAAAACAGGAAGTTGCGTCAGAAGTGGCAGGACGGTTCAGAGAGGCAGTCCCAGTGCAGGCCGCAGGCAGCCTCTGAGTGCCACTGCCACTGGTCAGGTGAAGACTGAAGCAGAGATGATTTCAAGGTACAGGATGGGGGCCAGGGAGCCGGGTCTTACAGGGGGTGTATACGTAACACATACACCTTGTATAAATATGCCACTGCTATTGATGAAACAGAAAAAAATTAGAAATGTGAGGGTCTGATATTCAGAAAAGGCCAAGCTCCTAAATATATGCCCTATTTTCAGTCAAATCTAGGAACATAATTTGTCAGCTGTCACTCCCTAATTTGTCAGCTTAGCCCTCCATTGCCCCGGGTACAAAAACTTAAGAGTCCTTTACTAAGCTGCGGTAAGCACTAGCGCACGCTTACCACAGCTTAAAATGATTTACCGTAGGACACGATCGGGCATCCTGTGGTAAGTTCCTAATCTACACTTGCAAACCACATGCCAAAATATATTTTTATCGTGAAGGGAGCATATCTGGGGGTGGAGAGTAGGCATTTCTGCACTAATTAGTTAGCACAGTTACATTACCACGCGCTGATTATTATGGGATTAGCGTGTAAGCTCTTACTACCTACAAAATCATTGTCGGTAAGTGCTCGCATGCTAATTTTTTTTAATGGCCGTATTCTAATGGCAACATTAGCACATGGCCATTAATAGAAAAAACAGAAAATCAGCCATTTTTTGGCTGCACTAAAATGGCTTTAATGTGTGGAAAAAACCTGTGTATGGGTGCACTAAGGTCACTTTTTACCGCAGCTTAGTAAAAGGCAGTGGTGGTCCTAGCCTGTTCGCCACCTGGGGCAGGTCGCCACTGCACCCCCCCCCCCCCCCAGTGTGTCACCCATCCCCCCTGAAGTGCATCCCACACCTCCCCCAAGCACATTACCAGACCTTTCCTCCCAGAAAGGGGGTGATCGGAGCAGGCGCGTGGCTGTCGGCTCTGCCGGTCCCTTGCCCCAGAACAGGAAGTAACATTAGAGAGGGCAGGGGACTGACAGAGCCGACAGCCACACACCCCCTTGCTGCCTGCATCCGTAGCAGCCCGCCCTGCCCTTGGTACGCTGTTGGTAAAAGGACCCCTTGGATTGTGGGCCCACTAGGGACAGAGATAGTACCTTTATATAATAAATGTAAACTGCTTTGATTTAGGAGCTTGAAAAGTTGTGCTTATAAATTTAGGCCTACCATTCATTTGCCTAGATTTATGAGCCTAAGTTATGAGCCCAGTGCTGAAAATCAGTGCTAAGTTCCTAATTAATTTTCCTTGCCCTAAATCTGTCCTTGTTGCAAGCCAATGTTTAGACTCCTAAATTTAGATATCAGTGAAATAGTATGTATACAATTAGGCACTCAGCCCTAGTAAGGCGTAAGGTAAGGTCATGCATTTGATATTTCAGCTTCTTGTGGTACATCCAAAGTGGTTTACATATATTATATGCGGGTACTTTGTTCCTTCAAAGAGGCCAGTTTTAAGAGCATTTTTTTTTTTTACTGCTGTTTCAGGTTAAAAACTGACATTTCCCATCAAATTATTTAAAATGAAATTGTAAACATATTTTTTCAGACAAGCATTTGGATTGTAGCTCAGGCCTCTGGACTGTCCGTTAGATTCCTGCTGAGATTTCTGGATGTGTGAATTTGTATGTATGAGCTTTCCTATTTGAAATGGAGTTCTTTCGGATTTTTTTTTTTTTAATTGTAAACTGCCTGGACCTTTATTTGATGGGCAGAATATCAAATCTAATAAATTGTAATTGTTCTAAACAAATGCACACCCCTAATTTTCATTCTCCAACAGGTGACATGGAGTCGGGGCTTAGAGGAAGTGGGTAAACCACGGCTTGTGTTGAGTTGTCCATCCAGTCACCCTCTGCCAGTTTCCAGCAGTCATTGGTTAGGGTTGTGATAAAACAGTCAGGCATGCCCACACCTTATTAAACGTTTCAAATACATGTCAGCTGTCAATGTACTAATGCCAGGTAAATGTTGATGTATAAATTATACATATCTGATAGAAAAGAGTTGGACCATCATGTGGACCCGAATGCAATTGTACTACAGTGGTCATCACTTTTATATGTACCTCCAACTTTACAAATATGCCTCTTTCAATGTTTTTCAATATGCAAATAAAATGATCTTTAAATTAAAAAACTTGTTGCTTCCCAAATTAATGTTGCCCAATGAACATGTCTAAATACTTCCTCTCCGCTTCCTTCCATGTACTTGTTTTCCCTGCTGCACCAGTTCCACAGATTCTCAGCACCCCATCCACCACTCACTTGCTCTGTAACTCGCCTGCTGCAGGCTCTTTTGCTGTGCTGCCCTCCATCTACACTGTCTGGTTCCCATTAAACTCACCTCCATTTTGCTGTAGATCCAGGGGAGGAACTCTGTGACTTTTGAATAGACACCTGGCTTGTTTCTCTCCCCACATCCATCCCCCCAGCTTGTCACACCAGTCAGGTACCATCGATCATTCTGCTCACAAACCAGTGGTCCACCGCTGTCTCCCTGAAACACGATAATCAGATTAACAGTTGGCACTATTAATGAAAGACCTAGAACAGAGCTCCTGAAAGTGTGGGTCAGATCCCCAAATGGAGTCACAAAATCCACATTTGGGACAACAACCTGAGTGAGCTCTCCATAGGTGCATCATTGTTCTACTCCTCCAGGGAGTCACACAATATATTTGGCCATGATCATGGGGGTTGTGGCCAGAAAAAGATTAATAAGCACTGGCCTAGAATAACATGAGCTTCCAGACAGACAAATAATGGTCAGATGTCTCACCTGGCAGGCATCTTTTCCTCCCTGCAGGTAGCCTGCACACATCATCCTGGCAGTGATATCTCCATTATAAGCACTGAGCCGATTACAGGTTGACGTACCAATCAAACGCACTTCTGTCTCCATCATGATTGGGGATGTATATTCTTTAAATATCCAAAAAAAACAAGTATATTCATCTATTGTTCACTCCTACACCAATCATGTTATAACAATTATTACCAGTCGTGTTATTCAATTATTTTACTGGTATATTTACAACCAAAGCCCTTCAGGATACAAACATTAGCAAAACCAAAACACTAGATAAAGAAAAAAGATCAGGGATAAGGCAAGGACTGTAGGCTGCCTGTCCTGGAGGCTGAGAGTAAAAGGGGGGGGGGGGGGAATTCTATAACTGAGTGCCACAAGTTATACCCCCAAATTACACGGGCTGTGAGCCTGTTCTAGAAAAACACTTCCATGTGTAAATATTCTTATGGGCTACCAGGGGCGTAGCCAGACTTCGGCGGGAGGGGGGTCCAGAGCCCGAAGTGAGGGGGCACATTTTAGCCCCCCCGGTGCCGCTGACCTCGCCATTTTTAAACCCCACCCCACCTTTTTGACCTCCCCACCGCCACCACCACCTTTGACCCCCCCCCCCCAGCAGGACGTCAGACTCACAGAAACAGAAGCCTGCCCTTGCAGACCAGGAATGCGGCTGCGCCGGAGAAGAGGACTTCGGCTGGCGGGGGTTGGGGACCCCTGCCAGCAAAGGTACCCGACGGCGGGTTGGCGGCGGGGGGGGGGGTCAAAGGGGTTGGCGGCAGGGGGGCCAGGGTCAAATCTATGGGGGCCCGTGCCCCCGTGGCCCCACGTAGCTACACCCCTGTGGGCTACTAGCATAATTTGGCATCTACACACCTACATTTAGGCACACCAAGGCCAGTTCAACCTATAGACCAGGTGAGGCACTGGCTCAGAGCACCAGTGATAAAAGGCGCCAAAATCTCAGTCCTGTATCTCTCCCTCTTTCTTCCATCCCCTCCCCTGCTTCTCTTCTGCCTGCAGTTCGGTTTCCACAGCATGGGGGTGGAGAGGAAAAGGGAATGGGACTTGATATGTCGCCTTTCTGTGGTTTTTGCAACTACATTCAAAGCGTTTTACATAGTATATGCAGGTACTTATTTGTACCTGAGGCAATGGAGGGTTAAGTGATTTGCCTAGAATCACAAGGAGCTGCAGTGGGATGCCAGACTGGAATTTTGGTACCCTTTATCACCAGTGGGTGAGGGTGGGGGGGACTTGAGAGAGATGGGGAGATAATGGATTGTGGGTGATGGGGAGGGCACATAGTCCCTTGAGCCAGCCCTGAGGCATATCCACCTACACCACATCATTAGCTTTAAGGGGTCCTTTTACTAAGCCATGGTAAAAGGGGGCCTGCGTTAGCATCAGCGAGTGTTTTTGACGTGTGCTGAGGTCCCCTTTTACCACAGCGGGTAAAAGGCCATCTTTCTGGTCAAAAAGAAATGGCCATGCGGTAAGTGAACCACTTGCCATATGGACATTTTGGGGGCAGCACTTGCCACCACCCATTGAGGTGGTGGTAAGGGCTCCCGCACTAACCTGGAAGTAGCCGGGCAGCAATTACTGCTGGGTAAGTACCGGTGCTGCAAAAATAGAAGATACAATGGTAGTTCTTGAATAGCAAACAGTAGGCCTGCATTGGGCTTACCGACGCTTAGTAAAAGGGCCCCTAAGTACGTAAACATTGGACACTCCCATGCCCCACCCATGCTCCTCCTCCTGACCACCTCCTTGCATTTATGTGCTACAGCAGTTGTGCACGCATGTTATAGAATACCACTGAGCGAGCAGTTGGCACGTATGCATTTAACTGTAAGTCATGTATAGAAGTGATAATACTCTGTAATTTACAAATGCAATTGGTGCCTATCTTTAAGCAACCTGTTATAGAATGAGGGGGAAAGGGTACAGGGAACAAGGATAAGGGAAGGATTGATGACCACGTTCCCTCCGGTCAGTTGTCCTGGAAGTTATGAGTCAGGGTATATATTTCAGAAGACATTGATAGAGGCAGCCTTGGGACCCTCACTCACCATCGTTTTTTGCTCAAAACCTGAAAGCCAGTCCACATGCAGGCCATGGTTTCCCCTGGGCTTTAGTTTAAGGTTTCCTTCTGTTCCCACTATAGGTTCCTTTTTTTTAGGGGGGGGTGGTAATCTGTTTAGTTTATGGAGGGGACGAGACAAGGAAATTATTTTGGAAATGTTTGATGTTGCCTTTAGCAGTTTTCATCCCCACTCATCCCAGAATCATGCCATCATTCTTTAAGACTAGCTATGTCTTCTGATTTTAGGAGGTTTTTTGAACTTTGTAAAAATGAAATTTAAATGTGATACATCTCAGTGAAAACTGACCAAAAATTAAGAGCTATATACACAATTAGTATATAGGTACAGAAAAAGGCGAAAAGAAAAGTACACTAAAGCTTCAATTATAGTCCACTATATAAGGGACAGAGCAGTACAACATGGAGAGATGAAATAAAAGGGAAAAAAGCAACACCAAAAGCAAAAATAACCCTAACTAGATCAGCTGCTCATCATACAGGGTTCCTTCTACCAAGCTGCGGAAAAATGGCCCTGCGCTGATGAACTCAACAGGCCAAGTAGAAACACTTGTAAGTACTGTTAAAATTTGTCTACGGCATTCACATCGATGAAAAATGAAGTAGATAAACTCTTTGAATGAAGAAACGAATAAAATAAAGGAAGTTTCTTTGCAATTGATAAAGGATAATACATTGATACACAGTAAATTGGAACAATTTGAGAACTACAATCGAAGGTTAAACCTTCGTTTGTTGAATTTTCCACGAACATCTGTGTATACTCCTTTGGACATATTTAAACGACATTTGATTGAAAATTTAAAGTATTCTCCGGAAAATATACCGCCTTTAAATAAGATATATTATTTGCCTCAGAAAAAAAAGTAAAGAAGATTCACAGAATTTTCCTCAAATTCAAGGAGATCTTTGATATCAGTAACAGAGAGACAAACATTGCTTGTATCATTTATTCTTCAGCAAGATCAAGAAGCTGTGAGAAGAATGGCTTTAAAACATTTACAAACACCCTTTTATGGGGGGAAAATGTGGGTTTTTCCCGATGTTACCGAGCAAACCCAAGAGAGGAGAAAAGAATTTGTTGCATTAAGATCAGCAGCGATAGCCTTGGGTGCTACATTTAATTTAAATTACCCCTGTAAATGTAATATAAAATATTTGGGAGTTAAATATGTTTTTCTCCTACCTGACCATTTAAAACAATTTATTGATCAAAAAAAATTGTGAAACTTGTTGGACTCACACGGTTAAGATCTATGGTTAAAAGAAATGTATTAATTTTTGGTGGACAAAGTGTTAAGCTTTTCTTTATTTTTTATTGTTTAAATCTCATTTCCTGAGTTTATAACGGCTCCTACCCCCCACTATTGGTGATCTAGTGCAAGACGTAAAATGGTTTTCTTTAATTATATAATTTCCTTAAACTTATATAAGTCTGACTTTTCTTGTTCAAGTTGTAAAGCTTGTAAAATCTATAAATTTATAAATAAGTTTTTTTAATTTATACGTTTATTAATCATTTCAAGTATACAACTTGTACAGAAAAGAAAATATCAGCACATATTACATCACAACACAAATTTACCCCAGAAAAATGTTGCCATATTTGCTCAAGTCCTCTATATGGATTCAAGAGGGTTCACAATGGAATTAACATTTAAATTATAAACATCATTAAAGAAATAGCTTGCATGACATCTTAATTTATCGGTTCTATTTTTATTACATCAAGAGAGAATATTCTACCCCTACTTATTCTTAGATGTTAAAAAAGCTGTTAGTTGGGTAGGTTCAAAGAAGACGTATTTTATCGATTGATATTTTACCACACATTTACAGGGAAACCTCAAAAAAAAGGTAGCCCCTAACTGAAGGACACCAGGTTTCATCATCAGAAACTGTTGACGTCTTTTTTGTGTTTCTTTTGCAAGGTCAGGAAAGATTTGAATTTTTTGTCCCAAAAACAATTTTCCTTGATTTTTAAAGAATTAAAAAAGAAAAATGGCCCTGTGTTAGTGGTGGGGGCCATTTTCCCTGCACGCCAGGGCCCTTTTTACCACAGTGGGTAAAAAAAACCCCAGACAAGCCATTTCCAGGAGTTTTCTTTTTCCCCTGGAAATGGTGCATGCTTGGGGCAGAACTTCTGCCGGTGGCCACATTGGGCCAGCGTTAGTCCCAATTTAGCATTGGGCTTACCAACGCCTCATAAAAGACCCCCCACAATAACTAGTAGACGTTACACCGGATGTTCTTCTGCAAGAGACATAAGTTTCCTATTACAAAGTGCAGTCACAGATGGGATCTTATCACTTAAGAAGGATGATAAGTTTGATGGCTCAACAAATACTTATTTCACAGCATTATACACCATAATACACTTACATTGAAATTTCAAAAGCAATTGGGTTCCAATCTGATATACATGAGACCGCATTAACAGAAACTGCTTCCTCCTTTTTTGATTAGCTCTTAGAAGCTTGGGAAATATCCATATCTTCAATTCACAGCATAACTTAAATCTAGTTTTAAAGAAGTTTCTCAATAAAACATCATGGTCCACCATAGAGGAAAAAGTTCCAATTAAGGTGACTTTCTGTAAATGAGAATTCTGAGTCTCCCAGTTTTGAGAGTCCTCCTAACTATCAGGTGAGACCAATGAATCTTGAAGCTGAGTCTCAGAGACTGAGAATGGAAAGTATAATAGTTTAGTCAAAGCTGGCAAGATCTCTTTCTCACAATCTCAGTCAAATAGTTATTCAACATCTGCAATAATTCAGATTTTCTTCTGAGTTTTCAAACTTTTTAGCTTGGACCATAGTATATTCAGAAGATTTTTCAATCGAAATATTTATTTGGTTATTTAAACTGCCCAATCTAAACTGTTCCAAAATTACGTATCACAAGCCATACCAGATCCAGCATTATTATCACTCAGGTTTCACCATCATTAGTGACTCCTGCCAATGAAGCTATTCTGGATGTAGAGATGAGATCTTCCCAACTAATCATGGCACTCCCTCCCAAAACTACTACATTCTGAGTTGGAGTCCATGCACTTGCTCCATGCCAATTCTCTGGGTCACTCCCCTGCCAGGAACCAGAAACCTTTCTGCCCAGTCATGGTGGCCATCTATACTCCTCGGGGCTCAAGATTTTTCAACAGCCAGGGAGTACACCACCTCTCCCACGGACAATCCATCCTGATATTAGGTTTTAACTGATAAAACATCCTAATACAAATAAATAAGTAAATAAATGAAAAATGAAAAAATAGATGTTTATTGGATAAACACCAGACAAACACCACTTCCTCTAGAGCAGGGTTGTCCAACCTTGATCATCGAGGGCCTCAATCTAGTTGAGTTTTCAGGATTTTCCCAATGAATATGCATGACGTCTATCTGCATGCACTGCCTCCATTATATGCAAATAAATCTCATGCATATTCATTGGGGAAATCCTGGAAACCCAACCTGGCGAGGGCCGAGGTTGGACACCCCTCCTATAGTACATTCTCACCCCTCCCCTAGCTTGTTTGGTATCTCAATTTTTGTGTCTTTTCTGCACTGATGACTCTTGAGTAACAAACATTGATTTTTTTTGTACTCTCAAAAAAAATCCTAATTGGTTGTGAAATTCATTCATTCATTCAGTACATAACTAGGAACGAAAATCCTAAATAAAACTCAACAAAATAATCTTTCTCCTCTTCCAAACATTAATCTTTCCTCATGGCGGCAATTCTATAACTGGGCGCCAAAGTTAGGTGTCAGAATTAAGAGAGTAGTGTGCTAATTCTATCATGGCAATTATGTACGCAACATTCTAGAATACTAGCATAAATCAGCAACAACATGCCTACATTTTGGCATGCCCACTTATGCTAGATGGCGTACATTAGTGCCTAAATGCAGCACTTCAGCATGTAACACACATGTTGTCCCTGCCTATGTTCCTCCCCAATGCTAAGACTGGTGTTTGTATATATTAAAGCAGGGCTCGACATATCCTGGGCGCCAGGTTGCCATGGTGCCTAGAAATTTCATACCACTGATATTTTTCCCCTACTGCTGTGCTACCTGTAACTGCTTCTCTCCACCCTGCACGGTGATCGGGATCTCCATATACTTGAGCTGGAGGGGAGGCACAAGAGAGATTGGGGAAAGTGGGAGGGGGGAGGGTTATGAGAAGAGACATATAGACTGGGTTAAGATGGGGGGGGTTATGAGAGAGAAACTGATAGACACCCAGGCTATGATAATAGGTAAAACAAAGAGGCAATTGCCTCTTTGCTTCACCTATCAAGAGGGTGCTGTCACACAGATGACAGCATGCTTTGGGAAGGAAGACTGTTGACTTCTGCAATTGATTAGCAGAGGCACATTAAGAAACTGATTTATTAAAGTTTCTTTGCCCAGGGCACAAAATAGAAAAAAAAATCTTAGTAAGTCAATTTCTAAAAGAGCTACTGCTAATCTAAGAGGGGGTTCCAAACCTCTCCCTCCCCCCAAACTTCACTGGGGGCAATGTTGGAAGGGTGAGAAAAGAGAAGCGAGAAAGATGCTGGCTCCTAAATTTAATGAAAATTTGTCAAGGCCTGTATTAAAGAATACCTCTGAGCACTTATACACATAATTGTACATATATATGCATATGTGCTAGGATTCTATAAACATGTGTGCACAATTTTTGCCTGTCTTTATGCATCCTGTTATAGAATGAGGGGTAGTGTCAAGGTCAGAGAACACACAGGAATAGTAAGGAGTCAACAAGCACAGCATCCCCACCCACTTATCTCCCACAATAACAATCACTTTATCCACTCTAAAGAATTTTTTTCTTAATGGAAAATGATTAGGTATTCTTGATTTTGCATATCCAATTTGTCAATGTCAAAAATATGACCACAGATCTTGGATATTATAATAAAGTTACTTAGTTAATGTGGAGCGGCAGAAAGGATGTCCAGTAGGGCTGCTGAGAGTGTGAGTCAGGCCCAAGGCTGCCCCTCCCCCTCCAGGACACCGCCCCACCCCAGGACACCGCCCCACCCCAGGATGCCATTGCCGCTGCTGCTGCCCCCCGGACACCGCATAGCCAGGCCATATTGGGGGGGGGGGGCTGGAGCCCAAAGTGGAGGGGCACATTCTGCCCCACCTCCTTGCCCCCCGCTGTAACTCCACATACCTTGGCTGGCGGGGGTCCTCAAGCCCCGCCAATAGAGAAGCCTCCCCTCCAGTGCTGTTGTCCACTTAACTGCCTGCCCAGTGCAGCTGCTTCTCCTCATGTCTCACATGCTCAGTTTCATCAAAACCAAGCATGTGCGACATGAGCGGAAGCAGGGCAGGCAATGCGGTGAACAGCACTGGAGGGAAAGCTTCTACCAGCAGGGCTTGGGGATCCTCTCCAGCCAAACCAGGAGCCATGAATCCAACTGTGTCTGCTCCTCCCCAGCCTCTAAGGGGGGCCCGGGGCCAAAGTCTGTCTCTCTCCTACTCCTGTTGGGACTCGGGTGATTGTGTCTCTCTCCTGTCAGGAGCACGAGAGAGACAGACCCCAGTGCCGGGCCCAAGAGAATTTTAACCCCCTGCTCCTCCCCTCTCAGTGTCCCTGATGTCCAGCTCAGAACATGGACATTCAAGTTAGTACATCACAAATGGACGTCCTTCTCACATGTATTTTAGAATCTTCTATGTGGTATGTAGAGCCAGCCCCTGCCACTAGGCAGACTAGGCATCCATCCAGGGCAGGGGTTTTCAACCCAGTCTTCGGGCATACCCAGCCAAGGAGATATCCTGAAAACCCCAACTGGCTAGGTGTGCCCTGAGGATTGGGTTGAAAACTTCTGATCTAGGGCAACAAAATTTATGGGGGGGGGGGGGTTAGCTCTAAACAGGAGACAGCCTGGTCTCCTGATGTAGGGATATAGGTAGAGAGAGGAAGAAGAGATACTGACCACCTGAGGGGGGATAGAGAAGGGAAAGGAAGATGCTGACCACCTGGGGTGGGAGTAGAAAAGGGAAAGGGATATTTTGGCCACCAGGAGGAGTAGGGAGTAGAAGGGGACATCATTCTATTCTATTCCTGTTTTTATATCATGCCTAAATCAACCTGGAATCAAAGCAGGTTACATCCAGTTAGAACAACTAATATGGCATCAAGCATTTACTACAAATTTTCCATATATTTGCTACATAAGTAGGTTTTCACTACTTTCCTAAACATAATATAATTAGGAAGTGCCCATAGCTGAACTGGAATAGAATTCCAAATCCTGCTAGACTGAAAGTTAAACAAACTTTCATGAATGAGTTTATAGCAAACCTCAATTACAGGACTACCCAATCTTATTAACAATCCAACACAAGAATAAGAGTAACATAGTAACATACAGGCTCATTTTCAAAAGAGAACTATGTCCATCTTCAAAATTCAATGATATGCACCTTAACCCTTTGGGGGCCTAGAGAAGTGAAGCAGAGAAGGGCATGGAAGTAAAGAGAACGGAAAGGAAGGGAAGGGAAGATACTAGACTATGGAAAGGCATGCAGGAGCAGGAGAGGACAGACCTGGAAGCAGGCAGGAAGAAGCTTGCCGGCGCCAGGCCTGAGCCCGCCCTCCCCCCCTTGGAGGACAGGCCTGAGGAATTTTGCCCCCCTTCCGCTCTCATTGACCCTGCAACAACCATCTTACAACACAATAGCAAATAAAGTAAGTTGGATCACCCAGGCTAGCCAACTGTTTTCTTCTCTGATTCTCTACCAGCTTGGGAAGATGAAGATATCAAATTCCTACACTACAATAAAAAATTATGCACTCTAAAATTCCTACACTAGCAGCTCCCTGCATTCCTTGATGCTGTTTACCAATCTGGGCTGACCTCTGTCTTTTCAATCTGATCCAAGCATATTTAGATTCCCTTACAGTGCTGTCTTCCACTATCTCTGCCTGCAAACTAGTTCAGTCTTGTCATGTTCTGCTAAAGTTCTTACCAGCACCGTAGTTAATCCAGCACCATTACTAAGCTTTGTAATTTAAAATTGAAATAAACCCTCTGATATATTTGGAGGTGATTGATTATCCTGCTCTCAACCTAAAACACCTGGGCTCTTGATAAAAAAAAAACCCCAATCCAAAACACTTTGATTTTATTGGAAGAGCATAAGACGTGTAGAGCAAATTTGTAAATAAACACAAAACCTTCTGCAGCCCCTTCAAATGAAGTTCACCTTTTCCATGTATTTTTAACTGAGGGGGATTTGGCTATAGACTAATGGAAAATCTCCACTTGCAGTCTCCATTCATCACCACTACAGCTCCATAAACGGATGGTCTCTTACTTGAAATTGAATTGGTTTTCCCAAAACCAGAGATCCAACACTGTTGTCCTTCCACAAAGTTCTGACCAGTCATGGGTAGACATGCAGGCTGTATATTAGCTGTAACAAGATAAAACAGCACAATTATGACCTAAAATACTTTACAGTCCAGAAATCTGACTGCCAATGTAGTGGAAACCTGGCTTTCCCAGAATCTGCATCCATGTCCCAGAATCTATTAAGCAGATTGATCACACACCAGTACTATACACATGGAAATCCACAAAGTTTCAGGAAAAGGTTAATTAGCAAGAAGTGCTGTACCTCTGAAGAAAACCCAGATGGAGGCTCTGACTATCTTCTTGATAAGTGCAGTTCTAGAAAAACTAACCTTCTCCAGGAACATGGACTTCCCACCATTCCCTCAAGGCACCTGAAGCAGCATCTCTTTACCATCCCAGATAGCCAGTGGCCACTGTGTTATTTTAATATTTACTCTTTTTCTGAAAATATTTGACATATTTTGGCAAATCTATATGTTCTGTACATTGATGTAATTTCATTTATTTTGGTTGAGATCAAGCTTTTTAATGTAAATCATATCTTTACAATGGCAATGTGCCAATCGGCACTATTGCCGGGGTAGCACGTGCACCCGGCAGTAGTTCTGAGTTTGGTGTACGCCACATATTGCAGTAGAAAATATTTTTCTACCACAGAGGCGTTCCTGACAGTACTCAGCTGTGCAGCCATGTTGGCGTGTGCTGCATGGTCACCGCACGAGTAGCGCGTGAGCCCTTATTGCTAAGTCAATGGCTGGCAGTAAGGGCTCAGGCCATAAATCGGCATGCGCTAGTTTTCATTTTTGCACACGCCCATTTCCTGGCCCATTAAAAAATGGTCTTTTTCCCAGTCATGGTAAAAAGTGGCCCAGCGTGCAACCAAAATATGCACCCACACTACTACAGGCCAGTTTTTACCGCAGCCTTGTAAAAGGGCCCCTAAGTGACTTGCCCAAAATCACAAGGAGCTACAGTGAGAATTGAACCCAGTTCCCGACCCACTGCACTAGTCATTAGACTGCTCCTCCACTTGTCTTTTTACCTCTTGGTCATCTAGTAGTTCAGTGGATTCCCTCATTGGCTTTCTGTTTTAAATGTGCTTCAAAAAGGATTGCCTCTATGCTCTTTTCAAATTCTGTCTTTGCCTATCTTGTTATTGTTTTACATCTAACTTGACAGTGCTTATGCTATCCCTATTTTCCTTATTTGGGTGTACTTTCCATTTTTTTTATGTCTAAATCTTTTTATTGGACGATTCAATTACAAACCTCATTAACAACAGTTCAGCCGTTTATAAAACATCAAGTGAATTACAGCATTCTAGTTGCCAATCGTCCCCAATTTTATATCTAATCTCCCACAACCCTACCCCACCCCTTCCCTTCCCAAACTTCGGCCAAATGATATATTCTCAACCATCAGAAAGTTATTTTGAACCCTGAGACAGCTACCTCCAAGATATCATACTTGCCAGGCCCCGTCTCCTCCCTTCCTATGTCAGTACTACCCATCTCTCGAGTGTATGTCTCATAAGCTCACAATCAACACCCAAAAAGAAGGAGGATGTTTGGTTTCTTATAACACCCCCAACATTTTTCCTATACACCTCAAGGTGTCGTAAAGCTAACTTCTCCCCAAATTTACCAATGTACCCTGCAAACCTAAAATCATCTGACCCCACCCAACCCTGACTCTGCATTCCAAAAAACACCCCTCATTCTATCCTTGAGTGCGATCCGGACTTCCCCATCCCCTCTCCCCTCCCACCATGGAGTTCCTCCACAAGTGTATCCCCAAATGGTATAGAAATTAAAAGGAATTCAATACAAGGCTGCGAGCTCTATGCGACATGGACTGGAGATAATTGTCCCAGATGGCCAAAAACCTTTGTTTCTTCTTATAAGAAGAGCGTGCATATTGTAGTTCCATTAACATCATGGTATGAAACCTATTCCTCCACTGCCAATATGAAGGAGCCTGGTCGCCAATCCACACCCCCAAAATTATACATTTCCCACCATCTCCGCTTTCCAGATCAAAAGCCCATCCAGGCCCACCCGTAGCTACGCCCCTGGTCGGATCCCATCAGGTTCGGTGAACGGCAAATTACGTGAATGTAACTTTAGAGTGTTGCATAGGGCAAATTTTACTCAAGAGAGGGTCTTTAAGGCGGGAGGGACGGACTCTCCAATATGTCAGAAATGTCGTTGGGAAGTTAACTCTTTTATCCAAGCGTTTTGGATGTGACCAATTATTCAAACATTCTGGAAGAAAATGATAAATTATTTAGAGACATTGGGAGGAAGGCCGATTAAGGTATCACTGGCAGGTTTCTTGTTAGATAAATATGAAGACCTGGGACCAAATTATACTTTCACATATCTGGAAGCCCGAGACCTCCCTGTTACCAAGAGCCTTGTAAACACCTAAATGGTAGACGTGGTTTGTTTCCCTTGCCAGCAAAAATTAGATATCAATTTACGCAAAGATAACAAGTCTCTAGTTACCAGCTTGATGGGCAATAATTGTAGAACGTACAACCACTTAGGAAAGAGGATCATCCGGAATAACTGAATTCTGCCATATAATGACAATGGCATTGAAGCCCATTGCGTAAAACATTGTTTAGTATAATCTAAAAGGTGAAATATATTCAAATCATGAATCAGGAAGGCCCTATATGGAAGTTTTATACCTAGATAAGGAAAGCACCGGGAAGCTCCCTTCAAAGGAAATTGACCTACCCACAACCGCCTCACCAATTGTTATGTGGGTAATGCCAAAGATTTATCCAAATTTAATTTGAAACCAGAGAACTCCCCATATTCTGCTAAACTATCCATTAAAGCTGTCAGGGACTCAGTTGGGTTGACCAAATGTACCAAAAGATCATCTGCGAATGCCGATACTTTGAATTTTCCATTTTTTTTAAAGATTCCCTTTTGGCTTTAACTGCCTCTTCACTTCACCATTGAACCACACTGCCAATTTCTTGGTCTTCCTTTGATTTGATTTTTTTTTAATGCATAGAATATATTTTATCTGGGCTTCCATAATGGTATTTTTAAATAATGTCCACACATCATACAAACTTTTAATCCTGACAACTGGTCCTTTTAGCTTGTTTTTGTTTTCCTTTTTAATTTCCTGTTTTTATTATTGTCTTCATTTTTTAAATTAAATTCCACAGCACTTTCCTTAGTGTCTTCTTTCCAGTGTTATGACAAAATTATTGTCAAGTAGATCTACCACTTTTACCCTTTGCACCAGGCCCTGCAATCTACTGAAAACTAGATCCAAACTAATTAATATTCTTGTCAGTTCCGTGAATAGCTGCTGCATGAAGCAGTTGTTTATGGCACCTAGGAATTGTATCATTCTTGCATGTCCTGATGTGACATTTACCCAATCAATACTTGGATAACTGAAGTCTCTTATTACTATTGTATTGTATCCTATTGCCAATTTTATTAGTCTTCCCAATATCTGTTAACATGCTACAGTCTGCTTCCTCATCCTGGGCAGGTGGCTATTAATATATCCCCACTACTATACTCTTCCCTGTCATCCTTGGAATTTCTATCCATAAAGATTCCAAAGTGTAGTTTGTTTCCTACAGAACTTGTTTCCTGTTTAGCTATGCCATTCTTAGCATATAACACCAGATCTGTACCAATTTGACCTGCCATGTCATGTGACTACTATTTGTATCCCAGTACCACAGGGCCCAGTATTTAGTGGTCCTTATCTGAATAGGTATGGCTTCTACCCAGATAAGTACTACTCACTAGGGCCAGCCATTGAGTCTCAATGCTGCTGAAAAGTTTTACTGACTGCCCTGGAACTATCCAGATAATGTTGAAGTAGTCTGAGTGTTGTGTCATGATGCAACCAGAAGTTATCTGGGTACAGCCAATATGCAGTGCCATTACCCAGATAACTATATACTGAAGTTAGGACAGCAGAATAGCTGGGACTGTTCGACTATGTCCCTGAGAGCCCCCTCTATATACATCTCTAGCTCCCTCAGCTCTTCCAAGTGTGTAACTGTGGCCTCCACAGATTGGATTTGTTCTCTGAGAGCCAGGAGCTGTTTGTACTAGCTGTGCACATAGGATCTCTCACCATGTGCCAGCTGATGTAAAAGAATTTATAGCCCTAGCCCCCAACTCACTGCTGGACTGCTGCCTGAATTTTAAGTTATTGTTAGTTATTTAAAGGCTTAAAGGGAGTGAGGATGCATAGCTAAATTTAAAGTCCCTCACATTTATTTGGTGTATTTTGTGTTGGACTACAATTAATCTAATACTAAAATCAGACTACAATTAATCTAATAATAAGGCTGGAGTTACTCACTTATTGATGTGAATCACACTAATTGCTTCCTAATTTTCCCTCCTAACTTAATTGGGGTAGCAGTCTATTTACCAGAGAATGTGCCTGGGGGTAGGTGGGAACTGGGGGAGGAATATGGAAATCAAACACCACAACTTTAATGGCTTCTCACAGCCAAACAATATCTAATTTCTTTAAACATTATTTGGCTCAGCAAACACTTGACCACTCATATAGACACATAAAGCAAATCAATACTCACAGTCCCAGTTCACCCAGCAGCAGAAGCAGCTTCTGCTGGCAGCAGTCACTTGGGAATAAACTCAAGTTTGATATTAGCATATAGATTAGCAGATCAGATTAAGCATAGTAATAGGTAATTGTGGTATTTCTGCAGTAACATTCTGAATTTAGAGCAGGTTGCATACCAAACCATAATGAATTTAGTTTAATAGTCTCCTACCTCAACAAACACTGAACAAAATATATACTCTTCCACTTTCCTATTTATGTAAGAAGAAGCTAAAGAAAACCTTACCTCCCATGAAAGAATAGGGACTTCTGAGTTTAATCAGAGCAATGTCAAAGTCATGTGTTGCATCATTATAATCATCATGCACTATAATATCAGCAACTTCTGCCCGGTTGTTGAGCTTGCTCTGGTCGATAATTCCTGCATAGACTCGCCAGTTGGCAGGGTAATATTGTGTGTTGCTGAAAAGAAAAAATTAATAGAAACAGTGTCACAGCCAGGTGCATATAGTGAGAACATTTGTACAAAAATGTCAAGCCCCTCATCCTCAGCTGCACAGCAGCCAGTCTTTCACCTCCTTGCTGACCTAAAAGTCCTTTCCTTCCATTTGTCATAATTTAAGAGTAGAAAGAGAAGACAGGACAGATGCCTTGATTCCTCCACCGTTTGTTTTATTGCTCTTCTTCTGATGTTTTCCTCCAGCCTTTTGATGTCCTGTCTGGATTGGACTCCTACCCAGTGAGCAGGTGGACCTACTGTCACTCATATCATGGTAGGTTACTGTCATCTAGTCACTCTACCCTTTTAAATCAAACCATAAACTAGATCAGGCTTGTCCAATCTATGGCCCATGGGCCAGAATCCAGCCCACCAAGAATCTGGCCGTCAGAAGCTTAGCAATTCTTGTGATGCTTACAGTAGGATTTCTGCTTCCTCGCCATGACTCAGCTCTTTATAAGTTTGAGCCATGTGGTGCCAGAGTTTCAGGTTAGTCTTACAGTTTCAAGTCTCACGAGACCAACCTGAACTTCCAGCACCACATGACCTAAGCTTGTAGAGAGCTGTGTCACGGTGAGGAAGCAGGAATCCCATGGTTTCTTCTGCAGCTAAAGCCAGGTGAGGGTAAAGAGACTGGATGAAGACTGGAGGAGGGGGGTACATGAGAGAGAGAGAGAGAGAGACTGGGTGAAGGCTGGGAAGGGGACAATGCACCACTGTATTTTTCCACTATTTCACGAAACATGTGTCAAAAAATGATGGTGCGTGTTTTGGCCCTCCAAATGTTACATAATATCAAATGCTACCTAATATAAAATGTGGCCCCTGATAGAAAAAGGTTGAACAAGCCTGAACTAAACTGTCCCTTCTGGATGAGCAGGTCTTGCACGTTTTTCAGTCTTTATGCTATTCCCAGTGTTATCTCTTTTTCTTCCCCCACTCCACCCCCACCTTTCTATACTCTTCCAAAATCACAAACTTGTCTTCACCTACTCCCCGCTCCCCCCGTTTTCTATTTCTGTTGATGGATCTCTCATTCTCCCTGTCTCCTCAGCTCGAAACCTTGGGGTCATCTTTGACTCTTCTCTCTCCTTCTCTGCTCATATCCAGCAGATTGCCAAGACCTGTCGTTTCTTTCTTTACAACATCCGTAAAATCCGCCCCTTTCTTTCCGAGCACTCTACCAAAACCCTCATCCACACCCTTGTCACCTCTCGTTTAGACTACTGCAATCTGCTTCTAGCTGGCCTCCCACTTAGTCACCTCTCCCCTCTCCAGTCGGTTCAAAACTCTGCTGCCCTTCTCATCTTCCGCCAGGGTCGCTTTACTCATACTACCCCTCTCCTCAAGACCCTTCACTGGCTCCCTATCCGTTTTCGCATCCTGTTCAAACTTCTTCTACTAACCTATAAATGTATTCACTCTGCTGCTCCCCAGTATCTCTCCACACTCGTCCTTCCCTACACCCCTTCCCGTGCACTCCGCTCCATGTATAAATCCTTCTTATCTGTTCCCTTCTCCACTACTGCCAACTCCAGACTTCGCGCCTTCTGTCTCGCTGCACCCTACGCCTGGAATAAACTTCCTGAGCCCCTACGTCTTGCCCCATCCTTGGCCACCTTTAAATCTAGACTGAAAGCCCACCTCTTTAACATTGCTTTTGACTCATAACCACTTGTAACCACTCGCCTCCACCTACCCTCCTCTCTTCCTTCCCGTTCACATTAATTGATTTGATTTGCTTACTTTATTTATTTTTTGTCTATTAGATTGTAAGCTCTTTGAGCAGGGACTGTCTTTCTTCTATGTTTGTGCAGCGCTGCGTATGCCTTGTAGTGCTATAGAAATGCTAAATAGTAGTAGTAGTAGTAGTCTTCACCTACTCAAAAAAGCAATGAGCTGCAGTGACCACCCAGTGGGGAGCGATCAGGGTCCCCCCACATACATGGTCGGTGTTTTCTCCTCTTATGAAATGGAGACTGATCTGCCAGGGCCACCTCCCCAGCTCAGCTGGTGTTCCTCCAATTATTCGACTGGTCTTCCTCTGCCCACAGTCTGTAGGGAGGCAAAGCAAAGGCACTTCAAAGTAGAATGTACTAAAAAGGGTTCTCTCTCATATCATACCTACAAAAGAAAAAAACCGTTTATATGTGACCTGGGTGTCATTAACACCCTCACAGAAGGATTGTTCCAATGGGGGGTTCCAATAGGGTACAGCCAGGGCAGGAGTTAGGGAGGCACAGCTGAGGTTTGGAAAGAGAGATACCTTTAGAATGGAAAAGTTTCATTTTATATAGGGTGTTGCTGTTGAAACGTTACACACTGTGCAATGAATGACGTTTCTTTTGAACAATAAGACAGGGGGGTGTGGTATTACTGTAAGCAAAAGCACAAGCTGTCACACATGCTATAATTACTCCAAAAGTCATGAAACATAACCTCCACTCCCTAGTGTCCGACCGTTGTTACGAAACATTTACTGATTATTTTACTGATATTTTTATCCTCAATTCAAGTTCTTTGACAGTCCTGAAAAGAAACAGTTGATGTACATTTTAGCTATACTGTGTCTCTGGTACAGTCCAACTGTTTTTGAAGGCAGCTTTGCTACTAGTCAGCGCTTTTACAAAGCTACATTTGACATTAAGACAGTCACATGGAATATTTTTATAGTTAATCAGACGGATTTCTCAAACCATTCTACCTGGTATAGAAGCAACCTCAGAATCTAGCCTTCTGCTCATATCATAAAAGGGAATAGATCTTTCATTATTGCAAAGGAGCAGCACAGCCCAAGGAATGAGTGAGCAGGTGACCCTATGAACCCTGGGACAATCTGATTCTGCTTTACACAGCATTTCTAGTGCACACTGCATTTCCTATAGAGCCCTTCTCCAGGCAGCTTACAATACGTGTAAGTATAAAATTATTCCAACAGCACCTAATTCCGTATGAATGAGGAAGTCAGAAACTTGAAAAGGCGAGTGTGTGGAAGGAATAGCAGGAAAGGAGGCACTTTCCCCTTTCACAACCAAGGCACAACCTTTCGGCTTATCACTGTCATTTATTGAATTTTCAGTGTTACACTGAAATGATGATCTTAGGGGGACCCTTTTACTAAAACTTCACGCATGCTAACAGACATTAGTGTGTGCTATGTGCCAAGTGGTCTGTAGGTATAAAATAGGACACGTGGCACTTACTGCATGCTAAATCTGTTAGCGCGCACTAAGCTTTCATAAAAGGGCCCTTTAATGGGTATATCTTGATATTTATGTTTATTTTAAACTTGTTATACTGCCTCCTCTGACGAACAGGTCAAAGCAGTTTACAGTCAAAAAGTTCAAATGTTAGAAAAGAACTCCATAAAATTAGATGGAACAGGGACACTCAAAAAGAGATCAGACACACCAAAAACTAAAACCTACAAACTACAAGAAAGTTTTATAACAGGAAACCTAAGTGGACTGAAGACCCGAGTAAATTAGACATCAAAAGCCAAATGGAAAAAAAAAGTTTTCAAGGCAGATTTAAACCTTTTAATTAAAGATTCAGTTCACAGAGAATGGGACCAAAAATAGGGACCAAACCCCCCCCCCCCCCCCAAAACGCTGAATTTCTGGCAAAATCCAGCAGGGCCCATGATGGAAAGGGAAGAACCAAACATCGTTCATATCAAAGATCTATGAGTATGCCTGGGAGGTACAGAATCGTCAACACAGACAAGTAATGAGGGTTACGTTCATATAGAGCCCTGTGGGTTAGTCCTACAATCTTAAGCTTTATCCTTGAACAGGCAACCAGAGCAATTTAATTATCATGGGTATAATATGATCAGACTTGAGGGCTTTGCAGAACATCCAAGCTACTGTGTTTTGGAGCAACTGCAACCGTTTACGATGGTACCGAGTAACACCAACAGAAACCATATTACAATAATCCCGCTGGGAAAAAAGTAATATAAGAAGAAGCATGTGCAAAGGGAAGGGTGTCTTAAAGGTGACATCCTAGAATAAAAGATCTGGAAAGTCTGAGCTCTCACAGAACCTAAGCAGGGAAGATCATCACTCTAAACCCACAGTGCATCAGAAAGCCGTTTGCAAAGTTTTACTGAGAACAAGAGGATTGCATTAGAAAATAGAGGTCATAGAGGGAAAAGTACAGAGGAGTGCATAATGGCTCATTAGTGAGAGCCGAGTGGGAAGGGGACATACAAGGACAATAAATAGGACGAGGAACTACATAGTAACATAGTAGATGACGGCAGATAAAGACCTGTACAGTCCATCCAAGTCTGCCCAACAAGATAAACTCATTCTATGTGCTATTTTATATGTATACCTGACCTTGATTTATCCTTGCCATTTTCAGGGCACAGACATAGAAGTCTGCCCAGCACTAGCTTTGCTTCCCAATTACCGGTGTTGCCACCCAATCTCCACCAAGCTTCTGTGGATCCATTCCTTCTGAACAGGATTCCTTTGTGTTTATCCCACGCATTTTTTAATTCCGTTACCGTTTTCATCTCCACCACCTCACCCTTATATACCCACCTGTTTCCTTCATTCTATTAATGATCTCAGACAGATTCTTCCAGGGCCATCCTGTGCATAGTGGGGAGTCCACCAGACATAGGGGTCCTTTTACTGAGGTGTGCTAAAATATTAGTGTGCATTAACCTCCTAATTCCATAAAACTCAAAAAAATTGCATGAAGATATTAATAAGAGAACAGATTATTTATTTGTCTCCAGCCTGAATGGAGAGTATGTGGAGACGATCTACCAGACAAGGCCTTCCATAATACAGATTAGATGATCACTTAGAGTGCAACCATTTTTAGAGCAGCCCCAGGGACTTTGCTATGCTTTAGCACGAGCTTTGCCCAACTGACTGTCAGGGCTCGATTTAGGTTTAGGAAACAGGCACATCCTTAGGGCATCAAATTCTGAAGAAGTCTAAACGCTGGGGCTTGAGGACCTCCACTCTCCATTCTCTGGAGGACTCCCCTTGCCACCAATCCTCTGTTTATGGGCATCATAATCTTACATCTGGCCCTGTTGTCTCTACTGGTACCACTTCAATCTCAAGCATGAGAGAACAGCTCTCCACTTGTTGCCTCAACCCCTTCCTTCCCCTCCTCTCTCAAGCAGTCTGCAGACAGGACAGGGTGAGGCTAGAGCTATGATCTTTGAGTAGCTTGGCAGTATATCAACTGTTAATAGACTACTGAGGCTCATTTTCAAAGCACTTAGACTTACAAAGTTCTATAAGTTAATTTTGAACTTTGTAAGTCTAAGTGCTTTGAAAAAATGCCACTTAAACCATAAAAGAGCTGAACAAGGAAAAGACACTCTGCTCTCTAATCCAGACCCTCCCCTGCTGGGAACAGGAGGGAAGATGGTGAGCATGTAGTGGACATGAGTTCATTTTTTCTCCGCATATTTTTATTTGGATTTTGTATTTAATTAGTCCTCTTTTTCAAATTCAAGCTCAAGGCAAATTACTAGTCACGTCCCTGCCCAAATGTGCTTACAATGTAAGGGGCTCTTCTACTAAGCTGTGGTAAAAAATGGCTTAGCGCACCCTTACGAAGGTCTTTCCCCTTGTGCTAAGGACATTTTTCCGCAAGGGGTCAAATGGCCAATTTTCAGATTTATCCATTAATGGCCACACACTCATTTTCCCATTAGCATGTAGCCATTGGCATTTGAGCCTCTACCACCACCTATAGTTTAGGCAGTAGGGACTCATGCACTAAACCTGCACTAATGCTGATGCGCTAACTGATTTGCATAGACACGCCCACTCGCCGTCCCCAGACACTCTGCCTGCACCAAAAAATAAATTTTATTTTTTAGCATGTGGGTAGCAAGTACAAGTGGCAATATTTCTGTGGAACACCTCAGCGCACCCTGCGGTACACCATTTTTTGCTGCTGTAAGCACGCGTTATTGCTTACCACAACTTTGTAAAAGGGCTGCTAAGTTGTATCTGTGGCAATGCGGAAGAAGCAGGATTTGAACCCTGGCTTTTCTGATTCTCAGCCTGAGGCTTTAGCCACTTATTCTGTATTTTGTGAGGATTCCACTATGTTCCATGTGTGAACAATAAGGCGTATTCTGCTAATGCGTAGCTCCTGAATAGTCCAGTTTGTTTTGTTTTCCCAATAAGAGGTGTGCTCCTTATAATGAATGCAGAATTTTAGCCCTGCCTTAGCACATGATGTTCAAGGGCTAACAGCATTTCTAGAATCCAGCTATAATAAGTTCCTGACCCCAAAAGCTTGCAGTCTAAGCGGGCACCTGAGGCATAATCGAAAGGGATGCCCAAGCTTTTCTGAAGACGTCCTCGCAGGACGTCCCCGTGAAGGGACGGGGAAACCTGTATTATCAAAACAAGATGGACGTCCATCTTTCATTTCGATAATATAGTCGGGGATGCCCAAATCTGGAAATTTTGGTCGACCTTAGAGATATTCTTCCTTAGACTTGGTTGTTTCTGATTTTCAACGAAAATGGAAACCGAGGATGCCCATCTCAGAAACGACCAAATTCAAACCCTTTCGTTGTGGGAGGAGCCAGCATTCGTAGTGCACTGGTCCCCCTCACATGCCAGGACACCAACCGGGAACCCTAGGGGGCATGGCAGTGGACTTCAGAAAAAGCTCCCAGGTGCATAGCTCCCTTACCATGTGTGCTGAGCCCCCCAACCCCCCCAAACCCACTACCCACAACTGTACACCACTACCATAGCCCTTATGGGCGAAGGGAGGGAACCTAGATGTGGGTACAGTGGGTTTCTGGTGGGTTTTGGAGGGCTCAAATTTACCACCACAAGTGTAACAGGTAGGGGGAGATGGGCCTGGGTCCGCCTGTCTGAAATGCACTGCACCCACTAAAACTGCTCCAGGGACCTACATACTGCTGCAATGGACCTGAGTATGACATTTGAGGCTGGCAAAAAATATTTTTAAAGAATTCTTTTGAGGGTGGGAGGGGGTTAGTGACCACTGGGGGGGGTAAGGGGAGGTGATCCCCGATTCCCTCCGGTGGTCATCTGGTCAGTTCGGGCACCTTTTTGTGGCTTGGTTGTAACAAAAAAAGGACCAAGTAAAGTCGTCCAAGTGCTCGTCAGGGACGCCCTTCTTTTTTCCATTATGGGTCGAGGACGCCCATGTGTTAGGCACGCCCAAGTCCCGCCTTCACTACGCCTCCGACACACCCCCAGAAACTTTGGTCGTCCCCGCGATGGAAAGCAGTTGGGGACGCCCAAAATTGGCTTTCGATTATGCCGATTTGGGTGACCCTGGGAGAAGGACGCCCATCTTCAGATTTGTGTCGAAAGATGGGCATCCTTCTCGTTCGAAGATAAGCCTGAAAGTGACTTGCCCAAGGTTACAAAGAACCTCAGTCAGGGCATGGGATTTGATCCCTTATATTGCAGGCTCTTAGCTCACTAATCTAACCACTACTAAGGAATTTCTTTTTCCTGATGGGAGTAACAGTAATGCTATTTTACGATCTGGTGTAATATTTGTGGTGCTGCTTTTTCAGAAGTAGGATTGTTGTTGTTTGAGTCCCGAGTGTTAGTGCTGTTTTCATTTTTCATTTTGCTATATACTGAAGATTCTGAGTAAGTTTTTGAAGGATTTAGTACTACTTCACAACATGCCTGGTCATTTCAGAGAACATGTCTATGGGTGTGAAAGTTAATTGGGTTGGGATGCAAGACTGAAAGATTGCCTAGGGTGCCTAATATCCATACAGTGACCCTGATACTAGATAGACCTCGATCCTATGCTGTAAAAATTGCTTTGTTCTTATAATGACCGCGATTGAATGATTTGGATTTCAGAGCACCATGTGATCATCCAGATGTGATAGAATACATATAAAAATATTTCACCTAACACCATTTCTACACAAGTCTGATCCAGCTGTTATGATCATGCTTACCCATGCAACTCAGAGTCAGATACTGTCCATTAGAACATGATGACCTAAAGATGAAAGAGAATATGAAAAAGTTACTTTTTATAGCTGTCCACTGACCTCCTCATTTCACTCCCGAGAAGCAGGAGGTGTTTAAATGCACCTCAGCTTCCTCTTATGTAGGGTCAATCTTGCGGTATGACCCATGAGATTTATAGGGAACTGTGCAGCTCATACTGTGAGCTTGGCCCTGTGCAGCAGAGGAAGCTGGCGTGATATTAAATGCCGCTCCACCTGCCAATGGGAGTCAGAGATGGAGGGAGATAAAAGGAAGGAGGATTACAAAGGGGAAAGAGGGAGGGGGAGAGAGAGAAAAAGAGAGAGTTGAGAAGGATAGGGATGTTTTGTTGTACCAAATCTGCTACCAGTGGGGGAGGTGTGGGGGGAGGGCACAAGATTGAAAATTAGCCTAGGGCACATATATCCTTGCACCAGCCCTGGAGCTTTCCAGAAGAGCCTTAGGAGCAGTTCTGTACATTGGTGTGCAGGAGATTAGGCGCCAGATGCACAAAGGTCCCATTAAGAATCCGTCTGCATTTTCAAATCGGTAAAAATTTACCAATTTAGAAACACAGAGGGATTCACAAAAAGAGAATCGCATGCAAATGAGTTGCTCGTTGCTTTTGCGACCCAGCTCATTTGCATGCGATATCAGGGAAGCCAGTCGGCGAGCTGAGCATGCGCAGAACAGTCAATCCCTATGCGTGACTGCCCTGCGCATGCTACAGATGGCTGTGTGTATGATAGCAGTAGATGTAGCCCTTTTTTGGGGGGCAAGCACAAAAGCGCATTTTTGGGGGGGGATGGACAGACCTGTATTGGGGCTCCCTGCCTCCCTGCTGCTGGGAATATGCTCGCTGTTGCTCTTGGCTCTGAGGAATCAGCATCAGGGCTTGGCTCCACCCCCAGCTGTTCCTGCTGCTTCCTTCTATTGGCCGGCTGACAACCTGGAACGCCCATCTCCCTGAAGATGGACTCTCATTGGCTGGCTGCTGTCCTAACTCCTCCGTGCAGGGCTTTCCTGATGATATCACTCTAGAGATGTAAGTTGATTGGACCCGAACTTCCTGGTGTCCCCCTCCAGTAGTGAGTGGGCAGGACATCCCAGGCTGACACTGTCCAATTGGTTTAGCCCCTCTCTGTTGTGCTTCTAAGCATGGGGGGATGCTGTTTCCCAGCAGAGGTTGTTTGACCCTTGTCTTCCTTGCATTTTTGGTAAGTCACCATTACTTTTATGATTTACATTTACTGCCCCCCCCCCTCCATTTCTTGCCAGTAAAATGTCATTTGAGAAAAGAATCATGGCATGGCTTTCATACATGGCTTTCATACACTCAAAGAAGCTGCTTGTAAGCCGGTGTACTTTTTTTTTTGTGCTCCATCTTCCCTGCCTTTTTCTCCCCTTCTCCCACTTGTGATAATGAAGAACTGTCAGGCCCAGACCTCCCGTTAAAATTTCCACGGTAAAGGTACGGACTGCTTTTGTGCATGGGATCGGAAACGGTAGTGCATCACATTGAATGCACATTATAATAGTAATTAGCTCATTATAATAGCTTTGCATTCCGTTTTCGTTAGCTGCTACTGTGACTAGAAAATGGCTTGGAGAACCCTTTTGTGCATGTCCAGGTTTACTACTTGCGCAGCTAGAACTAGTTTAAAAACCACATTGCTGGCTCGTTAAGTTTAGTGCATCTGGCCCTAGGTTCCTGGCTGTCACCGGGGATGCTTTCAAAATATTTGTTGCCTCTTGCCAGTGGACTGTCACCACAATGACTGAATTAGAAGGAAAAGGGAATAACATAGGAAAAGCCCTGGCCACTTGTGAATAAAGGTTAAACAAACAGTGCTGTAGTCCCTACAGAGGCTAGAAGCTCAAATGAGCAGGGACAAACAGCCAGCTAACCCTCTCTCCCACCCCCTCCCCCCAAAATATCAAAATCTTAGGGATCCTTTTACTAAGCCACAGTAAAATGTGGCCTGCGGTAGTGTGGGCATATGTTTTTGGCACGCACTGGGCCATTTTTGACTGCGGCTGGGAAAAAAGACTTTTTTCAATGGGAGCAGTAAATGGCTGTATGCTAGAATTAAAAGTAGTGTGTGGCTATTTATTGACTGAGCCCTTACCACCACCCATTGACCTAGTGATAAGGGCTGACACGCCATATGTGTGGCAATCATGCAGAACGTATAAATTTGGTCGCGCTGTCAATTACCACCAGGAACGCCAAAATAGAAAAATATTTTCTACTGCGGGAAATAGCGCATTACTGCTAGGTGAGCGCACTAACTGGATGGTAGTGTCGATTTGGCACACGCTACACTCGATTTGGCACACGCTACACACGAGGTAGCTCGACCATCGCTTTGTAAACGGGCCCCTTAGTTTACAGCCACAACTACGAAAAAGACACCACAAAAATGTAGGTGAAAGAAAGGAGACTTTAAGAGATGCAGTGCAGAGCTCTTTCTTACCTCACCAGGCTCCCTTGAATAGTGTCTGCGGATTTGCTATAAACAAGTCCAGTGTTGCTTGGGTCACCTGACATGCTGACTGCTTCAGTTTGAAAAGAGCTAAACAGAAAAGAAAGATGTTTGTCATCCCTTTTACCTTTAATTATCATTTATAATAAAAATAATTGCTATTGTTACACAAGGACAACTGGCAAGCAACCCGAAGACCAAAAGAGAGACATTACTCCCATGTGTACTGGTGTGCCAAAAAGCATGATAGGCCACACCTGCTAATCTTGTTTCCTTATTTATATATCACGTTTGGAGAGAGACACAATACACGTAGGGACTGCAAAGGGTGAGGCAGGGACTCTACAGCCACAGGAGAGAGAAAGTGGCTGCTTCTTAAAACAGAAACTCTACTACCATAGGAAAGAGAGTGGGCCTTGTGCCAAGGTGTTATTTTGAAACTTATATATTGCCAGTATGGGGATGGTGCTGGCAACCTGCCCTGCTCAAGGCCTGCCATGGAAACCATCATGCTTGTGACAGCCCCCATAAGTCATGGCTTGGTATTTGTGTGCAAGGGGTACTCTATCCACCATCATATTGCCAAGAGACTTACTTGTCAAATCCCAGCTTTTTGCAGACAAAATTTGAGAACGATGAGCTGAGGCCCTGCATACACACAGGCAACCATCGGTTATCTTGAGAGGAAGACATGACCTCAAGCAGTGAGTTATCCCACCGGAACCGCACTGTGCAGGGACAGAGGCAGAACAATTACTGGGGCCAACAGTTCTTCATACTTAGAGACCATTTAAAAAGGGACCTCTGCAAACACAATCAGTATTTTCATATCCAATGAATGCTTTAGATCAGGGGTGGGCAACCATGGTCCTTGAGGGTCACAACCCAGTCGGTTTTTCAAGATTTCCACAATGAATATATGTGAGTCTGATTTGCATGTATTGCTTCCATTGTATGCATATTCATTGTGAAAATCTTGAAAACTCAACTGGATTTTGGCCCTCGAAGACCATGGTTGCCCACCCCTGCTATAGAACATGCTGGCTATGATGTCATAGTGGCATCATGCATCCTGCCTAAACCAATCAACTAGTAGCGTGTGATGATGTTTGGGACAGTCTTTCAGACACGGTTATTACCAATGATGGAGAAGAATCCGAGAACCCAAGAGACAAGAGGCACTTGTGGAACTCATTCTTCATCATAGTTGCTGCTTTTATGTATATTTTAGAAATACTGCACAATACATGCTGGAACTTTTCTTTAACATTACATCCTATTTATTAGATGCTACAAACGTAGCCACATTGCTTAACATAGTAACATAGTAGATGACGGCAGAAAAAGACCTGCACGGTCCATCCAGTCTGCCCAACAAGATAACTCATATGTGCTACTTTTTGTGTATACCCTACTTTGATTTGTACCTGTGCTCTTCAGGGCACAGACCGTATAAGTCTGCGCAGCACTATCCCTGCCTCCCAACCACCGGCTCTGGCACAGACCGTATAAGTCTGCCCAGCACTATCCCCGCCTCCCAACCACCAGCCCCGCCTCCCGCCACCTGCTCTGGCACAGACCGTATAAGTCTGCCCAGCACTATCCCCGCCTCCCACCACCGGCTCTGCCACTCAATCTCGACTAAGCTCCTGAGGATCCATTCCTTCTGCACAGCTTAAATAGCAATGCTTTCTGCTTCTCCTCATCAGATGGGTGGTATGCCTGAAACCATTTTCTCAAACACTTTAATAGGTAAGATGATTTCAGGAGCTTGCTAGAAATATCTTCTTTCCCCCTAAGTCCTTACCCCCATTCCTCATCATAGCCAAAAAAGAAAGGGAAGTCTTGTAGCCCTGTGTACCTCACTTTTGTGATATCAACCAGGATTTTACTCTGCAGGTACATATCTCCTATCCCCATACACAGAGACACACTATTATTTTAAACCAAAATTGGAAAATGCTTTTTCATTACCACAGCCCAGTTCATCGCCCCCCAAGGAGCAATCTTTTATTCCATTGCAGCGGATCTGGTTTGCAGGACAGGTCTCCAGTACCTTCTTGCTGGGTGGGGGGCTCAAGAGATTTAATTTATCTGCAAGAGAAAGCAAGAGGGTCCTAGGGTCAGAGGTGGCGTGGCCGGGCACTGTTTATATTTATTTTTAAAAAGTCTTGTTCAAACTTGGTTGAGAATGATGTATCATTATTTCAGTGAAGCACATTTTTCTCTTCTGCTTCAGAGTATCGCCTTAACTCAACTGGATTACTGTAACTCTGTCTATTTAGAAGTTTCAGTAAAAATGATGAGGAAAATCCAGCTGCTCCAGAATATATTAGATTAATTTTTAGATTACACAAGTTTGACCATGGTACTCCTATGCTTGTGAAACTGCACTGGCTGCCGGTAGAAGCACGGATAATTTTTATATTATCCTGTTTTGCTTTTAAGATTCTAAATGGGGAAGCTCCCATACAAGGAATGAATTTAATTTCCATTAGGAGAGTGAAGGAGAACTTATGTTCAACAAAGCGCCTCACATTGGGATTTCCATCATGTAGAGAAAATTTTAAGAAAATGTTGAATAGCTCTTTTCCTTATTTAGCAGTTCATTACTGGAATATGATTCTAGTATACGTCAGACAATTACTGAATTATAATGTGTTTTGTAAGCATTTAAAAGCTTTTTAATTTCAAAAATATTTGAATGTAATTTAGAAAGGAGACTTTTTAAAATTGTTTTAATCTTCTATGTTTTCTTTCGTATAGTTTTTATGTAATCCTCATTGAACTAGAATGGGATTATGAGGTCTATAAATTCTATGATTATGATTTGTCCATGCTCCTGTCTGAAGCTCCAACCTCTCTCCCAATCTATTATAGTCATGAACACTGAAGCAACTAACCTTTATGTTAATAAATTACATAAAGGAAAGAGAAAAATAAGGCCGCTCTTGTTCTTGAAAGTAGTAGCCGAAAAGGTAAGAGAAAGGAGGTTAGCCTTCATATGATATAAGACGACTCAGAAAGAAGAAGACAGGCAAGAATACCTGGGTAAGCTAAGAGAAGCTGGAAAAGCTGCCAGGAAAGTGAAGAGGCAAAGGCTTTTGAGAAATCCAGCAACACTAGTATCAAGGCAGATCCCTTGTCACGGTTTCTGTGCAGATCATCGAGAAGGGACATTGGGGGATAAGACGTTTTTCAGATGTGTGACAGGAGGAAGTGTCATTAGAGCATTTTGAGGCTCAAAGCTGAGGTGGAGGAATAAAGGAAACTGATAAGGATAAAGCTGAACTGTGTTCAAGGATGAAAGGCCGGGGGGTAGGACCAGGGCCGTGCCTAGGGTCTCCGGCGCCCCCCTGCAGTTGGCCCCGCCGGCGCACCCCCCCCCCCCGAAAACGATCGCTACACTACCCGCCCTCTTCTCCCCAGATCCTTTTCCTTTTTGTTTAAATTTACCTCTCCGGCGCGCGGCAGCGTAGCGTTAGTGAGAAGGAGGCGGCGCTCCCCCACCCCGACGTGTCTTCTTCCCTTCGCTCAGTGTCCCGCCTTCTTCTGACATCATTTCTGACGTCAGAAGAAGGCGGAACCGAGCGAAGGGAAGAGACTGACACGTCGGGGCGGGGGAGCGCCACCTCCTCACTAACGCTACGCTGCCACGCGCCGGAGAGGTAAATTTAAACAAACAAAAAAAAAGGACAAGGATCTGGAGAGAAGAGGGCGAGGTAAGCATGGTGCGGCGGGGCGCCCCCCAGAGGATGGCGCCCTCCTGCCATGCTTACCTCGCTTACCATGTCGGCACGGCCCTGGGTAGGACCACAGAAAACAAAAGCAAATGGGGATGGCTGTATGGCAGACCAAGACCCGTTCTCAGAGGAGCTAGCTAAACTAAAAGTAGACAAAGCAATGGAGCCTGATGGGACACATCCGAGGGTGCTCAAGGAACTCGGAGAAGTTCTGGCGGCTTAGCTGACTGACCTCTTCAATGCTTCCTTAGAGTCCGGAGTGGTCCCGGAGGACTGGAGAAGGGCAGATGTGGTCCCTTTGAACAAGAGTGGAAGTAAGGAGGAGGCTGGGAATTACAGACCTGTCAGTCTGACCTTGGTGGTGAGTAAACCAATGGAAACGCTTCTAAAGTGGAGGATTGTGAGGTTTTTCAAATTGAATGGAATGCAGGACCATAGACAGCATGACTTCACTAGAGGCAGGTCATGTCAGACAAATCTGATTGATTTCTTTGACTGGATGACCAAACAGTTGGATGTGGGAGGGGCACTAGATGTGGTGTACTTAGATTTCAGCAAAGCCTTTGACATGGTTCTGCACAGGCAACTCATAAATAAACTGAGTACCCTCGGTATGGGACTTTAGAGTAACTGACTGGGTTAAAAATTGGTTGAATGGAAGGAGACAGACGGTAGTGGTAAATGGAGTGTGGTCTGAAGATAGGGATGTTATCAGTGGAGTACCGCAGGGATTGGTCCTAGGGCCGGTTCTTTTTATCATCTTTGTGAGTGATATTGTGGCAGGGCTGTCTGGTAAGGTTTGTCTCTTTGCAGATGATACCAAACTCTGCAACAGGGTGGACACCCCAGAGGGTGTGGATGACATGAGGAAGGACCTAGCAAAACTTGAGGAACGGTCCAATATTTGGTAACTAAGATTTAACGCTAAAAAATGTAGGATCACGCACTTGGGTCACAAGAATCCTAGGGAACAGTACAATATAGGGGGTGAAATGTTTCTTTGTACAAAGGAAGAGCGGGACATGGGAGTGATTGTGTCTGGTAAGTTTCCAAACAGGTAGAAAAAGTGACTGTCATAGCCAGAAGGTTGCTTAGGTACGTAAAGAGAGGGGTGACCAGCAGATATTTTATAGTATCATGCTTCATTTCTGGCAATGTCCCTGAACTAGCCATACCCCTCCCATGGCCACACCCCCTTTGGTGTGTGTACTATGAAATTTAGGCATGATGTTAAAGAATAGGGCATAGGGCAGATCCTCACCTCATTCCTAATTGCTGCCAATTAAGTGCTTGTTAACATCAATTATTGAATGTTGGCTTCTAATTAGCTAATGTGTGGCTCTGCGATCCATGCCCACATTTGCATGCCCAACTTTGAGCAACCTCTACAGAATCCAGCAAATAATGCACTTTATATGTGTTTTTACAAACCACATCTTCTCCCTACATGCTATACGCATGGGCGCACTATACTATATGATTTGTTTTCTAAAACACACTAACTGCAAAATTAGTGCATTTGTTTTTAATACTTATTCTCTTTTGTTTTGTTTTTTTGCAGGTTTACATAAGTACATAAGTACATAAGTAGTGCCATACTGGGAAAGACCAAAGGTCCATCTAGCCCAGCATCCTGTCACCGACAGTGGCCAATCCAGGTCAGGGCACCTGGCACGCTCCCCAAACGTAAAAACATTCCAGACAAGTTGTACCTAAAAATGAGGAATTTTTCCAGTCCATTTAATAGCGGTCTATGGACTTGTCCTTTAGGAATCTATCTAACCCCTTTTTAAACTCCGTCAAGCTAACCGCCCGTACCACGTTCTCCGGCAATGAATTCCAGAGTCTAATTACACGTTGGGTGAAGAAAAATTTTCTCCGATTCGTTTTAAATTTACCACACTGTAGCTTCAACTCATGCCCTCTAGTCCTAGTATTTTTGGATAGCGTGAACAGTCGCTTCACATCCACCCGATCCATTCCACTCATTATTTTATACACTTCTATCATATCTCCCCTCAGCCGTCTCTTCTCCAAGCTGAAAAGCCCTAGCCTTCTCAGCCTCTCTTCATAGGAAAGTCGTCCCATCCCCACTATCATTTTCGTCGCCCTTCGCTGTACCTTTTCCAATTCTACTATATCTTTTTGAGATACGGAGACCAGTACTGAACACAATACTCCAGGTGCGGTCGCACCATGGAGCGATACAACGGCATTATAACATCCGCACACCTGGACTCCATACCCTTCTTAATAACACCCAACATTCTATTCGCTTTCCTAGCCGCAGCAGCACACTGAGCAGAAGGTTTCAGCGTATCATCGACGACGACACCCAGATCCCTTTCTTGATCCGTAACTCCTAACGCGGAACCTTGCAAGACGTAGCTATAATTCGGGTTCCTCTTACCCACATGCATCACTTTGCACTTGTCAACATTGAACTTCATCTGCCACTTGCACGCCCATTCTCCCAGTCTCGCAAGGTCCTCCTGTAATCGTTCACATTCCTCCTGCGACTTGACGACCCTGAATAATTTTGTGTCATCGGCGAATTTAATTACCTCACTAGTTATTCCCATCTCCTGCAAAATCCTAAAAAGAAAAGACCTTTAAAACAAATGCATTCATTTTGCAATTCGTGTGCTTTAGAAAAATAAACTGGTATAGCATGCGTTATATGCATGGGCAAGTTATATGAATTTATTTTTACATACAATTTGCGTGCGTTATATGCATGTGTGTGCGGGTGTACTATATGCGTAAATATACTGTACACAAGTCTTGGAAATTTTTTTTTAACCAATAAGCCCTCAAAGTGAGTTAGAAAGGCTTGCACTGCTGATGCCTGCGTTCTACCTCCTACAATAACTTTGATTTGATTTTTGTGCTGCCAGTCTGGCGGGTTTCATAGTGCTATGGTCACAGTAGTGGCAAGATCAAATGGAGCTGTTAGTCTATAGGAACAGCTGGAAACTGATGGGAAAAACAATGTAACATATTGCAGTCGTACTGAATCCAGTCAACTTTTAAAAGAAAAGTGAAAAAAAAAAAGCTAACATGAGAAAGAAAGGAAGAGAGAAAAATAAACAGCTTACATGCTACAATTAATCCAACGAGCAGCACGATGATTGTGATGATGACGAGGAAGATAAAGGTCACTATTTTTCTTTTTCCACATGTTGGCAGGAAGGGGATTTTTGACCCTGTTTATATTAGACATGATAAAATACATATTCATTAAATGTACAGCATTGGGTAAAATAAGGCTTTGTTCACTTTACCTTCTGCCCATCCACAACATGCACTTTATATTCAGCTTCAGAGCCAGCTCGGCCATTGAAGGACCTGTGCTTTGTGCCCATGGGCCCACTCTTCAGCCCCTTTTGATAGTCCCTGCACATGGCCCTGCCCCTGGGGAAGAGGCAGGATGTCCTCTCATTGCAAAAACAGTGCGAGGAAGTTCTGCCTTCTATTTTCCTCTAAAGAAAGATATGTCAGAGCATCCAAAAGTGTTTCAAGAAATATTCAGATTCTGATGTCATCTCCATAACTGCAACACCTGCTGCCTCCGCTATCACAAGTATTGTTATTATTGCAGGAGATACGTTTTTTCAACATTTGTCTTCTAGAGCCACACGGTTACTAAGGGGCCCTTTTAGTTTTACTAAGGTTCTAATGCATGCCTAATGTAGCAAAAATGGCCTTATGCAGGACATGCTATAGCATTCCACATTAATTCTGCCATCTGCTTGCATGCTAAGCGCACAGTACTCATTTTTTGGAGGGTCAGGGGTAGAGAATGGTTGTGCATGCACTAATCAGATAAGCATTCTGACCTAATTAGGAGGCGGTAATTGCTCCTATGTTAATTTTTTTTAATGGCCGCACGCTAATGTTAACATTGGCGCACAGCCAGAAATGCAACAAATAGAAAAAAAGCCATTTTTGATGGCCGCACTAGAAATGGACTTAACACACGGGAAAGGTCCATGTAAGGGTATGAAAAGCACATTTCATAGTGCAGCTTAGTAAAAGGGCCCATAAGTAAACTGTTTATTCCTTCTCCATTTTTCTGGTCGCCGTATCTCAAAAAAAGATATAGCAGAATTAGAAAAGGTTCAAGGAAAAGCAGCCAAAATAATAAAAGGGATGGAACTTCTCTCATATGAGAAAAAGCTAAAGAGTTTAGGGCTCTTCAACTTGGAAAAGAGACGGCTGAGGGGGGGGGGGGGGGATATGATTGAGGTCTACAAAATCCTGAGTGGTCTAGAACGAGTAGAAGTGAATCAAGTTTTTACTCGTTCCAAAAGTGCAACACTCAAGAAAGTTACATGGAAATACTTGTAAATACAAATAGGAGGAAATATTTTTTCACGCAAAGAATAGTTAAGCTCTGGAACTCGCTGCTGGAGGATGTGATAACAGCAGTTAACGTATCTGGGTTTAAAAAAAGGTTTGGACAAGTTTCTGGAGGAAACGTCCACAGTCTATTGAGACAGACATGGGGAAGCCACTGCTTGCCCTGGGATTGGTAGCATGGAATGTTGCTACTCTTTGGGATTCTGCCAGGTACTTGTGATCTGACTAGGCTACTGTTGGAAGCAGGATACTGGGCTAGATGGCCTACTGGGCTGACCCAGTATGGCTATTTTTATGTTTTGGGGTTTAAGTTTCTTCCCTAATCATTGGTTCCCTCTTTTGTTGTTGTGACCTCCACCACCAGGTCTTTTGTGACAAAACACAAAACCTTCATAAACTCTTTCAGTACAAGTGCAACAATCTTCCCATATCAAAACATTATGTATTTATTTTTTAGATAATTTATTTCAGACTTTTATATCTCACCTATCCACTGTGTTCTAAACTCACAGGAGTCAAATGGCAACAATTCTGTCTGTGAAAAAGGCAACACTGCAAATATTATAACAGACATTAGACACTAGTGGTGTGAATGGTGGATGTATATCTATGGTGTGATAATGGGGGGGGGAACAATGGGGGAATAAAAATAATGCACTGATGGAGGGTGGCCTGATTAGTGCATCCACACTCATTCTCTGCCTCCTCCAAAAAATGTCCACAAAAAATTAATACCACGCTTTAGCATGTCCTGAGTTAGGGTGACCTTATGTTCCCGTTTGGATTAGAGCACACCAGAGAGGGGAACGTTCAGTTTTTTATATTGCTTGATATCTGTATTATTTATTCAGTAGTTTTAACAGGTGTTCATTAGATGTGGAATAAAGAAGGGAGAAAAAGACACTAGAACACCAATACACCTCCTTCTGGGCCATATGTACTAAGCATTTTTTCCAATTTTGTGTCCGTGAGAGAAATGTTTAGTACATCTGGCTCATTGAAGGATGCAGATTGAAAAATATATCAAACTAGACTGCTACTGATTCCTACACAAAAACTACAGTCTAGCATAATACCTCACCTCTGGACATATAGGCAAAGCACAAACAAACCCTCACCAAGGAGGGAAGTTGTCAACGTGGGCTACTGTTGTCAGGTTGTTTTAGCACAGGGTTCGATTTTATTCAATGAGACCATGTGCTAAAATAACCCAATTTAACTGTAGCCCGTGCTGATAACTTCTCCCCAATGAGTCTTCACATAGGACTTAAATTTTATAAGGGAAGGTTCAGCTCTGATATTAAGTAGAGGAGTGTGGTAGCCGTGTTAGTCCACTCTTAAGGTTATCAATAGAAATCAAACAAAATAAAACATGGAAAAGAAATTAAGATGATACCTTTTTTATTGGACATAACTTAATACATTTCTTGATTAGCTTTCGAAGGTTGCCCTTCTTCGTCAGATCGGAAATAAGCAAATGTGCTAGCTGACAGTGTATATAAGTGTAAACATTCAAGCATTACTATGACAGTCTGACAGGGTGGGAGGATGGGGGTGGGTCGGAGGTATGCATGGGGATATCAAAGCATATCATTGATATTCTAACCGGATGGGTGTGGATAGGTGAGGGGTGGGGTGATCAACAGAGACATACAGCTTTATGGTTTATAATGGGCTAGGAACCCCAGATCCTTGTTAAGTCCTTTCTGTTGGGTGTTAAAATATTCAATCATTCTGACTTCAAAGGTCTTACATTCTTGTATGGTTTTAAAGTTACCTTTAAATACTGAAATACTGAATACTGAAAGGTAACTTTAAAACCATACAAGAATGTAAGACCTTTGAAGTCAGAATGATTGAATATTTTAACACCCAACAGAAAGGACTTAACAAGGATCTGGGGTTCCTAGCCCATTATAAACCATAAAGCTGTATGTCTCTGTTGATCACCCCACTCCTCACCTATCCACACCCATCCTGTTAGAATATCAATGATATGCTTTGATATCCCCATGCATACCTCCGACCCACCCCTATCCTCCCACCCTGTCAGACTGTCATAGTAATGCTTGAATGTTTTCACTTATATACACTGTCAGCTAGCACATTTGCTTATTTCCGATCTGACGAAGAAGGGCAACCTTCGAAAGCTAATCAAGAAATGTATTAAGTTATGTCCAATAAAAAAGGTATCATCTTATTTTCTTTTCCATGTTTTATTTTGTTTGAGCTCTGATATTAAAAGGAAGGTCATTTCATAACTTTGGTGCCAAATAAAAAAATGCTGAGGACTTAGTGGTTTCATAAAGTACAAATTTTAAGGATGGCACAACTAGGCAGTTAGCATCTAAGGAACATAATATAAGGACTAAGTACAGAAGACAAATAAAGGGGAGATTGTATTGTATTGTATTGCTGTGCCCTCTTACTAGGGAATTCTACATATGGTGCCTGGTGTTATGCGTTAATCGATGCGAAAAGTGTTGTAATTTTATTTTATTATTTATTGTATTTGTACCCCACATTATCCCACCTTTTTGCAGGCTCAATGTGGCTTACAGGGTGTTAATTTGGTATGATCATTACATAGTATTATATAACAGAAGAAAGGTGCCAAACGACCAAAATAAACGCAGATTGCTGCAGAATTACACTGTTATGGCATAGAGCCTAAGGTGCCCCGCCCAGTTACCATGTTAGTCTTTACCGCTAGGTCAATGGCTGGCGGTAAGGTCTCAGACCCAAAATGGACGCGTGGCAATTTTGATTTTGCCGCACGTCCATTTTCGGCAAAAAATATTTTTAAAGCCTTTTTTACTGGTGCGCTAAAAAAAATGGATCGGCACATGCCCAAAACCCACGCCTACACTACCGCAAGCCATTTTTCAGCGCATCTTAGTAAGAGGACCCCTAAGATCTGAAAAGGAGGTGTAACAATGGGAGGGATGTGGGCGGATTGGGGTTCTTCCCTTAAAATGTGCACAGTGTTATAGAATTTGGGGAATCCGAGCCCAACTGGCAGGCTGGGATTTACACCTGGTTTCAGTTTGTGTAAATCCTCGCACCCAAAGTTGGCGCAGATCCCGGCACTACACACTATTCTATACCGTTCAGCGTCAATTTTCAGTGCCATATACTGAATCCAGTCTTTAATGTTTTATTTACACAACATTGTCAGGCCAAGAGGTTTTCTTGAAACTTATCAGGACAGACACCTCCATCACCCCTAGAGAGAGACATCAGGGACTAACATGTCTCCAGTAGTCTAAAGGCAGAAGCATAGCCAGGTTTGGATGTCAGGGGAGCAGACCTTTTGTAAAACAGGCGTCAGTGTGAAGCTGAAGGGCTGATCATCTTAGATGCTATTTTATTCAAAATCCATTTGGGGGAGCAGCTGCTCCCCTTGCACCCCACCTAGCTACGCCTCTGTCTAAAGGGGAGATTCTTATCACTTTAACTGTGCAAATGCTGCTGAACACTTACCTGAATTTGGCCGTTGAATGACATACGCTGGTAGAGATGGTCCAGCCTGGGGCATGTATGGTTGATAGACCATCCCTTGGTTTCCTCCTGGTCTGTGAGGACCTGGAGCACTTGCATGATAAAGGTTGAAAGGATGATTTCCATAGGGTGGAGGGGGAGTATTCTGAAAGCAAAGAAACAGAGGTCTGTTAGCTCATATTCAGGAGCTCCCCAAGCTGGAATTGCACCTGTGCAGTACACCCCTAGTGTCCCACTCCACCCACTGTGCCTCAACCCCTGTAGGGAAGACAATGAACAGGGAGTAATTTTTGCATCCCCATCTCCCTTGTACCCCATGTGGCCACATCACTCGCACAGCCGTCAGGACAGCTTTGGACAGTGAAAAGTCTGCTTTACCTAGGAATAACCTGGCAGACAATAGGGTCAATCCTTTAGAATTCAGAGAGGGTCAACCATTTAGCTATTATGTACAGCAAATTAAAACACTGTGCTGTATCACAAATCATTCCGCCTGAATTGATAAGAACCCTGGCAAAATCAAATCATTTACACATATCATTCAGGACAGAGGGAAACAATTACCACAAATGGCAAGACAAATAGATTTTTAATCACAAGGTGTTAAGCCCTTCATGTGCAGTTAGCACACACAAACAGGCTACCGCAGAAACGCATTGAAGTGTTTTGCAGTATTTTGCCTGTCTGCACACACCAACCAGCTTGTTACTAATTTTTCAAGTTATGATTAGCCACGCTAACTGGATAACATGGAGTTAACACGCAAGCACTTAGGAAGTGGTAAGTCCTCCCATGTTAATTGTTGCAGGCCCCACACACTAATGGCCTGTAGATTTTTTTTAAAAGCCCTAAAAAAGTGCCACATTAAATCTGGGGTTAGCGTGCAGGAAACTCCCTTGTTAAAATGTGTTAAGACCAGAGTTTAAAAGGCTCCAATATTCATTAATGGGCAGATGATGAGGGTATCAAGCTGCATGGGATGGCAGCAGGATAGATACTGACAGGAAGAGTTAAAGGTTCCAGTTTAATTTATCTCCAGGATTTATATTCCACCTTTGCAATCACTAAAAAAGCACAAAGCAGGGTGCATTAATATAAAATACATTAAAGTATACTGGAAAACAACAGTTCTGGAAAGAAGTGATAACATATATAGGAGATATTTTGGTATCCCCCATACCCCTTTCCCCGACAGGAATTATTTTGATCAGTTTGAGGTTTTTGTACTGCTGGTGAGAGGGGGGCATCGGTTACGCCAGAAGGCAAGTATAGTAGGCAAAAAGACTGTTTGGGGTGTCTGGACAGTCCAGGACCTGCCTTCTTTCTGGGCCTGGAGCAATAAATGTAATACTTTAATGCTTTTTGAAAGTAACCAAGCCAAGGCATTGCCTAAATGCAAGAAAATACTTTTGTCTACATGGGAGAGTTATATTCAGTCCCTCCCTCACAGGGCTGATAGTGGTATTATCAACCCTCTGTAGGCCCCGACATGTTTTTGTTTTTTCACATTTCTGTTATAATTTCAATTTGCTGTGATAATTGGAATAGTGGGTAGGGAAGGGGGGATAAACTTTTAAAAAGTGTGATGCCTGTTTGTAAGATATTCTTATTGTTCTTTCTTTCTATATTCTCATTGTTGGACTTGTTATCAATAAAAATTGTTAAATTGTAAAAAATATACTGGAAAAATTCATACTCCCAATTACAAGTTTGACTCTTGGTAGAAAAAGGCTTCTTCACTCTTAGCCTCACTTGTGACCTAGTTGACTAGCAATAAAGTTCACTGGAAATATTTTGCATTTCACGAAGACACAGTGGAAACCAGGAACAGTTTCACAAGCTTATATCCAGGACATTCTGTTCCATTTGTGGAAAGACAGTGGCAGATCTCAGTCAGGTGTTTCTTAGAACAGGCCTGGAGCCTCCCAGCCTCTGAGATATTAACTGGAACATACATAGCAGAGAGGTCAAGGAGTTTAGCGTCTGTAGGAGTAGACACCCTTACCGCAACTCATTCAGGTTTCTTCTCTCCCCAACTGACCTTCCATAGAGTGCCCCCAAGCATAAATCTCTTCATGTGCTTGTGTCATTTGGAAAGTAATTTTCAAAGGCACTGGCTAAAGTGGTGTGGTAGCTGTGTTAGTCCACTTTTAAAGGTAATAAATAGAAATAAGTCAAAACATAGAAAAGAAAATAAGATGCTTTTTTTATTGGACCAACTCAATATATTTTTTGATAAGCTTTCAAAGATAGCCCGTCTTCTTCAGATCGGAAATAAGCAAATGTTGACAAATATCAGAATATGTAAGTAAAACACAAAAGCATTCCAATGGCAGTCTCACAGGAAGAGGGTGGGGTGGGTTAGGTGAGAAACAGGGAGAACTGGGTGGGTGAGAGACAGGGAGAGATGGATGGCTAATAAGAAAGTGACAGCACGGTATAATTTTATGGTTTATGGTGGGATAGAAAGCCCACATCTTTGTTAAGTCCTGTCTGGTGGGTGTCAAAATATTTCATCATTTTGACTTCAAAGGTCTTACCTTCCTGGATTGTCTTAAAATTTCTTTTTAGAATTCTTACCATAAGATCATTGATGCAGTGTTCTGGTTTTGTAAAGTGCTGTCCACAGAGGTGGCATCTTATCAGCCATCATCTCTCCCTGTCTCTCACCTATCCAGTTCTCCCTGTTTCTCACCTAACCCACCCCACCCTCTTCCTGTGAGACTGTCATTGGAATGCTTTTGTGTTTTACTTATATATTCTGATATTTGTCAACACTTGCTTATTTCCGATCTGAAGAAGAAGGGGTTACCTTCAAAAGCTAATCAAAAAATGTATTGTTAGTCCATTAAAAAAGGTATCATCTTATTTTTTTTTCTATGTTTTCATTTATTTCTATTTATTACCTTCGAAGGCACTGGGAAATTACCTTTACATAGGCAGCTGAGACCACCCCCCCCCCCCCACCCCATGAAGAAAGGAAGGGCCACTTGGACCAAGAACTCAGGTGTTATAACTTTTGGGCTGTAGCTTTTATTTAACATTAACATGATTTAGAAAGTTTGTATAACATCAGAACACTACGCCAGTCAAGAAACACACATAAAAATGCATTTTGTGCCCCAGCCTACAATGGTGCTGGCAGAGATGTCACCTTTGCTAATCTCCAGGGCTTCCCTGCCATTCAGCCAGGGGCACAACCACAGACTTGTGCCAGGCAGTATATCAGCCAATGACAGGCGTCCCTGGGCATCCCTGCTGCAATCATATACGGTTAAAATGTCCCAAATTATAACCCCTGGCTTGCCAGCGGTGATAATATGCAAGTAACAGAATAGCCATACTAGCAATGACTATACACGTAAGGAGGGAGGGGTGAGAGGAAGGCTGACCACAAGCCAAGTGCAGGCAGCAGGAGTGGAGCAGTAACCTAATGGTTAGTGCAGTGGACTTTGATCCCTATTGCAGCTCCTTGTGACTTTGGGCAAGTCATTTAACTCTCCATTGCACCAAATGTAAAAACTTAGATTGTGAGCCTAGGGACAGAAAAAGTACCTGCATATAATGTGTACAGTGCTCTGTAGGTCTAATAGCACGATAGAAATGATAATTTCTTCTATTAGCTTCCATTGTGGCAGACTCACATCATCACCACTCCTGCATATCATGCAGCAGGTGCTTGAGCCATGGCGGGAAATTCTCCAACCACACCCAAGGAAGTTGGATGTGAAGATGGGGCAGAGAGGAATGGGCTGGGGGCACAGTGACACAACTTGAAAGAGAATGGTGTGGCAAGGAATGTTGAGAGGAGTGCGTCTTGAGAGCTCCTGCTAAGACCTCCTTTTTTTTTTCCTTTCCTGTAAAGCTTTTCCTTACTTACTGAATTTGACTCAGGTTATTGAAGCGGATGTGACTGAAGTTAAACCTGCAACTTTAATTGCTTCCTTTTTATTAGACCCGGACCATGACTGGATTTTAAGACTCTTCTTTCACAATTGTGCTTCCTTATTTTTGGGTTGTAAAGTCCGGGCTTTTCCTGATGTTACAAGAGCGACTCAGAAGTGTCACCAAACGTTTTTGGCTCTGAGACTGCGTGTATTCTAGTTGGGTGCTCCTTTTTGGCTGAATTACCCATGCAAATGTGTCATCAAATTCTGTTAAATATGTTTTCTTTGATTCTGGCCATTTGAAGAATTTTTTGGAATCTAAGTCACCTGCTATTGTTTCCCGTCCTTCCGTTCCCCCCCCCCCCCCCCCCCCCCCCCAGGATGGTTTCACTTCTACTCCTTAATTAATAATCTTTCAATCTTATCCTTAATTGTTACCTTTTCTGGTATTTCACCTTGTCCTCCGTCTCAAGATTATTAATTTCCTTTGTAAATTTTTCCTAGTACTCATTTATTTAGTACATAAGTAATGCCATACTGGGAAAAGACCAAAGGTCCATCGAGCCCAGCATCCTGTCCCCGACAGCGGCCAATCCAGGTCAAGGGCACCTGGCAAGCTACCCAAACATACAAACATTTTATACAAGTTAGTCCCAAAATTGTGGATTTTTCCCAAGTCCATTTAGTAGCAGTCTATGGACTTGTCCTTTAGGAAACCGTCCAACCCCTTTTTAAACTCTGCCAAGCTAACCGCCTTCACTACATTTTCCGGCAACAAATTCCAGATTTTAATTACGCGTTGGGTGAAGAAAAATGTTCTCCTATTTGTTTTAAATTTACTACACTGTAGTTTCATCGCATGCCCCCTAGTCCTAGTATTTTTGGAAAGCATGAACAGTCGCTTCACATCCACCTGTTCCACTCCACTCATTATTTTATATACCTCTATCATGTCTCCCCTCAGCCGTCTCTTCTCCAAGCTGAAAAGCCCTAGCCTCCTTAGTCTTTCTTCATAGGGAAGTCGTCCCATCCCCGCTATCATTTAGTCACCCTTTGCTGCATCTTTTCCAGTTCTACTATATCTTTCTTGAGAAGCGGCAACCAGAATTGAACACAATACTCAAGGTGCGGTCGCAACATGGAGCGATACAATGGCATTATAACATCCTTACACCTGTTTTCCATACCTTTCCTAATAATACCCAACATTCTATTTGCTTTCCTAGCCACAGCAGCACACTGAGCAGAAGGTTTCAGTGCATTATCGACGACGACACCCAGATCCCTTTCTTGGTCCGTAACTCCTAATGTGGAACCTTGCATGATGTAGCTATAATTCGGGTTCTTTTTTCCCACATGCATCACCTTGCACTTGTTCACATTAAACGTCATCTGCCATTTAGCCGCCCAGTCTCCCAGTCTCGTAAGATCCTTCAGTAATTTTTCACAATCCTCCCGTGAGTTAAAGACAGGTTCAACTGTAGGAAACACAAGGCATTGTACCGGCAGGCCTTAACAATAGCCAAAAAACAATATTTCTCTCAACACATTGAACAAGCTGCAAATTCAACTAAGCAATTATTTAAGTGGCCCTTTTACTAAAGGGTTGCCGTGTGGAAACCCGGAACTACCGCCAGCCCGATGCAGATGCCGGCCGTAGTTCCACCCCCCCAGTATGTGCCATTGTTGGTGCTAGTGGAAATATTTTTAAAATATTTCTGTGGGGGGTTACCTGGCGATAATCAGGAAGCATTGTGCACTGCCTGGTTACCACCGGGTTTAGTACGGGAGCCCTTATCACCACCTCAGTGGCTGCGGTAAAAGGTGCCCTAAAACAGTAAGCAACACACAAACCCCACAACAGATGGAAACAGGAAAAGGGAGTCCACGCCTTCCACAAAGACACAAGCGCAGCAAAACAAAGGTGGAGGCAAGTCCAAATGACCAGCCCAAACACTAAGTAAGAGTTTGTTTTGTGTTTGGGCTGATCATTTGGACTTGGTCTTGCCTCCAACCCCACAAGAGAACCAGCCTTTCCAGTCATAATTAACCAGCAATGATTTTGCCACAGACTTTACCAACAAAATTAAAGGTCTACATCAGGACCTAAAGACAGTCCCAACAAAACTCTCACCAGTTAACGAGGAGAACACTCCCTCTTCCCCACCATGCACAGCCATCTGGGACTCATTCAACCAGGTCACACAGGAAGCTCTTGAAAAAATTCTGAAAGGTCTATAACCAACAACCTGCTCTACTGACCCCTGCTCAGCAAAGATACTACAGTGAGAAAGCGTAGGCCTCATTGAAGGGGACACATAAATTATTAAGCCCTCTTTTGTGGATGGGCAGGTGCCAACAACATTAAAAAGAGCTGTGGAGCACCCCCTACTGAAAAAAAAGCTCCCTTGACCAGGACAAGCTTGAAAACTGCTGACCAGTCTCTAACATTCCTTTCTTGGCAAAACTTAAAGAACAAACAGTCTGCATTCATAGTAGCATAGTAGCTGACGGCAGAAAAAGACCTGCACGGTCCATCCAGTCTGCCCAACAAGATAAACTAATATGTGCCACTTTTTGTGTATACCTTACCTTGATTTGTACCTGTCTTTTTCAGGGCACAGACCGTATAAGTCTGCCCAGCACTATCGCCGCCCCCCGCCCCCCAACCACCAGCTCTGGCACAGACCGTATAAGTCTGCCCAGCACTATCCCCGCCTCCCACTACCGGCTCTGCCACCCAATCTCGGCTAAGCTCCTGAGGATCCCTTCCTTCTGAACAGGATTCCTTTATGTTTGTCCCACGCATTCAACTCAAAGATTGGCTAAATGAAATTAATTGGATAGATCCATGTCACTCTGGCTTCAGACCTGGGTACAGAGCAGAAATAGTTGTTATGTCCCTTCTCGATGATCTGCACAGAAACCGTGACAAGGGATCTGCCTCGATACTAGTGTTGCTGGATTTCTCAAAAGCCTTTGACACTGTGGATTATAGTATCAAGCTTATGAAGCTGGCAGAAACAGGTATCGGTGGCAAAGTATTTACATGGTTCAAGTCCTACTTGTTAGACAGATAACAATCAATTCTCTTCAACAATAGCACATCATTACCTTGGGCAGCGAACTGTGGGGTACCATAGAGATCCATACTGTCTCCCATTTTATTTAATATCTACCTTAAGCCTCTGGCTGAGTTGCTTCAGTCAATTGGCACAAAATTGCCCACTGAACCAGATCTACCCACAGCTTTGAATAAACTGACTGCCTGTCTAACTGCAACTCAGGAATGAGCAAAAAAAAAAAAAACCCAACAAACTCTGCCTGAACCCAAACAAAACAGAGATTCTTTGGGTACCTAACACAAGTGGACAAATACCTGACTTCAAAGTACCTTATGGAAAGTATGAACTCCCCATAAAATCACAGGTCAGGAATCTCAGGATACTGCTTTACTCGTCACTCACTCTGATCTCACAAATTCAAACAACTTTTAAAAATTGTCTCTATCACCTGCGGCAACTACGAAATCTCTCTTCATATATTGAAAGATGAGTCTGACCACGGTGGCCCATGCCATGATAACATCACAACTAGACTACTGTAATGCCCTGCACACTGGTCAAACCAAAAAGAGCTTGCATCAGCCACAACTAATTCAGAATGCTGTAGCCTGACTGATAGAAGGCTGCAAGTGGCATGATCACATCACACCCTTCCTACAAAAACTACATTGGCTACCAGTACCTTATAGGGCTAAATTTAAAACTCTGTGTTTCATTTTCAAGGTCCTCATACAAAATGGGCCAGAGTACTTAAAGAATATGTTAGCCCTCTACATAGGGTTACCATATGTCCGGATTTACCCGGACATGTCCTCTTGAGGACATGTCCAGGCAACTGGGCGGGCTTTGCCAATCTGCCGGTTTGTCCAGATTTCTGGACAAATGGGCAGATTGCTAGCCTCCCCTCCCCTTAGTTACTACTGCCCTGGTGGTCTAGTGACCTCTTCCGCCTTTCCTGCCCGGAGCGCTGCCCTGCATGCATCCTTCCTGTTGGTGATCTCGGCGCTGATTCAAAATGGCCGCAGAGAGGTGAAGTGACCTCTCGAGACTTCAACTCTCGGCGGCCATTTTGAATCGGTGCCGAGATCACCAACAGGAAGGATGCATGCAGGGCAGCGCTCCGGGCAGGAAAGAGGGGGCTCTTTCCTGCCCCGAAGAGGTCACTAGACCACCAGGGCAGTAGTAAGGTAAGGGGAGGGGGGTGATGGGGAGGGAGGGGGTGACAGGGTGTGTGACAGGGGGGGAGGGGAAAATGTGCCAGGGGGCGGAGTGAGGCCGTGAAAGTGGGCGGGGTGGGGTGTGTGGTGGGGGCGGGGCATGTGTCCTCCTTTTTGGGGAACAAAATATGGTAGCCCTACCTCTACACAGCTTTGAGACAGCTTTGAGACCTCTGAGGTCCTCTCAAGAAGCATCACTTTCGAAAGAAATTGTATGATGTGAAACTCACCAGCAAGCCTTCTCAGGGGTAGCCCCCACACTCAGGGCCACCGAGAGACTGAACCGGGCCCGGGGCAGAGCAGCCGCCACCCCCCCCCCCCCCCCCCCCCCCCCACACACACACACACACAATTCAATTACCTTCACTGGCAAGGATCCTGAGGCCACGCCAGCAGAAAACGTGTTCCTCCAGCACTGCTCTTCTACCGATTGCCTGCCCCTGCAGCTGCTTTTCTTTTCAGCTCGGCAGAAGAGCAGTGCTGGAGGTGCTCATCTGGACCGGGTCCTCCTCAGCCTCCAAGGGCCGCGGCGCCAGAGTTTTCTCTCTCCTGCTCCTGTCGGGACGTGTTCACTTGGGTCCCGTCAGAAGCAGGAAAGAGAGAGAGAGAAACCCTGGTGTCGGGCCCCCCTTGGAGGCCTAGGTCCGGGAAATTTTGCCCCCCCCCCTCTTCCCTCCCCTCTCGGCAGCTATGCCCACATTCTAGAACTTATTCCCAGAGGGGCTACGTCTAACTCGAGATTACCTCTACTACAAGAAGCATGTAATAGCCTGGATCTTCTCACAAGCCCTTAATACATGTGGTGACTGACTATACACTCACTCCACACCTGAACTAGCTTGCTGCACACTCTGTAACTCAGACCAGTTCCTCATATCTTGTTTAACTGTACAAAGATTTTGTCTTGACTTTAGTCACCCATCTATTTATCCCAATTGACTCTGTACCACCCATCTGGTCCCCATCTATACATCTGACTTGGCCCCTTCGCTACATGGTAAACTGTATTGTAGAAAAGCATTAGCATCATATCTATATTTATTGAATGTTCTAATGCTTGCTTTTTAGGTGTTTCATTGGTATTATACTGATATTGTATTATATCTATGTCATTTGAATATTCTTCCATGCTGACTATTATACTACTACTACTACTTATCATTTCTATAGCGCTACTAGACATACTCAGCGCTGTACACTTGAACATGAAGAGACAGTCCCTGCCTGATAGAGCTTACAATCTAATTAGGACAGACAAACAGGACAAACAAGAGATAAGGAAATATTAAAGTGAGGATGACAAAATAAGGGTTCTGAACACGTGAATAAGGGAGGTGGGCTTTTAGCTTAGATTTGAAGACGGCCAGAGATGGAGCTTGACGTACTGGCTCAGGAAGTCTATTCCAGGCATATGGTGCAGCAAGATAAAAGGAACGGAGTCTGGAGTTAGCGGTGGAGGAGAAGGGTGCCGATAAGAGAGATTTCCCCAGTGAACGGAGTTCCCGGGGAGGAATGTAGGGAGAGATGAGAGTGGAGAGGTACTGAGGAGCTGCAGAGTGAATGCGCTTATAGGTCAATAAGAGGAGTTTGAACTGTATGCGGAAACGGATAGGAAGCCAGTGAAGTGACTTGAGGATAGGGCTAATATGAGCATAATGACACTGGCGGAATATTAGTCGTGCAGCAGTTTGTATTGTACTGACATCGTATTTCTAAGTTTACCTCATTTATTGTATTTACTAGCCGTTAAACCCGTTAAAACGGGCGAGATTTCCAGCAATCTTCCTTGATGCCGCTCCCTCCCCCCTCCGTGCCGGGCCCCCTGCACTGACCTGACAGCGCCTCTCACCTCCGTGTGAAAGCGCTGCAGGCAGCAGCAGATCACTCTGCTGCTGCCTGCAGCGCTTCCACATGGAGGTGAGAGGCGCTGTCAGGTCAGTGCAGGGGGCCCGATACGGAGGGGGCGGAAGCGGCAGCGGGGATGGGGGGGAGGGTGGAGGTTGTGCGCGATGTTCGTTTCTAGGCTCCAGCGGCAGCGGCAGCATCCGACTCCGTTTCCCTCTCTGTTCCGCCCTCTGACATCATCACATCTTGACGCGAGGGCGGGACAGAGAGGGAAGTCTCTAAAGCGCATTTGCAGGTGAGTCGGTCACTTGCCATTTATATGTTTGATGTTTATATTTGGTCATTTTACTATTGTTTTGTTGTTAATAAAATTGTAAGTTTTCTATAAATTGGACTTGCTGAACATCACCTTGGGTGAATCTATTCATAAAGGCAGTTAATAAACCCCAATAAATAAAATAAAAATAAGTAAAATAAATCTTAAGGGTGTCTGTCGTGCACCAGACACATCACCCTGTCATCCCCCTCACTGTTCACACTATGCATACTTTGACGTATGGGGAAAAGGGATGAAGTTAAGTTGGGGAGGAAATATACATATCGCGCTTTCACTGTGAAATCCACAAACTTTCGTGCGAATACTTATCACCTGCTTTAAAACTAGGAAAAATACCCACTTTCCTCTACTCAATTGCATTTTTCAAAGCTTCCTGGCTGCCTGCCTAGATACACAGATACTAAACAAGCATTTGCTACTTCAGGGCCAGCGTATAGTAGGGGAGAGGCTTCTTCAGGGCCAGGGTTGTGTGGGACAGAGAAAATAGGGCATTGCCTTATAAGAGGCCACTTTGCAAAGCTAAATAACCTACTGAGGCAGAGCGTCAGGGCACCTGTGGCTGGCTAGATCCACACTGCTCAGGGCTCCAGTGTGTCTGGTGATAGCTCTGTGCTCCTTGCAAATTGAGCAGCTCAGACAGTCAAGGGGTCACTTCACCCTACCTAAAATTTCAGAGGAAAGCACCAGGACTGGATGATTCGTGATACCCTTTGCTGTTTGATAGGTCATAAATACCTACAGTAGAACTATACCTTGCTATCGATATACCTGTTCTACCAGGTTAAACTCAGCAAATAAACAGAGAGGAAGAATCACCCAGAACCTTAATTCTTACAGAATCACTTTAGCCTCCAGTAGCAGGAAAGTTCTAGTTACAGACCAATAGCTCCAAGCCCTTCTGTGCATCACTTGAAAAAAAAATGAACTGCAGAATTAAGGAATCCTAGAAGCTGTGAAAGCTGCCTTCGCTCATGCATGTAACCTACCTGGTGGCCTTCCATGGTGCCCAGCAGCAGCCTGACCGGTCAGAGACACAGTAGTCTCATCGCCTGCTATCGAATGATCTCCAGTGAGTTTGTCAATGTTATTAAAGTGAGTGAAAAAGGGACTGGGAGGGAAAGGAACCTCCTAATACCTGTATGTCTCTGTGTGATGTAATCATGCATAAATTACCAGCCAGAAAAGAAACTCACCCAGCTGGTATCTCCACTTTAAGGCAGACTCAGCCTTGACTCTGCCTTAGTTCATGGCAGGCTGTTGAGGGCAGGAGATTACTGGCCTGACATACAAAGGCTTTCTCCTTATGTACCCCAATTCAGCCCCAATGTTGGCTCACAGGATCTCCTGAATTCAGTCAGTCATTTACTGAACTATTGGAGTACAGGTAGAAGGAAACACTGAAAGATCACCATGAGCACTCCACAAACAGCACATGACAGGATGCCAATTCCTTCATCAAAACAGGCTCTTCCATGAGGCAAACTGTATCTGAATTTAAGAACGCTTGGGACAAGTACACAGGATCTCTAAGGGAGTAAAAGGGAGAGTAGATGGCATGGATGGGCAAGGGGCCATTGGCGGAGTCCGTCATTCAGCAGCTGAACATTGCCATGATTAGGAGGGGAGAGAAAGAGAGAAATGAATGATGGCTAGATGTGGGGGGGGGGGGTGAAAGAGAGAAAGAGGGTGCTGAGGTGGAATGCACTTGGGGTGGGTTAGAAATAAAGAGATAGAGAGTAGAAAGAACTGGTGAGGCAGAGGGGGATTGAGAAAGAGAGAAAGTGCTGAGCTGGGGAGGGGGAGAAAGAAGGTGATGGGGTGGGTTACTGTGGTATGGAGAGAAAGAGGATGATAAATACTGCAAAAACAGGTCAAAGAGATGTTGCTGTTCTGGACAGGGAGTGAAAGGGAAAGAGAAAGAATGCTAAGGGGAGAAGCAGAAGAGATGCTAGGCAGGGGGCAAAGTGAGGGTAATGCTGTGTAGGAAGTGATAGAATGTGGAATATCATGCATGCTGCAGAGAAAGGGAAATGGGACTTGATATACTGCCTTTCTGAGGTTTTTTGCAACTACATTCAAAGTGGTTTACATATATTCAGGTACTTATTTTGTACCAGGGGCAATGGAGGGTTAAGTGACTTGCCCACAGTCACAAGGAGCTGCAGTGGGAATTGAACTCAGTTCCCCACAATCAAAGTCCACTGCACTAACCACTAGGCTACTCCTCCACTAGCAACATTCTATCTAGAACCTTAAATAGTAGCAACATTCCATGTAGAATCTCAAATAGGGAAATGGAAATGGGACTTGATATACCGCCTTTCTGTGGTATTTTACAACTACATTCAAATCGGTTTACATATATTCAGGTACTTATTTTGTACCAGGGGCAATAGAGGGTTAAGTGACTTGCCCAGAGTCACAAGGAGCTGCAGTGGGAATCGAACTCAGTTCCCCAGGATCAAAGTCCACTGCACTGGACTGCTGTACTGGAGCTGCCACAGCTGGTAAGAGTGAGCCCTATGCTGGAGCTGACACTAGTAGCTAGGTTGGAGGGGGGAGAGGGAGCAAGGCTGAAGTTTCACCTAGGGCATTGTGAGGTTGCAGGTTAGCCACCTTACAATAGGTGGCGCTAAACCTGCCATGTCAAAGGCTGTGAGGTGTGTGGCTCAGGCCGGGAGGTGGTTAAATGCCCTGGAGAGAGAGATACTCCAAGGAAGGAACTCACCTAAAGTGTGGCTGGGCTGCAGTACCTGTGGGGGTGAATCCCAGGGACGCAGAGAGTGGACCTAGCTCAGAGGTTTCCACCCTATAGAAGCCCAGAGAGTGCATGAAGGAAGAACAGAAGTGCAAAGGTAAGAGTGCCTTTATTTATCTGTGAAGATCCAGGTCCTCAGCACTAAGCTGAGCAGGAGTCCTCCATGTATAGTCCTGCCAGTGGAGGTGCTGTTTCACTAATATTTTCAGTAGTGAGGGACAGGTAAGCTCTACAGGACTAGAGAGTTGAATGGGGACAGAGGTTTCACCCATCCCTGCCCATTCCCACTGGAATCTAACCCTTCCCCGCCTGTCTCCACTGGAATCTCCATCATTCCCACCTAGGATTACCATATGGCTCCAGAAAAAGGAGGACAGATTGAGCCAGTCTGGGTTTTACTTCCATTGCTTTCATTGGAAGGAAAACCCTGACTGAATCAATGCGTTCTCCTTTTTCTGGAGCCATATGGTAACCCTATTCCCACCCATCCCTGCAAGTAACCTCCTCCATCTGTGCCTGTCCCCCTGTACTAAAACAACCTTACTTGTGGTAAAATAACCCAACTTAACAGTAGGTCATGTTGATAACTTCCCCTCTCAGTGCTTATGGGGATTTCAATGCTATCAACCATAACCATTCATTTTTTTAGTGCTATTATAATTGCTAAGCTAGCTTAGAAACATAAGGAAAGGATAAGTGGGCTGGCCTGGCACTACACTTCTGTGGGAACCAGGGGCGTATCTGAGGTTCGGCGGTAGGGGGGCAGGGGCTAGAGTGAGGGGGCACATTATAACCCCCCCCCCCCGGCCGCCATCCCCCCCCACCACCGTTAACCCTCCCCCACCGCCGTTAACCCTCCCCCGCCTACCGCCAACCCTTCCCCCACCTACCGCGGTCACCTACCCCCCGAGGTCCGCTCCTGCCAGTTTTTTAAAATATTACTTCAGCTGGCAGGGGACCCCAACCCCCGCCAGCCCAGCCGAGGTCTTTAACTTCTTCATCCTCGTGCTGTTAAACCTGCAATGCATCCTTCCAGTTGGATGGAGTTTGAAGTCGCAGCACGTTGACGTCCTGCACGTACAACGTGCTGCGATGTCAAACTCCGTCTAACTGGAAGGATGCATTGCAGGTTTTGCAACACGGGGATGAAGAAGTTAAAGACCTCGGCTGGGCTGGCGGGGGTTGGGGTCCCCCGCCAGCTGAAGTAATATTTTAAAAAAACAGCAGCAGCAGACCTCGGGGGTAGGTGACCGGGGTAGGCGGGGAAAGGGTTGGCGGTAGGCGGGGGAGGGTTAACGGCGGTAGGGGGGTCCAGGGCGAAATCTGTGGGGGCCCAGGCCCCTGTGGCCCCACGCAGATACGCCCCTGGTGGGAACCCCGCAGGACCTGCATCCATCCCCGTGGTCAGCTCTGCCTTAGAGAGCATAGGGAAAATCAAAGTTAGCAAGTGCTCACAAACAGGATTTTTTTTCCCCTAGGGTTTAAACAATGTTGCAGTGCTGCTGAGCAGCAAGCAATATGTAAAATCTGGCTTGGAGTAAAGCCACAAGGAAAGCAGGCCTGAAGGGCCCAAAAAACGTTCTGCAGAAAGTGTTTGGGGCTGTTGTATAACCCACAAAATAGCCAGAGGAGCTGGCAAGAAAATTAAACGTGAGGAAACAATTAAACCCTGGAGGCTTTCCTTAATTGGAGGATAGAGTATGTTTGAGGCTTGAGATCTAGTAGAACAGAAGAAAAACAAAGTTAAAACAGAATATGCTAGTTCTGGAGCAAGGAAACTCCTATGGAAAGTCAACCAAGAATTGCTGTTGGTGCTGGAGCAGCTGGGGAAAGCCAGTTTGGAATACAGAGTGGAGCTATTGCTTCTGTTATCAAGAAGCTGACTCTTGGAGACTGCAGAACATAAGATTAGCTATATTGGGTCAGACCAATGGTCCATCTAGCCCAGTATCCTGCTTCCAAAAGTGGCCAATTCAGGTCACAAGTAGCTGACAGAATCCAAAATAGTAGCAAGATTCATGCTACTGATCCCAGAGACAAACAGTAGCTTCCCCCATGTCTATCTCAATAGCAGATGATGGACTTTCCCTCCTGGAACTTGTCCAAACCTTTTTTTAAACCTAGATACACTAGGAGTGGAGGAGTGGCCTAGTGGTTAGGGTGGTGGACTTTGGTCCTGGGGAACTGAGCAACTGAGTGTGATTCCTGGCACAGGCAGCTCCTTGTGACTCTGGGCAAGTCACTTAACCCTCCTTTGCCCGCTGCATTGAGCCTGCCATGAGTGGGAAAGCACAGGGTACAAATGTAATAAAAATAAAATAAAAAACTGCAAGATTCCAAGCTGTGCATACAGAAACATAGTGAAAGCTGAACTGCTGCCAGGGAGGCTGCAACTGGGGCAATTAAAAAATCCAGTCTGGAGTGGAACAGGGGAGTAGCTAGATTTGACATTTATTTATTTTAGTTACCTTTATACCCTGCACTTTCTCACTCATGGCAGGCTCAATGCGGCTTACATATACAGGTACTTATTTGTACCTGGGGCAATAGAGAGTTAAGTGACTTGCCCAGAGTCACAAGGAGCTGCCTGTGCCTGAAGTAGGAATCAAACTTAGTTCCCCAGGACCAGAGTCCACCACCCTAACCACTAGGCCACTCCTCCACTCCAGATTTGACATTTTTTTTTTTGGGGGGGGGCAGTAGGCATGCAGGTTGAGTAGTGCTTGGTATATTCCTAAATAATGCCTTAGAGTCTGCATCAATATAAACCACATACATACTCAATACCATATATTTTGTGAAGTAACACTAAATCCTGCAAATATATGTTTGTAGAGCCCGTGTAGCAAACTTAACAGCACCAATTCTGAACACACAAATACCAATAACTGTATCTTTAAAAAGGCAGCAGTAAAACGACAGAACAGCGATATGCTTCCTATTGGAAAAGCCAGACAAACCTGGATCCCCGCACAAACTATGTACCAGCAGAATCTCTCACCTTGGTCATTCACAGAACACAGACCAACTCTCACTAACCACAGAATAAAGGACCAAAAGTTAGAACAGGAAACTCTGAAAAAATTACATTCTCTATGAGGGAAAGGGGACTTGATACACCGCCTTTCTGAGGTTTTTGCAACTACATTCAAAGTGGTTTGCATATATTCAGGTACTTATTTTGTACCAGGGGCAATGGAGGGTTAAGTGATTTGCCCAGAGTCACAAGGAGCGGCAGTGCAAATTGAACTCAGTTCCCCAGGATCAAAGTCCACTGCACTAACCCCTAGGCTGCTCCTCCACACAATATGCACAGCAGAAATAAAAAAAATTTAAAAAGCATTATCTACTGTTCGGAGCAAAATGCAAGAACATTTTCTACCCAAAATAAAACCCACAAATAAATTATCCGAATACCCATGAAATGTCAAAAAACTTGTGGGACACAGTTTCTCCAGCAACAAGGTTTAAATATATTCTGCAAAGACATGCCATGTAAGTTAAGCGGGCATTTGCCAAATAGTAGTTAGACAACATACTAATGTATATGTGTGTAAATGGTCATGTACACATTCCAAGCATTTACACCTGTAACAAAAGTAAAGCATCTCTTGCCTAGCTAGATCCATCAATATAAATCCGAGTAAATCACAGGAAGGGTGAGAGAACACACCAGTGCTTATCAGTATTACCCCCCCCCCCCCCCTTTCCTTAGCACTAATACCAAAGAAATATGAATATAGGGACATAGATAAAATCTGGATACCCCTACAGTGTATACCACCTTAAATCAGGCATTCATAAAGGATCAGGCTTTTACCCAGTCAGCCACATCCCTGGATCCTCTGCTGCCTCAGCGAGGCCCTGCTATGCCTCGGTTTAACCTGCCCAGGAACCTTGGCAATTTTTTTCTTCACCTTAAAGGTGGATGTGAAGGTCTCCTTCAGATCTGACTTTATTGCTAAGAACCAACCTACCAGGGGGGTTGTTCAGAGGCAGCCTGAAGCAAGATCCAGTGACCTCTGGATCCAACTTTAATGTGAAGAAAACAAAGCTAGTGCAAAGCAGGCCATGACAGCAGAGGATCCAGGGATACGGCTGAGCAGAGGACAGGAAAAAGGCCAGATCCTCCAGCTTTGAAGTGTTAATAGTCTGGATCAGGCAGATCCAGGAGATCTGGCTTTTACCCGGTCCCTAAATACAGCACCCAACAGCAGAGGCTGTGCAGAAACCCTAAAAGGCACACACATTCAATAAGAAATTAAAAAAAAAAAAGGTAGGAATTTGTAGAAATTGTACTGTAGCCAAGCATCTCCCCTGCCCCTCCATAACCCCCCAACTCCTTCATATGAAGTCTGGCATCACCCCTGCCCTTCTATACCCACCACCCCCTCATAGACTGGCATCACCCCCTGCCCTTCCATACCCCCACCCCCTCATATTTATTTATTTATTTGCAGTATTTGTAACCCCCATTTTCTCACACACTAGCAGGCTCAATGTGGCTTACAAGACACCGTATTGGGTCGATGTTAAATACAATCAGAAATAGGGTAAGGGAAGGTAGAGGTAGATGGGAACAATAAATGACAAAGGAAATAAGAAATAACATTGTCTTTTAAATCAGTGCAGGGTTGAGGCAGCTAGGCAGATTCAGAAGGGTAGGCCTTACAAAACAAATATACTGGCATCATCACCCCTACCCTTCTCTGTGCCTCCCTGCTCTTCTCTACTCCACCATTATCCCTACAATCCAACATCAATCCCCACCCCTCTCCCCTACCTGGCTTGAACTTAGCCCTTCCCACACCACCACAGTCCAGCATCAATTCCTGTCCCCAAAGCCCCAGTATAAGATGTTCTTTTTTTTTTTTTAACCTAGACAGCAGGCAAGCACTAGCAGTGGTGGAGGAGGCCCAAGTTGAATTCAGGCACTAGTGCCTGCGGGGCCACTGATAAGGCTTCTTTCAGCTGAGCAGCAGCACTTTCAAAATGTTCTAAAACCGATCCGGTGCAGCAGCTGCTCAGTGATATGTAGTGGCGTAGGAAGGGCGGGGCGGTGGAGGCGGTCCGCCCCGGGTGCACGCTGCTGGAGGGTGCAGAGAGCTGCCGCGCGCCTGTTGGCTCCGCTGGTTCCCTGCTCCCTCTGCCCCAAAACAGGTAACTTCCTGTTCCGGGGCAGAGGGAGCAGGGAGCTACGGAGCCGACAGGCGCACGGCTGCTCTGCACCCTCCAGCAGCCAAGAATGCACCCGGGGGGGAGGGCTTGATGCGTCGGGGAGGGGGGTGTCATTGCACTAGGGGGGGCTTGATGCGCTGGGGAGGGGTGTCATTGCGCGGGGGGGGCTTGATGTGCCGGGGGTGTGCAGCGGCGATCCACCCCGGGTGGCAGCCGACCTAGGAACGCCACTGGTGATATGCACTGTTTATCAGTAGGTACACTGGTGTCAATAGGCACTCTATAAATGGTGCCTATAAAATCAGTGCCGAAAAATAGCACTATTACTATGTTAAGCACTATTCTATAAATGGCGCTTATAAGTTAGGCGCTGTTTATGTAATAGCGCTTAGTGCTAAGAACCGCAACTAAATTTAGGTGCAAGCATTTACATTAGGCATGGATCCCTTTCATTCTGTAACAATGTGCATAAATTAAAGAAATGCCCCTGACCCACTCATGAGCGGCCCCTGTCCGTGCCCCTTTTGTGGACATGCACGTAAAATTTATGTTTGTAAACTTTAATTCCAGTTAGCACTAATAATTGCTTGTTAAGGTCTCAATTATTTTTGCTAATCGGGTTGTTACTGCATTTGTGCATGCAAATTGACAGTGTACCCAAATTTGCACATGCTATTTGAAGTGCTTTTTATAGTATTTGGGGGACTGTTGTGCAAAGGTGCACCCTATTGCTTAGTAATGTACGCTGTTTATAAATAAGCACACTGGTGATGAACAACGTTCACTACTGAGCAATAAGGAATGCTATCAGGCTCATTTTCGAAAGAGAAGGACGCCCATCTTTCGACACAAATCAGAAGATGGGCGTCCTTCTCACAGGGTCGCCCAAATCGGTATAATCGAAAGCTGATTTTGGGCGTCCCCAACTGCTTTCCATCGCAGGGACGACCAAAGTTCACGGGGGGCATGTCAGAAGCATAGCAAAGGCAGGACTTGGGTGTGCCTAACACAAGGACGTCCTCGACCCATAACAGAAAAAAAGGGCGTCCCTGACGAGCACTTGGACGACTTTATCTGGTCCTAATTTTCTTATGACCAAGGCACAAAAAGGTGCCGAACTGACCAGATGACCACTGGAGAGAATCGGGGATGACCCCCAGTGGTCACTAACCCCCTCCCACCCTCAAAAAATATCTTTAAAAAGATTTTTTGCCAGCCTCTATGCCAGCCTCAAATGTCATACTCAGGTCCATCACAGCAGTATGCAGGTCTCTGGAGCAGTTTTAGTGGGTGCAGTGCACTTCAGGCAGGCGGACCCAGGCCCATTCCCCCCTACATGTTACACTTGTGGTGGTAAATGTGAGCCCTCCAAAACCCACCAGAAACCCACTGTACCCACATCTAGGTGCCTCCCTTCACCCATAAGGGCTATGGTAGTGGTGTACAGTTATGGGTAGTGGGTTTGGGGGGGGGGGTTGGGGGGCTCAGCACACAAGGTAAAGGAGTTATGCACCTGGGAGCAATTTCTGAAGTCCACTGCAGTGCCTCCTAGGATGCCTGGTTGGTGTCCTGGCATGTGAGGGGGACCAGTGCGCTACGAATGCTGGCTCCTCCCACGACCAAAGGGCTTGGATTTGGTCCTTGGTTTCCATTATTGCCGAAAAACAGAAACGACCACGTCTAGGGACGACCATCTCTAAGGACGACCTAAATTTCAGGATTTGGGCATCCCCAACCGTATTATCAAAACGAAAGATGGACGTTCATCTTGTTTTGATAATACGGGTTTCCTCGCTCCTCCATCGGGACATTTTGCGAGGACGTCCTCAGCAAAACTTGGACGTCCCTTTCGATTATGCCCCTCCACTTGAACCATATGGTGCACTACCGCACAATAATGTACAGATGACATTGATCCCAAACTAGAAATTTAAAAAAAATCCCATAAAAAAACAACATGGGGAAATAAACAAAAGTAAGCATTGTGCTTTACACACCTCTAGGGAGCATCAGTCAGCCAGGTTTTCAGGATATTCCCAGTGAGTATGCATAAGACACATTTAAATGCAATGGAGGCAGTGCTTGAAAATACAGTATCTATCTCATGGATATTCATTGTGGTTATCCTGAAAACTAGACTGGCTGCTGCTGTCTCAGGACAATTTGAGAACCAGCTGAGCCAAACCTAGTTTACCACATAACTTCAACTGACTTGTAATTTCCTGCCTTTCTAAGAAAAATTGTGATAAAGCTAGGACTGACTTGTCTTACTTCCTACTACATGGAGCTTTCTGGCAACCCCTAAAATTGCCTATGTCAAAGTTACCATGAGCTCTTTACCTGTAAGGAAAGACTGATCCAGTAGTTTTACTCTCAGTGCATTACATGGGCTTAGACTTCCTGCCTGTTAAGAAAATCATGACATTATTTAATTAATTTACCTATGTGTTGGGATTTATTAACCACCTTTATGAAGAGATTCACCCAAGGCAGTGTACAGCAGGTACAGTTTAACATAAAACTTGCAATTTTGTTCACAGCATAACAATAGTAAAATGAACAAGTAAAGACGTAGACAGAATGAAAGAGGAAAACTTGAAAGAAGCAAACTGAGACCTAAAAATAGGACTACCATGAAACAGGATCAAAAATATACACATTTACAGCACTGAAATTCAAATAACAGAGATATTTATTTATTTGCTGCATTTATATCCCACATTTTCCCACCTATTTGCAGGCTCAATGTGGCTTACAATATAATACAACAACAATCATATTGATGGAATAGAAAATCAGAGTATACATAACAGATAAGGTGTATAGGAATATTGTGGCAATCATATAATACGATGTAAACATAATAGTCATGGAATATCTAATAAGCACATGATTAGAACATTCAAACAACATTGCTATGATACTAATACATTTTTACAACACAGTTTACCATATAGCTGAGGGGCCAAGTGTATATATATATATATATATATATAGGACAAGATGTGTGGTACAGTCGGTTGGGATAAATAAATGGGTGGCCAAATTAAAGGCAAGTTCTTTGTATAGTTAATCAAGATATAAGGGACTGATCTAAGTTACAGTGGGTGTAACAAGCTAGTCCAGGTGCAGATTGGGTGCATTTACCCAGACTGTTCTGGGAGGGGTAGTATTGGAGGGACCAAGGGGCATAAAGGTTATTTTAAGGATGGGGATGGGGATGAGATGCAAGGGTGGAGGGTTGCCTAGGCCAACTAAAACCTTGCACTGGCCCTGCAGTTACATTTCTAAGTTATATCCCGCTATCACCTCACAGTTCTAAGCCGGTCACAAAACTCAGGAGGCCAAAACAATCTTTGGGAATTACATAAACTTTACCAAAAATAACTGTAACCTAAAATATTTATCTTCTTGTAAAATAAATTTCTTAAATAAGCAGGTTTTAATTTTCCTTCTAAATGTAAGGTACTGTTGAGGAAATGAAAATAAAAGTAGCAAAGTCCTTCCAGAACTTCCAGCATATTACATTGGCCCCTCAGTAAAGGCTGTTGAGATACATGGCAAGTGTCATGTTTCTGCACACAGTGGACTCCCTTCTTTACTGGCCTCTCAGATTGTAATTACTGCATCCTCTCCAGCAGGGGGCATTACAGGATTTAAAGTTCAGTTTTGTATTTTGGAACATGTTCATTAGCCAACATTCCATTTTACATTAACTCTGAAAATGCTAGGGAGCTGAATTTTTTTCCTCCACACATAATACTGAAATATTGGCTGCTTCTGGCATTGGTTTTCTGATAAATAAAAATAAAACAAAAAAGGAAAGAAAAATAAAGCAATACCTTTTTTTCAATTATTGATATTGCACTAATTTTACATTTTTGACAAGCATGCAAAGACAGAACCACCTTCAGAGCAGGTATGAGCAATATTAGAATACATAAGTGAAACATGAAAAGAATTCTAATGATAATCTCAAAGGAAACCACAGTATTGTTATTCTCTTATAGGGGAAATGAGTTCTAATCCCTAACCTGGGCACTGGGTTCTTAGTCTTGGTTGATCAGATATCACCTTACTGAAGGTCCATCAGGCCCAATATCCTGTTTCCAACAGTGGCTAATCCAGGCTACAAGTACCTGGCAAAATCCCAAAAGAATAAAACAGATTTTACGCTGCTTATTTTATTTATTTACTTATTGCATTTGTATCCCACATTTTCCCACCTATTTGCAGGCTCAATGTGGCTTACATAGTTTAGTAATGATATTGTCATTCCAGGATATCAGATACAATTAGTAATATGTAGAGATTAAGTAAGGGGAAGAAGAAGGAAGTGATTGGGCGGGTAAGTTTAGAAGGTGGACTTTCATAACTGGATGGATTGGTGGGGTGGATTGTTGGGCTATAGGTTCTCTTTGTAGGCCTTGTTGAAGAAGTATGTCTTCAGAGATTTGCGAAAGTTAGTTATTTCCTCATTTGTTTTCAGGTCTGTGGGTAATGCATTCCCTGAGTAAGGCTGATCAGACCCCTCTGTGGTGGAATGGCTGCTTGATGGGCATAGACTGACCATGCAGATTAACGAAAAATCTACAAGGTATTATAAATCTAACGGTTCCAGATGCAAGAAAGCAATTCATATTGAGAAGAATTCTTGTGACTCTAAATCCATTTATTCACAGAAAGAGAGACCCTGATAATCAGCAGCGCTTTATTCAGGTAGGAGCAGTTCCTACCCAGATAAGTGCCTTCACCAGGGTGGTACAGTTTAGGGGGTGAAGTACTTTTGTGCACAAAAGAAGAGCAGGACATAGAGGAGCAGGACTTGAGTGTGATGGTATGTAATAATCTGAAGGAGGCCAAACAGGTAGAAAAGGCAATGCTAAAAGTTAGAAGGATGCTTGGGTGCATAGGGAAAGGAATGGCCTGCAGGAAAAAGGAGGTGATAATGCCTCTGTATAAGTCTCCGGTGAGACCCCATTTTATTTATTCATTTTCCAGAACTTGATATACCATACAGGGTCCATGGAGGCTACTGTGCAGTTTACAGTACTAAAACAGAGTCCTCAAGGGAGGAAACAAAAGGAAGGGAGATACTAAGAGCAGGTTAGTCCATAAGCTTTGGAGAACAGATGGGTTTTGAGCAGTGACTGCATTTTGTGTAGGACGGTTGTAGATGGATATGGGATGGAAGCGAGTTCCAGAGGGAAGGGTCAAGGAAGTCAAAGGATGTTTCACGAGAGACAGTTATGCAAAAGGCAGGGAGAGAGTGCACCACCAAAAGATTGGTGGTAGAAGAACGAAGGGAATGTGTAGGGGTACAGGGAATCAGTGCACAGTGAAGGTATGCAGGGGCCGAGTGGAGACACAATTTTGAAAACAAGTCAAAGGATTTTAAACTTCACATGAGCTGAGTTGGGAAGCCAGTGTTCTAGGTGAAGAAAGGGATTAATGTGATCAAAACGAATGAAAAGTAGAGAAGTTTGACTGCTCTCCTCTGGATGAATTGAAGGTGTTTGATGGAGTAGAAGGGAAGACCAGTGTAAAGAGAGTTGCAGTAGTCAAGGTGAGAGATGACAATAGAGATGAGACGAATGCAAATTTGATTGCGATCAAGGAGAGGACGCAAAGCATGGATACGATGAAGAGCAAAGACTGCAGAACAAATGACTGAATGAATTTGGGGCTTAAAGGTCAACTTGGAATCAAATATAACACCCAGAATTTTGACTATATCAGAAAAGGAGAGAAGGCGGCTATCGATAGAGGGAAAAGGGAGAAGCAGTGTACCAGGATTAGGGAAGACAATTGCCTTGCATTTAGAGGTGCTGAGGAAGAGACAATTGTTCTTAAGCCAAGAGGAGACATAAAGGAGACAGTTCTTGAGAGTTGAAAGAGAGGTAGAAGAGTTAGTAACTCTACAGAGGATTTGGATGTCGTCAGCATAGCAAAAAGGAATGCAACCTTGTTCTTGGAAGCGTGAGAAGGGGTGAGAGAAAGACATTGAAAAGATTGGGAGCCAGGATGGACCCCTGGGAAACCCCTAATTGACAGGATAGGTGGAAGTAAGGCAGCTGTTATGAAATAGTTGTAAAGTGCAATCTGAGAGATAGCTGGAGTACTGTGTACAATTCTGGAGACCAATTCTGGAGTTGGTCCAGAAAGCGGCTACTAAAATGGTTAGCGGTCTTCATCATAAAACATATGGGGAGTCAGGGACAGACTTAAAGATCACCATATCTATACTTTGGAAGAAAAACAGGAAGGGGAGATATGATAGAGACGTTTAAATAGTTCTGTGGCATAAATACACAGGTTCAATTGAAAGGAAAGTATGGAATGAAGCAGCATAAAATGAAGTGGTAGATGCAAGGAACAGCCTCCTGGTGGAGATGAAGACTGTATCTGACCATGAAAGCTTGGGACAAGCACATAGGATCTCTAAGGGAGGGGAAGGGACAGTAGATGGTGTGGATGAACAGACTGGATAAGTCATGTGGTCTTTATCTTACTTAATTTTTCTCTGTTTCTCTGTTTTCTACATTTCTAGATTACTTGGTTTTCAGTGTTAATTACTACTACTACTACTACTACTACTACTACTACTATTTAGCATTTCTATAGCGCTACAAGGCGTACGCAGCGCTGCACAAACATAGAAGAAAGACAGTCCCTGCTCAAAGAGCTTACAATCTAATAGACAAAAATAAAGTAAGCAAATCAAATCAATTAATGTGTACAGGAAGGAGGAGAGGAGGGTAGGTGGAGGCGAGTGGTTACAAGTGGTTATGAGCTAATATCCAGATAGTGTTGAAAATCTTTACTGACTGCCACAGCACTGTCTAGGAAGTGCCAGGGTGATCCAGTGGTGCAGTCAAAATACAGCTGCAAGTTATCCAGGTACTGCCAATATTCAGCTCTGAAACCTGCCTAGTTATTCAGGTAAGTAAAGACAACAAAACTGGGGCCACTGTGATAGAAAGGGACACCTGTTTGGGGGGGTCTCCCTACCTCTAAACAAAGACAAGACTCCCTCCCCCCACCTTTATGTGGCAGCTTGATCCCTAGCAGTAGTACTACTAGACTACCACTGGAAATCATGGACACCATTTTTAACCTGGCTCCAGCCGGGGCAGGAGTGATGGGGGATCACTTCTGCTCAGTACTCTCAGACTACCAGGAAATAGTTGTGGTAGGCCCAGGGAGACCTACAGGGAGGGGGTGGGAGGGTCTTTAGGGGAGTCCAAGGAGGATCAAGGGCAATGAGGCTATAATGTGTATTCAGTGATGGAGGTATCTTCGGGAGAATGAGTCTTTGCTGGTGAAGGAACCGCCCCCCCCCCCCCCCCCCCCCCCCGCCTCAGACTGTTTGTTTAAAATTATGCTCCTTGTCAGGGAAAATAACACTGTTTTAAGCTGGAGTTATTTTTCCTGGAATAACAAAGCTTGTGAAGTTCAGCACAAGCAGCATTATTCAATTTACATATTAATGAGGTGTTTGGTATAATTTGCATTCTTTGCATCGCATTATTATGTATTCTTTGGTACATTAAATTAATATGTTATGGTAATATAACACATGAAATTGCTATTTAATGTGTGTTAAGATGCAAATCTCATGCATTATTCTCTTAATGCATTTTATGAACTATTCTTCCTTAGTCTTTTGAGCAGTCCACACAGTCAAGTATAAGAGTTGTTAGCTGACAAACTTGGCCAAACAATAATGTGCAGTGAAAGTATGAGGAGAGGACCAGGTAGCTGCTTAATGGAATGCATTCAGTAAGGCTAACTTTATTAGGGTCACTGTGGCTGTAGAAGTCCTAATCTGATGCAACTTGACTTTGGAGGACAGCAGGGCCGTTGCAAGGGTTTCTGGTGCCCACTTCACCCTCCATTGCCCCAGGTACAAATAAGTACCTGTATGCAGTGCACTTTTTCTAGTGAAAAAGGTGCCGGTACTCAAATGCTAGGCCACCCTTCAGGGGTGGGGGTAATCACTGAGGGACCCTCCCCACAATAGCCAGGCCCCCTGCAACCAGTCACAGAACCTATGACAAGGCAGAATTGGTGTGTAGAGCCTGAGCTCTTTCATGAAAACTTGGGGACCATGGGTCAATTTTAGCAGCCAATGGAAAAGGTGCCGGTACTCAGTACCCCCAAGTACCCCCTCAAAAAAAGCCCTGCCTGTATGTAATATATAAACCACTTTGATTGTTAACCACAGGAAGACAGTGTATCAAATCCCATCCCCTTTTCCTGTTTATTTTCCTATATATTAGTGCCCTCTTCCCTCATTAATATTAATAGCAGGTCACGTACAACCTTTTCCCCAAAACTCCTTTACCAGCTCTTTGTTCACACAATGCTACTATTTAATTAAAAGGTTTCACAAAAGGTTAAAGCTACTTAACTTTCTGCACTTTCCTGTTCATAAAATCAAGGCACAAGGACACAAAGTGTTTTAATTGCTACTGCAGCTGCTGCAATTGAGGTCTAGTTGGAGGTACTGATACCAACACCGGCCATGATGAGGCAGGGCCAGTGCAACAGGTAAGGTGGAGCTTGGCTTGTGGCAGCTTTGACACCCTCTCGCTGCACTTACTCGCTAGCTGTGTTGCGCCAGTCCTGGAGCAAAATAGCCATGCTGATAGCAGAACTGTGTAAAAGAAGCAAGGCAGTTTGCTAGAGTTCATTTTGTAACTGGCATACCAGTTCTACTAGGACTGAACTGAGTTGATTTTCCGAATGATTCAATTCTATTCAAGTACCTGGTGCCAACCGATTTATAGTCCATTATACTGGAAAGCTGGGCTTTACTAAATCCTGGAAGTTGTTAGAGTGCACACTCCATGTTCAACCTTTTGGAAATGGGCCAAACAGAAGTGGATTCTTGCACCTGTTGGACCTCGAACATGCCATGAACAGATACAGTTACTGTCACTTTGGGGTCTTCTATTTTAAAAGGCCAAAGATGTCAGATCTCAGTTCTGTTTCCTGCTGAAGCAGAAAGGAACTTCTTTATCCATCATGGTAACAATGTGGGATTATCTTTGAGCCTTTTTTAAAGGCTCATATGCTTCCTGCATCGCTGTTGCACTTTAAAGCATTCTGACCCCTGAGGAAGGCTTGTTTGCCGAAACCCGGACCGTGTAGGATCCCAATAAACTTATTTTGACGCTCTTATTTCCTGTTTGGGCTGGTCACTTAGAACCCGTTCGCTTCCACCCTTGTGTGTTGTGCTTTGTTGCTTTGTGGAAGGTGTGGACCCCCTTACTTGCCGATCCTACAGAAAAGACTGAGACAAAAGGATCTGAAAGTAGTAAGGCGTGAGGAGTGAGACTGCGTTAGGCTAAGGTGACAATTGCTGTTACCAACTAGCACAGAAAGAGCAAGCTGTTGTGCAAGGTGTTGCACAAAAGTGGTGAGTCCATTCTAAACATATCTTTTGCAGTATCAGGAGGCACCAGAATATATGGGTGTAATTAATCATGTGCCAAATATATATTATCCCATCAATATAATATGTAGAGCGGGAGGACACCAGAGTTCAAAAAAAACGATGGAGAAAAAAGACCTCAATGAAAAAATCTTGGTAATTTATACACATGAAGTATTGCCAGCATCTGTCTATCACTGGTCAAAAAAACTCCATCCAAATGTTCAAAGAACTTCAAAAACTTCACACAAGGTCCTCCAAACTGCACACAATAAATTGAATATATAGGACATATCCAGTCAAGTGTAATACAGACAGTTAACGCCAGTCTCAAACCCGATTTATCTGAAATGATAGAAGCAGAAGCTGTTTGCATTCCATAATCCAAATCCCATTTGCTGCCTCAGAGGAAGACTGGAACTATGGATACTGAAAGGAAGAGAGTATTTCACTGAGGTCTTTTTTTCGCCATCATTTTTTTTCCATATATATTTTTTTGAACTTTGGTGTCCTCCTGCTCTACATATTTTATTGATGGGATAATAAATATTTAGCATATGATTAGTTACACCCATCTGTCTTTCAATTTGTGATTGGTAATTCCAATTTTCAAATAACCCATTTACTTGGATAACAACATAACATAATATAACAAATCAATTCTTATATTCTGCAGCAATCAATAAACGTTCTGCATGGATTAAAATCAAGAGAAACTAGAACAGTCCTCAAGGAGCTACAATCCAACATCATTATCAAGCACCTTCACCTTCAACAGCCATTATAAAGTACACATTTCTGAAATAAAATAGTTTTGACTGATTTTCTGATAAGCTTATAATCGGACATCGATTGAAGTTGAACCGGTAAACTTTCCACGCTTTCCACGCCTTTACGGCCTGGTAAACAAATGAAGAGTCAAATCATTTTTAAGATTTCTTTCTCTTAGGAGTTGGAATTGAAAAAATTGTAGTACCTCATAATGAGTGCTTTCTACTTACCTCTGAGAAACAAAACAAATTATACATATATAGAGGAGCCTCACCTTACACTCTTTCATAAAGAAAACAATATGATTTAAACATAAGAGTAATTGAATTTAAGAAGGGGATATTCGTTTAGTTCTAGTTAATGAAAACATGAGTTGAATTGCTCTATTTTGAATCATCTGAATTTTCTTCAGCAAATATTTAGGAAATCCTAATAAGATAGTATTACAATAATGAATTTGAGACAATAACAAGGCTTGAACTAAAAATTGAAATTGATTTATCCTAAAAGCATGAATATATGACATAACTTTCACATTAGAAAAATTGTTTTTCTAATCAAGGCCCTGCTTCAGGGCCGCCGAGAGGGAGGGCGGGGGGCAAAATTCCTCCAGGCCTGGACTCCAAGGGGGGCCCAGCGCCGGGGTCTCTCTCTCTTTCTCTCCTGCTCCTGACAGGCTCCGAGTGATCAGATCCTGGGCCCCCCTCCAGCGCTGCTCTTCGCTCACTTCTACTGTTGTGCCGAGCGGCTGCTTTTCCCCCTCAAGCGCATGCTCGATTTTGAAATTGAGCATGCGCAATGAGAGAAAAAAAGGAGACGCAGGGGCAGGGCAGGCATGGAGTGAAGAGCAGCACTGGATTCTTCCGCTGGCGGGGCCTCGGGATCCCCGCTAGCCCCAAGGTACCTCAGTTGCGGCAGCAGCAATCCTGGGTGGAGGGGGCGGGAGCAGCAACGATCCAGGGGGGGCAGTAGCGATTGGGGGGTGGCAATCGGGGGGCAGCAGCAGCCCTGCTCCAGGCGCGGCAGCAGCGTTCCTGCCCCAGGCCTGCTCGGTCTCTCGGCGGCCCTGCCCTGTTTACTAAGGTGCGCTAGCATTTTTAGCGTGTGCTAAATGGTAGACATGCCCATATATTCCTACGGGTGTCTCTAGCATTAGAGCACACTAATGTTTAGTACATGCTAAAAACACTAGCATGTCTGTAGCGCAGCTTAGTAAACAGGGCCCTAAAATATTTATTTTGTGGTACTAGTAGTGATAAAGAATGATCAATTAGTATCCCCCAAATTTTTTTCTCAAATGAAAATTTAAAATCTACATCTCTAATCCTAATTGATTCTACATTGTATTGTATTGTATTATAACATTTATAACCCGCGCTTTCCCACTTGTCAGCAGGCTCAATGCGGCTTACATAATATAGCAAATTTACAAGATAAAGCAAAATAAATAAAACATCTAAACATAGTATATAAAGAGGTGGACAATAAAAAGAATAAGGGAGGAAGGTGGTAGAGGTAGGGAACAAGGAGATGGTGTAAGTTGGGGTAATGTGTTATGAGTAAGGAAGAATGTATAATAATGGTTCGAAGAGGGATGAATTAAAAAGGATTAAAAAACATACTTTAATTTCTGTCAAGTAGTAGATCCAGGTATCACAGATAAATATCTAATTTAAGTCTCATCATATGTGTAGGCTTGCTTAAAAAGGTGAGTTTTCAGCAGCTTCCGGAAGGGTAAAAGGCCATTGACTGTTCAAATCGATCTTGGCAAGGTGTTCCAGAGCTTGCTGCCTATAACGGGGAAACTGGATGCACATTATGTTTTATACTTGATTCCTTTACAGTTGGGAAGATGTAGATTTACATAAGTTCGAGAAGATCTGGAGCAATTCCTGGTAGGAAGGTCAATTAGATTGTACATGTAGGCTGGGGAATCTTCGTAGATAATCTTATGAATCATCGTGTGGACTTTAAAATTTAAAACGGAGAGGTGTTGCACTATCAAACCGTGATTTACCAAAAATAAGTCTGGCTGCTGTGTTTTGGGCATAGTGGAGGAGTAGCTTACTGGTTAGTGCAGCAGACTCTGATCCTGGGGAACTGGGTTCAATTCCCACTGCAGATCCTTGTGACCCTGGGCAAGTCACTTAACCCTCCATTGCTCCTGGTATAAATAAGTACCTGAATATAATATGTAAACCGCTTTGAATGTAGTTGAAAAAAACACAGAAAGGCAGTACATAAGTCCCATTCCCATAGTCCAGACTAGAATGACCACCTAGTAATAGGAATTTTGTTGTTTCCTTATTTAATTTTAAAGGATGACGCAGCAACCAGTTTTTAGAGGGACCCTTTTACAGTGTGGCAGTAAGCCTAACGCGGGCTTACCACTTGCTCTTCCAGGACTGCTGCAGGCCCAACACGGGCGCCAGCAGTAGTCACATCCCGAGCATGCAACATTTCCAGGGAAAAAATAAACCCCCTGGAAATGGCTTGTGCAGCAGTAATCCAGTGGTAATCGGGCATCGCCACGCACTGCGCGGTTACTGCTGGGTTAGTGCGGGAGCCCTTATCGCCACCTCAATGGGTGGCGGTAAGGGCTCCCCATCGCATGACCATGTGGTAAGAGTTCTCTCACCGCATGGCCATGTGTGCTGGGGTTTATTTTTTACCTGCTGCGTTAAAAAGGGCCCTGGCATGCTGGTAAAATGACCCCCGCCACCAGCGCAGGGCCCTTTTTCCCGCAGCTTGCTAAAAGGATCCCAGAGTAATGCAGTCTTGCATAATACCACTGGATGATTCAATAGAGCAAAGAATCAGAATTATGATGGAATGTCATATGAAAGTTTGAAAACCTTCCTTTTCTAAAGTAGGCCCTTGCAAGTACCAAAATACATTAAACAATATTGGGGATACTGTGGAACCCTGGATTTTAGAAATTCTTTTTTTTTTTTAAATATTTATATAATTAGAACAATACATAATGTCCATTTTCTATGGGATTGTTCTGTGAAGGGTGATATGATAATCCTGATTGTTGACTCTATCATAATCTTGGGCGGGAGAGACTAGGCATGACAGTTACTTGAAAAGGGCAAAGCTGAAAATTTGCATAGAGCACCGAATACCCTTGTACTGGTCTTGTGCACTGAGGTTGCAACATGTGAAACGCCAAGGAGGAAGGTGTTCCGGTCATGCTCCACTGATTGGTTTATGTGTCAGATGAGAAAACATTCTATACGCCTGTGTTTGAGAGGAAATGTAACTTATGATAATGACCTTGAACGGGATGCTGTGAATTTAAAATAAAGAAATGAAAATAGATTTGATTTTAGGAAATGTATACTATATCATCAATTAAAATGCAATCAGTTATATATATTGCAAGAATAGCCTGATAGTTTCCCTTGATAATTTTGTCCTTGAATATTATATACACTTTGCACCACTCAGTCTGTATCTTTTCCATGATGCTGCAGCAAGTTTTTTCAATGTACTGGTGTGTTTTTAAATTGTGTTTTGGCCCAAACTAGGCCAAATCTGTGAAAGTTAGAAGAGAAGGCTGAAGGGAGATATGATAGAGGTCTATAAAATTCTGAATGGAGTGGAATGGGTACAAACAAAATGATTGTTAATTTTTTTCAAAAAGTACAAAGACTAGATGACACTTCATGAAGTGCATAGTATCATGGTTAAAATAAACAGGAGAAAATATTTTTTTCACTCAACATATAGGGAGTCTTTTTACTAAGGTGCGTTAGCGTTTTTCGCTCGTGCTACAAATCAGCTAGCACTAAACACTGAGATGCCCAATACATTCATATGGGTATCTCAGTGTTTAGCGTCAGCTGATTTTTAGTGCGAGCTGAAACACTAGTGCACCTTAGTAAAAGACCCTCATAATTAAGTTCTGCAACTCATTGCTGGAGCAAGTGGTAAAAGCAGTTAATGTAGCTGGGTTTAACAAAAAAGGTGGTAATTTCGGATTTGGCATGCGTCCATAATGCCTGGACAGATTATTTTTTTATTACCTACCGCTTGTAGCATTTCCAGCATTACTCAGCAGTTGGCACGTGCCGACAAAATTGGCGCTTGGCAACCAGTCATCGTGTTTGTAGCATGATCCCTTACTGCTAGATCAATGAGTGGCGTTAAGGGCTCAGTCCGTAAATAGACGCGTGCTGGTTTCAGTTTTACCGCAGGCCCTTTTCCCGGCCCCTTTGAAAAAAAGCCTTTTTTCCCCAGATGAGGTAAAAACTGGTCCAGCAAGCGCCCAAAATACGCAGTCACACAACTGCAGGCCACTTTTTACCGCGGCTTAGTAAAAGGACCCTTAAGTGACTCGCCCAAGGACACAAGAAGCTGGTGTGGGATTTAAACTTGGGTCCTTCTGGTTCCTAACCCAATGCTCTAACCATTAGGCTTAGAGCTCTTGCCATGAAACAACACAAACATGAGCCTTGGCTCATGCCATAGGAGTAGTAGCAGCAGCAGTGAAAACAGTCCAGAGAAGGAGCCCCACCCCACTCTTCAATCTTGGGTGGCAGAAAACACCAGCAGGTTCACCCTAGACCCCAGACCCTTCTAGGATCAGCCCTTACTGAGTCATCTTGACCAAGACTTGTAGGTCTTCCTTGAACCATCTAATACATATCTATATCTAAACCTAGACTAGTTTTCCTACGCTCCCTGTGAAATCCACCTGAAAGTCTAATCAAAAGGGAACATATTAAAAAATAAAAATTCTAACCTACATTACCACAATTTTTATTTTCCAAAGATATGGCTTATGACTGTAACTGGTTCCCTTATCCCTTATTTGTCCTGTTTATCTGTCCTAATTAGATTGTAAGCTGTGTCAAGCAAGGACTGTCTCTTCATGTCCAGTATACAGCGCTGTGTACTTCTAGTAGCGCTATAGAAATGATAAGTAGTAGTAGCATGTTACGTTTGTGCCTTGTTTCTTGTTCTCCTTCACCTTACCACCCAGTGGCCAGACCTAGTGGCTGCAATGGACTGTCTGGTTACTGTCACCCGTTCCAGATTTCAGCCCAGTCCGGTCCGGAGCGTCCGGGCTGCCAGACTTGCTTGTTTTGTGTGAGCCTGCACAGCACCCATAGCTGCCTGGTGATTGCTGCATCTGCGCTTCAGCTGCTGCTGGGCTTATTAGCCATTTGGGAAATCTCTGCCTGGCCTTTGCATTGCCTAAGGCCCTGGTATGTGGGTGTACACTGTGCACTTCTGCCTAGTCCAGTTCTAGTCTGAGTTCCTTGTCTGTTTCTAGTTTGTTTGTGTGTTGTTAGCTTTGATTTTATTGCTTAGGTCCTAGTCTTGTTTCTGGTCTGCCTTTCCTTGTCTTGTGTTTGTGTTTCTTGCTTAGTGGCTGCTTGCAGCTTTCAGTCCTGACTCTCTCCTGTCTGTGGTTCTCTTAGTGGCTGCCTGGCAGCTTTTAGTCCCTACTCTGTTGTGTGTTGCCTGTTGGGATCCTGCCCTGTCCTGCAAGTCCTGCCGGCCACCTGCACCCAGGGGCTCAACTCCTGGGGAAGGGCGGCTAAGTGCAGGTAAAGTCTAGCCGTCCCTGTCAGAGTTCTGTCTTAGTCTGTGTGGGGTGGTCTTGCCTGCCGCTGCCGCTCCTCGGCAGTGGTCCAAGGGCTCACAAACCTGGTTCCAGCTTGGAAAACGTGACATAGCAGTAACTGTAATGACCAGACTGAATGTGCCAGGGAGGAGGGGGTAATGCTTGTGTTGCCAAATCTCAGCCCTGATTCTGACTGAGCAGGTCATATAGGACTAAGGGGTCCTTTTAGAAAGCAGCAGTAGCCTGATGATAATTCCAAAGTTGGCATGTACTGGTTCCCGTGGTAGAAAATAAATGTGTATTTTCTACCGCAGGGGGCATTCCTGGTGGAAATCAACAGCACACCCGCATTGGCGCATGCTGCCTGATTACCATGCGGGTAGCACATAAGGCCTTACTGCTAGGTCAATGGCTGGTGGTAACGGCTCAGGCAATAAATAGCCACGCACTACCTTTCATTTTAGGTCACGGTCATTTACTGCCCCATTGAAAAATGCCCTTTTTCCCAGCCATGGTAAAAAATGGCCCACTGCATGTCAAAAACGCGCGCCCACACTAGCGAAGGCCACTTTTTACAGCTGCTTAGTAAAAGGGCCCCAAAATTTTGTATGTGGTGCTGAAAACAATGAGTGCTGCTATTCTATAAATGGTGCTGCAAGTTGGGCAAAGTATATAGAATAGCGTTTGGCACCAAGATCTGTGCCTAATTTAGGCATGAGGATTTACACCAGGTTTCAGTTGGTATAAGTCCTTGCACCTAAATTAGGCACGGATCTTCCTAATTGTGTAGTGTAGTGTAGAAATTTAAAAAACCAAGGAGGATGCCAAAAAACTATATTAAAATTAAAAACGACCCAACACGGCCGTGTTTCAGCCCAAAGGCCTGCCTCAGGGGTCTTGATCAATCTGGGTGTAGCAGTGTAATTTAATACACCGATGAGAATTGATGCCCAATTATTGGGTAATATGAATCTTCCTCCAATCTTTTCTCCTTGACAAAATGGCAATAATTGGGCATCAATTCTCATCGGTGTATTAAATTACACTGCTACACCCAGGTTGATCAAGACCCCTGAGGCAGGCCTTTGAGCCGAAACACGGCCGTGTCGGGTCATTTTTAATTTCAATAAAGTTTTTTGGTATCCTCCTTGATTTTTTTCCTCACTGTTATTTCTACATCTCACGGTTACGTGAGGTATTTTATCTCCTTTTTCTGCTGATTTTCTTCCTAATTTTGTAACACTGCCTGCAAATTCCAGGAACACTTCTCCCATGCCCACGCCCCCTTTTTGGATCCATGTGTAAAAATGTACGCATGCATCTTTAGAGAATAGCAACTAAAAGATGTGTGCATATATTTTAATTACTGCCAATTAGCGCTGATAATTGATATGGCCAAATTATTGGTGCTAATTGGCTTGTTATACAATTAAATTGCATGCACAAATTGGATGCATGCCCAAATTTGTGTGCACAGGTTTTAGCACCATATATAGAATTGGGGGCATAAAGGAGCAAGAGGTGATTGCTGGGTCAAAAAAATAGAAAATAAGCTAAATACACTTGTTTTATTTTTTTTTTAATAAAATCTTTTCCTTTTTTAGGGTATGTACTTTATAATGGTTATCACAAATGTGCTATGATGCTAATCTCTTATGCCTCCATGGGTGGTTTTATCTGCACTATATAGGCACAAAATTGTCACTGAGCAACTTATTCTAATATTTATATCTATACTACTAAATGTTTTGAGCATATAAACCTGATTAACGAAAGTGTTGTATCAAAAAAAATAGAGGTCAATGGTCATTTCCCTAGCTGCAAGAATATAAGATACAAATTTATATTCACCAATGGATTCCCTTACTTAGTTACAAAATGGTAGAATTCACTTCCGAAGGAAACAAGATACATAAATAATTATTTATCCTTCCGTAAATCTCTAAAAATCTTCCTGCTTAAAAAGTTCTTATCTATGGAAAACAAACTGTCTTAAGCAATAACATATTTTCTCTATAATATGTCTATTCCACACTTCTGTTAACTATCTAATCCTTATAATCTAGTATATTTATTTATTTACTGCATTTGTATCCCACATTTTCCCACCCATTTGCAGGCTCAATGTGGCTTACATTGTTCCGTCACGGCGATCGCCATTCCGGAATAAGAAATACAAGAGGTATTACCTAAAGATCATGAATGACATAGAGGGGCATAATTGAACGAAAACGTCTATCTCCATGGGCGTTTATCTCCCAGAACGGGTCCGTGAAGGGGCGGGCTGAACCGTATTTTCGAAAAAAATGGACGTCCATGTTTTATTCGACAATTTGTGAGCTGGGCGTTTTTGTTTTTCAGTGATAATGGAAAATGAAAGCGCCCAGCTCAAAAACGAATAAATGCAAGGCATTTGTTTGTGGGAGGGGCCAGGATTCGTAGTGCACTGGTCCCCCTCACATGCCAGGACACCAACCGGGCACCCTAGGGAGCACTTTTACAAAAACAAAAAAAAAGGTAAAAGAGCTCCCAGGTGCATAGCACCCTTCCCTTGTGTGTTGAGCCCCCCAAATCCCCCTCAAAACCCACTGCCCACAAGTCTACACCATTACTATAGCCCTAAGGGGTGAAGGGGGGCACCTACATGTGGGTACAGTGGGTTTGGGGGGGTTGGGCGACTAAGCATTAAGCAGCACAATTGTAACAGGTAGGGGGGGGATGGGCCTGGGTCCACCTGCCTGAAGTCCACTGCACCCCCTAACAACTGCTCCAGGGACCTGCATACTGCTGCCAGGGAGGTGGGTATGACATTTGAGGGTGAAAATAAAAAGTTGTGAAACATCATTTTTTGTGGTGGGAGGGGGTTAGTGACCACTGAGGGAGTCAGGGGAGGTCATCCCCGATTCCCTCTGGTGGTAATCTGGTCATTTAGGGCACTTTTTGGGACCTTATTCGTGAAAAAACAGGGTCCAGGAAAAGTGCCCTAAATTCTAGCTACAAACGCATACTTTTTTTCCATTATCGGCGAAAGGCGCCCATCTCTCCTCGGCCGATAACCACGCCCCAGTTCCACCTTCGCCACGCCTCCGACACGCCCCCGTCAACTTTGTACACTTCCGCGATGGAGTGCAGTTGAAAACGTCCAAAATCGGCTTTCCATTATACCGATTTATTCGTTTTTGTGAGATAAACGTCTATCTCCCGATTTGGGTCGAAATCTAGGTGTTTTTCTCTTTCAATTATAAGGTGGATAGTAGATTAAGCAATCAGGTATAAAGAGTTCATGTTCAGAATAAGAGATAGAACAGTATTCCATTAAAAGTTCATAGGATGGGTCGTTGGAGTACGTCTTGATGAGGACATAGTAGATTCAAATTCGGAATGGGAGATAAAGCGGTATTGCGTTAACGTTCATAGGAGGGATCTTTGCAGTATGCCTTGTTGAAGAGGTAGGTCTTCAATGATTTCCGAAAGTTGGTTAGGTCTGGCAATTTTTTCACGTCAGGTGGTAGTGCATTCCATAACTGTGTGCTTCTGTAGGAAAAGCTGGATGCATGTGTTAATTTGTATTTTAATCCTTTGCAACTGGGGAAATGGAGATTCAGGAAAGTGCGTGCTGATCTTTTTTTGTTCCTGGGTGGTAAGTCTATAAGGTCTGACATGTAGACCAGGGCCTCTCCGTAAATGATTTTATGAACCAGGGTGCAGACTTTGAACTTGACACTAGTGGAGTGGAGGAGTGGTCTAGTGGTTAGTGGTTAGGGTGGTGGACTTTGGTCCTGGGGAACTGAGTTCAATTCCCACTTCAGGCACAGGCAGCTCCTTGTGACTCTGGGCAAGTCACTTAACCCTCCATTGCCCCATGTAAGCTGCATTGAGCCTGCCATGAGTGGGAAAGCGTGGGGTACAAATGTAACAAAACTACTGTATTTTTAATATATGTAAGCCACATTGAACTGTTATTCTTTTGTATAATATGGGATATATAAGTACCAATAAATTAATAAATTATGAAATGATAAGTGAAAAATGAGAGAAAGTAAACTAGCATGAAAAACTGAAATTCAGAGGAAGTAGAATAGAATCTGTGAGCACAGGAAATAACAAAAGATGTTAGTGACTAAAGTCAGTGCTGAGGTTAACAGTCACACTTAAACCACACGCACTGCAACAGAGTCCGAGCAACAGGTGTGAATTTTTAGGGAAAGCTGGGGGTGCAGAAACAGAACAGCATATTAAAAATCATGTTGCAAATGTAGCCCTACCAATGCACTTCACTTGAACCATGCAGCTTTCCCTACAGAAAGCTCTGCAACTTAGTTTGCCTCACTCCTTCACTGCAACCTCATTCCTACCACACAATTTAAAGCTAATTGTTTCTATAACTATTTCTATGGTTTTACTTTTATACATCCTTATTTTGTGATCATATTCCTTTGTTTGCCTCCTACCAAAATCTCTTTGTGCACACCTGTAAACAGAGGTCCTGTGAGCATAGGCAGTGGAAAAGGGTGGGTCACTAGAGCCATGAACCAACGGATGTTTTGTCCTACACTGCATCAGCAACTAGGAAGCATGGAAGTGTGGATAGTGGATGGTTGGTTTGCCCTGCCTCCCCACCCCATTTCAAAAAGGTATTCTGCTGTCCCTGTCTAAGGGGGTCTTTTACTAAAGCTTAGCTCGAGTTACCTGCTGCAGGGTCCATAGGAATAACATGGGCCCTGTTGCAGAAAACTCGAGCTAAGCTTTAGTAAAAGACCCTCTAAGTGACTGGAAGTTCATGTAGCAGCTACTCTAATATTGGTAGCTGTTTAGAGTAAGCCACGATAATAAAATTAAATTACCACCTAGGTCTATAAGTACAGTACAGTCTTAATTATCCGAACTGATCCGATCATCTGGCATATCCAACAGACACCCCTCCCCTCTGGTGATGTAATCACATTTATTTTGACTAAAGATCTTTGTTTTAGAACAATTTTTGAAAAATTGCGAACTCTGAGGTCCTTTTACCAAGCTGTAGAAGAATAGACCCTGCGGTAGTGGCAGGGGCCGTTTTACTGCAGTGGGTAAAAAGTCCCTAAAAAATGGCCACACGGTAAGATAACTCTTACCGTGTGGCCATGTGGCAGGGAGCACTTACCGCCACTCACTGAGGTGGCGATAAGGGCTCCTGTGGTAACCTGGTGGTAACCGGGCAGTGCGCAGTGATGCCTGATTACCACTGGGTTACCACCGTGCTAACAATTTCCATGGTTTAAATTTTTTCCCCAGAAATGGCACGCGCTCAATCTGGAACTGCCGCCAGTGACCCCATTAGGCCAGCGGTAGTTCCAGAATAATGTGCGGTAAGCCTGTGTTGGGCGTACCGCTACTTTGTAAAAGGGCCCCTCTGTGCCTTTGTTTATGTGTTGTTTGAGGGGTTTATGCAGTGTTTTCCGTATTATCCGACTTTTCAGTTATCCGACAATGGGTCGGTCCTGTTTATAGCAGATAATCAAGACTGTATTACATAGAATGTTATTTTTCATATTTACTTCACATCTTTTCATGGTAGCTTAAGGCAAGTTATCTTCATGTATAATAGGTACTTTCCTGTTTTCACTGGGCTTGCAATCTAAGGGGCCCTTTTACTAAGCCACGTAAGCATCTACGCACACCCAATGTGTGCCAAAATGGGCCCTTGAGGTTATTTCATTTTTGGCGTGCATCTTCTATGCACGCCCAAAAACTATTTTTTATTTTCTGGCGTGCATCAGTTACACGTGCCAAGTGCCATTTGATGCGCCTAGGTCGTTTACCACCCAGTTACCGTGTGAGACTTTACCGCTATGTCAAAGGCTGGCGATAAGGTCTCAGACCCAAAATGGACGCGCGGCAATTTTGATTTTGCCGCATGTCCATTTTCGACAAAAATTTTAAAAAGGCCTTTTTTACAGGCGCGCTAAAAAATGGATTGGCGCACACCCCAAACCTGCGCCTACACCACCGCAAGTCATTTTTCAGTGCACCTTACTAAAAGGACCCCTAAAACTGTTCCAGGAGACAATAGAAGATGAAGCAACCTGCCCAAATTCACAATACAAACCAGTGGGATTTGAACCATGGCTTTCCTGCCGCTCAGCTCTAAATGCTAGTGTTTTCCCTGTAGTGTTAGGGTCTAAGCACTACACTACTGGAAAAATACAAGCACTTATTTAACTGGGTCTGTGAAGCAGCCTGTGCAGAAGACATAGGAGGACAGAGGTCTAGCCAATGGCCACACAGCTGTTGGTGGTTATGTATATTATTACAATGCTTTGTGCTTAACTGTGGGAAGGGAGGAGTGCTGGGATGAACTAAGTGGGATATCTTGCATTCTCATCTGCCCAAGTTGTAATTTATTTGTTGTATCTAAACACATTTCTAGCATGCTCAGCAACAGTACTGAACAGATTACAATAAAAACATAAATGATAAAGGTACGTGGAGGGGCATAATCAAACGAAAACGTCTATTTCCATGGGCGTTTATCTCTGAGAACGGGTCCGTGAAGGGGTGGACCGAACCGTATTTTCAAAAAAAATAGACGTCCATGTTTTATTCGACAATTTGTGAGCTGGGCGTTTTTGCTTTTCAGCGATAATGGAAAATGAAAGCGCCCAGCTCAAAAACGAATAAATCCAAGGCATTTGTTTGTGGGAGGGGCCAGGATTCGTAGTGCACTGGTCCCCCTCACATGCCAGGACACCAACCGGGCACCCTAGGGGGCACTTTTACAAAAACAAACAAAAAAAAGGTAAAAGAGCTTCCAGGTGCATAGCACCCTTCCCTTGTGCGTTGAGCCCCCCAAATCCCCCTCAAAACCCACTGCCCACAAGTCTACACCATTACTATAGCCCTAAGGGGTGAAGGGGGGCACCTACATGTAGGTACAATGGGTTTGGGGGGGGGGTTGGACGACTAAGCATTAAGCAGCACAATTGTAACAGGTAGGGGGGGATTGGCCTGGGTCCACCTGCCTGAAGTCCACTGCACCCCCTAACAACTGCTCCAGGGACCTGCATACTGCTGCCAGGGAGGTGGGTATGACATTTGAGGGTGAAAATAAAAAGTTGTGAAACATCATTTTTTGTGGTGGGAGGGGGTTAGTGACCACTGGGGGAGTCAGGGGAGGTCATCCCCGATTCCCTCTGGTGGTAATCTGGTCATTTAGGGCACTTTTGGGGGCCTTATTCATGAAAAAACAGGGTCCAGGAAAAGTGCCCTAAATTCTAGCTACAAACGCATACTTTTTTTCCATTATCGGCGAAAGGCGCCCATCTCTGTTCGGGTGATAACCATGCCCCAATCCTGCCTTCACCACGCCTCCGACAAGCCCCCATCAACTTTGTACGCTTCTGCGATGAAGTGCAGTTGAAAACGTCCAAGTTCGGCTTTCGATTATACCGTGTTATTCGTTTTTGTGAGATAAACGTCCATCTCCCGATTTAGGTCGGAACTTGGACGTTTTTCTCATTCGATTATAAGCAGGATAGTGATACAATAAAAACATGAAGTAACAAAACACAAAAATAAAACAAAAATTTTAATATGTGATCTCAACAATAATGCTTAATAGAGAGGCGGAGTGTGGGCAACATTGATCAGTAGTGCTGTCGAAACTTTCCATGCAATCAAGGGGTCATTCTGGGATCTGGTGCCACTCAAAGCGAACAGCTTAGTTCCGAATTGATGACTGGTGGGTTTTATCATTCTTTTTCTCAGGAATGCCACTACAAAAGCTTTGGAGTCTGATTTACTTTTGCAAGTGAGTGGGTTACTGATGAGGGACGGAAGGAAGGGAGTGGGGGAGGGGGTTGGGGTATAGTGGGGGTAGTTATGGTAGGTTACTTCTATAAGCAAATCAATAGAAATCAAACAAAATTAAAACATGGAAAAGAAAATAAGATGATATCTTTTTTATTGGACATAACTTAATACATTTCTTGATTAGTTTTCGAAGGTTGCCAGATCAGTAGTAAAAAAAAAACAGAGACCATAACAGACTGGATCACTGCAGACAACCTTGACTTCCTATTCATCACTGAAACCTGAGTCCACAACCTTCAAGACCCTATAATCCTAGAATTATACCCACCAGGATACAAAATTACACACTGGACAAGAAACGGAAAAAGAGGAGGAGGAATAGCCATAATATACAAATCGAAGTTCAACATCACAAACACAGCTGAATCCATACTGCCACAACTTGAAATCGCTTCCATAAGAAGCCACCCAAAATTGCAGGAACACCTTAAAGCAGTCATATTTTACAGACCACCAGGCAACTGGCGAGACTGCCAAACACACTTCATGGACTTCATCTCGAACACCTGTATCTCTTCCTCTAACTTCATCATAATAGGAGATATTAACCTACACCTGGAAGATCTCACCATAACAAGTACCCAAGACTATAAAGAGTTCTTACAACTATGGGATCTACAAGGACAAAATACACAACCAACACACAAAAAAGGTCACACATTAGATATCATAACACACAAATTTGACTACGACGCAACTGTTACACTAACAAACACTAATTGGTCACCTACACTGTGGTCAGACCATTACAAAGCACATATCACCCTCCAATGGAGAATGAAAGACTTACCTAACACACAAACATGAAAAACCTACACCACCAGAGGAAAAATAGATCCGGTTAAATTCTGGCAACAAATCTACATCGACGGATGGACAATAAAGACAGACACAATCCAATTCCTCTCAGATTGGGATAACAGATGTAAATTAATACTAGACAACATTGCCCCAATCCAAACCAGAACCTCGTACAGAAAGAACTCAATACCATGGTTCAATGAACAACTGAGAAAACTCAAAACACAAGTTAGGAAACTAGAACGTGCGTGGAATAAAAAGAAAGATGATCCCACTCTCAATGCTTGGAAGCAACTCCGAAGGAAATATAAATATACCATAAGACAAACCAAAAGACAATACTACAAAACTGAAATTGGCCCAAATTACAAAGACAACACAAACTCTTCCAACTCGTGAATAAATTATTAGATACTACTCCATTCACCAACATCAGCAAAGACACATCAGGAGCTGACGACTTGGAGAAGTACATCAAGGAGAAAATCATACAACTGCGACTCAAAATGCCTGCCAGCCCCATCAACTACACTGCACTCCTAGAATGCCTAGACCCTGACCCTGGAGTTTACCCAGCAGACAGGATCTGGACTGGATTCATAATACTACCAGAAGACCTTATCTCACAAACGCTTAAAAGATTCGCCAAATTTCATTGCAAATTAGATATATGCCCAAACAACCTCATGAAATCAGCCCCTCAACAATTTATAACTGACCTAACAAACCACGTGAACTTTATGCTACAAAATGGACTCTTCCCAATGGAGAAAGACAACATTTTACTCACCCCCATACCTAAGGATGCAAAGAAAAACGTTAACGAACTAACGAACTACAGACCAGTAGCATCCATCCCATTAATTACCAAAATAACAGAAGGTATGGTGACCAAACAACTCACAGAATATCTAAACAAGTTCTCAATATTACACGATTCCCAGTCAGGATTCCGCGCTAATCACAGCACTGAAACCGTATTAGTTACGCTCATGACAAAATTCAATTGATAGCAAACAGGAATAACATACTACTGTTACAATTCGACATGTCAAGCGCATTTGACATGGTTGACCATGGAATCTTATTACACATCCTCGAATACTTTGGCATTGGAGGCAAAGTTCTCAATTGGTTTAAGGGGTTCCTAACTACACGCTCTTATCAAGTGACATCAAATTTGGCTACATCAGCTACATGGACACCTGAATGCGGCATTCCACAGGGATCCCCTCTCTCACCAACCATATTCAACCTAATGATGACACCCTTGGCCAAACTACTATCGAATCAGAAGTTAAACCCATATATATATGCTGATGATGTAACGATCTTCATCCCATTCAAACAAGATCTAAGGGAAATCTCCAATGAAATCAAGCAAAGCCTACACATCATGAATTCCTGGGCAGATGCATTTCAGCTGAAACTTAATGCAGAAAAAACCCAATGCCTAGTACTCACTTCGCAATACAATAAGAATAAATTCACCACCATCAACACACCTAAACTAAACCTACCAGTTTCGGACACCCTAAAAATTCTTGGAGTCACCATTGATTGACACCTAACACTTGAGAATCATGCGACAAACATAACTAAAAAGATGTTTCACTCAGTGTGGAAACTAAAAAGAATTAAACCATTTTTCCCAAGGTCTGTCTTCCGCAATCTGGTACAATCACTAGTACTCAGTCATCTGGACTATTGTAACTCAGTATACGCTGGCTGCAAAGAGCAAATACTTAAAAAACTCCAAACAGCCCAGAACACAGCAGCCAGATTAATATTCGGCAAACCAAAATATGAAAGCGCGACACCCCTACGAGAAAAACTACACTGGCTCCCACTTAAAGAACGCATCACGTTCAAACTTTGTACCCTAGTCCATAAAATCATCCATGGAGACGCCCCAGCCTACATGTCAGACCTAATTGAACTACCACCCAGGAATGCAATAAAATCTTCTCGCACATTCCTCAACCTTCATCCTCCCAACTGTAAAGATCTGAAATACAAATTAATGCACGCATCTACCTTTTCCTATATGAGCACGCAGCTATGGAACGCACTACCACGTAACCTGAAAACGGTCCATGAACTGACCAACTTCCGTAAACTACTGAAAACTTATCTCTTTGACAAGATATATCACAAAGATCAACACTTGTAACTGTACAATCTTTCATATATATATAGGAATGTCTTATAATGTATTTTGCTTTATTACAACCATGTATTTCACCACCATGTAACCCAAAACCCTCTGTAAAACCAAATGTATATTCTCTTCTATTTCTAGTATCCACGACGAATTGTAAGCCACATTGAGCCTGCAAAGAGGTGGGATAATGTGGGATACAAATGCAATAAATAAATAAAATTAATAAATATTGTTATGTCCAATAAAAAAGGTATCATCTTATTTTCTTTTCCATGTTTGCATTTTGTTTGATTTCTATTGATTACCTTTAAGAGTGGACTAACATGGCTAACACACCTCTTTTCTATAAGCAAAGAAACACTTTCTAGGGTTCTTTCGCATTGTACTGCAGGATTTCTAAAATAATTTTATTCAGAAACAAATAACAGCACATTACAAAGTGACAGGCACATACACATCCTGTACCTGCACAGAAAAAATTACAGAAATGACCACAGGCCAGCAATCAATGTATATAACAGAAGAAACACAGGGACATGGCTAAACAAAAACTAGCTTTGCAGATTATGTATAGTATTACCTCTTCCTGTAAAATTATAAGTCATAGGCTGTAGCAAACTACCATTGCCAGGTTCCTTAATTTCTTTTCTTGTCCTATTACCCTACCACCTACCCACCCCATCCCCTGAGAAAATAAGCCCTCCAAATTGACTGAAACAGGCCACCATTCACCCCAGCGTCCATGAAGACCCTGCAGTTCCCATTCTGCCATATCTTTTATATTCATCACCAACTGGTGGAAGGATGGTAGTGACTCCTTCGTCCATTGTTGAAAAATGTCCTTCTTAACCAGCAGGATGGCCGCCAATACAAACTTGTGAGTCTGCAATTTTTATTTGATTGATTGTTCTCATGATTATAGGTTGGCATGTCAAAAGGAACAACCGTGTGCTAGCAGTTTTCTTTTTTGATGTTGCGCTCAAAAAAAACTACAAAAACAAAACAATGATGCTTATACTATCAGCCTGTACACTTGTACTGCTAAAAATAGTGCTCCACCAGTGCTACAATACCCTCTTCCTCCCCCCCCCCCCCCAAATAAGCAATATAGGCACACAACCCCTTCTGGGGGAGCCATTGGGAGTATGGTCCACAATGAGTGGTTCCGAGAGTGTGCAGGTTGACCTGACTACATAAGAATAGTTGAACTGGGTCAGACCAATGGTCCATCTAGCCAAGTATCCTGCTTCCAACACTGGCCAATCCAGGTCACAAGTACCTGGCAGAAACCCAAATAGTAGCAACATTCCAGAACTCCGAAGTGAAGCAAAATTCCAGAATCCCAAAGAATAGCAACACTCCATGCTACCAATCCCAGGTCAAGCAGTGGCTTCCCCATGTCTGTCTCAATAGCAGACTATGGACTTTTTCTCCAGGAACTTGTCCAAACCTTTTTTTTAAACCCAAATACACTATCCGCTGTTACCACATCCTCCGGCAACAAGATCCTCAGCTTAACTATTCTTTGATTTCTATGTAATTTCATTGAATATCCCCTGATCTTTGTACTTTTTGAAATTTGATTCACTTTTGCCTGTTCTACACCACTCAGGATTTTGTAGAACTTAATCATATCTCCCCTCAGCCTTCTCTTTTCCAGGTGAAGATCTCTAACCTCTTTAGCCTTTCCTCATATGAGAGGAGTTCCATCCCTTTTATCATTTTGCTCACTCTTCAGTGAACATTTTCTAATTCCGCAATATCTTTTTGGAGATACAGTGACCAACAATCAAGGTGAAGTAGCATAGTGGAGCGATATAGAGGCATTATAATATTCTTGGTCTTATTTACTAATAATTCCTAGCATCCTGTTTGCTTTTTGGCCGCTGCCACACACTGGGCAGAAGTTTTCAGCATATTGTCTACAATGATACCTAGATCTTATTCTTGAGTGCTGACTCCTAAGTTTGTGGCAGGCCTGAGCCAGTAACAACCATCTCTGGAAGTGGTACAATGAGGGGTGAAGTATCACCTAAGACTGGAGACCAGTGCTGCTCAAAGTGGTTGGGTAGAGGCAAAAGGATTGGGGCATGAGCTGACTCTGAATGCCACACCAGCTTTGACCTGGCTGACTCTGGATGATGGGCTGTAGACACCAAACTAAATGTGCTACCCTACCAGTGACAACTGGCTCAACACTGATGTATTCCAATAAAGCTGCGACTTTGTATGCAAAATGATCTGTGTGTGTTTAGTATGAGCAATAGGGGGGGGGGGGAGGAGAGGGAGTATATATCTGCTTTGGTTAGAAGGAGCCCCTAGGCTCAAATGCTCAGAAAGACAACTGTGACCAGGTAGCATTGCCCCTTTTTCAGGCAGAAGAGGTAGAAATTCCTCCTTGTCTTCTCAAGGGATGGGGTGGTGGCCACTGGCCACTGAGGAGGAAGAGTAAAAGATGGGACCTTGCCAGCCAGTGTAGTAAACAATCCGGGGCAGAGTGCTGGGCTGGAGGGAGAGAAGGGGTGCCGCTAGAGAGCCATTCCTCTCAACCAGCTCTTCTATGCTGCTCCATACTTGGCAACAAGTTTCCCATGCATAGCCAACATCAAAAACGTTTTCTTTTTATTGCATGGCCGTGATATTAATAATGATCACATTACCTTGCATTCTAATGTGGTGTGTAATTAACACCCAGGCTGAAACCCTTTCTGAACTGCTTGTCCAGTAAACCATGTAGCAGATCCACACTAAATCCACAGTTTACTGTTGCGGTCGGCTGCCGAGGGAACTTCTGGGAATGGAGTGGATACTGCACCGTTTACGGAAGAAAGAGTTTATAACAGCTGGAGAATCTGAAAGTGGACAAGGCTATGGGGCCGGATGGAATACATCCCAGGATACTGAAGGAGCTCAGAGAGGTAATGGTGGGACTTCTTAAAGATTTATTTAATAGATCTTTAGAGACGGGAGAGATTCCAGGGGATTGGAGATGAGCGGATGTGGTCCCTCTTTACAAAAGTGGAGACAGGGAAGAAGTGGGAAACTACAGACAGGTAAGTCTCATGTCAGTGGTAGGAAAAAATAATGGAGTCGCTGCCAGATTGAGTGGCTGCAAGATTGAAAGGAAGTGATGTCAACAGAGTTGTCTATAAAAATAGAGTGCATGTGCGAGCGTTTTTTGGGCTGGCAAGTCTTGAGTAGGAGTGATGTTCCACACCAGGTACGCCAAGAATATAGAATATTAAAGCAAATTGAGATTGTAATAATAAGAGGAACGAATTGATTTAGAAATGATATGGAACAAATCAAGGTGCAAAGTATAAGTTCACAAACCAATAAGGGATTGTATAATAAAAACATGTATTTATGTTTTAGACACCAAAAGTTCTCCTGAGGACGCGAACAACTAGCGAAACACAGCTTGTGTTGAGAACTGAGTTGGAATAGAGTGAACAGATGAGTGGAGGAGTGGCCTAGTGGTTAGGGTGGTGGACTTTGGTCCTGGGGAACTGAGGAACTGAGTTCAATTCCTGGCACAGGCAGCTCCTTGTGACTCTGGGCAAGTCACTTAACCCTCTATTGCCTGCCGCATTGAGCCTGCCATGAGTGGGAAAGCGCGGGATACAAATGTAACAAAAAAAAAATCCAATGAGAAGATATCTGTATATAGAGTTGTCACAGGCACAACACCACACGTATTAGTTACTCCGGAGGGACAACCACAACATAACCAACAAGAAGGAAGACCAGCCCTAAGATAAGTGCACTAGCTAATAAGATGGTACAAATGAAAAGAAATTTGGGTGTTGGTGTCTGAGGATCTGAAAGTGAAGAGACAAGGCGATGGCCGTGGCCAGAAGGATGCTAGGCTGCATAGAGAGGGGTATAACCAGCAGAAGAAAGGAGGTGTTGATGCCCCTCTACAAGTCGTTGGTGAGGCCCTACTTGGAGTATTGTGTTCTGTTTTGGAGGCCGTATCTAGCTAAGGATGTAAAAAGACTAGAAGCGGTGCAAAGAAAAGCTACGAAAATGGTTTGGGATTTATGTTGCAAACCGTACAAGGAGAGACTTGCCGACCTGAACATGTATACCTTGGAGGAAAGGAGAAACAGGGGTGATATGATACAGACGTTCAAATATTTGAAAGGTATTAATCCGCAAACAAACCTTTTCTGGATATGGGAAGGTGGTAGAACTAGAGGACATGAATTGAGGTTGAAGGGGGGCAGACTCAGGAGTAATGTCAGGAAGTATTTCTTCATGGAGAGGGTGGTGTATACGTGGAATGCCCTCCCGCGGGAGGTAGTAGAGATGAAAATGGTAATGGAATTCAACCATGCGTGGGATAAACACAAAGGAATCCTGTTTAGAAGAAATGGATCCACGGAATCTTAGCAGAGATTGGGTGGTGACGCTGGTAATTGGGAAGCAAAACCGGTGCTGGGGCTGGGCAGACTTCTACAGTCTACGCCCTGATCGTGACTGGATGGGAATGGGCTTGAGTGTAAATTTTAAGGGGCTTCGACGTTAGCTTCAGAACTTTTAGTGGAAGAAGAGTGCTGGGCAGACTTCTATGGTCTGTGCCCTGAGAAAGGCAAAGACAAATGAAACTCGGGTATACATATAAAGTATCACATACCATGTAAAATGAGTTTATCTTGTTGGGCAGACTGGATTAGGGTTACCATATGACTCCAGAAAAAAGGAGGACAGATTGAGCCAGTCTGGGTTTTACGTCTATTTCTTTCAATGGAAGCAAAACCTAGACTGGATCAATGTGTTCTCCTTTTCTGGAGCCATATGTTAACCCTAGACTGGATGGACCGTACAGGACTTTATGTGCCGTCACTTACTATGTTACTGTGTTAGTAATGCATTGCTGATATACTTATACATCTCACACAGTGAAAAGGGAAGTGTATAATTGACAAGGAAGTGACTTGTACCCGCCCCCTCCTGCCTACAGAAAGCTGAACCCAGAGGCAGAAAAATCAATCAAAACTCTGGAGGAGTCTGTCAGTACTGTTAGTGCCACGGATCATGCCGGCATCTCCAGAATGGCAAGAAGTGTCCTCTCAACACTGGCAGCTGGCATTCTGCTGACATTCTGCTTACAAGGTAAGACTTCAGGAGTCCAAACCATTCCTAGCAGTCAAGGGAGCACAGGACAAGTACACAGGATCTTTAGCTGCAGGACGCAAGAAGAAAGTCTGTCTGTGGTATGACAGTAGTTAGGGACAGTAAACTAAGAGGGGGAAACTGGCTTGTGTTATTCATTATATTAAATTTGAGTTGCTGTGCTCAGTGTCTTTAGGAAGGATTCAATCAGAAACACCCGGTACTCCCATAACAGGCTCTATGCAGGTTCCAGTGCAGGCTGTGGGATTATTTTGAAGGGTTGACCCTGAATCTGGGCTATTGTCTTGCTAGGGTGATATAGTAGTAATAAATGTGATTATTCTGTGAGGGATGGCGCATCCCTCTATGCTAGCGTCACTACTGACATAGTAGCGAGATTTCAGGTCAGTCAAGATTCACCTTAGACCCATCATAAATATTTGAATACCTTCATGTTTCAAATTCAAGTTTCAGGTTTAGTATTTGATTTACTGCCCTTTAGGGACCTTTGAGAGCGGTTTAAAATAATAACATTCTGAAAAAGAGAGGCAATACAATAAATGATAGGAAAGTAGATAGGTAGCCTAGCAAAGTTATTTGACACCGATTCCTCTTGGTAAGGACTAACTAGGGAGGATCATGTCAGAACTAGTAGTGTAATTCAGTAAAACTAAGTATCCTAATTAGATTGTAAGCTCTGTTGAGCAGGGACTGTCTCTTCATGTTCAAGTGTACAGCGCTGCGTACGTCTAATAGCGCTATAGAAATGATAAGTAGTAGTATGTTAGTCTCAGCCAGAGATATTCTCAGCCTCTACCCTCTCCTACCCCTATGGATGTCAGGTGTTCTCTCTTCCTCTGGGGGCATTCCTCGTCTCCTTCCTTCCGCCCCCATAGATGACACATCTTCTCTTACCCAGAGTGAATATTACAAGTTCTCTTTTATTCCGTAGTGAGGTCAGACCCAGAAGTTGCTCTCCCCCCCCCCCTTTCTGTCTGCCTTTACAGTACTCTTAGTGTTGTTACATTTTCATATTTGCTTTATTAGTTCCTGATTTTGAGAAATGCCGCCAAGGACGTCAAAGGTCTCATTACTGCATTTTTTAAAAACTTGGCTCACACTTTTTCAGTGGTAGCTCAAGGCAAGTGAGATCGAGGTGCAATACTTTTTCCCTGTCTCCAAAAGGCTTTCAGTTTAAGGGTCCGACAGTCAAAAAAAAAATGCTAAGCCTCCTAAATTTGTCCCCTATTTTCAGCCAAATTCAGGGCCCTGTTTACTAAGCCACGCTATAGGCATACTAGCGTTTTTAGCCTGTGCTAAAAATTAGTGTGCCCTAACACTGGAGACATCCATAGGAATATATGGGTGTCTCTAGCATTTAGCGCACACTAAAAATGCTAGCGCATCTTAGCAGCAGCGTAGCAAGGGTGGGGCAGTGGGGGCGATCCGCCCCAGGTACACACTGCTGGAGGGGTGCAGCGAGCAGCTGCATGCCTGTCGGCTCCGCTGTTTCCATGCTCCTTCTGCCCAGGAACAGGAAAGGGCAGAGGGAGCAGGGAGCCAGCGGAGCCGAGAGCCACGTGGCTGCTCCCAGCAGCCAAGAATGCACCCCGGGGGGGGGGGGGGGTGCGCATCAGGCGATCAGCCCCAGGTGGCAGCCGACCTAGGATCGTCACTGCATCTTAGTAAACAGGGCCCTTACGAGTATGAATTTTTTTTGTTACATTTGTACCCCGCGCTTTCCCACTCATGGCAGGCTCAATGCGGCTTACATATACAGGTACTTATTTGTACCTGGGGCAATGGAGGGTTAAGTGACTTGCCCAGAGTCACAAGGAGCTGCCCGTGCCTGAAGTGGGAATCGAACTCAGTTCCCCAGTTCCCCACCAGAGTCCACCACCCTAACCACTAGGCCACTCCTCCACTCATTTTCTGTTGAAAATTAATCTTAATTTAGGAGCTTAGAAGTTATGCTGATAAATGTAAGCCTGCCATTCGTTTGCCTAGATTTATGAACCTAATGCTGAATATCAGTGACACAGTAGCATAGTAACATAGTAGATGACGACAGAGAAAGACAGACCATTCAGTCTGCCCAGCAATATAAGCTGATTACATATGGTATGTGATACTTTATTTATCTTTGCCATTTTTAGAGCATAGACCGTAGAAGTCTGCCCAACACTGTCCTTCTTCTAAAATTTCTGAAGCTTACATCGAAGCCCCTGAACAGCTCCACTCCATCCCATCCAAATCTATTCAGCTACGATCAGGGCACAGACCTTAGTAGTCTGCCCAGTGCCTGCCTTGTTCTCCAGCTTCTGAAGCTGAATCTTTCTAACCACCATCAGAGCACAGACCGTAGAAGTCTATCCAGTACTGGCTTTGCTTCCCAGTTACCGGTTTTGCTTTATGATCTCCACTAAACTTCTTTGGAAACAAGTGCTAAGTTCCTAGTTATTTCTCCCAGCCCTAAATCCACCTGTTACCACCCATTTTTTATGCTTCTAAATTTAAGAGTTTAGTGAACATTTGAATAAAAATTTGTGGCCTTGACTGTAGTAAATTTTCAGACAGGCCAATTTATGGGCATAAATCCTTTGCATATTGGGCCTAAGGCCCCTTTCACGAAGCTGTGGCAAAAGGGGGCCGGCGCTGGTGTCAGAGCATGGTTTACATGTGCGTTGAGGCCCCCCATTTACCACAGCTGGTAAAAGAGAAGTCTCTCCATCCTGCAGGAAATGGCCATGTGACAAGTAAAGCACTTGCCATGCAGCAATTTCGGGGGTACACTCTGGCGCTACAAATATTCATTTTGTAGCGCCGGAAATGATGGCGTGCTAGGGGTGGGAAGTACTGCCGGGCTGCTGTGGTAGCCCAGCGGTACTTCCTTGTTAGCAAGCAGTAAGCCTGCGATGGGTTTACCGCCACTTAGTAAAAGGAGCCCTAAATTTGTACCTGAAGCAACGGAGAGGGACGTGACTTGATCAGTGGGAGTGGTGGGCTTTGAACTCCAGGTTTCCCTGATTTTCAGCCTTCTGCTCTAACTATTAGGCCACTCATTCTTCATTGAGGGGATCTTTTACTAAAGGGTTGATGCCACACGCCAATCCGGAACTACCGCAGGAGCCCAGTGGTAGTTCCCACCCCCAGTAAGCGCCATTTCTGGTGCTATAAAAATATTTTCTATTTTTTTTTTAGCACCAGTGCTTACCCGGTGGTAATCAGGCAGTGCCGTTTGCTGCCCATTTACTGCCTGGGACCCACCTCAATGGGTGGCGGTAAGTACTCCCCCTCCCTGAAATGGCCGCACAGCAAGTGGTTCACTTACCGCATGGCCACTTCTTTTTGAGAACAAAAGATGAACTTTTACCCGCTGCAGTAAAAGGGGGCCTCAGCGCACATCAAAACACATGCTGATGCTTGCACAGGCCCCCCTTTTACCGCAGCTTAGTAAAAGGACCCCTAAAAGACTTACCATAACATAGCAGGTGATGACAGAAAACCACCAACTGACCCATGCAATTTGCCCAGTTATTCTTGCAATAGAATGTTCCTTCTCTATACCAAGATAGAGAAGAAGGGCCTTAAAGCAGGTTTGTTGTAGAGAGAAAGCCTCCTTTTAGTTAGGTATTGCTGGCCCACCTCCAAAAGACTAAAGGTATATCTGCAATTTGTAATCTGCAGGGGAAAGTCTGCCTCCTCCTACTCAGGTGCGGTTTAAAACCAATGACTTTTATCATCACATCCTGACTTGGGAGCCGGGACGGAATAGCACTGGAAAGGCGTGGTATCAAGTGGAGTACATGCGGTGAGTCCTGAGGTTTTGTGGTGAGGATTCCACATGTAGGGTAGGGGTGTGAGGGGGTGGCGCTTTGGCATGTCCTCACTGACTAGATTGACCCCTATGCAGAGGACTCTCAGCAGTTTTACACTTTTTATCTGAGGGATCATGTTTGTCATGGCTGTAGTTTCTAAAGCTTTGTACTCTATCTCCTGCAAGGATAACATAATACTTTATTTACTTGCATTTGGGGGGGGGGGGGGGGGAGAATGCTCAAAGCGTGGCACAACCAGAACCAGAAACCACCCAAAATAAAGATACTTAAAAATAAAACTACATACCATTTAAAATAAATACAAATAAAATAACAATAAATAACTCATAAATCAAATCTCATCATAAACTTAAACCAAACCTTAAAGGAAACAGGATTGAAAGATAAGTGAAATAGTATATATTCAGATCAGTTATATAAATAAAAAGCCACATCTTTGCAGACTTAGGAACAGCTCTTAATATTTCCGATGGCCTTCCTTGGGAAAGGAGCTCCACAGACATTCTACAAAACTCAAAAACAGTCAATTGTGCAGGGTAAACCCAGGGACCCCAAAAACAAGAGCAATACCTGTGTAATCCATAGCACAAAATACATCAGAACATAGTCTAATGATAGGGGAAAGGAGCTGAATTGCTGATATGCTGTTAGAAATATGTAACCTATCATTAAAATCATCCGTAGAACCTGAAGATTGGAGGGTGGCCAATGTAACGCTGATTTTTAAAAAGGATTCCAGGGGTGATCTGGGAAATTACAGACTGGTAAGCATGATGTCACTGCTGGGCAAAATAGTGGAAACTATTATAAAGCATAAAATTAGGGAACACATAAATAAACATGTTTTTATGGGATGGAGTCAGCATGGGTTTACCAAAGGGAAGTCTTACCTCACCATTTTGCTTCATTTCTTTGAAGGCATGAATATGTGGATGAAGGTAAGCCAGTTGATATGATAGTGTATCTAGATTTTCAGAAAGCGTTTGACTCCTGAGAAAATTAAAGAGTCATGGGATAGGAGGCAATGTTCTGGTGTACATTAGAAATTGGTTAATGGACAGAAAATAGAGGGTAGGGTTAAATGGTAATTTTTCTCAATGTAGGAGGGTGAACAGTGGAGTGCCATAGGGCTCAGTATTGGGACCGGTGCTATTTAACGTATTTATAAATGATATGGAAATCAGAACGACAAGTGAGGTGATTAAAGTTGCAGATGATACAAAACTATTCAAGGTTGTTAAAACACAGGCAGACTGTGAAAAATTGCCGGAAGACCTTAGGAAATTGGAAGACTGGGCATTCAAATGGAAGATGAAATTTAATGTGGACAAATGCAAAGTGATGCACATTGGAAAGAATAATCCAAGAAGAAAAACTGCAAAAGCGGAAGACTGAGGTCCACTACGTATAAGGGTTCACGCGAAGAGGAGTAGTGCGATCAGCAAGGCTCTTCCAAAAAAACACCAGGAAGACAGATATATGTTGGAGAAAACTATATTCTTTATTCTTGTAATACCCGGCACCATGTTTTGGCTAAGTGCCTGCCTCAGGGGTCTATAATAAACAAAACAATAAATATATTAAATGTAAACATATATTGAAAAGAAGATAAAAAGATATGGTATGTATACATAAATATAAATATATAAAAGGAGTATTGGTGGAACTGATGTGACACTTATAATATAAAACAGAGGGCATTTGTAACATACCACTACATCTTTAAAATGTAACAAAGAATTTAAAAACACGTACAGTGATTAATAAAGAAAGTGATAAAGGAGTAATACACCAACAGGCTCATTTTCGAAAGAGGACGCCCATCTTTCAACACAAATCGAAAGATGGGCGTCCTTCTCCCAGGGTCGTCCAAATCGGTATAATCAAAAGCTGATTTTGGACGTCCCCAACTGCTTTCCGTCGCAGGGATGGCAAAAGTTCAAGGGGGCGTATCGGAGGTGTAGTGAAGCCGGGACTTGGGCGTGCCTAACACTAGGATGTCCTCGACTCATAATGGAAAAAAAAGGGCGTCCCTGACGAGCACTTGGACGACTTTACCTGGTCCTGTTTTTCTTATGACCAAGGTACAAAAAGGTGGCCGAAATGACCAGATGACCACCGGAGAGAATTGGGGATGACCTCCCCTTACTGCCCCAGTGGTCACTAACCCCCTCCCACCCTCAAAAAACATCTTTCAAAATATTTTTTGCCAGCCTCAGATGTCATACTCAGGTCCATCACAGCAGTATGCAGGTACCTTCAGGCAGGTGGGCCCAGGCCCATACCCCTCCCTACCTGTTACGTTTGTGGAGGAAACAGAGAGCCATCCAAAACCCACCAGAAACCCACTGTACCCACATCTAGGTGCCCCCCTAAACCCATAAGGGCTATGGTAGTGGTGTACAGTTGTGGGTAGTGGGTTTTGGGGGGGGGGGGGTTGGGGGGCTCAGCAGACAAGGTAAGGGAGCTATGTTCCTGGGAGCATTTTATGAAGTCCACTGCCCCCTAGGGTGCCCGGCTGGTGTCCTGGCATGTGAGGGGGACCAGTGCACTACAAATGCTCCCATGACCAAAGGGCTTGCATTTGGTTGTTTCTGAGATGGGCATCCTTGGTTTCCATTATCGCCGAAAATCAGAAACGACCAAGTCTAGGGACGACCATCTCTAAGGACGACCTAAATTTCCAGATTTGGGCGTCCACGACCGTATTATTGAAACGAAATATGGACGTCCATCTTGTTTCGTTAATACAGGTTTCCATGCCCCTCCATCAGGACGTTTTGCGAGGACGTCCTCAACAAAACTTGGGCGTCCCTTTCGATTATGCCCCTCCAAGTGTATGGAAAACTAAAAATTAAAAAACAAAAGATAAAAAAAGGAAGATAAAAGAGGGGAGGTTAAAGGGACACACCTCTGTATGATAAGTTGAAGTATATGCGCTTGAAAATCTAAAACACTTGCTGCCTGTAAATGAAAGCTTAAAATGAAAAAAGTGAAAAAAGTTTGTGAGAACCATATAATAGGCAAACAAGGGTGTGCTGGAAAGACAGTGAGACAAGAAAAGAAAACTAGGCGTGCTATATGTGAAAAGGGAGTAATCTATAGACAAAATTGATGACAAAATCAATTCAAAATACCGGCAGCAGATCAAAAGGCCTTGGAAACAAATGTAGGAGAATAGCAGCAGGTCTTATGTTAGTAGAGGAGAATACCAGAGAGTGAATACAGAAGACAAAAAGTGAACAGTAAATGCCGAATATCAGAAACTGCCATAAAAAGGAAAACGGAACGTACCTTTAAAAAGACGTGACGTGCTGGTCGCACTACTCCTCTTCACGTGATAGAATAATCCGATGCTAGGGTCAACCACCCAAGAAAAATATCTAGGTGTCATTGTAGATAATATGCTGAAATCTTCTGCTCAGTGTGCGGTGACAGCCAAAAAAGCAAACAGGAAGCTAGGAATTATTAGGAAAGGGATGGTGAATAAAACCAAAAATACTATAATGCCTCTGTATTGCTCCATGGTGCAACCTCAACTTGAGTATTGCGTTCAGTTCTGGTTGCTGTATCTCAAACAAGATATAGCAGAATTAGAAAAGAAGAGTGACCAATATGATAAAGGGGATAGAACTCTCATATGAGGAGAGGCTAAAGAGGTTAGAGGTCTTCAGCTTGGAAAAGAGATGGATGAGGGGAAACATGATTGAGGTCTACAAAATCCTGAGTGGTGTAGAACGAGTAAAAATGAATCAATGTTTTTACTCATTCCAAAAGTGCAAAGACTAGGAGACACTCAAGGAAGTTACAAGGAAATATTTTTAAAACAAATAGGGGGGCATATTTTTCAACTTAACGAATAGTTAAGCTCTGGGACTTTTTGCCAAAGGATGTAGTAACAACGGCTAACGTATGCAGATTTAAAAAAAAAAGTTTGGACAAGTTCCTGGAGGAAAAGTCCATAGACAGCTATTGAGACAGACATGGAGAAGCTACGTCTTGCCCTGGGATCATTAACATGGAATGTTGCCACAGTTTGAGTCAGTTACTTTAGACGGCGTTTGCCATGGTTTAAGTCTTTATTCAGCAACAGTTCAAAATCCCCAGAAGCAGGTCTTTTGATCGAAATGCTGTATTCCATATGAGCGTCAGCGTCAGAAGCAAGAACTCTTTAGCCAGCACTGAGCTGCTAATGCAGCTTATGTAGTCACTTATTTTCCTATTCTCTTTAATAGTAGTTGTTGGTTGGAACTCTAATGAGGTTTTTTGCTTAACTGTCACATATGAAGTATCTCTAGAAGTTACTTGTGTATATTGATTTTTTTTATCCAAAACATTTATTTGAACTTGTAATATATTTACAATGAAAGATGTAAATACAAAGTTAATACCTAATTTAGAGGTTTTGGTCTCTGGAGGCAAATGATGTCTCCAGGTCCTTTTTCCTCTTTTTTTAGTGGTATGTCATAGTGTTCTTTGGGTTTCTGCCAGGTACTTGTGACCTGGCTTGGCCACTGTTGGAAACAGATGGACCATTGGTCTGATCCAGTACAGCTATTCATATGTTCATTTATGCATGTAGAGTCACTCCTCTAACCACCCCTTGCTCCCACCTAGGGTTACCATCAAGCTCATTTTCAAAGCACTTAGCCTCCCAAAGTTCCATAGAAGCCTATGGAACTTAGCCTCCCAAAGTGCTTTGAAAATATGCCTCCATATGTCCGGATTTACCCGGACATGTCCTCTTTTTGAGGACATGTCCGGGCAACCGGGCGGGTTTTGCCAATCTGCCTGTTTGTCCGGATTTCTGGACAAACGGGGCAGGCTGGTGGGCTGGCCATCCTATAGGATGGCCTACCCGCCAGCCTGCCCGTTTGTCCAGAAATCCGGACAAACGGGCAGATTGCTAGCCTCCCCTCCCCTTACTTACTACTGCTCTGGTGGTCTAGTGACCTCTTCCGCCTTCGGGGCAGGAAAGAGCCCCCTCTTTCCTGCCCAGACCGCTGCCCTGCATGCATCCTTCCTGTTCCTGATCTCGGCTGCCGATTCAAAATGGCTGACGAGAGTTGAAGTGACCTTGCACTCTCAGCAGCCATTTTTAATTGGTGCCGAGATCAGGAACAGGAATGATGCATGCAGGGCAGTGCTCCGGGCAGGAAAGAGGGGGCTCTTTCCTGTCCCGAAGAGGTCACCAGACCACCAGGGCAATAGTAAGGTAAGGTGAGGGGGAGTGACGGGGTGTGTGACAGGGGGGAAGAGAAAATGTGACAGGGGGCGGATCGAGGGCGTGAAAGGGGGTGGGGCGGGTGTGAAAGGGGGCATGGTGGGGCGGGGCATATGTCCTCCTTTTTGGGGACAAAATATGGTAACCCTACTCCTACCACATCCCTTTTCTCAGTTCCAAGTGAAAAGGATACCTCTCTGTTTGAAAAACAGATCATGCAGTGCATATACCAATGCCAATAGAGGGTGGGTCCTTTGAGCTCCATACCCCAAGAATCACTTTTTGGCCAAAAAAACATGCTTTCTTTACAAACGGTTTAACTAGTATTCCCTTGGGGAGTCTTTTACTAAAGATTAGCACATGTTATCTGTGGCAGGGTCCATAGGAATTAAATAGGTCCTATGACAGATAACTGCTGCCCCCCCCCCCCCCCCATACTAAGTAAAGATACTAGTCTAATAGTGATAGTAAAGCTCTGAAAATATGACTCTTTAGATAATCTTTTGGATTGTTAATGGTATTATTTTATTGTAGTAGTAGCACTCCAGAATGATGTGGGGGTTTACATTTTTCCCCCCTATTGTGTCTTTGTTTTCTGTTGTTTAGCACTTTTTTTTTTGTTATTGATTGTTGAGCTATTGTCAATACTCCTCCTTTTGTGTTGTGTTGTTTTTAGCGTTTGTTTTATTGTTTTTGTTTGCATCTCAGAATGGATGTCTTTTTATATTGTAAACCACCTTGATATATTTGTTTGAAAGGCAGTAGATCAAATTTTACAAAATAAATAAAATCAGTGACTGAGCCGGGTCCGGTTTTCTAGGAATGAAGACACCTGGAAGTACTAATGCTGGAGGGCAGAGATTTGTACACAGATTAACAAATATTAATATTTCCTAATATCCACAGATATGGCAGCAATTGGGAGCTTACCAAACACTGTGCCAAGACTGTCAGCCTTTCATGCAACCTCACCACAGAGACGATGGATCCCAATCACAACTATTTTGGCAGAGTTCGGGCTGTTTTGGAAGACCAGGTCTCAGAATGGTCCAGGACCAGTCGTTTCTCTCCACAGGAAGGTATGAAGTAGACTTTTGCACCTCTGCCCCATCCCTGGTTAGGATCATAGCAGAAGGACATAGCGTCCGTAGAGGCACCTTCCTCCCACCCCAATTCATAGTAATGGTAGGATGCCTTGTTGCAGACCAAGACTCCCATACTGAGCACCATTTCATAAATTTGGTTTATGTGAATGGCTGAAACGCCAATGGGGCAAAGTGACCATTTGTGGGATAACGATGGAACACCTCTAGGTTAGAATCCACCCCCCCCCCCCCCCCCACACACACACACACACACATACTAAACAGAACGATACTGCAGCACTGCAGGCTGGTGAGTAGAGCCACTCTCCTCAGGATCAGAATGCAAACAGCGCACCACACATTCATGGGGACCCTGGTGCTACCTCAGTTATAGCCCTAGAAGATGATATGGTACCTGGAGGGGTGGGAAGACATTACTTCTCCTGTAGAAGGCTATAATGTTTATGTCAGGGCTGTGATATAAACATTTCTGAAACCCTTAGTCAATTTTTCTTGTGTATTTTTTCCAGTCATTTTACCGGCTCCACATTTAGCCTTGAATGTAGAAAGAAATACAGTTTATATCAAGGTGAAATCTCCCTCCTTGAGAAGACAGAATATCACAGTTGAATTCAACGATATCTTCAAATATAACATTATATACAAATTATATGTCAGGAGGGCATCAGATAACTTTACGGTAAGGATATTTCTTTTTATAAATGATACATGATCATGTCACATTCTGCCTCTCACACTGCAAGTGTGTGTGTGTGTACTTACACTCCGTCAGAGGATCAGTATGCTTCTGTGCGTACTCTGAGATGCTGTACACCATTCACACATTTCAGAAAATGTGCTTATTCAGTTGCTTCCAGCCAACGTCTGCTTATGAGCAGTTCAAAGGTGAATGCAAAGATTGCTATTGTGTATATCGCCATCCAAATGCCACAAAGAATAGTCTATATCCACAATAAGTTGCAGACACATGATCCATTTGCATTATAAGCAGGTTTAATGGCTAAGGAGGGGTCGGCTACCGAACAGAATAACATGCAAGTCACATCTCTGCTTTTTCTAGTTTGTGCAGGTGGTGGACCTCTTGCAGTCTGAGCTGTCTAACCTGGCCTGGGGTCAGCAGTACTGCATCGCTGTGTGTGCTGAGGTCAAAAGCAGGCCTAACCCTGGCATTCGCAGCAAGGAACACTGTGTATCTGTGCCAGAGGAAGGTAAGTTGTACAGGATATATATATATATATAGGCTGCCTCCAGTAGTTCACAGACTCCAAAAAGTAGGAAGGTGACTTACTTACCGATTTGATGCACGTGCTGAATGTCCGTTGTCCCATATTAAACTCAAGTCTTTTCAATGGTAGTTCTAAGGTGAATTACATTCAAGTACATTAGAGTATCCTCCTGCACCTTGCAGGTTTTATAATCTAATTTTGTACCTGAAGTAATGGAGGATTAAGTGACTTGCCCAAGATCACAATCAGCAGGAGCAGTGGAATTTGAACCTTGACTTTGCTTCTTCACAGCTCACTGCTCTAGTCAGCTGCCTACTCCTCCACTCTGTTTAGTATATTTATTCATTGCAGTTCCACGACTTATCTGAAAGGCTTTATGCCTATATCTAAAGGTAGAACATTTATTAATAACTATCAAATTATGCCAACTGGCTGTACCACACATCTTGTTCCCATCACATTTATTTAGTTAGTAGGATTTATTTACCGCCTTTTTGAAGGGCATTCACTCAAGGCGGTGTGTAGTAAGAATAGATCAAACATGAGCAATAGACAATTACAACAGTAAAAATATTCAAAAACAATACAAAGTATGGCATGGTATATCTGCTCTTGGTCCCTCAGCTATATGGTAAGCTACCTTGATTTGTATCTGAAAATGACAGATACAAATCAAGGTAAGGTACACACAAAAAGTAGCACATATGAGTTTAGTTTATCTTGTTGGGCAGACTGGATGGACCGTGCAGGTCTTTTTCTGCCATCATCTACTATGTTACAATGTTATTGTAGAAAATCTTTAGCATAATATCTATGTTAGCTGAATATTCTAATGCATGCTTATTAGGTGTATCATTAGTATTATGCTAACATTGTATTATATCTCTGGTAATTGAATTCCACTGCTGTTAAATGTGTATATTTTTGATACTGTTTCATGGTACTTCTATTATTAGGTTTCAATTTACTGTTTTCAAGTTTACCTCATTTATTGTATTTATGTTTATTCTTGGTTATTTTACTATTGTTATGCTGTTAATAAAATTGTTAACTTTTATGTTAAACTGTACCTGCTGAAAGCTGCCTTGGGTGAATCTCTTCATAAAGACAGTTAATAAATCCCAATAAATAATGTAATGCGTCCCTGTCTCCTATTCTATGTTCCACATAGGGAGGCAGCACACCTCAGAAAGGACGCACACAGGGCAAAGCTATTGGTTCATTTTCAATGTCTACCTTTTTTCTAAAACTTTTAATGCTTGTCGTTCATTTTTTTAAAAATTATTAAAATGAATGTATAACACATGCCAATCAACGTAACATACATTAATTCATAAGTTAATGTGTGTTAATTCAGTTCAGCAGGCACTACATTTTTAATGCACACTAACAACTCCACATCCCTAAGCTACAGGACTCCCTTGACAAAAGTTCTATGTTCTGCATTACACGTTACCCAGCTTTGTTTCTAACTCTCACCTGTTTCTCCCACAGAGAGAACAAGCAGCAATGTGATCATCATTCTTGCCTGCGTTTGCATCCTCACCATTATTATAAGTTTTGGAAAGATCTTCATTTGCTGGTACATTAACAGACCAGCAAGCACTCCAGAATCATTGGTATGTGATAGCATTAATTCAAAACTGGGGAGAAACAGATTGCATGCTCTCATGTTATGGGAGGAAAGGGTTGCAAAGAGTTCTCCAAAGGGGTGAAGGGCTTTCATAGCTACCTGGAACTGTTATTTGCATACTATCTCCCATAAAGCTAGAAGTGCTGAATATATTTAAGAGTGTTACATGAGTGGGTATTGTTATATAAAGGATTGTTTTGGGGTTCTTAGATTGGGTAGGGGAGGGAGGAATTGGAGTATTGGCTGTTATCTTTCCCAAGATGGCCTGGAGTTATAAGAGTCCAAACTCCTGCCATCTTAAAAATCTGACAAGGCAAAGGTATTGGTAGGGAAGGAGGGTGACTTTGAATATTTGATAACATTGAACAGATAATGGGGTAGAGGGGTGGGAGGTAATGAGAGGGTTATCGTATGTATAAAAAAGGATCATGTATTACAGGGTTATTATTGACAGATGTTCTTGCTCGTTGCTATGTAAATGCTTGATGCGTTTGCATAGGTTTCTTTTTCAGCTGTATGTTGTTAGGTTTTCTTTGATCCTGAATAAAAACTGTTACACTTTAAATCAAAACTGGGGGTAGGCACTCATGTGCCCTTCCACCTCAAAAACTAAGGGACTCCACAAAAGCAGAGGACCGGGTATCACTATGTCAGTAGAAACCAGCAAAAGGAGTAGTGTAATCAGCAGGGCTCTCCCACAAAGGAACAGAGACTGTTTCTTCTCTTTTTCCAAGGTCATGGTTTTTCTAACTCATTCTTTACCGGGAAGTTTTTGATTCTCTCTTTCTGCTTTGGTAAATGTGCAGCTCCCCTCTCTTTCAATTTTGAACAGTATGGAATAGATTTCTGTTTCTGTTTCTCCAATATTGCACTGCATACCGTATCTGGCTTCTCAGGGTTTCCATTTCAGTTTCTGCTGGTATTTTCTATTCCTACTTTGTGGTCACATATTCTGTATTTAGTAGGGGACTTTCAATATTCTGCAATGACATAAGATATTGTAGGAATTTCTAGCAGTCTAGCTCATTTTGTTTGTTTCCTATCAGAGAAACTGGCATTCTAGAACTTAAGTGAGGTATTTGCAGTGCTGCCTTTTCATAGGTAGGATAGTTGGCATTGTTGGAATTAGTGTTGTTAGTATGGCAGATGTGTTACATCAAATGAATATACTTTTTAATGTCACAAACAGCCCCCTAATGGAGTTTGTGTATTTGTGTTGCTTTTGCTAAGGTAGCACCAAAATATGAAAATTGTTCACTGTATAGTGATAAGAAAGGGAAAATGTCTCAGTTCTCAAGGGAGGCCTTCTTCCAACAAAGCAATCATTCATCAAAGTACAATCTACCCAACCAGGGACCTTTTGGTCTGAACTTAGTGTTGTGAATCTCACAAAGGGCTTGATTCCCTAAGACTTATCTCTCATTCTGTGACCTTGGGGGGGGGGGGGGGGGGGGTGAGGCACTTAGTGAATCAGACCCAAACATTTAGCAAAACAGCTCAGTTGCTACCTTATACATCACTGCCTTCTCACAAACGCAGCTGGTGTCTGGCAGTGGAACTGGTTTTGGACATCACTATTGATGAAAACTTAGGAATGATTTAGGGAGTGGTAAATTATATCCGACAGAATGTGTGGGCTAGGGGAAAGATTTACTGAGTTCCCTTCACCATGTTCTGTAACTTCATGTTTTTCAGAAGTCTTTCGCAACTCATAGCTCTCACTGGATTGAAGACCAGCAGTTACATGTTTGGGACTACAGCATATTGCAATGTTTGGATGATCTTACCCTGAAAAAGATGTTCATGGAGTTGAAGAGCAGATGTGGGAGCATGGACAGCGGTTTCTGTAGTGAGAAGCAAACTCTAGAGAATACCTGTTCCTGTTTCACACTTACCCATGATGATCCAGAACAAACACTGGAACCTGGAGCTCCACAGGCTTCTGAACATAGCTGCTCTAGTGCTGACAGTGGCATCTACCCAGGAGGAACACCCTTTGGATGGAGCCCACCCATGTCTGAGAACAAGGCATATCAGAAGCAGATTAAAGCCACTGAGAGCGACGATAGTGGCATAAGCATGGAAAGGGATTCTCCATGCTCAACACGACTTGCAGACAGAAGGGAGCAGCCCACCATAACATATGAAGATGACCTGCAGGGAAAGAGGGAACCTGGACTGGTGAATAGCACTGGTGAGTGCAATGAAACGAATGGAAGCCAGGGACACATTAATCATCAGGGATATAAGAAACAATCCAAGTACTGGAATGGATCCTTCCAAAGTCAAAATGGAAGCAGTAATGACAAACTTTTCAGCATAGATGTCACAGATTCAGCACAAAAAACATGCATCGAGGGAAAGTTGGACTGCTCTGTACTTGATCAAGCTAAAGGGTACCTAAAACAGACATCTCAAAAGTTGGGCTTGGTCCATTCAGATGTTACATCAGATCATGCTGATGGGACTTTCTTGAAGGACACAGGCATGATGGTATTCTCTGCTTCACTAGAACTTAGAAGTTGGGGCTTACATCATGAGAATCTAGTGACATCCACTGACCTGAAATACCACACAAACTGTAAAGTGACTTCAGATGTCACTGACCTCTTAATGCCTTTCCCACTCATCTCCAGTTTAAACTCAAATGACATATTCACTCTTGAAACGAACACTCTCTCTTTGGCAGACATGGAACTTGAAGATGGCCATGTATGACTGAGTCAAGGGGGAAAAATGTTTAAGGCAAAGAGCCTGCTTTGAACCCTCCCACAGTCACTAAGCGTAAGAAGAGATCAGTCCTAAGGGACTTCATTGGCACTTGCCTGTCTACAATGTTAAATGCTGACATGTTGTATATGTTGAGGAGAGGATTTTTTTTTTTTTTATTGTATTTTACTTTTTGCCATGCATGTAATTTGGGATTTTACTTGATTGTTCCAGAATTTAAAAAGGCATGGGATAAGCATGTGGGATCACTTAGGAACAGGTAGAATTGGGGGTTACAGAGGATGGGCAGACTGGATGGGTCATTTGGCCTTTATCTGCCATCATGTTTCTATGTAAGATAAAACCAAGCATTTTTCTCACTGGAGGAGGGTGAATAGTGTCATGCCACATGGATATCTGTACAGGATATCTATAAATGATCTGGAAATCAGGATGACAAGTGAGGTGATTAAATTTGCAGATCACACAAAACTATTCAAAGTTGTTAAAACACATGCGAATTGTGAAAATTTGCAGGAAGATCTTAGGAAACTGGAAGACTGGGCATCCAAATTGCAGATGAAATTTAATGTAGACAAATGCAAAGTGATACACATTGGGAAGAATAATTAAAATCACAGTTACCTGATGTTAGGGTCCATTTTAGGAATCAGCACTCAAGAAAAAGACATAGGTGTCATTGTAGACAATAAACTGAAATCTTCTGCCCAGTGTGTGGCGGCGGCAGCCAAAAAAAAAGCACACAGGATGCTAGGAATTATTAGGAGAGGGATGCAAAGTAAAACCAAAAATATTATAATGCCTCTGTATCGCTCCATGGTGTGACCTCACCTTAACTATTGTGTTCAGTTTTGGTCACCATATCTCAAAAAAGATATGGTGGAATTAAGAAAGGAGGTGGAACTGCTCCCATATGAGAAAAGGCTAAAGAGGTTAGGGCTCTTCAGCTTGGAAAAGAGATGGCTGAGGGGAGATATGATTGAGGGTCTACAAATTCCTGAGTGGTGTGGAGCGGATGGAGGAGAATTGATTTTTCACTCATTCAAAATGTACAAAGACCAGGGGACCCTCAATGAAATTGCATGGAAATACGTTTTAAAACAAATAGGAGGAAATATTTTTTCACTCAAAGAATAGTTAAGCTCTGGAACTCATTGCCAGAGGATGTGGGAACAGTGGTTAGTGTATCTGGGTTTAAAAAAGGTTTGGCCAAGTTCCTGGAGGAAAAGTCCATAGTCTGTTATTGAGATGGACATGGGGGAAGCCACTGCATGCCCTGGGATTGGTAGCATGGAGTGGTGCTACTAAATGGGTGTCTGCCAGATACTTGCGACCTGGATTGACTACTGCTGGAAGCAGGATGCTGGGCTAGATGGACCATTGGTCTGACACAGTATGGCTATTCTTATGTTCTTAGAATGTGAGCAGGTCTACAGATCATGGAGGGCAGCTGCCTTCCTTCAGGTATTCTGCAGTACAAGCTCTCAGTCCTGGCTCATTGGGATATAGTCACTTGTAGTAGAGTAGCAGAGCTCAGGCCTGCTCACACAAGGATTACTTATGTCAGTGGTTCCCACAGCTGTCCTGGAGGGGGGGGCTCTCCAGCCAGTCAGGTTGTCAGGATATTCACAATAAATATTGATGAGAAATATGCATGGACTGCCTCCACTGCATTCAAATCTCTCTCATGAAATGACAGGTTTGTGAACCACTGACTTATGTGATTTTAATAGTTGTTCAATGGTCGCCCCCCCCTCCCCCCACACACACCACCACCCACGTCTCCACAAAATCATCCTGTTGCCTATGCTGCTGTTTTCCCCCATTGGATTGAGAAGTTACAGATCATTCAAAAGGCATTTTCTCACACCATACGTATACTCACACAAACCACTAGTATGGAAGTGTCTTTAAATGTAAACCTAAAGTGTACTATATTGAATCAAACCAAAAGGTCCATTAACCCGGTATCATTTCTCTGACAGTGGCCACTTGTCACAAGTACCCAGCAGGATTCCAAGGGATTGATCCATCCTTATTATTCATATACAGAGATAAGCTGCAGCTTTCCCAAGGCTAAATGACTAGTAATGGTTTACAAACATTTCCTCCAGGAACTTGTCTAAATCTTTTTAAACCTAGCTATGTTAACTGCCTTGACCAGCAACAAGTTCCATGGCTTAATTTTATCATGTGAAAAAATACTTCCTCCAAATTTTCTTTAAATATACTGTCACTTTCAGGGAGTGTGTCCTCCTCTTACCCTTATTTGAAAGGTTAAACAACTGTTCACCCCACTGATGGTTTTATAGACTTCAATCCTATATTCTCTGAGCTCTCTCTTCTCCAAGTCGAAAAGCCCACACTTATTCAGCCTTTTTTCCTTGGGAAGTCTTTTCACCCCATACTACCTTTTTGGTTGTTCTTCTCTGTACATTTTCTAGTATAGCAATTTTTGAGATGGAAGTGACAAGAACTGCATACAGGACTTAAGATGCAGTCACACCATGGATCAATACAGAGACATTATAATATACTCTATTTTATTTTCCAATCCTTTCTGAATAATTCTTAACATTGTTTGCTTTTTTTGACCCTCTCTGCCCATTGTGCTCAGCATTGCTCACTCTAACGCCAAGATGTTTTCCTAGATAGTGACTCTTCCTATGGTACCATCATATAGTTAAGATTATTTTCTCTGTAGGGAACACTTTGCACTTATCCACATTACATTTTTTTTTCAACCATTCAGATGCCCAGTCTAATCAGGTCCTCCTGCAACTCCTCAGAATCAGCTTGTGAGTTAACAACTGTGAATAATTTAGTGTCATCTACAGACATAATCACCTCATTCATTGCTCCCTTCCTCAGATCATGTACAAATATTGTTAAGGATCGGTCCCTATACAGATCCCTAGGGCAATCCATTATTTACTTTTCTTCACAGAAAGAGCTGATCATTTAATCCAACTCCATTTCCTAGCTTTTAGCCAGTTCCCAATAGGACATTGCCTCCTGTCCCATGACTTTAATTTCCTCAGGAGTAGCTCTTGAGAAAAGTTGTCATACGCCATTTGAAAATCCAGATACACAATATCAACCAGCAAATCCTTTTCTGCATGTTTATTAACACCTTTAAAAAAAAAAAGACAGATTAAGAAGGCAAAACCTCCCTCTACCAAATCCATAATGGTTCTTCCCCATTAAACCATGTCCCTCCGTATACCAGTGGTCTTGTTTTTCAGAACTGCTTTTGCCATTTTGCCCAGCACAGATGTCTTGCTCACCAGTCTATAGTTTCCCAGCTCCTTACTTCAACTCACCCATCTTCCAATCCTTAAGTAATTTTTATTACATTTGTACCCCGCGCTTTCCCACTCATGGCAGGCTCAATGTGGCTTACATGGGGCAATGGAGGGTTAAGTGACTTGCCCAGAGTCAAAAGGAGCTGCCTGTGCCTGACATGGGAATCAAACTCAGTTCCTCAGGACCAAAGTCCACCACCCTAACCACTAGGCCACTGTTCAATTTTTGAGTTCTTTCATAACTTGGGTTTATACTACCTTTGAGTGTATATGGGTAAAAACCTTTATCAACCATACCCCCACACCAAGGTGAGAAATGGAACCATGCAGCACATGCACTGGCAGCTTCTCTTCAGAAATAGATAGGGGATGGGAAGGAATAAGGAGTGGCAGGAAAAGCAGTACTTTAACTGAATCCCAATCACAGTGAACAGAACTCATCAAATAGACTTTGTGGTCAAAGCATTTCAGCAGGGACCCCTCTCTGTTCTGCAATACAGGGGGGCTGGTGCTGCATATGAATCACAGAAAGGAAACTGTTACTGGTAAACAAGGGAGACCAAGTCAGCTCCATAATAGCCAGAAACTTGAACATGACGATCTGGGGTTTTCAGCTGAACCAAGGACAACTAACTGATTCTGTTGTGGATTTGCCCTACTGCATGTCTAGAGCTATAGCCCTGCTTTAATGAGGGAAACCTGTGCATGAACTGGGCTGGTGGACCAGTGCTGAGGAGGGATCATTAGTATAAGCCCTGCCGAGATAGTAAGATTCTTCTGAGTCAAAATAATATATTTTCCGTTATTAATGTAATCAGTTTGATAGTGGGTTCAGTCCTGCAGAAATACTGTGCCAAGAGTTCATGGCGTCTGTTATTTATTTGTATACACTTAGCTGTCCTGTTCTTAGAATTTTGTATATAGAAAAAGAGACTTATTTATTGTTTTGTATGTGCTATTTAAGTAAATTTATTTTAAGTAAATTAATTTTTCTAATAAAATTATCTTTGAAACGTCTCCTGATGAATATGATTCCGTGCAGGCTGGTACCTGGAAATGGCCTTTTGGCTTCTCTATAGATTAAATAATTTCAATACATACGCCCTTGTTTACTAAGCTGCGCTTGCAAATTGCGGTGCGCTAATGCCGACACACTGAATGGGCTGTCACTGCTATGTGGCTTAGTAAATAGGGGGGGATAGTTTCCTTCTTCCTACACCGCATAGGCCAGTGGTTCCCAAACCTGGTAGCTGAGGCACCCCAGCCAGTCAGATTTTCAGGATATCCACAATTAATATGCATGAGAGAGATTTGCATGCAAATATCTCTCATGAATATTAATTGTGGATATCTTGACAACCAGACTGGCTGAGGTGCCTCCAGGAAGAGGTTTGTGGGAAAAGGGTAGATTTTCAGAACACATATGCCACAAAACGAAAGAAAATCCACAGATTTTGGAAGGCAGTGGAACAGCCACTGTAAAAAAAAAAGGATGACAACTGAGATAGAGAGCTCTCCTCCTATCATTCTAAACCTGGGAAGAAAACAGAACTGAACCTTCATGTATGAGAAAAATACCCAAAAGAAGTATAGGGAAGCCATTTTCTCAAGGGACTTTTTCCCCTCTGTTATCATTGTACAGTATCTAAATGGGTCACTAATACTTCTAGGGAAGCCCAGTTTATTAAAACCTTCTAGGGTTTTAAAATAAACCACCAGGAGATCTCCCCTCCCCCTCCGCTTTTCCTGTGTGTCATAGAACCTCCTTGGCTCAACTGTCAGTCAGACACTTCCTCCTAGGAGAGTTAGCCTTGTGCAGCTGACCGAAACTGTCACTGCTTGGCAGGAAACTGCTCATCATCTGTTTCCCAAAGTGAAGAAACTCTGCAGAACTTTTCACTAGCTTCTCAGTACCTAGGAATTTTTTTTTTCTTTTAACAGTGAACAGAAACTCGCTACAGAAGTAAGGGGCATATAAAGAGAAGCCCTAAAAAGTTGTTTTGGGGTTTTTTTTTAATCCATCGATGTATACATTTAAGGTTTCTATTCTTAGCTGTTTATAAACTGTAAATTTAGGTGTTTATTTTCCAGCTAATTCTGGATTCTTTCAGAGTATAAAAATTGTATTGTTAATTTCCTTAAAAGCTGAAAGATTAGGCTACACCAATGGGTTGTGTCCTCACCCCAGCAGATGGAAGTAGAGAAAACTGAACTCTGCCAGTGACATCACTGGTATAAGGGCTGTTTCAGGCTGGAATTACTTCAGTAGGGGCTTCTTTTACTAAGCTGCGCTAGCGATCCCCAAGCAGCAAATGAGAAGAAGCCCATAGGGACTGAACGAGTTTCCTCTCATTTGCCACACCAGGAATCGCTAGTGTGGCTTAGTAAAAAGAGGCCCTATGTGAATACCAAAACTAATTCTCTCTTATATTTGCACAAAAACCTTTATTTTCTGTGCGGATAACAAGATCTTCAAGAAGTCCAGGCAATCTCTTAAAATTTTACATTTGCTAATCAGTTATAATTACAACATAAAAAATATTATCCAAAATCATGAGCTTTCGTGTATTTCCTAAATAAAATATAGGCAGGGAGAGAATTCTAGACCTTAGCTGCCAAATATGTGAAGTTGTTGAAAATACTGTTGTAAAACACAACCCCCTAGGGATAGGAAATCGCAAAATTAAAAAGGATTTCTAGCTTCTCTAAATCTAAACAGAATTGGAAAACCAAGTATATATATCACATCCATGGAGTGGAGGAGTGGCCTTGTGGTTAGGTTGGTGGACTTTGGTCCTGGGGAACTGAGGAACTGAGTTTGATTCCCACTTCAGGCACAGGCAGCTCCTTGTGACTCTGGGCAAGTCACTTAACCCTCCACTGCCCCATGTAAGCCGCAATGAGCCTGCCATGAGTGGGAAAGCGCGGGGTACAAATGTAATAAAATAGATACTATTGGAGATTCTACATGGAATGTTGCTATTCCACGTAGAAGGCTGCGCAGGCTTCTGTTTCTGTGAGTCTGACGTCCTGCATGTACGTACGTGCAGGACATCAGACTCACAGAAGCCTGCGCGGCCGCGCTGATGATCTGCAAGGGCTGATGTTGCTAGTGGAATAGCAACATTCCATGTAGAATCTCAAATAGTAGCAACAGTGGAGGAGTGGCCTAGTGGTTAGGGTGGTGGACTTTGGTCCTGAGGAACTGAGTTTGATTCCCACTTCAGACACAGGCAGCTCCTTGCGACTCTGGGCAAGTCACTTAACCCTCCATTGCCCCATGTAAGCCGCATTGAGCCTGCCATGAATGGGAAAGCGTGGGGTACAAATGTAACAACAACAACATAAGATGGAGCATTACTATAGAGTATATTTTTAAAAAATCAATGAACAGATAAAGAAGAGCAGACCAACAAATTGAAGAGAAAATCATTTATTATTCAAGGTGCACAACGTGGCCATGTTTTGCCTTCAAAAAGGCTATGTCGGGGCAGAACTATTAGGGACTCAGAGAACACTTTCCCCTAATAGTTAATACTACAGCAGCAGTAACTCTTCATGTCAGGAACTTTGAAGAAAAAAAATGCTCTTCTCTTCAATCTGTTGCTCTGCTTTATCTGTGGATTGAGTACCTGCAGATTGCTGCCTCTTTGTGATTCTATTAAAAGTCATCATACTTAATTTAAACCTAACGCAAACCTCTACTGGTAACCAATGCAATTCTATCAACAGAGGAGATACTACTTCAGATTTATGGGCAGAAGAAACTAGCTGTGCCACTGTGTTTTGGATCATCTGGATCTTTTTCAATAAAAATGGTGAACATCTTTTTCCCTTTTCTTCTTCAGCTTCCCATGGAGGTATCTTTAGGATCCTCTCCTTCTGTGGACTGTATTGGGTGTCTAATAGTTTGATATCTTTATTATGTCTTTTCCTTTTTGTTATTTCTCAAGTTCTGATCAAAGTTAGTATCTTTGAGGTATAATGTGAAATGATATAAATAAAATAATAAAAAAAATTACAAACATCCTAAATAGACAACATTACAATAGTCTGTCCTAGAATAAGACTTTGTACCACCATTTTTAAAACTGAAGTGTCTAAATAAGCCTTAATTCTCCAAAGCAATTCAGTACAATCAAAAAACTTTGCAAACTCATTCTTTTCTTTTCTTTCTTCTTCTTTTTGTTAAACCCCATAGGAAAGCTCTGCAGAACTTTCCAAACAAAAAACCCACATTCCCTACAACATCTAATATAATAAAACGCACCGTGAACGTTCTAATGAGGACAACGTTCTGAAGCCATCTGACGTCACTCCCTGGCTGTAGGGTTCGTGGCGTTCGTGGTGTGAAGCCACCCAGCCGTCTGTGCCCCGCCCTCGCGTCTAAACAAACAAATCCGGAAGCGAAGCGTCAGGGAAGGAGGCGGCGCTCCCGACGTCTAGCCTTCCCTTCGCTGTGTTCCGCCTTCAAAAAAAGGCGGAACACAGCGAAGGGAAAGCTAGACGTCGGGAGCGCCGCCTCCTTCCCTGACGCTTCGCTGCCGGAAACGCCACGGAGGTAAAGTTAAAAAGAATAAAAAAACAAAAAAGGGATGCATGGATGCGAAGGGGGGCGGGGGCATGGATGCGAAGGGGGGGGGAGAAGAGGGCGGGCCAGGCTGGGACATGGGAGAGAGAGGAGCATGGATGCGAGGGGGGGCCATGGAAGGGAGAGGGGGACTTGCTGGAAAAGGATGAATGGAGGCAGCAGGGGACAGAGGAGCATGGATTGGGAGGGCAGGGCTCAGGGAAAGAGGGAAATTGCTGAAAAGGGATGAATGGAGGGGGCAGGGGACAGAGGAGCATGGATGGGCATGGATTGGGAGGGCAGGACTCAGGGAGAGAGGGAAATTGCTGGATAGGGATGAATAGAGGGGACAGATGGGCATGGATGGATATGGATTGCAGGGCAGGCCTCAGGCAGAGAGGGCAATTGCTGGATAGGGATGAATGGAGGGGCCAGGTGACAGAGGAGCATGGATGGGCATGGATTGGAAGGGCAGGACTCAGGGAGAGGGGAATTGCTGGATAGGGATGAATGGAGGGGACAGATGGGCATGGATGGATATGGATTGCAGGGCAGGCCTCAGGCAGAGAGGGGAAATGCTGGATAGGGATGAATGGAGGGGGCAGTGCCCATGGAGAGAGGGGAATTGCTGGAAATGGATGAATGGAGGGGGCAGGGGACAGAGGAGCATGGATGGGCATGGATTGGGAGGGCAGGACTCAGGGAGAGAGGGAAATTGCTGGATAGGGAAAAATGGAGGGGCCAGGTGACAGATGAGCATGGATGGGCATGGATTGGAAGGGCAGGACTCAGGAGAGGGGAATTGCTGGATAGGGATGAATGGAGGGGCCAGGTGACAGAGGAGCATGGATGGGCATGGATTGGAAGGGCAGGACTCAGGGAGAGGGGAATTGCTGGATAGGGATGAATGGAGGGGACAGATGGGCATGGATGGATATGGATTGCAGGGCAGGCCTCAGGCAGAGAGGGGAAATGCAGGATAGGGATGAATGGAGGGGGCAGGTGACAGAGAAACATGGATGGCCATGGATTGGGAGGGCAGGGCTCAGGGAGAGACTCACTCTCTCTCTCACACACTCACACTTTCACTCTGACTCTCAAACAGTCACTCTCACATACACTCTCCCAAACATACACACTCCGAGGAAAACCTTGCTAGCGCCCGTTTCATTTGTGTCAGAAACGGGCCTTTTTTACTAGTTATATATACTTTATTATTATTTATTGCATTTGTGCCCCACATTATCCCACCTTTTTATGGCTTACAGAGTGTTGTTATGATGCAGTCATTACATGATCTTAAATACAGTCGATAATAAGCTGAAGGTAGGTGATTTAGATGCAAGGTGCTAGGTAAGGTGTTGTGAGAGGTGTTTTTGATGCACCTGAGTAGTTTGAGGAATGATGTATTAAGGATGTCTTTAGTAGGCTTTGTTGAAGAGATGTGTTTTCAAAGATTTGCGAAAGCTGGTTAGATTGTCCATATTCTTCAGGGCCATGGGTAATGCGTCCCAGATCTGTGTGCTTTTATACGCAAAAGTAGTAGCGTATGACTGTTTGTATTTAATTCCTTTACACCTGGGGAAGTTCAGATTGAGGAATTTGCGGGCCAATCTTTTGGCGTTTCTGGGTGGTAGGTCTACTAGGTTTAACATATAGAGTGGAGCGTCTGCATGGATGATTTTGTGGACGGTTGTGCAGATCTTGAACTCGATTCGTTCCTTGAGTGGTAGCCAGTGTAGTTTCTCTCTTAGAGGTTTCGCCCTTTCGTATTTAGTTTTTCCAAAGATGAGTCTGGCTGCGGTGTTCTGGGCTGTTTGGAGTTTTTTAATGGTCTGTTCTTTACAGCCTGCGTACAAAGTGTTACAGTAGTCCAGATGACTTATTACTAATGACTGTACTAGGGTCTAAGGGGTCCTTTTACAAAGGCTAGCAACTTTAGCACATACTAAAAATAAGTATGCGATAAATGCTAGAGACACCCATAGGAATATACGGGTGTCTCTAGCATTTAGCACGTGCTAAAAATGCTAGCGCACCTTTGTAAAAAAAAAAACCCAACTCTGATAGCTCTCTCAACACAGTTCAGGACTATTCCCCTGACACCATACTCTTCAGTGGATTATTCTAGAAGGATGGAAAGAAGGGAAATTAATAGATATGAATACAATTTCACCTTCTTTTTCATCCTTCTACACCAGTACAAACAAATGGGATGTACAAAAGAAGTACCTCATGGGGTGAGGGAAGACAAAACCAGCTTGATTACAGGTCTGCCAAAGGAAGCCTGGACCCTGGCCAGAACATCAATCTTATAAATGCTTAACAAAAGAATGGAGTGACGACTAAGTTGCTACTCTGCAAGCGTCCTCCAGGTTGCTGCCAGAGCCTCAGCCCAGGAGGTTGCTTGCATCTGGGTAGAGTGAGCCCTAAGGCTTACAGGGACAGCTTTCCCTTGAAGATGTATGCTGCCTCAATGGCTGCCTCAATCCATCATGCTACACAGGACTTTGAAGCTGCACCTATCTATGCAGACCCTAAAACAAGACAAAGAGCCTGACCAACTTCTGGAAAGGATTTGTCACTCCCAAGTATGAGAGAAGCACCCAACAAACATCCAACTTGTGGAGCTTGCAAGAAGAATTCAATGAAGCAAAAGAATCCTGAGCCGAAAAGGCAGGAAGACACACTACCCGATTTACATGGAATGGGGAAACCACCTTTAGCAAGAAAGATAGGACTGTACCTACAGACATGGACTCATCAGCAAAGGATAAGGCCTGCAACTCAGAAACCCTTTGGTCTGAGCAAATGGCAACAAGGAAGACCAACTTATGGGTAAGGTCTTTCAGGAAGGACCTCTTTAAGGATTCAAATGGTGGTCCAGCCAAGACATTGAGCACTTGCTTGAAATCCCTTCTGTAGGACTCTGCCGATGAGAGGCCAAGATGGGAACACATATAGGGCCAGATTCTATATATATGGCACACACAAAAAAAATCAGCACCCAAAACACCCGTGCTTGCAGTATTCTATAAATCTCACCTAAAGTTAGGCCACGGTTTACAGAATGCAGCTGCCCTGCAGCTAAAATTTAGGCAGAGGCATTTACTCCAACTAAAATCTGGTGTAAATGACCACACCTTATTTAAGCGTGGATCGGGCGTATTCTGTAAGAATGCATGTAAATTTTCAAAATGCCCATGACCCGCCCATGGCCACACCCCTTCTGTGGTCTGATTTATGCATATCACTTTATAAAATACACTTAGCAAGCTATGCCCATAAATCCTAATTAGTATCAATAAATGCTTAACATCCAATTATTTGCACTTGTTAACCAATTAAGTGCCACACAATGCGCGTGAAACGTTAATAGCTGTTTACAGAATCTGGGGGATAAGGGTTGCTGCTGTGGCCACGACTATACTAGCTCATCAATGTCTGTTGAGCTTGGCAACTTTCTGTGGCTGAAAAATAGAGAACATTTCACATTCCACCATGACACCATCAGGTCACAACATGAAGGACCCCACTGGCGCACCACAGTGTGAAAATGCCAAGGGGCTCAACTCCGTCTAACCTAGATTCAAGATGTTCCTGCTGATAAAGTCCACCTGCATGTTGTCCATTCTTACAATGTGTATCACCGAGAGCACTCCAAAAATCTAATCCACCCAACTGCAGCACTAGCTGGCTTACAATGTCACTTCTGATGCAGCATTCCCCCTTACCTGTTGATGTACGCCACCACCCAGAACACTTTCTGGCTCAACAGGGACAGGAAGAAACTAAGCCAAAGCCTTTTTTTCAGCACTGCAAAAGCTGTGCTGAGGAAGAGGCAGCCAGAGCCAAACATGCACTCCCTGCTGGCAAGGACCCCATGAGGTCCACTGCTAGTCAGCCTCACTAAGCACCAGTCCTTGGGCTAGGTTCAGGGTGGGGAAAAAGAACTCCCCTGGCCTCAGCAAGCTCAACTGTGGGTAAAGGCCATGACCCCAATCCCAGAAGCAGCTGATCAAGGGACTTAACCAGAAGTGACACCCAAAGCAAACCTACTATACCAACTCAACCTACACCATCTGCCAGAGGTAGTGAAATTCTGAAATGTTCCAGCCTGCACCAGGCCTTACACTGGAGATGTCACTGGAACAGTTGGTTTCTTTACCTCCATCTGCTGGTGGGGGGTAAATAACCCATTCGTGTGGATGAAAGGAAAATGATGTTTATCAGTGGTTTTGCACCATGGGTACTATACGGTCACCTTTTCTAGTAGAATCAAATGTATACATCTGTGTCACTTAAAGAGTTATTAGTGCAGAAAGGGCACAAGCCTGAGTGGAGGATACAAAACAAGCTGGGGGAGGGGTAAGAAAGTCCTGGGGGATATGGTGTTTTTTTCCAGTGTATAATCCAATAATTTTTTTTCCCATTGAGTACTGTATCAGCGTTTATCATATGAAAGTTAAAATCGAAAGCCCTATCTATGAGTCAGATCAAAAGTTTCCTCATAATTTAATAAGCAGTTTCCATAACACTTCTGTTAATCTTTAACTGTTGAGTGTTTTACTTGACAAAAACTGCGGTGTGCCCAAACACAGCTTCTTGATCTCACTGTCAGCAACAGCTGAGCGTGGGGTGAAGCCATCACTGCTATTCACAGTTGGCAGTTCTCCTGTCAATACCACATAGGCCCTTTAGAACCAGAGGCGGCTGCCTGACACCCACACATTTATATGCAAATGTCTAAAGTGACTTAGACTGCAAAAAACATTTTTGTAATAGTTGACTTATAAGCAAAAAGATGAACAGCCAAAGCAGTGCTCAAGGAAATGGATTCCATATACTCTTCATAAATCAGATTATCAAGACATGATGACCCAGGTAAAGTTACAAGAGGGGCTGGTTTATCCAGTAGAAGAGAATGGAAAAAGCTACTGTGGTTAGCCTGAGAAGCCTAGAAGCAGTGCTGGATCCTCTAGCAAAGGTACAGAATGCCAATGTGTTTTGAGGAGACTGATGAGGCCTCACATTAGGGATCTGCCCAACCATCCCAAATCTACATAGTCAGCTTAACAGAAAAAAAAAAGATGGAATCAGCAGGGAGCCCAATCCTTCAGAGCTTCTACAAGAGAGCAGGAAAGCATTATCCCCCCCCCCCCCCCCCCAACACACACACACACACACACCCACCTCCTGAGACACACAAAAAAAAGAGAGAAAATGCAGAGCAGCATCAGCTAGAACTTGCTAGTAGAGCTGCTACCACCAGCTATAGGGAAGATGTGAGGGGATGGACAGACTAAAGAAAGATGGAGAGGATTAAGATTTTATAAACCTAGGAATATGTTTTCTCAGTTCCATTACATAACTTGCCTTGAATGAATAACTGCATAAAAGTGGTTAATAAAGCCCAATAATAAAATAAAACAAACATGTAAACTTTTTCCATACACAGTGAGATGAAGACACCCACCGTTTATAATCAGCAAATGCAGAACAGCCCACCTGGGACCCTAGTTATCTGATACCATCTCCCCTATGTGCCAACAGAGTTCTCTTCTTTCACTGTCACATTACATATTGCAGTCATGAAATTGGACGTAACCAGATGTTGAGGTATTGCCGCTGATGGTGAAGGGAGGGGCGAGCTCAAGCTCCACCGACTTTGGGTGCCTGCAGGGAATCAAAAATACATAGGTGCTTACCCCCAGATCTCCATCACCCCAACGAAACCCTGTCAGAATCACCAAGCACTCCAAATGGACTCTCCAACGAGCTATTCTTCTCATGCTACACAGCCCCTCTTTTTAAACTACTCATGGTGTCCCCACCTCTTGTCGTCAGATGCAGAAAGAAATAACCATGAGACACCCCCCATCCCTCACGCAGCTCAGTCCTTTCCTCACCATTTCATGTCTTGCTCTGCACTCACCGAAACTTATCCAGGTTGAAAATGAAGTTAGAACCTAAAGGTGGGAAGAGCAGTTATCAGAATTAGAAACCTTCTTTTAAAAAATTAAAAAGCCAATGCTCAATCCACACAAAGCCTGTACATGATCACACTATCACACCACAACCCAGATTTGAGAAGGCTTTTTCCCCCCCTTCTGTGGGGGAAAAAAAAAACAACTTAAGAGTCGGGTGCTAAATCTGGGGTGGCAAAAGTGTTTTTCAATGTCATACAAGACTGGGGGGAAAAGAAATGTACTTGATGCAGACTGATCACAGGTTTGAGGGGGAGGGGTCTCCTCTGATGCTGTAGTTGAACTTTACCCCTCCCCATCCCTTGCAGCCAGGGCCACCGAGAGACTGGGCCGGGCCCGGGACAGGGCCGCCCCCGGGCCCCCTCTCCATCCCCGGGCCCTGTGCACTAACCTTGCACCTCTCTCACCTTCGCAGCAACAGACCTCGCCTTCTTTCCGTGCCCCGCCCTCGCGGACGTTACGTCAGGTGAGGGCGGGACACAGAAGGAAGGAGATTGGAAGGCCCGAGTCGACGTCAAGACATCAAGACGAGGAGGAGAAGGAGGAAGGAGATTTGATTTTTTTTTTTACAAGCAGGGCACGAGGCGCTGCCTGCGACGCTGCTTCGCCGGTTTTTTTAATGTGTGGCGCCGCGGGAACGGCCACGGGAGGCGGCGGGAGCGGAGCACCCCCCACCCACTGGCACCCGGGGCGGACCGCCCCCACCGCCCCCCCCCCCCCCCCTTGGTACGCCACTGGTGCAGTGTGAACTAGCATCAGATCACGTTACACTAACAATCCACCCTCACACACCTCAGCAGCCTATAACATCTCAGTGCCCTGAGAGTGCCCAGCCTCAGGTATTCTGCAGCAACTCTCAGCACCTTTCAGAATTTAGCAAACTGGTCTACACAGGGTCCCACAATTGCTAAGACCGGCCCTGAACCCTTAGAACAGCTCAGTCAGGGAGGCCCAGAGGAAAGAAGCCCTCCGACATATGCCTCCTCTGTGAGCACGCAAACTATAGAAGCTCCACTCAAGTAGACCAAGTTTATCATGGAACACTCCTGAAACTAAACTTAGAGCCCAGGCCAAAGCCTGGCTCAATTCTGCTGAATACTGAAAGATAAAACTTTAACTTTGGAACTCCAGGCAGAGACAAGTTGTTTGTGCTGCCTTTTGAAAGACAGATTACTGCACACAGTAGCCCTTCATGAGCAAGCCATGGGAGAGAGTTCTTTAGAGCAAGGACAGACTTTGTGTATTGGACTTTTCCCTACTTCTGAAAGAACAGGTCACCCCTTTTCCTGCACATTAATAAATTGTTTTGCTTCACATTTAAACCCCCTGTGTTTATCAAGGCTCCAGGCCCACCCTTGCTCATACTGCTACACTCATCACACTGCACTCTGCACATACTGTGTTCCATGCACTGAATTCTGCAATCACTTACTCTGCCTGCACCATCCTCCCTGATGCCATTTGATGAGGACATAGGACACGACACATATCAGCATCGCAGCAAGACTGACCCCCAGGATGAGCCCCAGTGCACTGGCCATTCCAGCTCCTGCAGATTACAAAGAGGTCAGGGTGAGACTAACTCTAGAGTGACTCCTGGAGAAGAGAACGTACATGTCTAAATTCTGCAACTCACAGTAAGGTCAGGATTAGAATGAACCAGGGGCATTGCCATATCTCGCAGTGGGAGGGGGGGCCAGAGCCCGAGGTGGGGAGGGCACATTTTGGTCTGCCACTTCCCCCTGCCGCCCTGCCACTCCCCACCCACTGCGACAGCAAATACCTTGGCTGGCGGGGGTCCCCAACCCACGCCAACTGAAACGTTGTCCAGCGCTGGTCTCAGGCACTGCCGCGTTGCCTGCCCTGTCTTCCCCTCACGTCCTGCATGCTCCTTTTAATGAAATTGAGCATGCTCATTTTCACTAAAAGAAGCGTGCCGGACGCGAGGTTGAAGACAAAGCAGGGCAGGAATCACGGTGGCACCAGAGACCAGCACTGGACAACGCTTCAGCTGGCACAAAACCAGGGGCCCACAGGAAATTGGGGGGGGGGGGGGGGCAGTGCCGCAAAGCTATGCCATTGGAATGAAACCAGGATATACGCCAATAAAATAATTACCCAATGAAACATTTATCCATTTTTCTATTTTCAATTACAGGAAACACTGAGGTACCTAAAACTACAGAAATGAAGAAATGCACAACTCCCGAAGCTGACAGAGAACATAGAATGTTTTCCACAGATGAATGAGCAAGAATTTTTTTTTAAATAAACCCATGAGCAAACCAGAAGTAGTTCATCATGTTCCCCTGGACGTGTAGTTCTATGGTCACACTATATATAATTCTCAGGCATAGAGCACGAATAACAGTAAAATAAGCTGTGTCCTGTGATTCCATGAGAAAGGTAAATGTATGATGACTAAAGGGAAGACAATTACCAGAACCACGGAACAAACTTATTTCTCTTCTATACATTGTAAATTTTCTTTTTACCACTTTATATATGTTACTAAAATAATACATGAACTCTCATCCTAATAGATTTTGAATTTCAGAGGCAGAGTTTCACTTTATTGAATGCTTGTACTGGAATGCCTCCTTGTTATTTCTTAGTTCTTGACTCAATTTATTGTGGACAAAATGAAAAACTTTTTTCCTTCATTGTTATTAGAGGTATTTAGTAATGCCGTATTATATTGCTGATATTTCAATACATTTATGTTGTTATTAATATAAATGAAACTAATAAATAAAGAAATTAAAAAAAAAAGGAATGCCTCCTTGTGTTGTGCAGAAGTAACTCACTCACTTCATGCCCTTCACAGTATCTATCCCCAGAGCCCAGGGATTACTACTACTGCTGCTAAATTCTATAGTGCTACTACCTGTCAGAAGCACTGAACACAAGCATGTAAAAGAGATTCCCTGCTCAACAGAGCTTAATATCTATTCAAGACAAACAGGACAGATTAGGGAGTTTCATTCGTTATGGGAACGATTACAACATGAGTTAGTAAAACAGGCAAATAAAGGGTTCCAATTTAAAAGCAGCCTCAATAAGGTGGGTTTTTAGCTTGATTTGAGTAGGGCCAGAAAAGGACCACTAATGCATCAACTCAAGAAGTTTATTCCAGGCATACGGCGCAGCAAGATCTGTTTATTTAATTAGATTTTGCTCACACTTTTCAGTAGTAGCTCAAGGTGAGTTACATTCAGGTACATTGGGTATTTTTTTTTTTGTTGGTAAGATGTAAAGGAACAGAATTTGGAATTGATGGTGGAGGAGGGCACAGATAAGGAACTCAACCAATGAGCGGAATTCCCAGGGAGGTGTGTAGAGAGAGATACTAAGGAGCTGCACAATGAATGCACTTGTAAATTTCAGCACCTGGCGACTGAAGGCAGGAATAAGCTGCCAGGAAGTTAAAGCATGGAGTGTGCCTCCTTATTGGGTTCCAGAAAGCATTAAAAATATATTTTTTTGAGAATGATATGATTTTATTACTGTGTATTTAATGTTTTTATGACTTGTAATTGTAAACCATCTCAAAAAGTATGGCCAAGGAGAGGGTCTATCATAGTTGTATAAATTTAAAAAAATTAAATAAGTCTGTAGGAGAAGTTTGAAATGTATGCGGAAACAGTTAGGAAGCCAATGAAATGACCTGAGTCAAGTGCAGTGATGCTGGCAGAAGATAAGTGCACAATTCTGAACAGATTGAAGGGGAGATAGATGGTTCAGGAGCAGGTTGCAGTGAATGGATAGTGTGTTCAGAAGGAAAGGGACAACTTTTGATGATGTTACAGAGAAAGAAATGACAAGTTTTAGAGCAGTCTGGTGGATATATGGAAAAAGAAGCATCAAAGATGGCCTCAAGGTTACAAGCTGAGAAGACAAGAAGGATGAGTGTTATTCACAGAAACAAAGAATGGGGGAAGAGGAGAGGTGGGTTTAGGGGAAAAGATAAAAAGTTCAGTCTTGGCCATATTCAGTTTCAGATGGTGGTGAGATGTCCAGGCAGCAACATCAGACAAGCAGGCTGAGACCTGGGCACCGATTCCAGGTGAAACTTTTGGTACTGAAAACCATGGAAAGAGATCAGAGAACCAAGGGAACAAGTAGAGAAAGAGCCCCGAAGTAAACAGACTGATAATGGGATAACAGTGGAGGATGTAGTGTTCAATTCTGGTCACTGCATCTCAAAAAAGATATAGCGGAATTAGAAAAGGTGCAGAGAAGGGCGACGAAAATGATAAAGGGGATGGGACGACTTCCCTATTAGGAAAGGCAAAAGCGGCTAGGGCTCTTCAGCTTGGAGAAAAGACGGCTGAGGGGAGATATGATAGAGGTCTATAAAATGAGTGGAGTGGAACGGGTAGCCGTGAAGCGTCTCTGTTTTCCAAAAATACTAGGACTAGGGAGCGATGAAGCTACAACGAATCAGAGAACATTTTTCTTCACTCAACGTGTAATTAAACTCTGGAATTCGTTGGCAGAGAATGTGGTAAAGGCGGTTAGTTTAGCAGAGTTTATAAAAGGTTTGAATGGCTTCCTAAAGGAAAAGTCCATAGACCATTATTAAATTGGACTTGGGAAAAATCCACTATTTCTAAGATAAGCAGCATAAAATTTTTCTACTTTTTTGGGATCTTGACAGGTATTTGTGACCTGGATTGGCCACTGTTGGAAACAGGATGATGGGCTTGATGGACCTTTGGTCTGTCCCGGTACAGCATACACAAAGTAAAATGAGAGAGATAAGAAAAACTAAGAGCAGATCCCCAAAATACAAGCGAAGATAGCATATCAAGGATTATGTGGTGATCAACAATATCAAAACCAGTAGACAGGTCAAGGAGGATAAGGATTGAGTAAAGACCCTTGGACCAGTAACAGGTCACGCACAGGGACCTTGGCAAGAACTGTTTCTCTATGACAGACAGGGCAAGCACTAGGTTGAAGTGGATCAAAAATAGCCTGAGGTAAAAGAAAGTCAAGACAGTGGCTGGCTGTAGTAGAGATGTCCATTTATTAAATACACTCAGTTCAATGGTGCACTGCACTCTAAAGTCAGTGCATGTTAAACATGTTAACCTACTGCATGTTAAAATTTATGAAAATAAATGTGGGGGGGAGGGAGCCCAAATAAGTCAAAAATGAAACATGAACTGAAACGTTTTGCCCAGTCTCTCTCTAGTATGTAGTGTTCCGAGTACAAATGGGTGCTGTTTAATCAGGTACTCCGTAGTAACAGATACCATACTCTCTGTAATAATCACCCGGGCTTTTAGAAAAACACTGGGTTTTCTGAAGTCTAGGATGGGCTGTTGATGGAGGCATCATTTCTGTCCTCCAGCCCACCTCCCCATGACCACCACCATTTCTGACCTCCATCTTGCAGGAAGTGACATAGTTGTCCTTCACCCTCCACCTCCCTACCCCCCCCCCCCCCAAAAAAAACTGGATCTCTTTTCTTACCTTGTCTTGAAATTATGGCGCTAGGCTAGTGTGAGGCCTTGAGCATGCGTAGATCCTCAAGGCCTTACATCGGCCCAGCACCAAAACTTTGAGATGAGGTAAGAAGACAGATCCAGTCATCATGGCAGGTGATTAGTGAGGGAAAGCTTGACTTGGTTTTAAAACCAAATTTTCTGGAATTTATGGGTACTGAAGCAGGGAGGTGGGCGATTATTAGAAAGAAAATGATATTTACTGCTACAAGTGTGCAGGGAAAAAATTGTTTGTTTAGTTTCCTGTGTCATTTTTTTTCTTTTTTAAATTTTCATTCAGGGCTATTTTGTTAATAGTGCATTTCATTGATCAATAGCGCACACTAGAGGTACACTAATTATTCAAAAGACACCTATTGAACAGTGTGCATATTAACAGCACAGGAAACCACCCAAAATTTCAGGGTTATTTTTCCTTTTTCAGGTTAGAAACAATATGTAAACCACAAAAAATGGCGGAAGATGAACCAAAACAGACCAGAAAAACAAAGGAGTAAGAGCACCAGAAAAGTTTAATGGGAACCTACACGGTCCGTGTTTCGGCCAACAGGCCTTCCTCAGGGGTCCTGAATCTGACGTTTACAGGTGCACCTCTGAGATACTCATGAAACAAAAAGCAAAATACCTGAATCTGATGTTTACAGGTGCACCTCCGAGATACTCATGAAACAAAAAGCAAAATACGCTAATGCTGTCTGATGGCGGACATAAGCGTGTATGCTCTTACTCCTTTGTTTTTCTGGTCTGTTTTTTGTGGTTTGTTTTGATTTTATGGGAGATTTGGACCTTCCTTTTGTGTGTTTAGAAACAATATGTAACATCATGGACCATATCAGTGACATTCCCCAAATCATTTGAGATGAATGCACACCTTTCAGCCTAATCCTGAGATGTTTGCTTTGATTATGACCATCTATGACTACATCATTATAGGCTGAAAGAACAATGCCGGTAACTAAACCTGCCAGTATCTTATGCTAAGTGGTTACTCTGTCCCAAATGTGCTGATAAAAGTTGATTGAAGTATTTCCTAAATGTGTCAAATTCCGCAGGGGGGGCTTTGCTGTGAGGTTCTGTGACCCACTCATCTTACCTGTCTCTAAGATATTAAGCACAATTTCAAATCAGACTCTTCTCGCTGCTTTTCATCTTATTCCTATTATATTTATTTATTTTTATATATTTATAAATATTTCCTTGACTGCACTTTGCACCTACAGTCTATCAGGGTGGTTATCTCTCTTTATGAAACAGAGCAGAGCTTCCCAAACTGTGTGACAGGACCCTAATTGGGGTCACAAAATCTGCCTTTGGGATCATGATCTAGGTGGGCTCTCCATAGGTGCATCTCCAGGGGGAGGTGGAGTCACACAGTTATCTGGCTACAGTTATGGCACCAAAGCCACAAAAAAAGTTGGGATGCACTGGAATAGGGGATAGCTCAGTGGCAGCACTATGCATGGCCACTCCAAAGACCTGCATTCACATTTCACCTTTATTCAATTTCCAGGTCAGGCCTTCTGTTCCCTAGGCTGGGTGAGGAAACTGCAGAGGCAGCATTCACAGCCCTTGGGGGAAGGGAGCTTCAGAAACAGGCCAACAGTGACATCTAGTGGCCATCGTTAGGGCCCATGATTGCGGGGTACCAGAAGGCAATACTACCCTAAGGGAGATAGCTGGTTCCAACTGCGCTGGAAACCCAACGGAGTAGGAAGAAATTACTGGGACAACAAAAAAATAAAATAAAGCCAAGATTTGCAGCCTGTAATATGGCAAAACTCCAATGCCTTTTAGTATACCACATAATGGCAAACACAAGATTTCCACAGAACAAAGGTTTCAGGGGTTGAACTTGAAACCAAAACGTGGGCCAGAGGTGTTATAAGGTCCTTACAAGGCTGGTCAAATCGTCATTTGTTTCTTTTATTTATACATTTTTATAGCACACCTCCTGGGTCACATCAAAGTCGGTTTACTGGTTTATCAATACCTTAACAAAAGGCACAACACAATTAAAGCACAGAGGGAAAACAAGACCTCAAACAATAAGTGAATGGATGATTTAAAAAAAAAATACCCTTTGGCAAAAAACACAGATCGGAAAACCTCAGCACAGCTGAAACTAATTGAACACTAACTGAACACGATGAAAATAGATCCAACAGCATCTACAGAGTGGGGTAAAAAAAAAAGTAATCGCAAGTTGTTGGGTTTTTTTGCTGTTCTCAGCAACCGCTTGGAATTTCAATGTGAAATTTTGCACTTTTGTTGTTACTATCTATGTTTATGTTCCAAGTTGAATGAGATTATCTTTAAACAAGATGAAGTTACAGACTTTTAAGCGTGACCACCCAGCAATTTTCATGCATTCAAAAATTGTTTGCACTGTAAAACTATCATTCTTTGAAAAAAAAAAAAAAAACCAAAGGGGCACCAGCTTACTGTTAATGTCACAGCGAGGTAGACTTTTGTCTGGGGAGCAATGTTATGGGCCTATCACAAGTTCCACCTACAGCCAAAAACAATCACCAAACTCAAGGAAGTGCTGCAGATGATCTGGGACAGCCTGACATACAGACCAATTGACAAGGCTGTTAAGAACTTTCTAAAGTGACTGAAGGCCTGTGTTAAAGCTGGGGTTGGACACTGAGCATTCACAGTGACTGTAAAATTTGCTAATTGTACCATTTCAATGACAATATTTTACTGTGTTTTATCTCGAACATGTTTAACGTGCAAAAGTTGCTAAGTAGTAACACTAAAATGTCAGTCAAATCAACACTGGTTAAGATAATTAAATGCTGTTTAATAGTAATACATAAGTATGATAACTAAATAGTTTGTAAAATTTCTCATTGAAATTCAAATGGTTGCTGAGAAAACGGCAAAAAAAAACTCCAAGGGGTTTTTTTTGTTGTTTGTTTTTGTTTTTTTGCCTCACCCTGTAGACATTCATAACCCTAACAGTGTTTCACAAGAATAGCCACACTGGGTCAGACCAATGGTCCATCTAGCCCAGTATCCTGTTTCCAACAGTGGCCAATCCAGGTCACAATACCTGGCAGAAACCCAAATAGTAGCAATATTCCCTGCTACCAATCCCAGAGCAAGCAGTGGCTTCCCCATGTCTCTCTCCAGGAACTTTGGTCCAAACCTTTTTTAAACCGAGATATGCTAACTGCTGTTACTACATCCTCCAGTAGAGTTCCAGAGCTTAACTATTCAATTTGCAAGGTGTACTATAAACACATTAAAAAAAAAACCTGGGAGCAAGGATGGATCCCCTGCAATTCACTGAGAATACCAATGAACTTACATTTCCACATGTCACAGAAAAGATGGTTTTCAGTCATACTTGTCTCATTGGATAACTAGCAAGTCTCACACACACACACAAGGTCTAACACCAGCTGCACATACTATAGCAGGGCTTCCTTATCCACTCCTACTGGAGCTGAAATCATTTTTATGTATCTTTTCTGACTCCTCGTGCAATTTTTCATTAAGTTTGTTACCATTATTTTCTGTCTAGCTAATATCAGTCTCGCGTACCTGCCTATATGTTCCACCTCTGCTGTCTATTAGGATTGTTTAATGTATATTGTGTTGACAATTGTCATTTTGGCATAGTATGCTGCCACCTGTTATTGGAATATTTCTTTACTGCTATAATTGTCTATTGCCTAAATCCAACTTTATTCTTGCTGTGTACCGCTTTGGGTAAATTTCTTCAAAAAAGGTGCTAAATAAATCCTAACAAATACATTTTAGCGCAACCCCTTTGCCTATGGCAGATAAGATGAGTTAGTTAAGTCCTCCGTTACCTAAAAGTGTACTATCTATTCATGAGTATCAAGGAATGCCTTAAAAGATCCAAGATGGCAGTTTAAGAAAAGGCCAGGGGACCTGTAGGGGAATGTTTTTTCCTTTTTTTGCAGGGACTGAGAACAGAACCCAGCGACACCATCATTGTTCCAGGCATTACCTAAGGTCTGCAGACTTCGGCAGACAGAGGAGGTCTGGAGCTCATTCTGCACAAAGGATATTCCCAAGGCTGAGATTTAAAAAAAAATGATGTGCAGTTTCCAGATCTTGGATGATGCCTGGTATGAATATTATGTGATGGCTCTGCCTCCTCTACTGAGACATGCACCATAGGAGAAGGGTGTATACCATTGCTGACCTGAATTAAGAATGTGTTTGCCTCCTGAAACTTGCCAGGAATGTGACACAAATCATTCAGGAATTGGCACAATGCTCATCCTCACTACCACTTATTTAAGAAAGAAATTCACTAATGAGGGAGGAGAGTTTTCCAAAACCTTACAGACAGTAACAGGCATACAAGAAGCATGCTGCAGAGTTACTGAAGGTGCTCACAGCCAGCAGACTTTGAAGGGAGAGGGTTGGGCAAGGGAGGGACACTCCTCAAACACAAAAAGCCACTCTGGCTGTGGTACTACAGGCACCTTGATTTTGGACATTACCCACTGGACAATCTGGCTACATCTTTCTACCTCCATTTAGTCACTACTCTACTTTCCCACAGGGATACCAAGACCAAACTCCTTCACCCACCCTGCTGACCTAGCAGCACTGCTACACCAGGGTGCCAAGGCCCCTTCTTCTCACCCACCTCCACTGACCAGTATTGTGTGGACCAGTGGCTGAGTTCCAGAGAATTGTTCCTTTCTTCCAGTCACACTTTTATATCTTCATTTTCTTCTGCCTTCACACAAGGCCCAGCAGGTCAGTATTTGCAGAACAAAGATTTGTGTGTGAAACTGTCACTCTTTCTTCATGATACACGGAATAGTTGCTGCTCCCCTTCTGTGAAAAAGCAAATAAGAGTATTACAAGTATTGAGAGTTGTTTCAAGCTCTTTTGCCATGTCCACTTCCCCCTTCTCACATCTCTCTCGTACTGTATTTTATCAACGGATGTTGTATTCATCCTATCTGTGGCCTGTGATTCTGGGAGGTGGACACATAGAAACTCCCTCCCACGCACTCACAGGAGGGGGCCTGATTGGTAAAGGTTCCCCTCCCCCCCCAAAAAAAAAAATATATCGGTGGGTAGTTTTACAAAGGATTTTCATGCATAAAGATTTTTACACAGATAAAAAGAGTTGTATACAATTGTTACAAGGTTACATGTGCCAAGAATGTGAATACTCTTACATGACCTGCCCGTAGGAATATTCAAGGGCATGATTTATGCATGTTGTTTAGAAAACATACACCAAAGGAAGGAGTAGTGTAGCCAGCGAAGCTCTTCCAAAAAGAACAACAGGAGGATGTTGGAATGGAAGAAAAACTAATTCTTGAAAAAGACCCAACACAGCACCGTGTTTCAGCAAAATGCCTGCCTCAGGGGGTCAGTCTTCTGTGCTCGTGAGTCTTGATCAGACTTTATGGCGTTCTTATGTATTGCGCCTTTTTCAAGGCAGTGTTTCAATTGACCAGCATAGGCCACATGTGTATGTGACCTTTCAGACAGACCCCTGAGGCAGGCAGTTTGTCGAAACACGGTGCCGTGTCCGGTCATTTTCAAGAATCAAAGTTTTACTTCCATTCAGACGTCCTCCTGCTGTTCTTTTGGAAGAGCTTCGCTGGCTACACTACTCCTTTCCTTTAGTGTCTTTGTACGTAGTGTGTCACGGTCCTCCGCCTCTGCGGTGTTTATAACATACGCTCATAGGTACATACTTTATGCTCAAACATTTATGCCTGCTCCCAAACAGGTGTAAATATCCGTAGCTTCAATCCAGCTACAATTTCTGACACTTTGCCCTTAGTATTTTACAAAGGCACAGCTGCCTGTATGTCTTCATAAAATAGGATTCTACTTGGCCTTCACACATAAGCAACCTGTTACAAAGTACTCTCTCTGTGTCTGAGACAAGACCTTCATAAATCAGGCCCCAAAGTGGAGGAGTAGCCTAGTGGTTAGTGCAGTGGACTTTGATCCTGGGGAACTGAGTTCGATTCCCACTGCAGCTCCTTGTGACTCTGGGCAAGTCACTTAACCCTCCATTGCCCCTGGTACAAAATAAGTACCTGAATATATGTAAACTGCTTTGAATGTAGTTGCAAAAAACCTCAGAAAGGCAGTATATCAAGTCCCATTTCCCTTTCTGAGATTCTACATGGAATGTTGCAACTATTGGAGATTCTAGATGGAATGTTGCTACTATTGAGATTCTGTTGCTACTATCTGAGATTCTACATGGAATGTTGCTATTCCACTAGCAACATTCCATGTAGAAGCCTGCCCTTGCAGATCAGCAATGCGGCCGCGCAGGCTTCTGTTTCTGTGAGTCTGACATCCTGCACGTACGTGCAGGACGTCAGACTCACAGAAACAGAAGCCTGCGCAGCCGCATTGCTGATCTGCAAGGGCAGGCTTCTACATGGAATATTGCTAGTGGAGGAGTAGCTTAGTGGTTAGTGCAGTGGACTTTGATCCTGGGGATTTAGTTTGATTCTCACTGCAGCTCCTTGTGACTCTGGGCAAGTCACTTAACCCTCCATTGCCCCTGGTACAAAATAAGTACCTGAATATACGTAAACCGCTTTGAATGTCGTTACAAAAACCTCAGAAAGGCGGTCTATCAAGTCCCATTTCCCTAAATTAATTCTGACATGATATTTCCCCCTCTTCTGTTGTTCTGCTATCCCTGAAGTCTTTGAAGCTTTTTAGTGGACCAACAAAAATTATCCAAGGATCTTTCCAGAACACACAGCCCCTTGCTTTAGATGAGGCCATGACTGAAGAAGGGGTGTGTGTGCTCTCATTCTCAACTTCAACTCTGGATATTTATTACCTTTAGACATTGGCTTAACTTCTTATGCAGCTCCTTGAAAGAGAGATAACAGAGTGTCTTTTTGAAACATTTTTGACATTAGTATAGTGTATGTTAGATGTGCTGAGATGTTTTATGTTATATATATTATAAAATTTATGTAACCTGCTAGGAACCTGAATGATGGGATATAGCCGGATATAAATCCCTGGCACAGAATAGCATAACACATTACTTAGAGCTCCAAGAAGCGACGCTGCAGCCTGCAAATAATCTAGTTTTCCTCAGGACCAATACAGCTGCCAGAATGCCCTTTCTACCAATGTAGGAATTCCTTTCCACACCAGTACCGGAAGACTAACAGCCTGACTGCTGCCATGTGACACATGTTGCAATGTCTCTGCCTGCCATGTCAGCTTCTATAAATATGATGGCGTGAGCTGCCAAAACGTCACTGGGTTTTGGGAAGGTGTTTGACGGTTTCTATGTCAGAATCTCTTAATGCAACAGTCACATACCTCACCTCCAAGTCACCAAGTTCAGAGCAATTGAAGAACATTCATCTCTGGCAGGCAAGAGGCCACTGGGCTCTCTGCTACATCATGACAGCTCTACCCTGACGAAACTCCACCCCAACATCTGAAAATTTAAAAGGAATGTGCTAACAGGACAGAAGAATCTCACCTCCGGGATGACCCTGCATCCCAAAATACTGGTGGCAGAAGGTAGTTTAGATATCATAGAACAGTTTCTGGGGGACCTAGCATACATGAGCTAAGATAACTTCCCAATTATAGTCATTATTACAATTGGAATTTGGGTCCAGGATCACATAAACACAGGGTATATTTATAATCTACTCTGTACATTCCTGTAGAGAAAGGGTAAAATATCATTCTTTTTCCTTTTAATTAAATTATAACAGAAGTTAATGATTAGGGTTACATAAGCACCTTCCACCCCCCCCCCCCCCCCCCACACACACACACACACAACTTCAAAGCTAAATCGCATTGGCACATTCATCTCACAGTCATGCATATTAACTGCTGCAGAAATGGAAGAAAGCAGTGATGACCAGGAGGGGAACGAAGTACGCTGGAGTCTACCATATAGTTGCAAGAAATTTTATTCTGGGGCTCAATAGCATCAAGGCACTTACACTGACCCATTTGTTGTTTCACTGTGTGGATTGTTCTTCTCCCATTGCCTTCCTCACTGATTGCTGCACAACATCCCGGCCGTAAAAGAAGAGGATCACGAACAGGGCTGGATTAAACCTGAATGGGGCCCTAAGCAAATGCACATTTGTGGGCCATGACCCCTATTTACTTTCTCAAACCTTCCCCCCCCCCCCCCCCCATAGTCACATTCACTCTTTCCCTGCATTCTCCCCCCCCACCCCCCCCCGGCCAATCTTCATAGTCTTCCCCCCATAGTGACATTCACTCTTTCCCTGCATACCCCCCCCCCCCCACACACACACAATCGTCATCTTCCCCATCACATTACTCTTTCCCTGCACCACCCATCTTCATTATCTTCCCCCCCTACAGTCCCATTCACTCCTTCCCTGCATCCCTCTACTCCCCCCCCCCCCCCCCCCTTTAATCTTCATTGTTTTCCTCCACACTTTACCTCTCCAAAAGTAGCTTCGGGGAAAACTTCTGGTCTGGGTGTGTGAGCAGCATCAGCAGGTTGCGAGTGAGCCCAAGGAGCATGCAAGCACATTGCGTCAATGGAGCAGCTTTGTTGTTAGAACAGCGGGACAAGAACCCATTTTTATTATTAAGCCATTTTCACCCTACACAGTTACCCTACCTCTCTGAAACCTCATTTGCACAACACATGAACTTTCCCCCTTCTTTCCTTCTTCTAACTAAAGCTGCATCCTAGTATTCTCACCTCCAGCGTCTTCCTATTACCTCGATTCCACCCACAGTCTCTGCTGCTGGCAACACTGGAATCAATCAGGTACCCACAGGCTCAGGCAGGTGCACACAATCAAGACTGGAGAGCTGCAGATGGAGGTAAAAAAAATGTCCAGACATCTGACTTATGTACATTAATGCAAAAATCTATACAAACCTGTAAAAAGCCAGACAGTTGGCAACCATAACCGAGTATATCTGACATGGCCCCTCTGTTTAGAGGTATAGGCAAACCAGGAGTGTGCCTAGGCTTCAAATGTTTGCTTAAATACTTGAACCCTAGGCAAATGCCTAGTTTGCCTATACCTTTATCTGGCCCTGGGCAGCAATCAGATTACAGACACTGCTACTATTTAGCAGCTTCATCAGTCATGAGAAACCAGTTGCAGTTCGGTTTGAGCAAAATTGGAAACAGGCTTGTGACAGCAAAATGGATAAGGAGGAATGAGGAAGCAGGTTCCACATGGTGGAAGCCACTAGGCTCAATGAAGACCATGACCATCAGACAACTTGAGATCTCTCCTTGCTGCATCCATTGTTCATTTTAACTATGTAAAATGGGCTAAAATGTACCCACTTCTGCTAGTCTTCTTATCCTTGGTATCCTGCATGACACCACTGTATATAAGAACCTTGTATGCACACACTCCATACCAGTCTACGCAGGCCTCAAGATGCAATCAAACTGCTCTTTGTTAGACAATGCAGAAAGACACAGAGGGCCGATGAACACAACCCGTTGCTAGTCTGGATAGCGCTCTCAAAATATTGCCATTCCACCGCTGTACTAGAGAACAGCAACGTGGTCATGATCAAAGTTAATATATGCAGATATAAGCAGCACTATAGCAGCACTAACCCCCTCAAAACAGCGTAATAAAATATGCAAAGCAGCCAGGGAGCACATGCACTAAAACAAGCCAGTAACACCGCACATGTCCATAGGTGGGGTGCGCCAACATGTGCATTTGCATAGGACAGCTTGGTGTGTTATAAGTGCACCCAGCCAAAAAGCATGTCAAAAAATGCTGCCTGAAAATGCTGTAAAAACATAGGCTTGCCTGTAGTCCTATAGGTGGCCCTAGTCTTTGTGTTCTTTGCGTTGGCTTTGTAGCTGGTTTGACTGTGCTTGTAGCACTTTCCTTTGGGCTTCTTTGTCACATCAAAGACTAGGTTGAGGTGAGTGAAGACATGTGTATTTGAGTAAACCCATCATTTGTGTGGAAGGCTTAAAAAGCAATACGTTTTTTTCTTCTTTTTTTTTTCAGGTGTCCGTCTTTGCTTGCATTGGCGGTCCCCTTTGCCTTGTGCTGTTTTCAAACTTGTAGACGGTGCTCAACTTTCAAAAGATGTAATGTAATCTTAAGAGGGGGGGGTGTGCATTTTTATTTTGCATTCCCTCTTTTTTTCAGGATTCATAGCCACCTTGCATAGGCGGTTGTTGGTTCCTTTTATAGGCGTGTGTTTTCAACCCTGTACAGATAAGCATTAGCATTTGGCTTCCTCAAAATCATTTTATTGGGGTTCATGGTGCAACAGTCTTCAGAAATTGTTTCATATTGTGACCAGTTTATTTCTCTCTTTTTGTGTGTATGAGTTTTCATAACCTGTCTCTTTGCTTATGTCTAAGTAGGCATGGATGCTTGCAGCCAGCAGGTGACCGTGCCACTGCGTGTGGCAAAAAAAAAAAACACAGGCGTGTCACTTCATGGAAGAAGAAAATGACCTGCTCCTCAGGTGCATGACTGAGTTTGCGTGGTTGAACCCCCAGTCCCACTCCCAGGCATGGAGCATCGTTAGTGCCAAAAATAAAGTGTGGGTGCCAACAGCGACAAACCACACTGTTGAACAGGTGAAACACCATTGGCGTAATATGCACTGTAAGGTTAAAGACAAAGTGTCTCAGATCAGGGCTTTGCAGTGGTAGACAGCTGGTGGTTTGCCAATCGACATCCAGCTGACACCCACTGAAGAGCTGGTGAACATTACTGTGCTCCGGAGACTGTGGTTGGGGTGCCAGAATGGTTTGATACATGTGACCAGCCAGAAGTCGGTAAGTGGTCTGTTTGCAGGATGTGTTTCTGTACTGATGTGGATTGTCTACATATATAAAAGTATACACTTTTACTCCCCAATTTCTTTGCCAGTGCCGTTTCCAGAGGAGGTGTTCCACGTCCCTGTACCAGGCGCAGGTCAGGAAGAGAAGTGAGCGGAGGACACAGTCACCTGTTCATCCTCTCCCACATCTTGGCGAGGCAGTTCCATGAGGTTGAGCTCTGTGTTGGCAGAATGTATGTCTCAGGACACAGAGGGAACACAGGCCAGTACCTGTAGAGAACCCCTCCCCTGCAGGTTGGTCCCTTTCAGTAGAGTCCTCTGCATGTAGGCCATGTGTTGTGGGTGCAACGGAGGTTAGTGCCATGGGAGAGACTCTGGTGAAAGTGTTGATTCCCCTGTACCACTATCCCACAATGCTGGGGGGAAGAGTCTATTGACAATATGTTGGAAAAGCAGACAGATTGGAACCGTGGGACACAGCGATTCCTCAAGAGCATTTCGCGAGAAATGTGCCTTGTCCATTGTTCTGTCGATCATCTCAGAACTGAGATGCGTGAAGGGATGCGGGAGATGGTCACTGAGATTCGGAGGATGACCGACATGTGCTGAACACTCCCCCCTCCCCCAAAACTGTGCACACTTTACAAGGCAGGTCCCTTTCCACCTGTACCCTTTCTTTGCAGCTCCTTGTATCTGGACTGCTGTTATTCTGCTCCTGAATTGTTTGTATTTTGCACAGGAATCCCAGAAATGTGGACCGCAGGACCCTAACCGAATGCTCCTGCATGCTGTTTCTCGCCCCAACAGCTGGGTTGGTGATATCAGAAATGTATTTAAAAAAAATCTAAGAGTGGCCAGGGCACTGCAGTGCATAAGTTCATAGGCTGTGGTAAGCTGGCAGGGTTCTGGAGACTTTACTCAGGTAACTCTGTTACCTGGGCAAATTCCTTTGAAAACTGTTCTAATATTGTCTCCTCTCTGTTTTTCCTTTGAGACACCAGAAAAAGCTAAATATCATTTTCTGATGCCTCTTCCAATGTGTGTGTGGGAGTAAAGATATGGTGCTACTGTAAGAATTCTCACGAGTGCGTGCAGAGAACCCAGGAATACAAAGGACTTGTGAAAATCTCCCCATTGCTGAAAAAGAAACATGAGCTGGTAAGCATGTCAAGACACGATGACTGAACCTGTCTGTGCAGATGGTGAACCAGTGGCTGAGGGAAATGCAAGGTTCAGAAATCTTTCTTTGAAAAAGTTTGTCAACCAAAGCCCATAGTGCAGTCAAGGCACTAGGCTCGCCACAAGACTGGGCACCTAGTGGTTAGAGGGCAAGGGAGTGGGGAGCACTATTAAAGTCAAGGGGAGGAGGCATACTGATCATGGTTAACTTGGTCACCATTGTAGAAGCTCTAAAATGTTGCTTGTTAAGTATCTCTTTACCAAAGCCTATCTCGAGAATTCATAACCAACTACAACACATCGACACTCCTCCCGTACTTTGACCGTCTTCTTCCTATAACTGCTTGATCAGATTGACTGTTAGCCTGTTATCATTGATATCTTTGTACCACTAAATGTATCTCTGTACCTTGAAATGGTGATGCCATGACAGGTTTTTGTAAGCCACATTGAGCCTGCAAATAGGTGGGAAAATGTGGGATACAAGTGCAATAAATAAATAAATAAAAGTATTTGTGTACTGGTTATAAATTTTGTGCAAGCAGTGAATGTTCCTTCGTTGTGTTGGTCAATAAAAAAGTACTATATAAAATTAAGAGAACCTTGTATTGACATTAGGTCTATCATACAGAGGCCATGAAAGCACAGGACTGACTTCCAGCACTAGAGTTTTTACCCATTGCTGTGCTTTCGGATACTGACTGCTGCTGTCTCACTACATACCACAGTGAGGACACACTAACACCGAATTACTGTGACTTGTAAATATGTCTAAGTGATTCAATATAAATGAACTGCTGCTTTCCAAACAAGCAGCAAACTCCATTTCCGAAACAGAAACCTGCCCTGGAGCAGTGTACACCTGCAGTTTTCCCAGGAGAGGAATTCACGTGCAGCCAGAGGTCAAGTGTTGCACAATATGGGCCAAGGATCTAGGTGGCACAGGTTCAGTTTTTACTAGTACCTGATTCTTGGTCCCTCCCAGTTGAAAACAAATACCTCAGCAGGGTGTAGGAGAGGAAATTCTGTCCCATAGCTTATGACAAAGTCCCATACTTCACCGTCATGAAATGGCAACCATAACAAGGCCACGTCCACATAAGACTCAGGTCCCAAACCTATCCCTACTGGGGAAGGGAACATCAGAGCTTGTGCTTTATTCAGTGTGACTAACTTGATTCTGTACTAAAAACATTCAGGAGGTTTAATCCTTCTAGTTGTAACAAAACTCCCAAACAGTTTCATGTCCCCACTGAGGTCAGGGCATTAAGCCTCCTGTTCTACACATGTTCTTAGTCCCAGTCAAAGTGGCTCACACCTTGGACCTCGTATCAAATCTTAGCCAAAAAGTCTTTTTAGAACATACCGTTATTATCCTTTTAAAAATCTGCCAGGCTCTGCCAAGTGTCAGAAAAATATCATTAAGAACTGATTTAGGGGACTATTTACCACACTGTTAGCTTTTAACATAGCAATTAACACACACTACACCTGATGCATTAATACAGTGATCGGCAACCACAAGCCTCAAGGGCCACAACCCAGTCGGTTTTCAAGATTTCCACAATCAATATGTATGAGATTGCATACAATGCAAACAGTATATGCAAATTAAATAGATCTCATGCATATTCAATGATGAGAACTTAAAAATCCGACTGGGTTGTGGTCTTCAAGGACTGTGGTTACTCACCTCTTATTAACAGCTAATGTAGAACAGGGCACAGAATGGATTGGGGGTGGGGGGTGAGGGGACTACACCTTACAGTTAGTTTGGAGGTATTTACCATGCATTATCTTAATGCAGCAGATAAAGCAGTGCAGTTAGCATCAACCTGAGAAAGCATAGCTAATTTCATGGTCTTATTTACAATGCATATGCGATAATGACACTTCCTCTTCATTAACTGAATGGGGCACTGCTGGATACACCACCAACACTTCAAGCAGAGGTTTTGCAATCACCATGTGCTGATTTTGGCATTTAACATGCAGTAACTGCAAATCAGGGGTGTAGCCAGACACCCAGTTTTGGGTGGGCCTGGGCCCAAGATGGGTGGGCAGAAGCACTCTGCCTTGGCCCTTGTCCCACAAGTGATTTGGTCTCTCCCTCTCTTGCCTGCATGCCATATGGTCTCTCAAACATCCCCCCTACCCCGCATACCTTTTAAATAGCTGATTTTCACTGGCAGCGAGCAGCAACTAATACACACTGCTCATGTTGGCCCCACAGTCTTCCCTCTGATGCAACTTCCTGTTTCCGCATAGGCAGGAATACATCAGAGGGAAGGCTGTGGGGCCGGTGCAAACAGTATGAATCAGTCACTGCTCGCTGCAGGCGAAGATCTACTATTTACAAGGTATACAGAAGGGCCAGTTGTTGGGAGTTTTTGGCTGGTGGGGCTTGGTGATTCCTGCCAGTCACATCATAGGTGTGCTGATACTGGGTGGGCCTGGGCCCACCCTTGGTTACACCACTGTTGCAAATCTTACCAAATGTTAGTAAACAGGGCCCTTATTGTTGTGGACATGACTATATAACTGCTTGTTAGGAAATGGTGCTAAGTTAGCAATTCTAAGTCTATCCCTGCATCTGGGGTAAAAAAAGAAGTACATTTTCAGTGCTAAGAACTGGCTTAGAGTACACAGTGCTTTTCAGCTTCACTTAGTTCATCAAGGGATTTTTTTCCACAGACACAGAGGGTAACTGTATAAACAGAGCGCCCAGTTAGTCAAGGCACATAGGTTATGTTTATTTTACAAAGAAACTCCAAATATGGTAATTATCTACATTTTTGTGTAGAACAGCCAAACATCACACATCAGAGGGTGGGGGTATATCTGGATACATTCTTACTTCATCATAGATCCTTTTTGTAAAATTATCTATAATATTGTGCCATATATATTTTACATAAGAACATAAGTGTAAGAATAGCCATATTGGGTCAGACCAATGGTCCATCTGCTTCCAACAATCCAGGTCATAAGTACCTACAGAAGTACATAAGTAATGCCATACTGGGAAAAGACCAAGGGTCCATCGAGCACAGCATCTTGTCCACGACAGCGGCCAATCCAGGCCAAGGGCACCTGGCAAGCTTCCCAAACGTACAAACATTCTATACATGTTATTCCTGGAATTTTGGATTTTTCCAAGTCCATTTAGTAGCGGTTTATGGACTTGTCCTTTAGGAAACCGTCCAACCCCTTTTTAAACTCTGCTAAGCTAACCACCTTCACCACATGGCAGAAATCCAAATAGTAGTAACATTCCAGAACCCCAAAGAGTAGCAACATTCCATGCTACCAATCCCGGGGAAAGCAGTGGCTTCCTCATAGCTGTCTCAATACCAGACTATGGACTTCTCCTCCAGCAACTTGTCCAAACCTTAATTGCTCCTATTCTTCATATAAGACTATTTATTTATGACAAGCAAATCCAAAGATAAAGTAGAAAATTTATATATTGTGGAGCAAGTAAAATATATATATGGCACAATATTATAATTATCTATGATGACGTAAGAGTGTATCCAAATATACCCCTACTATATGGTCTGCAAAAATGGTTTTTTTTAAGCAAGACAATTGTGTGTGATATTTTATACAACATATGCACCAATCTAGCCCATCACATATCTAAAACCCAGAGGTCATACTGCACCCATAAAACTTGCAGCTTCAGGAAAAAGCCAAGACTTGAGTTTATTATGAAAGGTTCATTTTTATTTGATATACAAGAAGTTTACAGATAAAAACGTAAATAATAGTAAGAATAATAAAGTGTATGAGATATGGAAGAAAAAGTGGTGGAACACAACAGGAGGCCTAGGTTACCGATTAGTTTCAAAAAAGAGAGAGGGAGGGGACAAGGCAACATAAATGGACAATATACGATACAGGAGGAGGAGAGGGGAAGAAGATAAGACTGGGAGACAAGGTTGGTAGTGGCTGAAACCTACATGCTGTGCTACTCAAGTTACTTAATCTGAGGAAATGCTTTTGCAACATGTTTTTGGTGCCTGCTTAAATTTCTGAAGAGAGGTCCCCAATCTAATATCAGGGAAAGTCTATTTCAAAGCAACAGGACAACTATCTTAAAACATAAGAAGTGTAGGTTGTCTCAAACTTTACCACAGTGTAGGCAGGAATACTGAAGGTCTTGTTGAGCTGAGCATAGATTACAGGAAGGAGTATAGGGAATAATTAATTACATTAGTAAGAAATGAGCCAGCATAGCTCTGCTGCTCAACTCCTGACTCAGCTTAGGCTACCTTTGGGGGGGGGGGGGTGATCTCTGTAGCTGTGCAGGCCACTATGAATAAGGAGGTATTCCTATAGTGGTCTGCCACCCCTATATCCTTCCACATCATGTGCATTGGGGAAAGATGGGAGTGGAGCTGTGGAGGATTGACTGGGAGAAGGGAAAGTGGTGTAGATAGGCAGGAGAGGGGAATACCATGAGGATGAATTGGGGTTGGGGAGGAAGAGAGCCTCATGGGACATTCACTGCTTCTTCTGACAAGTCCTCTCTATATAAAAGGCACCACCAACGTTCTATGAAGCCTCCAGCCGGAAGTGTGAAGGGGGAGAGATATCCGGTTTCCCCATGAGTGTCTGCCCCGCCCTCGCTCTCTCTGTAACACAAACAGTGAAGGAAAAAACACAGCAAAGCACGAAATCAAATCGCTCTCTCTGTAACAGTGAAGGACTCAGAGGGGTGAGGGAGAGAGAGCAGGGACACACACACTCCCACATGCACACACAGAAGAAAACCTTGCTAGCCCCCGTTTCATTTGCATCAGAAACGGGGCTTTTTTACTAGTATTTACATATAGCCTGTCCCACTGTGTTCAGAATCCACCTAATGTATGTTGAGCAGAGCAACCCCACTCGATTTGAAAAGTTGGCTCCTATGTATAGGAAGAAATTAAGGAAAACAGGTAAGAGGGAGTACCTGTATATAACACTTTGTGGGTTAAGGTGGGAATCAAACCATATTCTGTATAGATTAGGAAGCAAATGGTAACATATCAAACATGGTCATAAACTTTTAAATGCTGTGTTGTGAACAGTTTGAAATTTAATCAGAGAGAGACTGACACCCGAGTATACTGTATTAGCAGTAATCAAAGCATGACATCAATCCATAAATCAAAGTAAGGTCAGATGAGATAACGACACAAAATTGTCTTAGGGACAAGAAACCTGTCTTCGCTAATGTGGGAGACTGGAAATAAAACTCCAAGAAAATTAGTGAGCAGAGGACTAGGGCAAGTGAGGGACACAATGACTGTCCCATAATCCCCAATGCCGGTTTTGGATGGATTCAAGGACAAGCCAGTTCCACAGCTGGGCAATGATGAAGCTGGGTTAAATCTGGCCTGTTAGGGTCTATGTATGAGATCAATAGATGTCAGCAGCATTTATTCAGAAGTCTTGTATCACCATAGTTAAGAGGACTGAGAAAAATGTTAAACAGTAACGAAGCTAACACCCAGCTCTGGGGCATGCCACAGTGTAGACAAAGTAAGACAGACATACGAGGCAGCACAAGGAAAGACAAAAAAAAACACTGCTATACAGCACCTATGATATCAAAGTCAGTTAATCTGGTTAACAAATCATGGTCCACTAGGCAAAACACCGCAGACAACTGAAAAGAAAATCACCAGTGTGATTTTCCCCCTTCCCCAGTCAAAAGCATAGCATAGCACACTTAATAGCACTACTAGGATGGTTTCTGTTCTATTCCTAAGTAAAAAAAAAAAAAAATCAGATTCTCATGTTCTGCACCCATGTCATTGTTCAACATGATGCAGAAGTTATTGAAAGACCATTTCTCTGCTAATTTAGATACGTAGTTTAAGTTAGAAGCTTTGGAAGGTTCCAAGGTAGATTTTTTCCAGAATGGGGTAAACAAGTACCTGTTTTCAGAAGATGGGAACTTCTCCAGTAGATAACCTTATCATGGAAACCAAGGAAAAAAGAATGATATGATTTGTTTGATGGGACAAGAAGAGGTACAGAAACAGAATTATGACAGGAACCACCTATTGTCCAGGCCTCTTAAAGCGTAATATTCTTAAGGCTTTAATATTCAAGAAGTGTAACCTCGGCACATCAGCACACCCAGAAGTCTCTCCTTTTTCTGAAATTTACTTTACTGAATAAATGTAGATTGAGATATTCAGACGTTCATGCACCATGGCAAGAAACTTCATGGTTCTGAAAGCTGCAAAGGTGGATGGAGGTAGAAATCTGAAGAAAGGAAGCTTGTTACAGAGATGGGAAGGTGATTAAATAGATGAAAGCAGTTCAGAGATAAGGTGCAGAATTTGTGCAATATCTTATGAGAAAGAATGAACGAGGTGAAAAAAATGAGTTTTCTTCAGGGGAACAGAAAGACAAGTGCTGAGGTGGCAAGATGTAGAATGTGCCTCGTGGAGATAGTGAAGTCAGGAAAGGCCCCACACAAGCCCAGGGAGGGGGAGGTAAAGAGGCCAATAGGGACAGAACCCGAGATCAGGTAGCAGGGGTGTTCACAGAGGGCAGTCCTCAATTGGAGGGAAAAATCATACCCTAGTTGATCCATCAGGACAGAGATAGTAAGAATAATCAGGAAATGATAGCAGGTAGAGAAAGGAGCCAAGCTTGGCTGAGAAAGGGAGGAGGTCTTTGCAGGAGAATAGACCACTAGTAACAGACTTTATACAAACAAGAAGGGGTGGTTGCAGTACATGTGAGACTACATTTCACACGATGCATTACTCATATATCTTTGCAGTGAAGACTGCAGCAGTGAGAATATCAGTAAAGACATTAAACACTACAAACTAATGCAAGGCTGTCGGTGGACAGAACACCTACTAGAAAGGTCCATTCAAACAACCCAAATTCCCCTTCTGCTGCAGTACTGAATGATCCCACTCAACATCCTGCTTTCCCCAGAGTCAAAAGTGAACAAATTGAGAAAACATCTCACCTCTTCCACCTAATATTCAGGATCGCTAGAAAACGCAGTCAGATAAAAGCTATACAAGCAAACATATTTCTAGGTATGGTTAATGTTACTCAGTTTGTTGGGGGGGGGGGGGGGGGCAGAGGCAGGGAAGATGAAGGGATTTTGAATTTTAGCTCAAGCCTTTTCAAGTACCAAAGGTGAATTACATTCTGGTACAGTAGGTATTTTCCTGTCCCCAGAGGGCTTACAAGCTAAGTTTGTATCCGAGGCTTGCTTGCCCAAGATCACAAGGTATCACAGTGAATTAGGCTTCCCTGGCTCTTCCACTTCACGTATGTTGAAACTGGATCTAAGAGAGAGCCATGTAAGATACATGTGTCCGACACAAGTGTATCTAGGATCTTATTGACCATAGTATACCTAGAATTAGCACAGTCATGCTCTGAGAGAAAAACCTAGTCAGGTGTTCACATTCACAGTCCATGGAGGAAGCAGGAGCCTGGGAATGACCTAATTGTAGCTCTCTTTGGCAATTCAAGTCAAGTTTGAAGGCGATTTGAGGTGGCTGCCACCTACTTTTCTGTTCATCCAAGATCCCTGTAGACTCTAATCTATAAAGAAAGGGCTGAAAGAATGCAAAATAAGGAAATTAAGAAGGATGCTTTTGTTCTCTAGTCCTCAGAAACACTTTCTCCAGCTAATCTTTCCCTAGAAAAGCCTGTACTAATATGGCTAGAGGGTGAAAAGAGACAAGAGAATAGCAATAATGTAACATGGGAAGAAAAGCAACCAAGTGTCAGCCAGAAGGCAATATACAGAAGCTTTTCTCAACTAACATGTTGCAGGTGTGCTGGAAATTTTTTTCCAGTGGACAGCTAGAGCCCAGAAGGGAAAGAAATGAGATGAGATGGAATTGAGCCACCTCAAACATGAACCAACCAACACAGCCTTTATTTTATCTCCCCCCGCCACACACACACACACACACTTACTTCCAGCCTGCAGGGGCTGCTATCAGAACCATGTGAGGCCAGCGAGTCTTGTGAGATTAGGGGGTTCTGCATAGTTTCAACAACTGAAGGAAGCCACCAGAGAAGGCATAAGCTATGGGATAAGCACTGCTCACCACATCTACTGGCTGAAGGAGATGTATTGAGAGAGAGAAGGGTCAGATCATTTCCCAAAAGTAGGAGACAAGAAAAGGGAAGGGAAGAGAAAAAAAAGAGAGAAGGTGATGATACCGAGATGCTGGGAAGAAAAAACAATGATGTCAGAGAGGATGAGAAGGGCGTAGACAGGTGAAAGTGTGTCACAATGAATTAAACTCCATGTCACAGGACAAAAATGATGAAACCCACTGGTGTATAGGGCTGAACTAAGGACCTAGACATATTATCAGGACAACTTTAATACACTGTAGCGACCTTGACAGAAGAAAAGTAAATGCCAGAGTATAATTATGAAGACACCAACAATGTTATCAGATTCTAGTGCCGACATATGCAGGTCAAGACACTCGTGGATGGCTGGGGAGCCATGGGTGCTCTGATGGGAATTTTATACAGTGTAAAATCTGCAACAGAAGATAGGGCCAGTGGAAGTGTATAAAGCACCCTAAGTGAAAGTGCCATTCCACCCCCTCAGGAGTTTGATAATTTAATTCAACAGTGATGACCATTCCTCACAAAACAATCCTATAAAAAAATGCATATTTGGACACCATACTTTTAAACTTTGTTTTGTAAATACATACACAATTGGGGGGGGGGGGGGAGAGATTTCCAAAAACCACTTACAAGAGGAAATGGTTATTTGAAAAACCGCCCTTTCTTCCTGTGGATAAAACTATATGCTACTGACTGAGTTAGTGTTGGTGTCAGGACCTACTGTTTGGCTTTGACTGTACCTGCTCTTTGCTGACCTCTATAAGCTACTGCCCAAGGCAACTAATTAATCTGCCTAATGGTGAGCCAGCCCTGACAGAAGAGTGCTCGATGCAGGAGAGAGAGAGAGAGAGAGAGAGAAAATAGATGAAAACCTTTATCAAAAGGCCCTTTATCAAAAGGTGGTAGAACGAGAGGACATGAAATGAGATTGAAGGGGGGCAGACTCAAGAAAAATGTCAGGAAGTATTTTTTCACGGAGAGAGTAGTGGATGCTTGGAATGCCCTCCCGCGGGAGGTGGTGGAAATGAAAACGGTAACAGAATTCAAACATGCATGGGATAAGCATAAAGGAATCCTGTGCCGAAGGAATGGATCCTCAGGAGCTTAGTCAAGATCGGGAGGCGGGGCTGGTGGTTGGGAGGCAGGGATAGTGCTGGACAGACTTGTACGGTCTGTGCCAGAGCCGGTGGTGGGCAGCGGGACTGGTGGTTGGGAGGCGGGGATAGTGCTGGACAGACTTGTACGGTCTGTGCCAGAGCCGGTGGTTGGGAGGCAGGGCTGATGGTTGGGAGGTGAGGATAGTGCTGGGCAGACTTATACGGTCTGTGCCAGAGCCGGTGGTTGGGAGTAGGGGCAGGTGGTTGGGAGGCGGGGATAGTGCTGGGCAGACTTATACGGTCTGTGCCCTGAAGAGCACAGGTACAAATCAAAGTAGGGTATACACAAAAAGCAGCAAATATGAGTTATCTTGTTGGGCAGACTGGATGGACTGTGCAGGTCTTTTTCTGCCGTCATCTACTATGTTACTATGTAGTTCTAACAAGACAGACTGTAAGGGTAGTGGAGCACAAACACGGACAGACATTCAGCAGTAGCTTTCTACTTGCTACTAAAAAATACAGTTTGAGCTTACTGAAAGTGGTCTAAATGTTACTCTGTGAAAGTAACTAGCAGAATTACCGATCATAATCATAAAATGTAACCAGTTACTTTTGTTCATTTCAACAGGAGATGGATGTGTATGTATTTCAGAATGTTTATATCCTGCTTCCACTGAAAGTGGGAGGACACTGGAAAACTCGATACATCCATAAATATACTGGCAAAAAAGTGATATAGCCGCTGGCATCCTCCAACCTTCGTACAATTTCCCCAAACCCTCTAGCCTAGTGGTTAGTGCAGCAAACTTTGATCCTGGGGATCTAGGTTCAATTCGCACTGCAACTCCTTGTGACTCTGGGCAAGTCACTTAACCCTCCATTGCCCCAGGTACAAATAAGTACCTGTATATACTATGTAAACCACTTTGAATGTAGTGTAGGAGTGGCCTAGTGGTTAGAGCACCAGTCTTGCAATCCAGAAGTGGCCGGTTGAAATCCCACTCCTGCTCCTTGTGATCTTGAGCAAGTCACTTAACTCTCCATTGCCTCAGGTACAAACTTAGATCATTGTGAGCCCTCCTGGGACACAGAAATATCCAGAGTACCTGAATGTAACTCACCTTGAGCTACTACTGAAAAAGCTGTGAGCAAAATCTAAATAAATAAATAAAATAAACCACTTTGAATGTAGACAGAAAGGTGGTATATCAAGTCCCATTTCCCTTTCCCTCTAGTCACAATAGCAATCTTATAACAGAGCACCTACTTTGAGGCACTCCAGTGCTGTACAGGAACTCCCTCTTCTATAGGGGGCATCTTCCCCCCCCCCCCCAATTCCATTACAGAATGCTAGAGTAAACCCCATAGGCACATCCAGTTATGCTAGGTCGTGTAACCGAGCACACTGGAGAGCAGGCGGCTTCATGTATGACACGTGGAGGGGCATAATCGAACGTCGCCAGCCAAATAGATGGCCGGCCATCTTCTTGGGTGGCTACGCGAGGGGGCGGAACCAAGCGTATTTTCGAAATACGCTTGGAGCTGGCCAAATCGCTAGCCGGGTTTAGATGAGATGGCCGGTTCCGATTTTCAGCCATAATGGAAACAGGAGACGGCCATCTCAAACCCGGCTAAATGCAAGGCATTTGGCCGTGGGAGGAGAAAGCATTTGTAGTGCACTGGCCCCCCTCACATGCCAAGACACCAACCGGGCACCCTAGGGGGCACTGTAAAAAAGTAAAAAATAAAATAAAATTTGCTCCCAGGTGCATAGCACCCTTCCCTTGAGTGCTGAGCCCCCCAGATGCCCCTCAAGGCCCACTGCCCACAACTCTACACCATTACCATACCCCTAAGGGCTGAAGGGGGGCACCTACATGTGGGTACAGTGGGGTTTAGGGGGGTTTTGATGGCTCAACATTAACGACCCCAAGTGGAACAGGTAGGGGGGATGGGGCCTTGGTCCACCTGCCTGAAATGCACTGCACCCACTAACAACTGCTCCAGGGACCTGCATATTGCTGTCAGGGAGCTGGGTATGACAATTCAGGCTGGCATTCAGGCTGGCAAAAAAAGTGTTTAAAGTTGGGGGTTTTTTGGTGGGAGGGGGTTAGTGACTACTGGGGGAGTCAGGGGAGGTGATCCCCGATTCCCTCTGGTGGTCATCTGGTCAGTAGGGGCACTATTTGTGGACTTGGACCAAAAAAAAAAGGGTCCAAAAAAAAAAATCGGACCAAATTCTCGTCAGGGCCGGCTTTCTTTTTTTGATTATCGAGTGAAGCCGGCCATCTCAATGTACGCCCCCGTCCCGCCTTCGCTACCAAGCCGACACACCCCCTTTGGAGTTTAGCCGGGCCCACTACAGGACGGCAGTTGAAGACGGCCAAATTCGGCTTTCCATTATACCGATTTGGCCGGGTTTAGGAGATGGGCGGCCATCTCCCGATTTGTGTCGGAAGATGGCCAGCCTTCTCGTTCGAAAATGAGCTGGATAGTATTCTACAAGTAGCACATGTAAGTGGATTCTCTGCCCATGCCCCTCCCTTATATACACCCCCTTGTACGCTACAGCACCTTAATCTGTAAAGGTGCATATGTGTTTACGGCGCTTAAATGTGCAGAGCTGTGGAGTCGGTACATCAAACCTTTGACTGCAACTGGTATTATGCTTTAAATTTCTTGTTCTGGATCTAAAGTACTAGTAAAAATAACTTCTATTTACCCATACTTTACATCCGGGACAAAGATAGATAGATAGATAGATAGATAGATAGATAGATAGATAGATAGATAGATAGATAAGTATAAAATGATACATTTACCATAGATTATAAATGTTTTAAGTTTTTATTTTGAAGTTGGATGCACTGCCCATGTGCACATTTTTACTGAAGACTCCTCAGTCCTGTATGTGCATGCTCATTTGATATATGCGTGCCTAGTTATAGTTGCCCTTAAATGTCCAAAACAATCCACCCCCCACCCCAAATCAAAAATTCACCTTCCCCTTCTGAAATGGAGAGCACTGGGCTGTCTCTTCCTCCATTGCCACCTGGGGCCAGCTGCTGCAAATCATGCAGCTGTGAGTTGTCCTACATGCATACTAAAATAGCAGCGGGGGCCCAGGCAAGTAGAGAGGATGTGGCCTGATGTACGTTTCTTTCTTCCTCCTTCTACTTTCAGACTGGGGGGGGGGGGAGGGGGTTATTTATATCTTTCACCTTTAACTGCACCGTTCTATCAAGTTCTAGGCAGTGTATTTATTTATTTATTTATTTATTATTACATTTGTACCCCGAGCTTTCCCACTCAAAGCAGGTTCAATGCTGCTTACATAGTAATAGGGATTACAGAGTATTGATAGAGAAAATATAAGTTAAGTATAGCCAAATAACAAAAAAAGATAGGTAGAGAAGGACAAGGGTGAAGGGAGTAGGAGAGGTATAAGCAAGGGTAGGTGAGCGCTGGAGGAGGGGTAGAGGAGGCAGGAGGGGGATGGGGATGGGATAAGGGATAAGCATAGGGAATTTTGGTGGGAGAAGTAGTCTGCTCATTGTCGTAGTTTCCTGGATATACGTTGGATTATAGAGTTCATAGGATTAGTTTGGGTCATTATGATAGGCTTGCTTGAACAGATGGGTAGATAGTCACTGATTGATCGGATAGGTCTGGGGAGGGCATTCCAGAGTTGGCTGCCTAAGGAGGAGAAATTGGATCCATAATAGGTTTTGTATCTGAGTCCCTTGCAATTGGGGTAATGTAAGTTGAGGTAAGTTCGTGAAGATTCAGACATGTTTCTAGTGGGAAGGTCAACCAGATTAAGCATATAACCCGGAGATTTGCCATGGATAATCTTATGGATTAATGTGTGGACATTGAAGTTGATTCGTTCAGAAGCCAATGAAGTTTTTCACGAAGAGGTGTTGCGCATTCAAAACGAGATTTGCCAAAAATGAGTCTCGCTGCTGTATTCTGGGCAGTCTGGAGCTTTTTCAGGATATGGGTCTTGCAGCCTAAGAAAATACTATTACAGTAGTCGGCGTGGGTAAGTACTGTGGATTGTACCAAGTTCCGGAAAGTTTTCAGAGGGAGATATAGTTTTACACGTTTCAGTATCCACATCATGTTGAACATTTTCTTTGTAGTGGTTTTTGCGTGACTTTCGAGCGAGAGATGGTTGTCTAATGTCACTTCAAGGATTTTCAGGTTGTCAGGTATGGGGATTGTAATGTCTACCTATCTTTTTTGTTATTTGCTATTATTACACGTAAGTACAGAAAGTACAACCATAAAAACAAATCACCCAGCTATTTCCTTCCCAATGCAGCACAGTCTCCCTCGATGATTCTGCGGGGGGGGGGGGGGGGGTCAGGTGTGAATCTAGGATCGAGCTGGAACTTTGGAAGTCAGCTATTTAAAGTCCCACCTATTCCAACATATATCCAGGAAACTACGACTATGACCAGACTACTTCTACCACCAAAATTCCCTGTGCTTATCCCGTATCCCATCCCCCTCCCACCTCCTCTACCCCTCCTCCAGTGCTCACCTACCCTTGCTTATACCTCTCCTACTCCCTTCACCCTTGCCCTTCTCTACCTATCTTTTTTTGTTATTATTACACATAATAAGTACAGAAAGTACAACCATAAAAACAAATCACCCAGCTATTTCCTTCCCAATCCAGCACAGTCTCCCACGATGATTCTGCAGAAGGGGGGGGGGGGGGCATGCCTGGGTACAGATGTGAATGTAGGATCTAGCTGGAACTTTGGAAGTCAGCTATTTAAAGTCCCACCTATTCCAGCTCGTTTTCTTATAAAGGCAGTTTCATTTTTGTGATGACAGTGTATTCACTATTGGTTCTGATTTTATTATGCTAATATTGGGCTTTAGCAAATGATTATTTCATAACTTAAACAATGCGTGTGTGTTCATTTTGTAAACCAATAAATCAAACCATTCTGCTCAGATAAAGTAGCCAATTGCCTTAATTCCACTTTACAACCCAGCCAGAGTCTAGTCCTTCCCAATCGTGTCTTTGTTGAATTTAGCTCAATGCCTTTTCTCTTCTTTTGTCTCGATTAACTTAGAAGCTCCATAAAGCAGGGGCAATCTGTGCATTTGTAGGGTGGTGTTTTTTTTATTACACATTTTATTATGGCACTAGTATAAAGAAAGTATTAAAGCATTCACTCAATGTTAAAAATGAAAGAATGACAGAAGGGGGACAGAGAAAAATGACAAAGGAAGCAGCGCCATTTTGTTTGGGGGGGGGGGAAGCATTTTTTTTTGTCTTGTTTGGAATTTGGGGGAAAGTAGGCGAGGAGCAGCCTGGAGAACTTTGTTTCAGGAGAGAAACAGTATCCAGGTAAACTGAATTATGAAAAGGCTAGCAGACACAGAACAGTAACATATCAGATGACCATGGGAAAGCAGCAGTAGCTTTTCTGATGTCTACAGCGAGGCACTCAAAAGATTAAAAATGTGTACGAGATCCTCCACACAGCAAACAGTAGAAAACTTGAAAGCCAGGGCCCCAATGACCTGGATCTACCATGAACTTAAGCACTATTAACCAAATTATCCAATGCAAGCTGAGGGGTTCTAACCAGATACCCTAGTTACCTATCATGTGGAGGATTCAGTTTAAAATTTTATCCCTTGTTTATAGGGTTTTGAATAAGGATGTTCCTTCAAAGGTTAGTTCATTGCTTCAGCTTTATCAACCTGTATTGCTTTACGATCTGCTGAAAAACTATTACTGAGAGTTCCTTTATTTCATCGGGTCAGATTAAAGACCTATAGATCAGTACTCTTGTGTTGGTGGTGCAACTTTGTGGAATACCTTTCTGCTGGAGTTACGAAATGTAGCTCCTTTTCCACAGTTCAGAAAATATTTGAAGCCTTAGCTGTTTGTAAAAGCTTTTGAGTAAGATTATGTTACGGAATTCATTATTGATTTAGTATCTGTAATCAAGGTTTTATGATTTGTGTTTGCTTAGATAGATAGATAGATAGATAGATACTAGTGGAACCATGCCCGTTTCCTCAACAATGAAACGGGCCCTAGGAAGGCTGTCGTGTAAGCTTTTATTTCTCTCTCCCCTGCCTTCCCCTCCATGTCCAGCGATTCTTCCCTCCCACTCCCCTACATGTCCAGCGATTCTCCTCTTCCCTGCCCTCCCATCCGTGTCCTGCGATTCTCTCCTCTACTGTCCTGTCATCCCATCCATGTCCATCAATTCTCCTCTGCCCTGCCCTTCCTCCCCTCGTCCCGCAATTCTCTCCTTCCCTCGATTTGTAGCTGAACTTTCTCTGGCTGGCTGGCGCTGGCTTCCGTTCGTAACATCCCTCCTGATGTCAGCTCGCCTCCAGCGTTCCCTTCCCTCACTGTTCTGCCCTCTGACATCATTACATCTTGACACGAGGGCGGGACAGTGAGGGGGAATGGAACGCTGGAGGCTGGCTGACGTCAGGAGATGTTACAAACCCAGGCATCCAGACATGGAACGTTGGAGGTGCAAATTATTATATAGGATATATATATATATATATATATATACACATATTACACATACATATATATATATACACATACATACACACATGGAGGGAGAGAGAGAAAGATTATTATTATGTATGTAAAGTTGTATGCCCCTCAAGATACTTTTTTTTTAAAATAAATCTAATCGCCCATGTATACACCCCTTTGTATTTGCATGCCAACAGAGAAATGAGTTGAGTAGGGCCATTCCAAGGGCTGTGTGAGTGGTGCAGCTGCGCAGGGGAACAAAAACCACTCCAAGTCCATCATCTCCACTGAGGTGGCAGTGGTACAGTGGGCAGGTTGGAGACACTAAGAGCATATTGCACAGGGCAATGATTCCGGCTCAGGATGCTCCTAGAATGGAGCATTCTAAATACTGTTCTCTCTCCTTCCTCTCCTATCATTTTCCCAATTCTATTTTTCTTTCTTCGCTCCATCTCTTCCCTATAAAATGTCCTATTGTGTATTGATTAGAGGCTAAGGACTCCTTTTACAAAGTGGTATTACTGATTATTATGCACTGAATGCAAAGAATCCCATTCAGTTCCCATGAGCTTCTTCGGATTCAGTGCACGCTAACCAGTAGCCCCATTTTGTAAAGAGAGGCCTAAATGATGGGAAAGAGACAGAACTAAATGACCATTTCTCAATGCACACACTAAATTAGTAGTGCCACTTTGTAAGAGGTGCCCTCAATGAGGGAGAGACATAGGACTAAATGATCATTTCTCTCAATGGAAAAAGGATCAGATGCATGCCTCACAGATCTGTACTGGGACCAGGGCTATTTTAATATTTTTCTAAATCTAGAAAAAAAAAAAGAGACAAAGTGAAGTAACATAGTAGATGACGGCAGAAAACGACCTGCACGGTCCACCCAGTCTGCCCAACAAGATAAACTCACATGTGCCATTTTTTGTGTATACCTTACTTTGATTTGTACCTGTCTTTTTCAGGGCACAGACCATATAAGTCTGCCCAGCACTATCCCCGCCTCCCACCACCGGCTCTGGCACAGACCGTATAAGTCTGCCCAGCACTAGCCCCGCCTCCCAACCCAGCCCCGCTTCCCACCACCGGCTCTGGCACAGACCGTATAAGTCTGCCCAGCACTAGCCCTGCCTCCCAACCACCAGCCCCGCCTCCCACCACCGGCTCTGGCACAGACCGTATGTCTGCCCAGCACTAGCCCTGCCTCCCAACCACCAGCCCCGCCTCCCACCACCGGCACTGGCACAGACCGTATAAGTCTGCCCAGCACTAGCCCTGCCTCCCAACCACCAGCCCCGCCTCCCACCACCGGCTCTGGCACAGACCGTATAAGTCTGCCCAGCACTAGCCCTGCCTCCCAACCACCAGCCCCGCCTCCCACCACCAGCACTGGCACAGACCGTATAAGTCTGCCCAGCACTATCCCCACCTCCCAACCACCAGCCCTGCCTCCCACCACCGGTTAAGCTTCTGGGGATCCCTTCCTTCTGAGCAGGATTCCTTTATGTTTATCCCACACATGTTTGAATTCCGTTACCGTTCAAAAGGCTCATTTTCAAAGCACATAGACTTACAAAGTTCCATAGGTTACTATGGAGCTCATTTTCAAAGAACTTAAGACTTACAAAATTTATTTTATTTATTTGAATTTTGCTCACACCTTTGTAAGTCTAAATACTTTGAACATACACCTCTATGTAACTTTGTAAGTCTATGTACTTTGAAAATGAGCACTCTAATCTGCTAAAGACAAAAAAAAATATTTGGTAGGTAAATCATGAGCCAATAGCGAGGCACTGTAGGAGGACCTTGCAAAACTAGGGAACTGAGCTCTACATAGCAAATTAAGGGGCCCTTTTGCAAAGCTGCAATAAACACTAACACGTGCTTAGTGCAGCAAAAAAAATGCCTTACCATGGGGAGCGCTCAGACATCCCCTGATAATTTTGGGATCGGCCTACGCTACCCACCTACTAAAAAATAAAATACTGTTTTTAGCGCTGAAGTGAGCCTGGGGGCGGAGAGTAGGTATGTTCTGCACTAATCGGTTAGTGCAGCTACACTGCCCTACGCTAACCAATTAGCACGTGCTTAGCATGTGAACCCTTATCACCTACATAATGGGTGGCAGAAGGGGCTGACATGCATTTGGGAAAATTAGTGTGTGGCCATTATTAAGAAAAATAGCAAAATCGGCCCTTTTACCCCAGTAGTAAAAATGGCCCAGATAAGGACGTATTAAGGCCACATTTTACTGCTGTTTGGTAAAAAGGCTCCTAAATTAAATGTTTGTTTTAAAATTTGCTATACCATCTTTTCTGATAAACAGGTCAAGATGGTGTACAATTAAAAATATCACAAAGGTAGATGTTCGCAAGTGCAAAGTGGTGCATATGGGGAAAAGAATTCAAAATGAAGGTACACAATGCCGAGAAGAGACATGATAGGGGTCTATAACATCATGAGGATAGAAAACAGGGCTGGCTTAACTATTAGCCAAACCAGCTGGTTGCCTATGCTGACAGCATCTGAGCTCAGCCAACAGCAGCTGAAAGTCAAAGCAAAAGACTAGATCCCAACAGTCAAACACCTCAAAGATCCATCAGCACCTAATTTTACCCACATGGAGGGCCATTAATTTTCAAACAGCCCATTTACTGGCCAGAGACAAACCACCAAGGGTCCCAACAGTTTATCCAGCTCCCGGCCTCTTTCTCTGAAACTCCCAGAGTCTTTTGTCAGCCGTCAAAGTTCCTCATATAATTCATCCATGCAAATCTCATGCAAATGAGTCCAGTCTCTTCCAACTCTCAGCTGCTCAGCTTTAAACCTCTTTCCCCTCCCAGAAGTCGTTTGACTATTCACTAGAGGGTTAGCCCCACCCTTACCATCTCCCACGTAATCTCCTTTACCTGACTATATCACCCCATGCAAGGTTCCAGGACGCCCCCTAAATATAATAGTGGGGACTATGTCCAAGTAGTCTTACGGTAGGGGCCTAAAAATATTATCTTTTCTTGGGGAGATCTCTTTCCCAGCAATAAGATGTATATCCTGTCAAATGCCCCAAAAAGTGAAGTTTACAGTTTATATGATCCAGACTCTATCTTCCATCTTTCTCCATTGTCTATCAATACCTACTTATCCCTTTTGTTATTCTGCTATACTTAACTTATACTTTCTCTAACAATATGCTGTATTCACTATTAATATGCAAGCCGCATTGAACCTGCTTTGAGTGGGAAAGCGCAGGATAGAAATGTAAAAAATAAATAAATTATATATGTACATACAAAAAGTTTAATACTGACCATCTAAGCATTTTTACAGGATTGTTCTAGGATGGGATAAGCATGGTTGAGCTTGATTAGGGAAATCTCAGGGAGGCCTTAGGGCATGAAAGATAACTGAGTGGGAAGGGGGTTGCAAAGGTGAAATTAAATCCTCTAGGTGAACTACCCTTGCACTGGCCTTGGTGGAACAGATAAGTAGAGAATGATTATTTATCCTTTCACATAGTGGAGTGGAGGAGTGGTCTAGTGGTTAGAGTGGTGGACTTCGGTCCTGGGGAACTGGGTTCAATTCCCACTGCAGGCATAGGTGGCTCCTTGTGACTCTGGGCAAGTCACTTAACCCTCCATTGCCCCAGGTACAAATAAAGTACCTAAGCCGCATTGAGCCTGCCATGAGTGGGAAAGCGCGGGGTACAAATAAAAAAAATAATATTAGGACTAAAAGATGTTTTGCTAAACAGCACTTTTAAAATAAATTGGAGAGAACAGTTTAATCGCTCAGTGGGCAGTTAAATTATGAAATTTGTTGCTATGAGACATGGCAAAAATGGCTAGCAAAGATAGGTTTAAAAACTGTTTAGACAAGTTCCTGGAGGAAAGTTCATGAATTATTATTAGCCATGTAGACACAGGAAGGCCCCTACTTATGCCTGGATGGAAGCAACAAGGAATAGATCTACTGTTTTGGAATCCAGGATTGGCCATTGTTGGAAAAAGGCTACTGGGTTTTCTTATATTTCCTCCTCTTTCTCTTTTCTCCCAGTCTCTCTCTTTCCTTTCCCTCTCTACTTTGTTTCCACTCCTCCTCCTGTCTTTCTTCTCACTTTTTCTCCACTACTTTCCAATAGTTTTTCATTTCTCTCCCCCTCCTAATTTCTTCTTTCTCCAAGAGCTGTCCCTGGAAAGATTGTGTTGTGATTTACCAGTAACAGGATATTACTCAGAACTTGGGAGTTTTCAGTACATGAAGGAATTTTTCCTGGTGAAAAGAAACTTGATAAGGAAAGGAAGCTCAACTTCCACATGCAGCTAATTACCTGCACAACACGACCATGACATGCAACCGAGGATAACGCCTTCCACATCTGGGAAGAAAAGGAAGATTCAGGAGTAACACCTGCATTCCTGGCTGTCTTCTGTGACTCATTCATCCTGATCCAGGGGAACCATCTATGCACCTTCATTCCCAGTGTCAGGACTGAGATCCTAGTCATCCATTCACATAACTTTATGCTGGGTCTACTCTGGGTCCACAGCTGTCCTCTTCATGGAACTTATTCACTTTCATGCTTTACAATTTCACAAGGTCTTGTCCCACTCTTCTTAGGCATTGTTATGGAGGCACCCCTCCATCTTCCTTCTTTTCTGGAACTAGGCAGGAGACCTAGGGGCTCATTACCAAAGCACTTAGACCTACATAGAGGCATATTTTCAAAGCGCTTTGGGAGGCTAAGTTCCATAGGTTTCTATGGAACTTTGTAAGTCTAAGTACTTTGAAAATACATCTCTTACAATCTCTCGAGAAAAGAACAATCTAGAGGGAAACCCTCTAGAAAGGAACCTGGTGATAACTGATTTGACAAAGTACCTAAAAAAAGACTCCTGAGGAAATTAGAAAGTCATGAGATAGGAGATAATGTCCAATTGTGGATAAAGAACTGATTAAAAGGAAATAGAGACTAGGGCTAAACGGTCAGTATTCTCAATGGAGAAGGGTAGATAGTGGGGTTCTGCAGGGGTCTGTTCTGGGACTGCTGCTTTTTAACATATTTATAAATGATCAAGAGATGGGAATAACTAGTGAGGTAATTAAATTTGCTGATGAGCCAAAGTTATTCAAAGTTGTTAAATCAAAAGAGGATTGTGAAAAATTGCAAGAGGAGTTGTAACCCGCATTGAGCCTGCTGTACTGTATGTGGGAAAGCGCGGGGTACAAATGTAATAAATAAATAAGGGGCCACCAAGTGCTACCTTAATGACCGAGGGGGGACAAAAAAAAGTCTGATTAATCACAGACATGGAAGCTGATGCACAAATATCAGCAATTGCTTATTCTGGCACAGCGAATCGGTAGGGAACGGGAATTCACTAAGGAAAGGGAATGCAAATGAGCTACTCGTTGTAGCTCCGTTGCATTCACCATTACCTCGGTAGCCAGTCGGAGAATCGGGACGTCCCATTCGGTTATGCTCCTCTTCTTGGGTCTCTTCAGCCAATCAAAGCGCATCTAGCTTGCTGGTGTCAGCTACACGCACTCTGATTGGCTGAAGAGACCTGGAAGAGGAGCATAATGGAAAGGGACGTCCCGAACTCCGGATCAACTCGAGTCGCAGGTCCCCGATTCCCTAATCCCTTCTCCTCGCTGCTACAGAAGGTAAGCAGCGCAGGGGAGACAAAACTTAAAAAAAAAAAAAAACGGCGAAAAGACGTCCCTCACAAGCGCAGGCAGAGTACGTCCATAAAGGACGCCCCTCACGTGCGCTCGCTGCTTTTTTTTTTTCTTCCTTTTTTAATTTTTTGGGGGCTCTTTTCCTTTCCGATTCCCTCACAGGAGCCCTAACGAGAGGTGCAGACCTCACGTTAGGGTTTCCACGGTAAGGAAATCAGAAAAACGGTAGTGCATCTCATTATAATGAGCTGCAACGGTACTGCAGCTCATTATAATAGCCTTTGGATAATTTGCATTCCGTTTTCGTTGCCTGCTACCGTGACAGGAAAAATGCCCTTGGTGCATGCCCCGGTAAACTACTTGCGTTTTAAACTGCCTGGAACCAGTTTAAAACGCAAGTTGTGGGCTCGTTAGGTTTTGTGCATCTGGCTCAAAGTAAGAAGAAAAAAAGTGTTTTGTTTCCTCAATACTAGTCTATTAAGCTAAGCTAATGCAAAAGCAGTCATGCAGGATTAAAAAACAATAGAACTACGCAGCTGGCCAGGTGAGTCAAGTCCAAAGGTTGCATGGAACTCAACTTACCTTGTTAAAGAAGCGTGACTAGTGTAGCGTTTCCACAGCACTAGCGATTCCAGTTTTGCCACTTTTTTTTTTAATCAGTGATCTTTTTTTTTTTCCCCGTATAAGAAGATCCTGTGCCTCGACATGAAAGCTAGTGGCAAGTTACAGCAGACAGACCTGGGAGGTTTCTGGAGCACTAGGACACACCTGCTCAGGTGGTGGGGAGAACAGCATCAAACCTGGAGGCAAGTGCTAAGGAGTTCGGAGGCCCTTGAGGAGACTGTTCACACGCTTTTATTTTCGTTCTTCTCGCTGCTGGAAGATTTGGGAGTTTGGCAGATATGGTGAGTTCTGGATCCCGATACAGCTCATTTAATGTTAGCGGAAAAAGAGAGAGGTGGCAGGAGAAGGGACTTGGAACTGCCTGGCCAGGATCTGTAGCATGTCCTGGCAGGACCTGGTATGGAGTATGACTGCCTTTTCTTGCACGCTGAAGCATGTCACTTCACAGCAAGGCAAAGCCATGGAGATGTTACAGGTCATCCAGGTGGAATCTCTGCCTCCTGCAGGCTTTCCTTAAAGCTACATACCTTGGAACCGTTAATTGAAATACCATAAATTTGCTAAGCCTTCTCTAAAACTGTGTTCTTTGGCATCTTGACTTTAATTTAATGAAATTAATACAACTGAACACTTTCACTGGAGAGGACTCCACTACATCTGAAGCTAGACTAGTATCACCTTTTTAATATTATTCACCGAGTACTGGCAGTGCACACAGCAAAATAAGAGTGTACTTATAAGGTCACTGCTCCACAGGGGTCTTGGGTCCAGCACAGGAAAATTTAAGTTGCTAACCCATTGGGACGATGGCTGAATCTCCAGATATCATGTCTAAAGAACAGGACTATTCATATGGTTTTAGATCACCTTTAATACTGCTCTCATTACTTCCACCTTAGTGTTTATTACTTTGATTAGTTTTGATTTTGTTTTGTTGCTGTTCTATTTCTTGAAATTATCAAAAACAAAACGCATAGACAGGTTTGTCCCGTCACCGGCCCACAGAACTGGTAGCCAATGAATAAGCTTCACCCTATGCCGTTTACTAACTGGGAACCAAGGGATATGATATTTGGCTTTATCATTGTGGAAGAATATTTATGTCCCTACCTGCATAGTGAAGGTCAGCACAAGGTACAAAACCAGACACACAGCCGCAGAACACTTCCAACCATGATATCCTATAGAATCATGGGGCTATGTCCAGGCATTGAATTTCTGGGTTTCCAGAGCTAACACATAGCCGTTTAACAGCAATACCGAGCACTTACCCAGCTATGGGTTACTTCATAAAAGACAGGACTGACTTTTATGCAGCCCAATTTATGCGGTTAACCTAACTGGTCAAGTGCTGAATATCAGCACTTAACCGGTCAAGTGCCAACTCTGCCCCTAGAATGCACCCAAAATAGCCAGTTTTCTGTTCAGCACTAACCACATAAGTGCTGCTGAAATTGACCAGTTAGCCCCAAACAGGTGATTTAACCGGCTGGTTAAATCACCTTGAATATTGACCCCCCCCCCCCTCCCCAAGTTTTTTAACATTTCGATCAAACATGTATATAAGTCACAAAAAAACTGAAACCCAAATACAGTAGGATGTTTGCATGATGTAATAATGGGCAGAAGGAACAGAAATATGATATCTCTGGAGGCGCTCCTCTGCTCCCCTTTTCTTAAAATGTTCATCAGTAGGTCAAGTGTTATTGACCTCTTAATCCATTTTATTAATGCACAACTGACAATAGTCAGAACACTGGTAGAGCAGGGCAGTTCCTTCTCAGTGTCTTTATTTACACAATTAAGCACATACAAGCTTAATTGCTTACAGACAACTAACCTGTTAACGTTGCCCCCTATTTATCAGCTTAATGACCCACACATCTGGGTAGCAGCAGAGAAATAGGTAGCAACCATATGCCAATCTGTGAGAGAGAGTTCGGGGGGGGACAACTGTAGGTTACTACGTCTTTGTAGGGTCAAAGTCGTATCACCATATTCTGATGTGCCTAAGCCAAGGCTGGAACCAGAGCATTAGGCAAACCTTTAGCTTTCCGCACCCCCCTCCCCGAGATTTTGATAAACTCAACAATCACATCACGTGAACACTATAAATACTTGGACATCATACTTTTAAACAATTCACCTGGGTAAACGGGCTATTTGAAAATTCCTCGCCTTCCCTGCAAGACGATGGTGCTTTTAGTTTGCAGGGCTGTCAGGATCTACTGTTTTGCTATTACTACATCTTCTCTGCAGCCCAATAAAAGCTGCTCTCCCTGGCTACTGCCTGGTCTGCATAATGCTTACACCAGGCCGGACCAAATCGAAAACGTTTCCCCAGGAACATCATACTAAAGTGGGCCACACCCGGAGCACTCTCGTAAAGAATAAACCATTTGAGCGTATTGGATGTTAAGCGTTGCCACAGGAGGACCTCGATGTAGTGAGGAAAGAAAGGGAAAGGATGCACAGGATGCAACTGACAGGAAAGACGATAACAATACCTCGTGCAATTATCGTGGCTGCAAGAGCAGGGAATCAACCAATACACAAGGACCCACCCTATATGTAGCAACCTGTCGTATCAGGCTATATACGAAATGGCTGCTTCTTATGCACTTACAAATGAGGGGAAATCTGCTCAGGCTCTGTATATACAGCGCAACAGGGATCAGATGTATGAACACATCTCCGCCTTAGTTTTGCATGACGGGAGAACGGCCCCCCACTCACCCGGGCCAGCAGCAAACTGCATATCCCGGGGATATACCTCTCCGTACCCTGCTCCCACGGCACCGCTTTCGCCCGTATATTCACCAGCATTCACTTGCAGCAGCCCGCGCACTGTGCTCCTACGCATGCGCCTTAGCCGACGGCGGACAGCTGGGGTGCGTTTCCGGTTTAGTTTTCCCCCCTTTCCCCCGGGACACAGCTGCTGGTTAAGAGCTAAATGGAGTCAAAGATTATTGCTCTTGGGCAAGTTCATTCTGTGCACCAAAGTTCTGTATATGATCGAGCGACTAGTGTTCAAACTGCCTCTAGGCCTTGCAGGTGCACAGGTACTTGAACATTACATGCAGCAGGTGAATTTTGCACCTTAATTAAAGCAGGGACGGGTATATACACAAAGCTGCTAAGTTACTCAGTTCCAAGGGGGAGCGCTTTGAGACCAGCCTTGGATCTCTAATAATCACTGTAAGGACCTGCACGACTGACTTCAATGGGTAGAATTAGGGATTACAAAAATACCACTTCCCTTTGGGATGTAGATAAAAAGGCACAACTGGTCAAAAAGTCTCCCTCTTGACTCTGGGTAACTTAGCTGCTTGTCACTTTTTTCCAGTGCATTTTTTCTAGCGAAAAAGGTGCTGGTACTCAAATGCTGGGCCACCCTTCAAGGTTGGGGTGATCACTGAGGGACCCATCCCACAATAGCAGGCCCTCAGCAACCAGTCACAGAATCTATGACAAGGCAGAATTGTTGTGTAGAGCTTGAGCTCTTTCATTAAAACTCAGGGACCCCATGGGTAAATTTTAGCAGACAATGGAAAAGGTGCTGGTACTCAGTACCCCCTCAAAAAAGCCCTGGTTTTTTTTTCCCACCACAGTTAAAAGTATGTAGGCTGTAAAGAATGTGCATACTTTATCACGAAGAAGTTGAGAGATTTGGATTTGAACTTTAATTACTTTTGTCAAATGTAGATTTATCAAGTTAAAAGCAGGTATACAAGTTATTTCCCTGTCCAAATGGATTTACAATCTAAGTTGTACCCCAGACAATTAAAGTGACTTGGCCAAGGACACAAGGGCACTCATTTTCAAAGCACATGGACATTTCAAAACAGCCAAAAAGAAAAAAATCCTTCTGCCAAAATGTCCAAATTTGCGATTTTCAAAAAGGCAGAATTTCAATGTTTTCCACTGAGTTCATCCAACTAGAAAGAGGGCATTTTGGAGGCATGTTTTGTGTGGGCTCAAACAGGGCCGTGCCTAGGGTCTCTGGTGCCCCCCCCCCCCCCCCCCATGTGGCACAAGATGCAAAGGAAATAGGAGCTGAAAGATTGAGTGCATCTTTGTGGGATTGCTCAACAAATAGAGGGTTTACAACCACTTAGCTTTTCATGCTTTCATGTTCATGAAATTAGTATTTAAATCTTTGATATCTAACTGGGCACATATATCATTCTCAGTAGCAATCATGGCAAGGTTTACCAGCCTTTCTTGCGAAATACTTGATCGCAAATAATTTTTTATGATTTTTAACTGTGAAAATGATCGCTCACCACTTGCCACACTGACAGGAATTGTCAGCAATATTCTTAGAAACAAATTGCTATACATTGCAAAATAAGATAGCAGATGTAAATTCTCAAAGTGGACATGTTCCAAACGCTAAAATGAAAATAAAATGATTTTTTTCTACCTTTGTTGTCTGGTGACTTTCTTTTTCTGATCATGCTGGCCCAGTATCTGATTCTTCTGCTATCTGTCCTCTTAACTCCAGGGCTTCCTTTCCATTTATTTCTTTACTTTCCTCCTTTCTTCTTCATTTCTTGCTCTATATCCATAAGTAAAAGCTGGGTCCTCCGCAGACATGACTGTCCAGTGGATCCAGCTTCTGCCTATTTTCTCTATCCATGTGCAGTTTTTCTCCTCTCTTCCTTTCCCCTCATCTAATCTCCTTCCTCTCTCTTCCCTCCCCTCCATCCATGCCCAGCATTTCTTCTATCTCCCTTCCCCTCCATTGATGTGCATCTCCTTCCTCTCTCTTCCCTTCCCTCCCCTCCATCCATGTCCAACAATTCTCCTCTCTCCCCTCCATGTCCAGCAATTTCTCCTCTCTCCCTGGGCCCTGTCCTCCATCCATGTCCATCCTTGTCCCTCTCTGCCCTTCCCTCCTCCATCCATATCCAGCAATTCTCCTCTCTCCCCTCCATGTCCAGCAATTTCTCCTCTCTCCCTGGGCCCTGCCCTCTCATCCATGTCCCTCTCTGCCCTTCCCTTACCTCAGCTCCGCGCCGCCCTGGGGGTTTTAAATCTTATACCTCCGACAGTTGCAGCAGCGTCAGTGAAAGCGCTGCCGACGTCTCCAGCCTTCCCTTCACGCTCGCTCGTTCGTTCCCTCAGTGTCCCGCCTTCTTCTGACATCATTTCCTTGCGAGGGCGGGACACTGAGGGAACCAACGAGCGCGAAGGGAAGGCTGGAGACATCGGCAGCGCTTACACTGACGCTGCTCAGATGCTGCAACTGTTGGAGGTAAAAGATTTAAAGCCCCCAGGGCGGCGCGGAGCTGAGGTAAGCAGCGAGAGTAAGCACCGTGGCGGCGCCCTCCAGAGGTCGGCACCCCTCTACGATGCTTACCCCGCTTACCATGTTGGCATGGCCCTGGGCTCAAAATTAGGATGTCTTTCAGCGATAATGGAACAGGCAGATATATCTAAGTTTAAAAAAAAAGGGGGGACATTTCTATTTAGAACTGTTTCAATCAAGTTCAAGTAACAAAAAGGTGTTCTGACCAGCTGATCACTGGCGGGATTAAGGCATGATCCCTCCATAATCCCCCAGTTAATGCTGTCCTCCTCCCACTCCCTTTAGAAGTGAAACTGAAAGGGGATACCAGGCACTATGACAGCATCTGGTATTATGGGCATACCTAACAGAGCAGCAAGCAGCTCCCAGAAGTTGGCTAGTGGTCAGCACAGTGGACTGTACACAAGGCGACCCAGTTTTGGTGGAAATTGTGAGCCCTCTAAATTTAACAATATACCTACTGTACCTACATATAGGAGACACCTTCAGGTTTGAAGGTCGTTGTAGTGGTGTACAATTAGGTACAGTAGGTTTTTTTTTCCTGTGTCTGGAGGGCTCACAATTCATAATAAAGGAGTTAAGGTGGGATTTGTACCTAGGTGCCATTTGTTAAAGTCCACTGTACTGACCACTCAGCTGCCCCTCTGCTCTGCATGGACGTCTGTGTTGCCATTTTTGTACAAATGATGCCAGATATTTTTGGGCCTGCTTTTTTGGCGTTCATATTTTGGATGTTTCAGTTTGGAATTGGCTGTTCATTTTTTAATATTTTCAGTGCAAGGATGTCCTCATGTATTTTCGAACAGAAAATCCCAACATTTTTCCTGTTCAGAAATAGCTGTGAGATGGATGGGGTTTTTTTGGACGTAATGAGCGGGACATCCCAATTCTAACTTGAACATTTTTTTCAAAAATGTCCCCCGAGGGCCGTTAGTGGGAGGAGCGATATTTGAACCCTGGCATCCCTACTTCTTAGCTTGATGTTCTATCCACTAGGCAACACCTCCAGTTTTTTTAAACATATTTTTCCTCAGATGATCTCATACTAGTTCCCAGAACAGAAAGTAGGACACCTTTCTCTGTGTACTAAAGATCTGACCCTGGTAGCTTCTCTTTTAAGACTGAATGCACTCTTGTCATTGTGTAAATATTTCTGGGTTGGCTTATTTGTTTTATGGATGTATGTATATGTGGTGTTTTTATTATATACTAGTAAAAAATGCCCGTTTCTGCCGCTGATGAAACGGGACCTAGCCGGCACCGGACTCCCTTTCCCTCCCCTTACGCTTGTCTCCCTGGTGGTCTAGAGGTACCTGTTCGGTCGGGGCAGGAAAGGAAGAGCCCCCTCTTTCCTGGCCGTAGTGGTGGTGCTGCTAGGTTCCTTGCTGCATCGTGTTGGATTCCGGCTCTCGGCGTTTCAAAATGGCCACTGAGAGTTGAAGTCTCGTGAGGCAGCTTCAACTCTCAGCGGCCATTTTGATTCGCCGAGAGCCGGACTCAGACACGATGCAGCCGGGCAGCTAGCAGCAGCGCTCCGGGCAGGAAAGCGGGGGTTCCTTCATTCCTGCCTGAGCGAACAGGTACTGCTAGACCACCAGGGATAGTGGCGTAAGGGGATGGGAGGTGACAGGGGGGAGGGAAGGTGATGAGGGGAAGAGTGTGGTTCCGCCCTCGATGTCATCACGTGTGACGCGAGGGCGGGGCATGCAGACATGGTGAGTGTTGTGGCTTCACCACCATGAAGTTACGAACCGGTGTGTGAGTGCCTGCAGTGACATCAGTGTCCTCAGAACTTTGAGGGTGCGTTTTATTATAGTAGATGTGATGTGTACCCTGCTTTAGGTAAAGGCGGGTTATAAATAATAAACCTATCCTAAAGGTCTGACCCTGATTTCCCAGGGCAGAAATTAGGAAGCCTTTCTCTGTGTACTAAAGATCAATTCCTGACAACAGGTTCTTCTGTTATTTTGTGGCACACCCTAGCTTTCAGTGTTTATTATTGTTGAAGTTGTTTATTATTGTACATATAATAATACGTCTTTCGTGAAATCTCTCTCAAGCCCATGACACAGAGATAAGTGAGACCATTTTTAGCTGCCATTGCTAAAGGGCTTGCTGTAGAATGAGATCCACCTATATAATTCCTGCACTAGTTTATGCTTGACCTATATGGACTCTGTGTATGTCATATCAACTTCTAATGTCTATGAAGATCAAGGGGTCCATGCTATAGCAATAATCCCTTTAGGATGCTAAAATGTGATTAATTCTAATATCATCACTCAGCATATTTTGTAATTAATAAACCAATTATCTCCCCTTCTATACAAGCAAAACAGTACCTTAGCTCTCTCCTTGCTGAAGAATGCCTACTTTGCAGTACCTTGAAGGGCAGATTTTCAGCTATGTCATACATGCATGGTGTCATTTTAAGTGGAGCCATTCTTTCTCTTAGTCCTCAAGGAGCATGATTCTTATTTAGTGACTGAGCACAAGGACCTGTTTGACTAGATTGCTAGAATTCTTATACTCTCTCCCCTTTGCAAACTCTCAGTCAAGAGGTACTGGAAGTGATGATGGTTCTGTTGATCTGAGTGGCAGCCACAAAGATTCTGTTTGTCTTGTTAATGCTAAGCTTTTCTTTCACCTCAGTTAAAACCAGATGGAAACATGGGGGGAGAGGGGCAGACAGAACCTGAGCAGTGACCTATAGTTGCTCATTTTAAAAGCACATAGACTTAGAAAATGACATAGAGGCTCATTTTCAAAGCACACGTAGACTTACAAAGTTACATAGGCTACTGTGTAACTTTGTAAGTCTATGTGCTTTTAAAATGAGCCTCATAATTCATAGCAGAATTCCCAAGAGGGAGGATAAGGTACCAGCACATCAGGACACTCTCCAATATCAGAAGGAGTTTGTTATACCAACAAACTCAAAGTGTAGTATTTATACAGAAAAGCAAGTGGTAATCAGAAGAATGCATCACTGTTAAAAACGGATGTTGAGTGATATTCTTAAAATAATATTACCCAATAATTTTATACCTATTGGATCATCCGAGTCCTCACCCAGTAAACCTCGATTTCTCAATCATATGGAACTGTTACTAATCAGACATATTATAGAATAATCCCACAGAAACACAACACATAAGAACTTATAAATATGTGCGAATTGTGCTCATAAATGTCATTGGACCATCAGAGACCAAACAGGTCAATTGCTTGTCCACATATTTGTCATGTAATCATTGCACATTCAATTTAGTGACACACCCATGTCACAGTGTCAAACAAAACAAAAAAAAGTATCTTTTTTATATAAATATAATGTTGAAACAACAGTGCATTGAACAGGGTTTCCTTAATTGGTCCAATAATGTATCAGGATGGAGCTGTAAGAAATCCAGGAATGGCCTAAAATCTCTATCCTGGAATTGGGTAACTTGAAAGCTCTGTATTAGCTGATACTTTCTACATGGGGCTGTCATACGGTTTCTTTGCATCTGGAACAAGAATTCTGCTTACTGTTAATCAAAGACATAACTGGTAGAATTATATATATAGAACCTAAATGTACTCCATTCCCTTCCAGGAAATCTGATAAAAGTATATTTCCATTTCCTTCATTGTTTGGTTTCTTTCTCTGCTTTGATTCACAGCATGTGACAGATAATAATCATGACATCGAACAGCCTCGGAGTAGAGCAGGTAAATGTTTCATATGCAGTGCTTTTTTTGTAGAAAAAAAGGTGCCGGTACTCATTATGGGCGGGGTCACCACATATGGCTCCACCCCTATGATAGCCACACCCACATTAACCACACCCCCTATACCAGCCATGGCGCAGATAAACAGACATCATCTATATATATAAAAGGCAACCCCAATGTTCTATGAAGCCTCCAGCCGGAAGTGTGAAGCGCCAGAGATATCCGGTTTCCCCATGAGTGAAGGAAAACAGCACAGCACGAAATCCCTCTCTCTGTAACAGTGAAGGACTCAGAGGGGGGAGGAGAGAGATGCCCTCACTCTCTCTGTAACACAAACACAGCACAGCAGGAAACAACACTGAAGGACTGGACTCGGAGGGGGGAGGGGAGGGCAGGGACACTCTCACATGCACACTCTGAAGAAAACCTTGCTAGCCCCCGTTTCATTTGCATCAGAAACTGGGCTTTTTTACTAGTTGAAAATATTACAGTACTATAGGAGAAAAAAATAACGTGATTTTTTTTCATTATAAATAATCTCTGTAAGCTCTTACAGCTCCAGTATACCCAGTGCAAAATAAGACAGCCAATGTAAATTCTCAAATTGGACATATTACAAACACTAAAATGAAAATAAAATGATTTTTTTCTACCTTTGTTGTCTGGTGACTGTTTTTCTTTTCATATTGGTCCCAGTCTGTGATTCTCTTTTCTTTTGTTTTCGCTTAACTCTTCTGTGCCATTTGTCATTTTTGTCTCCCTTTTTCTTTGCTTTCTTCAATATTTTTCAGGCTCTCTCTCTGTCCAGATTTAATTCATTCTTACTATCCATTCTTTAATTTCCTTCATCTACCTGTGGCTTTTCATCTTTTCCTCACCCTTGTTCTCCCCATGCCCCTTCCTCTTATTCTCCAGTCTTTCTCTATTCCCCTCTTCCATCCAGCAGCTCTGCTTTCTCTCCCCATCCTTCCAGTGTCTCCCCTATTTCTTTCTGCATTCTTCCATCCAGCGTCTTCCCTCTTTCTCTCCCTATCCTTCCGTTTTCCCTCTCTCTCTCCCCATCCTTCCATCTGTTTTTCCCTCTCTCTCTCTCCCCATCCTTCCATCTGTTTTTCCCCTCTCTCTCCCCATCCTTCCATCTGTTTTTCCCTCTCTCCCCAATCCTTCCATCTGTGTTTTTCCCTCTCTCTCCCCATCCTTCCATCTGTTTTCCCTCTCTCTCCCCATCCTTCCAATCTGTTTTCCCCTCTCTCTCCCCAATCCTTCCCTCTGTTGTTTTCCCTTTTTCTCTCTCTCCCCAATCCTTCCATGTTGTTTTCCCTTTCTCTCTCTCCCCAATCCTTCCATGTTGTTTTCCCTCTTTCTCTCTCTCTCCCCATCCCCATCCTTCCATCTGCTTTTCCCTCTCTCCCCAATCCTTCCATCTGTTTTTCCCCTCTCTCCCCATCCTTCCATCTGTTTCCCCTCTCTCCCCCCGATCCTTCCCTCTGTTGTTTTCCCTCTTTCTCTCTCTCCCCAATCCTTCCCTCTGTTGTTTCCCCCCCCCCTCTCTCTCTCCCCAATCCTTCCCTCTGTTGTTTTCCCTCTTTCTCTCTCTCCCCCAATCCGTCCCTCTGTTGTTTCCCTCTTTCTCTCTCTCCCCAATCCTTCCCTCTGTTGTTTTCCCTCTTTCTCTCTCTCCCCAATCCTTCCCTCTGTTGTTTTCCCTCTTTCTCTCTCTCCCCAATCCTTCCCTCTGTTGTTTTCCCTCTTTCTCTCTCTCCCCAATCCTTCCATGTTGTTTTCCCTCTTTCTCTCTCTCCCCAATCCTTCCATGTTGTTTTCCCTCTTTCTCTCTCTCTCCCCATCCCCATCCTTCCATCTGTTTTTCCCCTCTCTCCCCAATCCTTCCATCTGTTTTTCCCCTCTCTCCCCATCCTTCCATCTGTTTTCCCCTCTCTCTCCCCGATCCTTCCCTCTGTTGTTTTCCCTCTTTCTCTCTCTCCCCAATCCTTCCCTCTGTTTCCCCCCCTCTCTCTCTCCCCAATCCTTCCCTCTGTTTTCCCTCTTTCTCTCTCTCCCCAATCCGTCCCTCTGTTGTTTTCCCTCTTTCTCTCTCTCCCCAATCCTTCCCTCTGTTGTTTTCCCTCTTTCTCTCTCTCTCCCCCAATCCTTCCCTCTGTTTTTTTTCCCTCTCTCTCTCTCTCTCTCCCCAATCCTTCCCTCTGTTGTTTTCCCTTTCTTTCTCTCTCTCCCCAATCCTTCCCTCTGTTGGTTTCTCTCTCCCTGCCAAGTTTCCCGCGAACGGCGCGAAGTCGCGACGCACGCGGCACCAGCCTCTATTTCCGGCCGCTGCTGCTTCTCCTGTTGAGCAGCAGCGCAGCGGCCGCTACACAAAGAAAAAGAAGATTTAAAAAAAAACTTCAAACCTGGCTGAAACGCAGCACCCCGGCACTGTAGACAGCCATTAGGCATTGGCTGTTGCCCTGCAGCCACTCCTCCTCTTGCCTCTACGTCACTGCCCCTGGAGGAAGACCCCGGAGGAGCGCAGTGACGTAGAGGGAAGAGGAGGAGCGGCTGCGGGGCAACAGCCAATGCCTAATGGCTGTCTACAGTGCCAGGGTGCCGCGTTTCAGCCAGGTTTGAAGTTTTTTAAAAAAATCTTTTTCTTTGTGTAGCGGCCGCTGCTGCTCAACAGGAGAAGCAGCAGCGGCCGGAAATGGGGGCTGGCACTGCGTGCGGGACATGGACTCACGGGGCGGGGGAGCAAAAAAAAAAAAGGTGCCGGTACGCCGTACCGTTGCGTACCGGCACAAAAAAAGCACTGTTCATATGTCTAAAAACTGGGCTGCAGGATTTGAACAAGAGAGGGAGAGATGCAGCTAGAAAGGAGAGGATAGCTGGAGAGACACAGAAAAAGCAAGAAGAAGAGGCTGCGAATTACAGAGAGGAAGGAGAGAAAGAGAGGGCAGCAGGGACAAGGACAGAAAGCTAGAAAAGCCATTATAGACTTAACCTTCTGATATATACTCTGTTGACAAAGTTACTGCAAAAGGAGAGAAGTGCAAATCCTGTGTCTACAGCTTGGTCAAGTCTCCAACACTTCTGTCTCTTCATGGCCTCTTCTAACTCTATTAATTACTTGTAATCTCATGGTAATAATACATTGACATCTCATGGCCTCTTCTAACATTATTGGTTAGTTACTGATGTTCTCATGGTAATATGTCCCTTTCTTATGGCCTCCTCTAAGATTATTAGTTTGTTAGTAATATCATAGTAATATATCCCTTGCTTGCTTTCTTTCATCATAGGTGCTGGCGGTGCCCATGGCCCCAGAGTTGTGCGTGAACCCAGAGCCAGAGGGGGTGCTGCACACCCCACTGCACATCCCGCTGCACAAGAATCCAGTAAATTGACTATGTTTAAAAAAATCGGGGTCCCAATCATTGCAGCGCTGTTGGTGGCAGGCGCGCTTGTTGTTATTGGAATCCTCAGTAAGTCTTTCTCATCTTTCCAGGAGTGACCAATGATTGTGAACATGTCTGCTTGTACTTTGGATAGGAGTTTACTCTCCTGCTCTCTGTTTTTAGCTCTTCCATATGGTAGAAGGGGAAACCAGTTTGAGGAGAATGTCAGTTCACTAGAGCTATTTTGAAGTGGAGGAGTGGCCTAGTGGTCAGGGTAGTGGACTTTGGTCCTGGGGAACTGAGGAACTGAGTTCGATTCCCGGCACAGGCAGCTCCTTGTGACTCTGGGCAAGTCACTTAACCCTCCATTGCCCCATGTATGCCGCATTGAGCCTGCCATGAGTGGGAAAGCGCGGGGTACAAATGTAACAAACAAAAAAGACAGTAAAGGTTACTTGAAAGAGCCTGGAGTCTCAATGTGTTGATGAGACGATGGTACAAGGAGGAGGGTTTTAGATTTGTTAGGAACTGGGCAACGTTCTGGGGAAGGGGGAGCCTATTCCGAAAGGATGGACTCCACCTTAACCAGGGTGGGACCAGGCTGCTGGCATCGGCATTTAAAAAGGAAATAGAGCACCTTTTAAACTAGAAGCGGGGGGAAGGCCGACAGTCACTCAAAAGCGCATGGTTCGGGATAAGGTATCTTTCAAAGATATCACCAAAACAGGGAAGATAGGGTATCCCGATAGTGAGGTTGCAAAAGAGACCATAGTAGAGCAGATGTCCTTAAAGAAAATAAAAAAACAGTTAAAAGATTGCAAATTACTACTTTCCTTTCTTCGACCCCATTGTACCTGAAACATGTGTACCTTATCCGACCACAATATCACATTGTAACTGTTTCTACCGGATTGGCGAATGCCTTTACGGTACTATGTAAGCCACATTGGGCCTTCAAATAGGTGGGAAAATGTGGGATACAAATGCAACAAATAAATAAATAGGAACAACAAACATAGTTTGAAATGTCTATATGCGAATGCCAGGAGCCTAAGAAATAAGATGGGAGAATATATTGCACTAAATGAAAAATTAGTTATAATAGGCATCTCTGAGACCTGGTAGAAGGAGGATAACCAGTGGGACACTCTCATACCGGGGTACAAATTATATCATAGTGATAGGGTGGATCGAATTGGTGGAGGGGTAGCATTGAATCAAATAGATTGAAAATTCTGCAGGAAACAAAACACTTCTTGGAATCACTATGGATTGAAATTCCATGTGTAAAGGGGAAAAGGATAGTGATAGGAGTGTACTACCATCCGCCTGGCCAGGATGAACAGACGAATGCAGAAATGTTAAAGGAAATTAGGGACACAAACAAACTGGGCAACACAGTAATAATGGGTGATTTCAATTACCCCGATATTGACTGGGTAAATGTAACATCGGGGCATGCTAAGGAGGTAAAATTCTTTGATGAAATCAAGGACAGCGTTATGGAGCAGCTGGTACAGGAGCCGACGAGAGAAGGAAAAATTTTAGACCTAGTCCTTAGTGGGGTTGTTTTTTAATATGCTTTTTATTGTTTGCATTTTTATTTGTTTGCACGCTGCCTTGAGTATCGCTGGTAAAAGCATTAGGTGGATTAGGCATCCACCAAGTTTGGCACAATTTTAGGGGCAGTACTGCAAGAGGACCAAAAGCACAAATGGTCCATCTTCTACTGCTGGCTTTGTTCCCCAAAGAAAGCAGGCACTAGAAGAAATGACAAAGAGTCCTGCTGCTGGCCCCTCTCTCCCCATTACCTGTCATCCCATGCTATGACTGGATGCTGGAAATGCAAACTTCCAGGCCTGAGGGCTTCAGAGCTGCAGCCTGGAAGTGACATCCACCTATTTGTGCCATCACTTGAGGGTAATGGGAAGGAATTTGTCTCATGGCTAATTTTGACTACTGGAGCGCAGGTTCAGGCAACGCAGAGCCCAGAGACCCCAGCAAACAAGTAAGTCACAGCTCTGGAAATGTCAACAGAGAAGGACAAAAGTTGCCTAACTGCAGTTGGTAGAGAGGGAGGCCAGGCCATAGTTGAAGGTAGGCATACTTGGAGAAAAACATGGGGTTATATTGTGCCTGCCAGAGGCAGTCCTGGCTGCTCTGGATACATAAAAATATCTGAGAATAGCGGGTAAGGTGAAGTGCCCCCCCCAGCTGTGAATGACTATAGTAAGAGGGGTTTTATGAGATATGTAGTACCTTCACACATGACTGTAATTCTGCGAGTGTTAGACCCTCCCTCCCTCCCTCCCTCCCTCTAGTGTTGGGCAGCACTGTGGGGAGAATGGAAACTTAATATGTGGCAATAGTATTGGGGAGCACTGTAGGAGTCTGGGACCCTCACACAGTTCTCTAAGGTTTAGGAGACAGGTTTTGAATGATGGATTCCATGGACACCTGCAGACCCCCCATTCATTGACCCTGGGCTTTATTTTTACAGTTAAGGTTGTCCTTGATAATTACTACTTCTTCTGCCTGAAATCCTTCAAGTTCATACCCATGAAAAAGTGGTGTGATGGAAACGCTGACTGTGCAGATGCTGAGGACGAGCAGCGCTGTGTGAAGCCAATGGAAATCAATACTCCGTCAACTGGTGAGTATTGACAATGCTTACTCACCTCCAGCAAGGCCACAGCAGGGAGGAAATACACCCCTCTACCACTCCTAAAATCTCAAAGAGGTACAGTGGGGAGGAGCTGTCCTTTCCGACCCCAAGGCTCCAAGAGGTACAAAAGGGGGTCTCCCCCATCCCCGACATTGATGCCCTTTGGGTACAGCAAGCTTGAACTCCCCCATCCCCATACCTGTGAAAGTAAAACAGGAAGGCGCTACCTCTCCCATAAGATGCTTGAAGAAGTACAGCAGGGAGGAACTGTTCCTCCCCCAATCTCCCATGCTCTTGGAGATCTAGGCCCTGAGCTATATGGATCCCCCTTTGTGCATCCTCGCTGTTTTTGAGTTTCAGCTGTCAAATGGATTCTGTCAAAAAGGTTCTGGGGTCACGGAGGGGGGGGGGGTGTTGTTGTTGTCCATTGGACCACTGGGGAAATTTTTTTTTAAATTCATGGGGGGGGGGGCACCAGGAGGTGAGAGGTAGGAAGCACAAGCAGGCAACCTTTATAGCTTCCTGCTTGTGCTTCTCTCCTCTCTGACAGCTCCTGAGCAGCCATTAAATTTGCTAATTAAATTAGGGCTGCCCTGGAGCTGTGCATCCCATGGAATACACATTAGATTACAAATGAGCTCATTCGAATACTAATGAGCTCATTGTAATACATTTGCATGGGATTCTTGGTGGCTGCTAACGGCACACGTTAGAACCACGGAAAACCCCTTTGTGCATTCCTAGCTACATAAACGTTTGCTTTAGACTGACTAGAACCAGTCTAAAGCAAACATTAATAGCAAGGTAAGCTTTGTGCATCTGGCCCCTAAACATGGAGGAGCTTGCTAACACCTAATGCCTGGAAAGGAGTTCCTCCAATATTGCCTCCAACAAGCATGAGAAGAGCTAAACCTTGCTCCTAGTGCATGTGATTCCATTGGAAGTACATTAGGGAGGAGTTGCACCCCATCATGTCCCCTCCTGAATCCAGTGGAGGTATAGCACAGAGATACTATACCTTCTCCCACCCCCAAAAAAATATTATGGAGGTACATTAGAAGGGCGTTTGCCTTACCAGTCTCCTCCAGTGCGCTGGAGGAGTAATAGCAGGGAGAAGTTGCTCCCTCTGGCCTCCCAAAACTGAAGGAAATGCACAGGGAAGAGCTGTACCCCTAACTCCCAGCTTCCTGAGGATGTACACTGGGGAGGAGCTTCCCCCCCCCCCCAAAAAAAAAATACCTGAACAAGTTGCTCCCTCCCTGTCTAAGAGGTACGGAGGGGAGGAGCGACCCCTTCCACAGTACCCCTTACTCATCATGTTGAGTGTTTTCTTTTTCCTAGTGAGGATCTCTAACAGTATGTCCATCCTGCAAGTATTCAACCAGGGAAGTCAGAGCTGGACCCTCGTTTGCTATGATAACTGGGACAAAAACCGAGCCAAAGCTGTCTGCAATCAGTTGGGCTTCAACAGGTAGTGACCAACACATACATTCATGGGCCTGTACTAATACACACAGGCAGGTATGCATGCCCACAAGTACACACACAGAATTATGTGTACATGTGTATGCATATGCCTTAGGCCACAAACATTTTAGAAGCAGTCTCTGGTATAGGACATGTTTTTAGTATATAACATGCTGAAACTAAGAGCAGAGACAGCCCAGCCCCAACTATGCCCCACACAGCTCCCTTCTTTGGGAGACTCCAAAGTGTTTCATCCCATTGTACAGGATTTGTCAGCGAAAGAGGAAGTTCTATGCAGAGGAGTTGTTATTTAAAATAATGTATTTTCACCATGGATTTTTTGGGATGGTGTTTCTAGGGACGGGTTCCTCTAATTCTGCCTTAATGCACAGATTAATGAAAAACATTTGTGCTGCAGAAAGAAGAGGGTTTGGAGGGACAGTGGCCAATGGAATGTTTGTTGGAGCTCTTTCCATGATAAGGAGGCTCCTCCACCTATCTGATCTTCTGTCAATTTTTTTCAGTGACCCTGTCTCTAATGCAGTGGCTGTTACCAATATCGACACGCCAATACAAGCCTACAGCAGGGTTGAAGTCACCAATGATGGAGGATTCCAGTCTATCCTGACCAATGGGTGAGTACAAGGACTAGTGTGATCTTAAGACCAAGGACAAAAGCAGCTGAGCTCTGTCATTTGTAGTGCGTCTGAATCAAGTGAGTCCTAGCAGCAGCATATGGTACTTAACAGGGCATTGTTTTTAATTTTCTAGTGGCTGTGTATCTGGAAATGTAGTCTCTCTCAGCTGTATAAGTGAGTAGAACACCTTATTCCTTCCTCCAATGCTTGCCTTCTCCTGGTCCCCTCTTCTAACATTCCTTTGTTTTCCAATCCCTCCTTCCCCTCCCCCAACCTTTCCCAAGCCTTCTCACTGATTCCTCACCCCATACCACTGCTTCAGTATTGTTCTTTCATACAAACTCCCATTCCCCTGCCCTCCTCTTTCCGTTGGGTTTCAGCCATCCCTGACACTCTTACTCTTGCTCTCGTTCTTGACTGCAGGTTGTGGCAAGGGCCAGAATCAGGTACGCATTGTTGGTGGCACTTCCTCCCTCATCCAGAACTGGCCTTGGCAGGTCAGCTTGCAGTACAAGGGGCAGCATGTCTGTGGAGGCAGCATCATTAGCCCCTCCTGGATCCTCACTGCAGCTCACTGTTTCCTAAAGTAAGATAGAAAACACTTTCCTAAAGGGTGGGGGGGACAATTTCCAAATAATGATTGAACTATTGAGATCAGGGCTTCTATGAGGAGAAACCCACGCAAACCCATTCCCATAGGAATACTGTACAATACTGTGCCACACTCAAAATGTCACCATAAAATGCTGTAATGTAGTTTACGGACTACAGAACTTTACTGTAGGAATGCTACAGTATAATATGCTAGATCCAGAGAATTACCATAAGAATACTGCAATACATTTTGCTTAATCCAGAACATAACCATTGCAATACCACACCATACTTTGCTGTAGAGCATTGTCATAGGAATTCTGCACTAAACCAGGAGCTTTAGCATAGGAGCACCACATTATAGTGGGTCACACGCCCAGAACACTGCCATAACGACAGCACAATATATTCTGTTAAAACCATAGCAGTACCACATCATACTATGCAATGAATATGAATATTGCACTAAATGCAGAGGTTTATCATAGCAACACTGCATTATAGTGTGCTAAATCCAGAACATTAGCAAGGGAACACTGCATTACCATGATGCATAGTATTCTACTATAGGAATGCTGTTCTATACTGCAGTATTTCCTATAGTAATGCTCTGGATCTGGCTCTTTATTTTGTCCCACGCTCTAAGCATTCCCATCAGAATACTGCAGTACAGTGTCAAAATACTGTGCTATGGTGTGCCAAACCCAGAGCATCGCCATAATTATGGTGTTGAATTAATTTTGTGTACCAAATTCATAGCCGTTGTAGGAGTCTGGGAATGAAACTCTTGGAATTAACCACTTCTTTCTCCTTGCAGGGATCAGCAGCAGGTGGATAACTGGCGTATCCAAGCAGGAATCTCCACTCTGTCTGTTCTGTTTGCAACCCGTGTGGATAAGGTTTTCATTCATTCCATGTACAATAACTCGAAGCCCTATGATATTGGCCTTATTCATCTGAATTCACCCTTAAGCTTCTCAGGTGAGGTGCCAGTACACGTGAAGGCTTGCTGAACCCTGCTACATGAGTAAATTTCCTCTCCTGTGCATTTGTGCCAGGAAAGCAAAGTTCACACCAAGTTCATATGTTAGAGGGATCCAGATGCCAGGGAGGTGTGAAGAAGGAGGAATTTTATAAATCAAGGGGTCAATATTCAAAGCAATTTAACTGGCCAGAAATGGTTCCTGATACTCAGGAGCACTTAACTGGTTAGTGTTGCTGAATATCACCACAGACCACTAAAGTCAAAGCTATTTTGTGGGCGGTCCAGGATAGAGTCAGCATTTATGCGGCTAAGTGCCAATATTCAGCACTTAAATGCTTAAGTTTAATGGTCAAATCAGATTGCATACTACTACTACTAACCATTTCTATAGCACTACTAGACATATGCAGCACTGTACTGTTGGACATGAAGAGACAGTCCCTGCTCGACAGAGCTTACATCTAATCAGGACAAATATGGGATAAGGACAAAGAGTAGCAAGATTCTATGCAGAATCCCAAAGAGTAGCAAGATTCCGGAATCCCAAAAAGTAACACGATTAAATGCAGAATCCCAAAAAGTAGCAAGATTCCGGAATCCCAAAAAGTAACACGATTAAATGCAGAATCCCAAAAAGTAGCAAGATTATGGAATTCCAAAGAATAGCAAGATTCCATGCAGAATCTCAGAGTAGCAGGATTCCAGAATCCCAAAGAGTAGTACGATTCCATTCAGAATCCCAAAAAGTAGCAAGATTCCATGCAGAATCCCAAAGAGTAGCAAGATTCTGTGCAGAATTCTGTGCAGCACTGTACACATGAACATGAAGAGACAGTCCCTTCTTGACAGAGCTTACAATCTAATCAGGACAGACAAACAAGACAAATAAGGGATAAGGGAAATACTTAAGGTGAGAATGATAGAACAGACATGGGTACTGAACAAGCGAATAGGGGTTAGGAGTTAAAAGCAGCCTCAAAAAGGTGAGATTTTAGCTTAGATTTGAAGACAGTCAGAGATGGATTTTGACGTACTGGCTCAGGAAGTCCATTCCAGTCGTATGGTGCAGCAAGATAAAAGGAACGGAGTCTGGAGTTGGCAGTGGAGGAGAAGGGTACAGATAAGAGAGATTTACCTGATGAATGGAGTTCCCGGGGAGGATTGTAGGGAGATAAAAGAGTGGAGAGTGAATACACTTGTAAGCTTAAAAGTTAGTCCTATCTTTATGTGGTGTCACTTAGGTGGTTAAGTGCTGAATATTGCACTTCATTGCGTAAGAGAGAACCACCCGCATCAACCCAGATATTGACATGACCCAGCATAATGAAGCCACTCACCACTGCTGGATGAATATCGACCCCCAATTCTTTTTTCTTACTGACTGGATGTGATGTACGATTCTACTTATCTCATAGTGGGAATTCAACTGAAACTCTCCCTTTTCCACTCTCAGAAGTTTAGCTCAGTCTGTGTCAGGGCACAGTCTAAACCTGGGTGCTTCTTAGATACAGCAGAGAACAAAGAACCCTGTCTCCTAGCCATGATAAACAGCAAACAACATAAAGCAGACCAGCAGGTGTGGAATTAGATAGCTTATTAGAACAAGCACCTGACATGGCTACGTTTTGCCTAAAAAGGCTGTATCAGGGGTAGAGCTGTTAATCCAGACATATCACATTGTTTAAAACATACAAATAAAAAATAAATCATATTAAAAGATAATTTCAAATTGAGCATACATATAGATAAAAGTAAAATAAATAAAAAGAGTGGATAAATAATTTAAAGATTATGCTAGTGCAGTCATAAAGTACAACATAAATGGAACAATCTTCTTCTATATAGCACACACAGAAACAACCCACATGGACATGTGTATGGCTTCTGAAGCAGCTAGAACAGTGGAATAATCAATATTCTTCACAAAGAGTTGTCAGTACACTTAGCTCATAACTGGACTTGCACTTCATTGGAGGAAAAAGCCTCAGTTTTCGCTGGGAACACTCAATAGTGAATTAGAGAATACATCCAGCTCTTTTCTATCATTGGCATGAGTCTAGTGGTGATTGACTATAAAACCGTCCAGTTTTATTTAAATATTTAAATTTTTTATATTTTTCTTACATGTGATCAAAGTATAGAGATTCCTCTATTAATATCTACTTAAATGTGAGAAAAGAAGCACTTATCTTCATAGGGACGATCCCTCCAATGAAATGCGAGTCTAGTTATGAATTAAGTTATTGACTCCTCTATGTGAAGAATATTGTTCCATTGTTCTGCATTCAGTGTATACTAAGTTTGTGTGTGGAATGTATTCTCCAATTTGTAAATTCATTCAACAGCAGTCTACCATACAAGTTAAAAGTGCAAGAATGAAACAGGCTAATGTGGAGCCAGTAACTAAAATGCAAGCATCATAGCAATCAATTTTCTGATGATTACAGCCAAAAGTGACTTATGTGAGGTTCTGTACAAACAAGTAACAGTAGCACCAAAAAGGACATGTACCTAAAGGGGAGCTAGAACAAATCTTCCCCTAATAGCAAATTTCTATAAAAAAAAGCCTAAAATTCAAAAATGTTTTGTGAAAAATATAATCCTACTTAAAAACATCACGGAGAGACACATTAAAAAAAAGTTTTACTTGAAAAGTACTCACTATTCCAGCACTCTTTATTCAAAGCAGCAACATTTCTCCACAATCAGGACTGAAGAATCTGCCATGTTGTGAGTGGTACTAGCTTATATGCTTCCGTCAGAGGTCATAAATAAGATACCTCTTTAAAAACTTAAAAATCAAAAGCAGTTGTCCCTAGAATGTGTAAAATCTAAAAAAAAAAAATCATGAAATTAATATCTAAAAAAAACACTTGTTTAATCATAAAACATCAATTAAACCACTGTAAAAGCTCAAATTACATCAATCTTTTATGAAAAATTTCAATCACAGGATCAGTGGTGGAATTAGATGCAGCTATGTCTGCTAACCTGGAAACGCTATTTATTTATGAAAAACACTGGAAAAATCATTTTAAAAATGCTTTAAAAAGTGTGAAAATCTTATTCATTCCAGCAGCCATCTTGAATGTGTGACTTGTTATGACAGCACTTATAGGGGTCCTTTTACAGAGTCATGGTAAAATGTGGCCTGTGGTATTCTTGGCATGTGGGATTGCCACGCAGTGAAGCCACGTTTTACTGCGGCTGTAAAAAAAAACATTTTTTTCTATTGGTGTCCTTAATGGTCATTCGCTAATTTCACAATTAGCACGCGGCTATTAGTGCCTGAGCCCTTACTTGTCAATAAAGGCTCACATGCTAATCCAGAGGTAATCAGGCAGCATGCGGTGATGGGCATGTGCTGCCCAATTACTGCCAGTCACACCTACTCCCCGGCCGCTGCATTAGAAAATAAAAATTATTTTCTAGCAAGGGAAATGGCGTACAGCAAAAGCAGAACTACCACAGGGCACCTGGGTACCCGGCAGTAGTGCTGTTTTGTCGCGTGGTAGTCCTACTGCCCTTTAGTAAAAGAGCCCCATAGTGCAGTACTTTGCTCACATCCGGCTTATAGTATAAAGCAGTCTCAAATGTACCATTCATATGTTTAATCTTAATGTCCAAGAAAGAGACCTCGTTCCTATTGTAATTTTTAACTCATAAATTCTTTATTTGCAATAACTTGCTATACTGCTCTAGCTGACGGGCAGAACAAGCAGTGTACAGGCTAAAAAATAGGAAACAACCATATATAAAATGCTAAAAGTTCATCATCCTTGCAATTCCAAATCATAAAATGTCATCAATGTACCTTTCCCGTAATAATATACTACTCTTGTATGGATTATCAGTTACAAATTTTTCTTCAAAATTGGCAACATATAAATTAGCTGCAGAGGGGGCCATAGTGGCACCCATTGCTGTGCCTTTAATTTGTTTGTAAAATCTGCCTTCAAAACAAAAATAACTCTCTTTCAAAGTCAGTGTTGTCAATTCTACTATGATAAGGAACCAAAAATGGTATAATGATAATGAAGATTTTATGGCAGAAACAAAAAGCAATGGGATTCCAAAGCAAACAGAGGAATCACAGGAGTAGAAGAATGGAGGGAACAGTCTCATTCAGCTATGGAAACTACACAACCTAAACAGGAACTAGAATTCTTCTGAAGTAGCCTCAGAGGATCCCACTGGCAATTAACAAGGATGAGGTTATTTTACTGCAGCAGAGTGGCAAAGGCTTGCTAAAGTATGCACAACCAGTCCTAGAAACAGCTCCCTGAGCTAAGACTGCCCTTCCTGACAGACATTAACAAAAGACATTTTTAACCTGAATCCCTTTTTCTCTTTCATTCCAGACTTCATTCAACCAATTTGTCTTCCAAATTTTGATGACAGCCTACAAGACAATGTCAGACTGTGGGTGACAGGCTGGGGTCACACTTCAGAAGGAGGTATGCAGAGCGCTTTCCTGCCGTGCTCAGTGAGATCTCACTAAACTAACACCTTGCCATGTTGGACAGATACATGTGAATGAGAAAAGCAGATGAAAGCATCCATCTAGTGAGCTCTGGAGCATGTATCATTATACAAGGATACTCCTTACATATGCCCTGGCCTGACACCAGCCTCTATTTGCAGCTACCAGCAAACATTTCACAGAACGTTTAAATGTAATGATTTTACTGGGCATGATTTGATGCTCTCAGGGTAGAACGCAGTTTCCAGTTGTATGTGGGGATGGAGAATAATTTGTGACTGTCTCTAGGAATTAGACTGATGCATATCTGGTCATCTCTAAAGATGAAGGTCTGGAATCTGTGAGTGAGAAGAGACTGATGTAATCATCTTTTTTTTTTTAAGCAGGAACTCTATCTTCACAGCTACAGGAAGCTCAGATTTCCTTAATCTCATCATCCAACTGCAACAGGGAATACACAGGGCAAATTTTGGACAGCATGATATGTGCAGGACGTATCGAGGGTGGCACTGACACCTGCCAGGTCTGTGAGTCTGGGCTGCGCATCATTAGAGTTAGCCTTGGAACCCTGGAGTTCATGGCTCTCTCTTCTCCGCAGGCTAAAGAGTTGCTCGTGCTTTGAAAAAAATGTTATCCACTCTACCTCTCTCTTCGTATCTGTAAGGATTTATTTTGGGGATTTATTGCTCCTTCATGAAGACACAACAACATCCTTATACTCAAACTTCCATAATAATTAAAGTCTGCAATACTCCCAGTTCCTTAGAATTATAGACCACTGGGTTGTGGAAGAGTAGCTACCCCAAATGTGCAAGCAGAGAGCACTTGAGAAAACACAGGCTGAAGATGAGGGCACCATTTCTTGCTGTGACTGACCTTAGGGACTGTCTAATGCAGAGATTCTCAGCCTTTTTCATCTCATGGCACACTTACCCGGTGCTAAAATTGTCAAGGCACATGCCCACACATAGTCCAGCATTTTACCCCCCCCCCCCCCACCACTCCCACCACCACCTCCATACCCACACCCAAACATGGTCCCGCATTTTACCTTCTCCCCCCACCCAGCAAATAGTCCACCACTTGCCTTCTCTTCCCTCCACCCCCATAAATAGTCCAGCATCTCTCCTAGCTGGTCACCAGCTGGAGAGGGGACAGGAATCTCCCCTTCCCCCCACCCCATGTATCTTTTAAAAGTTTTCTTGTCTCTAGTGGTCAGCGGCAAGGAGCAGCAATTCATGCAGCCTGCTCGCACCAACCCCACAGGCTTCTCTCTGATGCTTCCCATCTATGCAGAAGCAGGAAGATAAGACTGTGGGGTTGGCCCAAGCAACTGTATGAATCGCTGCTCGCTGCTGCCAACCAGTAGAGACAAGAAAACTTAAAAGATACACTCCATTCCAGCATAAATTAAACTGGACTAACTCCCACAGCACACCTGGGAAGGCTGGATGGACTCTTGAGGAGTTAAAAAGCCCCCATGTTAGGGGGATACTGGCATGTTGATAGAGGTTTTTGTGGCTTCTCTCTTTTTTTCCACTACAGCTCATAAATCCTGTCAGCCAGTGCATAGGTATTTGGAATATGTGTCTTTTCTAGTTCACTTCATTTGAATGGTCATTAACATGCACCCTTCATCTCTAAAGGACTTTAGATGTTGGGTTTATTTTCAGAGAAACCTGCAAGGAATGTAACCTCTCTGTTTTTCCCTTGCTGTCCTTTCTCCACAGGGTGACAGTGGGGGCCCACTGGTTGCTTTGAGTGGGCAGAAATGGGAACAGATGGGCATTGTCAGCTGGGGCGATGGTTGTGCACGGCCAGGAAAGGTTGGAGTGTATACCAGGGTCATGTATTACCTGGACTGGATTTATGGTGCCATGAAGGTAAGGAGTGCTCTGTGGTGCACTGATGTTGCTAGACTGCAGGACTTAGGACACTGTTCATGTGAACCGGTCTAAAAAATGTTTTCGTACTGTCTTTGAACACTGCTGGGAAGATATGTGTTTGCTAATTGTGATAATACAATAATGAGGTAATTCTACAACTAGGTACCTCCATTTGGGTGTCCTGATGACACATGGTAGAAGCCTATTCTGTAATGGTACCTGGGTGCCCAGGTTCTGTTATAGAACACTAGGTAACCCGGTATCAGCATGTAACATTTGCATGCCCACAGCTGGCATAAATGTGTGCACCTAAATGCAGCAGGGATGTGCATAGCTTACAGCATTCTGTATGCCACCCTTTGCATTTGCATGCCATGTAAGTTAGGCACACTATTAGTGAATAAAGCAGAGGTGCCCTGCTGGCACTTTTGCAATTAAGTGTACACTGATGTGTGTAAGTGCTACTATTCTAGACACAGACATAAATGTGAGCACTTTTAGTGGCATAACCACGGAGGAGGGGGCCTAGGCTCCCCACTTTGGTCACTTTGGTGGGGATGCCAAAGCCCGGCCAGCTAAAGAAATTCCCTGCTGAGCCGCTCCCCTCCTCTTTGCCCTGCTATAGTAAACTGGAAATCGACAGGGCACCTCCCTCCGCCAAGACTCCTCACGCATGCTGAGTTTACGCAAGAACTGAGCATGCTTGGGGAGTCCCGGAGTTGGCGGCTGGAGGCACCCAGCCGACTTCTAGATTACTGCAGCAGGGTGAGGAGGAAGGGAACAGCTCGGCAGCAAATTTCTTTGATTGACGGGGCTTTGGCATCCCCAGCAGCAAAGGTATTATTTTTAATACATTGGGAGGGGGGGCGGAGGGAGGGTATACATTGCCCCTTCAGTCCATCTCTTGGCCCCGCCTAAATCATAGGGCTGGCTACGCCCCTGATATAGAATTGCCCTTCACATGCATGTACAGTATATACCTGCAGCTGGCCCAGGTAGACACTGCAGGTTTGCAGGGTGTAGTACATCTGTCTTCTGTGGTGGCTTGGAACCCCCACCAAATAGAAATTTGTGTTTCATTGTACCTTAGGGAGATGTGGGATGAAGGGAGTTAAAATCTCATGTTCAGAGCCTTAGGCTGGAAAGATGGCTCTTTTGCTAAGGGCATGTTTCTGTTAGATCTGTACAGAGCTGAGAGTCATGGGCTACAGCTTAATTAACCTTTCGCCTTCCCCCTCAGGACCACACATGAGAACCAATTGTAATGTTGTTGAAAGAGCCTTTGGGCAAGTGGGTACCCAGTCTTCTCTTACCAGAGGTCCATGTCTGATACTTGCTGTTTATTCGTTATTTTTGGACAGTTTCTCATCAGTGACTAAATCTTTTTGCAGAAAGCACAATGAGAAACAGATGGAGAGAAGCAGCGCCCCACACCCTATTTGCCGTGGAACTCACGTGGGACCTGTGTGTCCCATAGCTTCCAGGGAGCCTGATACTCACAAGGCGGAGGTGCATAACCTGCGCTTTGGTGCCGTATATTACACTACAAGATCTGTTACAGATGAAGGAACCCAAATCTTACCTCTAACCTAGCACCCAGCTAGGAATTTATGAAGAAGGCATTCTGTGCAAGAACTGAAGATTCCATAGTGCCTTGTATAGGGAAAGGACAGACTTTGCCCTTCTGTAGAGGGCAGTTGATAGAAATATAGCCTATAACCTTTTATAAAGGAAGGACAGACTCATTCCCTCTGTAAGGGAAGGGAAGCCTATTTCTATAAGTGCAATGACTGACCTCACTTGAAGCCATGTTGACCACTGGGGTTCTATCAGATTTCCAAGTTGGAAAAATATTTCCTCATGTTAAATATTTATTGCACTTTATATAAATACATCTATCTAAAATATATCTAAAATGTTGAAACTTGGACATCTTTTAAGATATCCCAATTGTTTAATGTGATATTAATATTGCACTATAAGGATCTATCCTTTTTGATACAATGCTTTTTGGCTATGTTTACATTATTCGAGTAGAGCTGAAGATTGGGCAGTGTTCTAACGAACTTTACCTGTTCCAGTACTGAGACCCCTCAATACAACTCCCTCCTCCTCTACAGTACCTTCTACTATACCCACTGCCTATGCACCCACTCTACAGCACTCACTGCTATTCAAGTACTGAGAATTCCTCACACATGGCACCTCACTCCTGCGCTGAAATAGTCCTGGCTATTCCAGCACTGAGCCCCATACATAAGCTCAGCCAAAGCACCTTACTCCTGCTCTGCAGCGCCACCTGTAATTCCAGGATTGAGATCCTGCCTCACACATTGTTCTGCTAAAGCACTCCCCTCTGCTATTGAGACCCACACACAGAGCTCTACCAATGCACCTTATTCCTGCCCTGCATCAGCCCCTATGCCATAGATCTTTTCAGATAAGACAGCACTAACTGTGCTGAACAGTGCCATATTGTGTAGCAGTTTTGTTATGTGAAGAACCGTGATCCAGAGTGGAGTCTGAGATAACAGCATCTTCACATAATTATGACCACTAATTACCTTTGTAAAATTGTAAATAAATGTTTTTATATGTAGTATAAGAAAATTAATGCTGCAATTATGAAAACCTGAATGTAAATATAAATAAATGTAAATTATATTTATACTTTTTTTAAATCGTATTGAATATATATTGTAAATAAAGAACTATTGCAAATATGTTATAACAACACTCAATATTGTAGGCAGAGTTTTCATTGTACACAGCACTGCTCCTTGTGTTCTGTATATACTACTACTGCTTATCATTTCTAAAGCGCTACTAGACATATGCAGTGCTGTACACTGAACATGTAAGAGACAGTCCCTGCTCGACAGAACTTATAATCAAATCAAGATAGACAAACAGGACAAATAAGGAATAAAGACAAAGAGTAGCAAGATTCCAAACAGTAAAAAGATTCCGGAATCCCAAAGAGTAGCAAGATTCCAGAATCCCAAAGACTACTACTACTACTTACCATTTCTATAGCGCTACTAGACATATGCAGTGCTGTACACTGAACATGTAAGAGACAGTCCCTGCTCAACAGAGCTTACAATCTAATTAGGACAGACAAACAGGACAAATAAGAGATATGAGAAAACGTACACTATTGTAACAGAGAGGTGTAGAAAGCTTCTGTAGTACAGTGTTGCGTGTTGGAAGCAGTTAGACACTTTCACAAAGTCGTTTTGCATATACAAAAGACGTCCACACAGTTTTACAGAGTGCTGCATACGCAGAGATGTGTGCAGAGCAGAGTTGTATTCAGGGAGAGGTGTACACAGGAAGTTTAGGTAGCTTTGGATACTGGCATTGTGCGATTGTGGATCCCTGGCAGTGAGCTCAGTTCTGTTGTCACTGTATATTATAGAAATAAAGAAGTGCAGACTCAGGTTTCTTTCTTCTGAAGATTATTTGTATACGTTGGAACAATTTGTGGCACAGTATCCACTTATCATAGCTGTATAGTCTGTAATTAGTATAATTACCTCAGGAACATTTTATAACCTGGCTTCTAACTCAGTCAGGCCCTCTCTTGGGTTATGCTGCGACTATCCTGGGAGGTTTTTTTTCCCTATTCTTGTATGCCTTTCCAATTTAGTTCCAGCCGTTGTAGGGATGGCCTTTAGCCAGGGGCCACAAGGCATGGTTCTCTTTGGGACCTAATGAAAGTGGACCCAATGTCTGGCCACTAGGTGTCGCTGTTGCACAATGACTGGAATGCCTTTCTCACAGGGGCTGTGGGCACTGTCTCTTCAGCATCCCCAGCAGAGGAACGGGCCCAGGAACTGAATGTAGGACCTCCATGCCACAGTGTGCATCACTACATCTGAGTCACCAGGCTGGCTCTGAGGAATTCACCTTTTCCTCAATCCTCTTCTTACAGAAGTGCTACACTTTCGGGTTTCAGATTACTGCCTTTATTAAAGACTTCACTAAAGCAATCTTTTCTGAACAGTAATATCCTTCCAAACAAACATTTAATCCCATCTAATGTTTTGTCTCCTCAACTAAACCTTCTCTTGAGACAGAAGGGTGTTTACCTTGCAAGGGTGAAATAGGAGCAATACTCTGTAAATGAGGTCTCTTGAAACGCTATATGCATAATGTACATCCATGTATGCCTACCATTCTTTGTGGTTCATAGGATATCACATAGTTTACATGCTGATTTGGAATCTGCCAAAGACCGGTAGCAATCGGTGGAATTCAAATATTTTTAACTAAATAAATCATCATAAGTATATAAATGTTGCCATGGTGAGACAGACTGAAGGTCCATCAAGCCCAGAATCCTGTTTCTAACAGTGGCCAATCCAGGTTACAAGTACCTGGCAATATCCCAAAACAGTACAATACCTTTTATGCTGCTTATCCTAGAAATAAGCCGTGGATTTTCCCCAAGTCCATCTTAATAATGGCTTATGGACTCTTCTTTTAGGAAGCTATCCAAAGTTTTTTAAACCCTGTAAAGCTAACTGCTTTTACCACATTCTCTGGCAACATATTCCAGAGTTTAATCACATGTTGAGTGAAGAAACATTTTCTCTGATTTGTTTTAAATTTACTACTTTGTAGCTTCATTGCATACCCCCTAGTCTGAGTATTTTTGGAAACAGTAAACAAGCGATTCACGTCTACCCATTCTGCTCCACTCACACCTCTCCTTAAGAAGCCTTCACTCGACCCTACTTGCCCCTCTAATTACCGACCCATCTCCCTCCTTCCTTTTCTCTCCAAATTACTTGAGCGTGCTGTTCACCGCCGCTGCCTTGATTTTCTCTCCTCAAATGCTATTCTTGACCCACTACAATCTGGTTTTCGCCCTCTCCACTCAACCGAAACTGCACTTACTAAAGTCTCCAATGACCTATTACTGGCTAAATCCAGAGGTCAATATTCCATCCTCATTCTTCTTGATCTTTCCGCTGCTTTTGACACTGTCCATCACAGCATACTTCTCGATACCCTGTCCTCACTTGGATTCCAGGGCTCTGTCCTTTCCTGGTTCTCTTCCTACCTCTCCCTCCGCACCTTTAGTGTTCACTCTGGTGGATCCTCTTCTACTTCTATCCCTCTGCCTGTCGGCGTACCTCAGGGTTCTGTTCTTGGTCCCCTCCTCTTTTCTATCTACACTTCTTCCCTTGGTTCATTAATCTCATCCCATGGCTTTTCCTACCATCTCTATGCTGATGACTCCCAAATCTACCTTTCTACCCCTGATATCTCACCTTACATCCAAACCAAAGTTTCAGCGTGCTTGTCTGACATTGCTGTCTGGATGTCTCAACGCCACCTGAAATTAAATATGACCAAAACCGAGCTTCTCATTTTCCCCCCCAAACCCACCTCCCCGCTCCCCCCGTTTTCTATTTCTGTTGATGGCTCTCTCATTCTCCCTGTCTCCTCAGCTCGAAACCTTGGGGTCAACTTTGACTCTTCTCTCTCCTCCTCTGCTCATATCCAGCAGATTGCCAAGACCTGTCGTTTCTTTCTTTACAACATCCGTAAAATCTGCCCCTTTCTTTCCGAGCACTCTACCAAAACCCTCATCCACACCCTTGTCACCTTTCGTTTAGACTACTGCAATCTGCTTCTTGCTGGCCTCCCACTTAGTCACCTCTCCCCTCTCCAGTTGGTTCAAAACTCTGCTGCCCGTCTCGTCTTCCGCCAGGGTTGCTTTACTCATACTACCCCCTCTCCTCAAGACCCTTCACTGGCTCCCTATCCGTTTTCGCATCCTGTTCAAACTTCTTCTACTAACCTATAAATGTACTCGCTCTGCTGCTCCCCAGTATCTCTCCACACTCGTCCTTCCCTACACCCCTTCCTGTGCACTCCGCTCCATGGATAAATCCTTCTTATCTGTTCCCTTCTCCACTACTGCCAACTCCAGACTTCGTGCCTTCTGTCTCGCTGCACCCTATGCCTGGAATAAACTTCCTGAGCCCCTATGTCTTGCCCCATCCTTGGCCACCTTTAAATCTAGACTGAAAGCCCACCTCTTTAACATTGCTTTTGACTCGTAACCACTTGTAACCACTCGCCTCCACCTACCCTCCTCTCTTCCTTCCCGTTCACATTAATTGATTTGATTTGCTTACTTTATTTATTTTTTGTCTATTAGATTGTAAGCTCTTTGAGCAGGGACTGCCTTTCCTCTATGTTTGTGCAGCGCTGCGTATACCTTGTAGCGCTATAGAAATGCTAAATAGTAGAAGTAGTAGTAGTATTTTATAGACTTCTATCATATCTCCCCTCAGCCATCTTTTATCCAAGCTGGAGAGCCCTATCCGCTTTAGCCTTTCTTCATAGGGAAGTCGTCCCATCCCCTTTATCATTGTCATCGTCCTTTCTCTGTACGTTTTCTAATTCCACTAATATCTTTTTTCAGATGCAGTGAACAGAATTGCACCCAGTATTCGAGGTGCAGTTGCACCATGGAGCGATGTGAAGGCATTATAATATCCTTACACTGAAACATATATCTTTACTGCACACCTGTTCACAATGCATTTGCACTGACATACAGCACCACCTCCCTCATGTACATACAGGGTGAGGTAAAAAAAAAAAAAAAGTAACCCGCTGGAGTTTCTTTTACTGTTTTCTCAGCAATCGCTTTGAATTTCAGCGAGAAATGTTATGTACTTATTTAGTCACCATACTAACATATTACTATTAAACAACCTTAAGCACCTCTTTTACCAAGCTGCGCTAGCAATTACCACTCAGCAATGCTGACAAAGTTCATTCACTTTCAATGGGCTTTCCTCAGCATTGCCATGCAGGAATTGCTAGCATGGTTTGGTAAAAGAGGTGTAGACTACTGGTTAGTGCAGCAGACTTTGAGCCTGGAGAACTGAGTTCAGTTCCCCCTGCAGCTCCTTGTGACTCTGGGCAAGTCACTTAACCCTCCATTGCCCCAAGTACAAATAAGTACCTGTATATACTATGTAAACCACTTTGAATGTAGTTGCAACAACCACAGAAAGGTGATATATCAAGTCCCATTCCAGTTCCATAATTATCTTAAGCTATGTTGATGTTACTGACATTTTACCATTACTACCTAGCAATTTTTTTCAGTTAAATTTGTTTGAGCTAAAACATTGTAAAATAACATCCTTGAAACAATTAACAATGTGTCCGAATTTTGCAGTCACTGTGAATGCTCAAAGTGTCCACCCCCAGCCTTGTCCATTAGTCTCTGTGTCAGGTTATCCCAGATCATCTGAAGCACTTCATTGAGTTTGGTGATTGTTTTTGGCTGTGGATGGAACTTGTGATTGGCCTGCAACACTGCTCCCCAGGCAAAAGTCTACATCATCTTGATGCCGTTAACAATAAGCTGGTACCCTGTTTTTTGTTTTTTTAAATAATGGTAGTTTTACAGTGCAAACATTTTTGAACATGTGAGAATCGCTGGGTGGTCACACTAAAAAGCCTGTAACTTCTCTGTGTTTTCAGATAATCTCATTCGACTTGGCACATAAAAATAGTAACAAGAAATAAAGCTGTAGAATTTCACATCAAAATTCCAAGTGATTGGTGGAGGAAGTGACGTCACAGGGAAGCATGGTCGCCTAGCTTCTTGGCTCCCTCACCCTCCACTGAATCATTGGGGAAAAAAAGCGATCTAACGAGAGAAAGGCATACTAAAAGCTAGCGGATTCCTCCTCTAAACAGCTGACAACATGAGTAAAACCGTTTCTACGCGGAAAAAAGAAGCGGAAAAAGCGGAGAAAAGCATGGCGAGTAAGGCCGCAAAGCACCGCGAATCTCCTGAGCGCGCCTCCCCGTTGGACTCGGATTCAGCGCTATCCATGTCTGAAACGCGAGCCCCTCCTCCAAAAAAAGGTATGACCGGCGAACTCCGCAAGTTTCTCTCCAATATTCAGATGGAGATTAAACAATCCAAAGACGAAATATTGGAGCGGATGGACACACTCAGTGCCGACCTTAGGGAGCTGGGGGGCCGAATGGAGGAGGCAGAACTGAAAATAGATGAACACGCTGAAACTTTACATAAACATGCAACTCTACTACAAGAGATGGAACATAAAAATGCGCATTTGGAGTACAAATTAGACGACATTGAGAATCGGGGACGGCGGAATAATCTTCGCTTTCGTGGCGTCCCTGAGGGCGGCGAAATTGAAAATGTAGCGGAGATAGTGCAAACTCTTTGTTCCACCTTGCTGGGCCCTGAGGACGGAGAACCCCGGTGTGAATTGGACAGAGCACACAGAGCACTGGGGGCGCGAAAGGAGCAACAGACACGTGACATCATCGTGAAGTTCCATAAATATGAGACCAAGGAGAGGGTTTTGGCAGCGGCCAGAAAGAATAAGACATTGGAATACGGAGGAGCTCAGATCCAGGTTTACCAAGACCTGTCGCAATACACCCTCCAGTTAAGAAGGCAGATGAGACCAGCGCTGGAGATCCTGAACAAACATCAAATACAGTATAGATGGGGATTTCCCTTCTCCCTGAATTTTACGTTGAAGGGCACTAAGCATCGGGTGCAAACCCTACAGGAGGCATGGGAGGCCTTGTACGCTGCTGACCTTGTGCCTGCAAAAGCCCCTCCTGGAGTGGTGGCGCCCGCCACAAGGGCGAAACTTCAATGGTGGCAAAGAGTTCCAGAATCACCTAAGAGAAGCAAGCAGAACCGCTGAGCAGGACTGCGTAGGTTCGATGGGGAAGCAGAGACTGTGTTTTCAAAGATCTGGAGAGTGGAGGGCTGTCGTGAGCGCCGGTTCTGACCGGTGGATTGTGAGGCCTGTGATGGAACGGCCTCTAGCCATATCCTTAAGACTTATGTGAACAAATGAATCGGTAATGACATGAATAGGATGTATATTGAACTATAAGGGACCTGGATGGGGGCTCAAGGTGGGGGAGGAGGGGGAATTAGTGACTGTTTAGATCTGTTAAGTGGAGGGGGGGGGGGGGTTGGACTTGGGGCCGGGGACTGTGTGGGAGCTGGGTAACTTCCTCGATTCCCACTTGAGGGTCATAGGCCTCTCATGTGGTGAGAATGATTGGGATGGGGGGAGGGGGGCTTCAAGGGGAAGGCGCGGGTGGGAGACGGGGATACTGGAAGGGGAAGGGGAGGACAGGGCTGAGAACAAAGCTGATGTGGTACAGAGGGGTCATGGAAAGATGTTACAGGCTAACCCTGATTAATTAACCAGTGATGGGCACAGACTTAAAGATAATATCCTATAATGTAAAGGGGCTAAACATGCCACAGAAACGACAGAAGTTTTATAAAGAATTGAAGCAGCTTAGGCCGCATGTGGCTCTCCTGCAGGAAACACATCTGAGGGGTAGACATGAAAGACTTCTCTCCCATTCAGAGTATCCAGTGGTGTATCACGCCTCAGCAGCAGAATCTAAAAAGGGGGGAGTAGCGATATTAATCCATGGAGCAGTTGGGGCACAGGTGATTAAGGTAAAGAGGGATCCGGGAGGACGTTATATTTTTTTACATATTAGAATTGAACAGGTGGACCTAACAATTGCATCTATATATGCACCAAATACCGGTCAGACACATTTCCTTGAGAGAGTTAAAAATTCTTTGGCCACTTTTGCACAGGGCTCCCTTGTCATTGGTGGGGATTTCAATGCTGTGATGGATTTGAAACTAGATCGTACAGGAGTCCCTAGAGCTGAGGGTCAGAAGGACTCAGCGGCATTGAGATCTCTAGCATTATCATTAGGAACATTGGACTTGTGGAGGGTGAAACATCAGAGAGAGCGGGATTATACATTCTACTCACCAGTCCACAACTCCTACTCCCGTATCGATTATATTTTTCTAGATGCCACACTAGTGGAATGGGGACCTGCAGCGGGGATAGGTAGCATGACCATTTCGGACCATGCCCCAGTGTGGGTAACTTTGCCAAATATCAGAGCAGAGCATAAGGATAAAAGATGGTCGTTAAACTTAGGCCTACTGCAGGTAGGGGAAGCGGTGGAAGGCTATAAAAAGATGCTACAAGAATATCTTGAGTTCAATCTGGAATCAGGGCCCCCGCTTAGCACGGTGTGGGATGCGATGAAGGCTGTGTCTCGGGGTTACTTTCTGCAATTGGCTAGCAAACAATCCAAGACCCGTAAGGCACAGATAGTGCGTTGTACGGAGGGCATTCGCCGGTTAGAGGCTCAACATAAGGCTAGCGGGTCTGCACGAGTCTTGCGGGAGCTTACTGCACAGCGGGAGCTACTCGATTCTATCTATTCAGAACAACTTGGTTTGTTACAAGCAAAGATAAGAGTGAGCTCGTATGAATTTGCCAATAAGGCGGGGCGTCTCCTAGCCATCAGAATGCGTCGGCAAAAAGTTGAGCGGACTATTTTAAAGGTACGTGAAGTAGGGGGGAGGGATTTAGATAAATCTGAACATATACGTAAGCGGTTTAGGGAATTCTACCAAGAATTGTATGCCCAAGAACTTAACCCCTCTCTGGACTTGGTAGACCAATATTTACAAGGCAGTGAGTTGTCCTCTTTGAGCCATCATCAGCAGGCTTTTTTAGAAGAACCAGTAACCCCCAAGGAAATTCAGGAGGCCATTCGTAGCTTGCCATCAAGTAAATCACCTGGGTTGGACGGCCTGCCCAACGAATTTTATAAGAAGTTCGCCCCAGAATTAGCTCCCCTTTTAGCAGATTTGTTTAATCAGGTGGGGAGAGGGGGACCTCTGCCGATGTCTATGATGGAGGCATGGATAGCAGTATTACCTAAACCAGGAAAAGACAAGTGCGAATGTGGATCCTATCGACCTATATCGGTCTTAAATGCGGATGTAAAAATCCTGGCCAAGGTGCTGGCAAACCGGTTGGCCCCTATCCTCCCAGTGCTTATTCACCCAGACCAGACAGGCTTTGTCTCATACAGGAAAGCGATGGACAATATTAGGAGAGTGGTGGACATCATGTATCTAGCTAAGCGAAATCAGAAGCCGCTCTGTCTTTTAAGCCTCGACGCGGAGAAAGCCTTTGACCGGGTTCATTGGCCCTTTCTGCATAAGGTATTGGAAACCATGGGGTTTGAATTGCAGTTTAGGAGGTGGATTCAGGCTTTCTATGAATCCCCAAGGGCCTGTGTCCGGGTCAACGGTGGAAATTCTGAGATGTTTACGTTGTACAGAGGCACCAGACAGGGGTGCCCACTGTCACCCTTGTTGTTTGCCATGGTAATGGAACCCTTTGCAGCTCGAGTGCGCTCGGATCCTAATATCTCTGGAGTCAGAATAGCAGATAGAACCCATAAAATAGCCTTATTCGCTGACGACGTACTGATGCTGATAACACAGCCTCTGACCTCCTTTCCACATCTTGAGAGCATAATAGCGGAATACTCTGCAGTATCAGGGTTTAAAGTTAACATGGCCAAATCAGAGGCCCTGAATGTGACGCTTCCTGAGGATGTGGTGGAAACTCTAAAGATCTCCTCTCCATTCCGATGGGCTCATAAACAAATCAGGTATTTGGGAGTCAACCTGACTGGGGATTATTTGGAACTCTTTAATGCCAACTATAAGGGTTTGGGTAAAATTATTGCGGAGGACCTAGAGCGTTGGGGAGAATTGGGAATATCATGGTTTGGGCGAATAGCTATTCTTAAAATGAACATACTACCACGCCTACTCTATCTTTTCCAGGTGCTGCCTGTGATGATGCCCAGGCGATTTATAGCGTCCTTACAAGATAAAATGGTGCGGTTCGTCTGGGCCGGAAAGCACCCTAGGTTGGCGAGATCTCTGTTATACAAGGAGCGGAAGAGGGGGGGGCTAGGGGTAACCAATCTTGCTTGGTACTATAGAGCAGCACAAGGGAAAGCGGCACTCGAATGGCACCAGGATTATCCTGACCGTCAGTGGGTGCATATAGAACAACACTCCCTGGGCGAGAAGCCGCTGAGTGCAATTATGTGGTTACCAAAGTCTTTCAGAATTCTGGAGGAGCGAGCCTGCCCCTCTATAACTACAACACTTTATTACTGGGACAGCTTATTCCCTAAGAGACAGTGCATATTGACCCGAGACACTCCTATAGCCTTTAATCCTCTATTCCTACCAGGAATCACTAAGGGGATATTTACTAAATGGTACGAGACAGGGGTGAGAAATTGGGGTCAAATGTTTGACGGGGACTCATTGCTGTCTTTTCAGGCCTTGAAGGATAGATATCCAGGGGTAGAGGGAGGTGAATTTGCATATCGTCAATTAGCGCATTTTCTCCAGACTAAAGCGGTACGAGAAGTGATGAAACGTCAAACGCTGGAGCTGGAGGAAGTGTGCGAGAAGTTTGCTACCTCTCGAGGCCTGATCAGTCACTTATACCTCATCATAAGTAAGCAAACAATTTGTAGTGAGGAGCACAGGAATAGATGGGAAAAGGAACTGGGCAAGTGCCTGGAAGAGCCTGAATGGGAGAGAATAGAAAGAAGCGTGGTGAGAGTGTCGACACATGTACCCCTGCAGGAGAACGCAGTGAAAGTATTATACAGGTGGTACCTTACACCTGCTCGTTTACAGAGGATATTTCCGTCTTCCTCGGGTATGTGCTGGCGGAGATGTGGCCATAGGGGCACAATGGGGCACATATGGTGGGGTTGTAACAAAATTCGTGCATTTTGGAGAGCGGTCCACTTTAGGATGCAGAAATGGTTGGGAGGTACAATACCATGGGCCCCTGAGGTGTTTCTGTTCTCTGCTCGGATTGCAGGCTTAACAGCATGTAAACAGATCCTGGCGAAACATGTAGTGAGAACGGCAAGGGTGGTCGTAGCCTCACACTGGCGAAGGGAGGGGGTTCCCCCAATAACAAAATGGCTTCGCAAACTGAGGTATGTAAGTGAAATGGAGAGACTGATGGCTGAGCGCAAAAATCAGATGGGAAAATGGAAATTGGTTTGGAACAATGTCCCCTCTGAAGACCTATCAGTATAGCATGTTGATTATCCGAATGTACCATGACTGTTAATGGTCAGCTGTGTCCTTTTGGAGGGAGGGTGGGTAGTGGGGGGGGGGGATTGCTAGATCGGGGGGGAAGGGAAGGGGGAATAAAATGGAATAAAAGACAAAATTTGAAGTTACGCGATGTTAATAATTGAACGATGAAACTGTTACTCACCACAGTGAAGAAACTGTTATTAGATTCTTTGTACTTACAATAGAGTAGCACTTAATTGATGTTTGTGCAATGTATGTTATGTTATGTTATGTTTCATTGAACAATAAAGACTTCTTTCAAATAAAAAAAAAAAATTCCAAGTGATTGCTGAGAAAAAAGCAAAAAAAAACTCTACAGGGTTACTTTTTCTGCCTGACCCTGTATAAGTACATAGATATACACAAGAGTAGTTTACCTGGAGAAGCAAAGGGAAAGGAAGTCAAATAAGGCAGCAGGAGGAGGTAAATCAGTTCACATTAACACATCTGTTTGGGGGGGGGGGGGGCACTGTCCACCCATGCTCACCCAAAATATGCCTATGTATAAACAGAATAAACTATATTTCCTCATCATCACACAATACTAAATCCATGCCTTTTACATAAAGCATATTTTCAACACACCTGACAATCTTACAAAGACACATCTATGCGCATTCATGCTATATACACACACACACTCCTGCAGTTACATACATCATACATATATGTATTCATATCTTTCACACTGTTGGAAGCAGGATACTGGGCTAATGGACCATTGGTCTGACCCAGTATAGCTGCTATTATGTGTTTATGGGGAAGACCTCAGAGTTAGGTCATATTAAGCTTGATCTAGCCGGTGGTTGAGAGGCGGGGCTGGTGGTTGGGAGGCGGGGATAGTGCTGGGCAGATTTATACGGTCTGTGCCCTGAAGAGCATAGGTACAAATCAAAGTAGGGTATACACAAAACGTAGCACACGAGTTGTCTTGTTGGGCAGACTAGATGGATCGTGCAGGTCTTTTTCTGCCGTCATCTACTATGTTACTTTTACATTGCTCTCTTCTTACCTTTTGCCTTCCTATCCAGATGTATGTCATTCTTTTTCTCTTTTCCTTCATTTTAATTTGCAATTGCTTTGACATTTTGGTACTGAAAGTGGAATGGTGAGACCAAATACACATAAACACAGTGGGTAGAAATTCAGCCAGCATCAGAGGAGGGCGGGCCCAGAAAGAACAGAGGGACGTCGGAGAAGGCAGCACTGATTGCCGATCAGCTGTTCTTGTCCGTGCAGCGCCTTCACACAGAGGTGAGAGGCGCTGCACGGGCCGGTAAAGCGGAGGGGGTCCAGTAGAGGGGGGGGCGGCGACGACGAGCTCAGGGGGGGCACGGGGGCGGAGGATGGTGGGAGGTGGAGCTGTGGGAGAAGGAGAAAAACAGAGAGAGGAAGGGAGGGGGACTGGGGCTGCTAAACTTTGGTTTTTTTGTTTTTATTTTTTAATTAATACATGCAGAAGCGGGGAGCAGCGGCGACCTCGGGGGGGGGGGGGGGGCAAGGGTGTCCACCTTGCCCCCTCCCGAACCTTTTTTGACTTTTGTTTTTTGTTTTGATTTTCTATGCAGGGGGAAGCTGGGGAGCAGCGGAGTGTCTGTCTGTCTGATCTTCATTTTTAGGGCTTTTCTTTTTCTCTGATGGGCTGTCCCTGGGGGTGAGATGGTCTTTTTCTATGGCTCCCTTAACACGAAGTACTCCTTAACTTTCTAACAGCACAGTAGGTATGACATATGTCATACAACGTCCATTTTGGCCAATCACAGCGCTTTAAGCCCAGCTAATGCGCTGGGATTGGCTCGTTTTTTTTTTTTTTACATAATTGTCTTTCCTAGCATGTGCTGCCCCAACGAGAGGTACAGACCTCTCGTAGATTTACCGGCGTTTTTCCTGCGTCAATCGGAAAAGGTTAGTGCATCTTGTTACAATACAGTTTCTACAGGAATCTCTCATCTGCATTCCGTTTGCGTTAGCTGCTACTGTCGTCGGAAAATGTCCTTTAATGCATGCCACAGTTCACAAATTGGTCGTTAAAGGGTCGTTAAACTTTAGTGCATCTGGGCCTATATCCCAACAGTCAAACACCTCAAAGAACCATCAGCACCTAATTTTACCCACATGCAGGGCCATTAATTTTCAAACAGCCCATTTACTAGCCAGAGAGAAACCACCAAGGGTCCCAACAGTTTATCCAGCTCCCGGCCTCTTTCTCCGAAATTCCCATAGTCTTTTGTCAGCCTTCAAAGTTCCTCGTATAATTCATCCATGCAAATCTCATGCAAATGAGTCCAGTCTTTTCCAACTCTCAGCTGCTCAGCTTTAAACCTCTTTCCCCTCCCAGAAGTCGTTTGACTATTCACTAGAGGGTTAGCCCCACCCTTACCATCTCCCACGTAATCTCCTTTACCTGACTATATCACCCCATGCAAGGTTCCAGGACACCTCCTAAATGTAATAGTGGGGACCAGTGGTGTGCTGGAGCCGGCTCGCAAAAACCGGTTGTTACATTTTGTACCGACTTGTGAGCCAGTTGTTTCCCACTGCGAGCCGGCTCTCCTCCCTCCCTCCCGCCCGATCCCTCACCTGACTCTTCTAATTCTTCGGCGGGGCAGGCAGTCTTGCCTGCCCGCTACCAGTGCTGACTCTCCCCTGCCGGTTTGCGCTTTAAAAATGGCCACCGAGACTTCCAGAGGCGGCCTCGCGAGACTTCTACTGAAGTCTCGGCGGCCATTTTGAAGCGCAAACCAGCAGGGGAGTCAGCGCTGGTAGCGGGCAGGCAAGACTGCCTGCCCCGCCGAAGAATTAGAAGAGTCAGGTCGGTGAGGGACGGATCCGGAGGGAGGGAGGAGAAGTCGCCGGTGAACAACGCGGGAGGGGTGGCAGGGGAAAGAAGGGAGTCCCTGGGCATGGATGGATGAGGGAAGGGGAGAGGAGGGTCACTGCTGGGCATGGGTGGATGGAGGGCACGGGAGATTAGGGTCACTGCTGGGCATGGGTGGATGAAGGGCAGGGGAAAGAAGGGTCACTGCTGGGCATGGGTGGATGGAGGGCAGGGGAGAGAAGGGTCACTGCTGGGCATGGGTGGATGGAGGGCAGGGGAGAGAGAAGAAATGCTGAACATGGATGGAGGGGAGAGAAGAGTGAGGAAGGAGATGAGATGAGGGAAAAGGAAGAGAGGAGAAAAACTGCACATGGATGAAGAAAATAGGCAGAAGCTGAGGACCCGAAATGAAGAAGAAAGGAGAAATGGAAAGGAAGCCCTGGAAACGGTGTTAAGAGGACAGATAGCAGCAGAATCAGATACTGGGCCAGCATGATCAGAAAAACAGTCACCAGACAACAAAGGTAGAAAAAAAATCATTTTATTTTCATTATAGTGTTTGGAATATGTTCACTTTGAGAATCAGGTGCTCAACATTAAAAGTTTATATTTATTTACTTATTTATGGCATTTTATCCCACATTAAACATGAATTAGATTGGAACCTGGGATCATTTAATTTTTTTTTCCTGGATAATGCATTGCCCCCCCCCCCCCCCCGGCTCTCTCCCCGGCTATAGTCAGCTCTGCAATTTGGGGGGGGGCGCAGAGGGGGACCGGGGAGAGAGCCTGTTAAACATTTACCAGCACACCACTGGTGGGGACTATACCCAAGTAGTCTTATGGTAGGGGCCTAAAAATATTATCTTTTCTTGGGGGGAGATCTCTTTCCCAGCAATGGGATGTATATCCTGTCAAATGCCCCAAAAAGTGAAGTTTACAGGTTATATGATCCAGACTATATCTCGCATCTTTCTCCTTTGTCTATCTCTACCTACTTATCCCTTTTGTTATTCTGCTATACTGCTTTGAGTGGGAAAGCACGGGATACAAATGTAAAAAATAAATAAATTATATATGTACATACAAAAAGTTTAATACTGACCATCTAAGCATTTTTACAGGATTGTTCTAGGATGGGATAAGCATGGTTGAGCTTGATTAGGGAAATCTCAGGGAGGCCTTAGGGCATGAAAGATAACTGAGTGGGAAGGGGGATGCAAAGGTGAAATTAAATCCTCTAGGTGAACTACCCTTGCACTGGCCTTGGTGGAACAGATAAGTAGAGAATGATTATTTATCCTTTCAAATAATATTAGGACTAAAAGATATTCTACGAAACTGCTAAACAGCACTTTTAAAATAAATTGGAGAAAACAGTTTAATCGTTCAGTGGGCAGTTAAATTATGAAATTTGTTGCCATGAGACGTGACAAAAATGGCTAGCAAAGATAGGTTTAAAAACTGTTTAGACAAGTTCCTGGAGGAAAGTTCATGAATTATTATTAGCCATGTAGACACAGGAAGGCCCCTACTTATGCCTGGATGGAAGCAACAAGGAATAGATCTACTGTTTTGGAATCCTGTCGGCTACATGTGACCAGGATTGGCCATTGTTGGAAAAAGGCTACTCCCATTCTCTCTTTTCTTTCCACTCCTCCTCCTGTCTTTCTTCTCACTTTTTCTCCACTACTTTCCAATAGTTTTTCATTTCTCTCCCCCTCCTAATTTCTTCTTTCTCCAAGAGCTGTCCCTGGAAAGGTTGTGTTGTGATTTACCAGTAACAGGATATTACTCAGAACTTGGGAGTTTTCAGTACATGAAGGAATTTTTCCTGGTGAAAAGAAACATGATAAGGAAAGGAAGCTCAACTTCCACATGCAGCTAATTACCTGCACAACACGACCATGACATGCAACCGAGGATAACGCCTTCCACATCTGGGAAGAAAAGGAAGATTCAGGAGTAACACCTGCATTCCTGGCTGTCTTCTGTGACTCATTCATCCTGATCCAGGGGAACCATCTATGCACCTTCATTCCCAGTGTCAGGACTGAGATCCTAGTCATCCATTCACATAACTTTATGTGGGTCTACTCTGGGTCCACAGCTGTCCTCTTCATGGAACTTATTCACTTTCATGCTTTACAATTTCACAAGGTCTTGTCCCATTCTTCTTAGGCATTGTTATGGAGGCACCCCTCCATCTTCCCTTCTTTTCTGGAACTAGGCAGGAGACCTAGGGGCTCATTTTCAAAGCACTTAGACCTACATAGGCTCCTATGTAACTTCGTAAGTCTAAGTACTTTGAAAAAACATCTCTTACAGTCTCTTGAGAAAAGAACAATCTAGAGGGAAACCCTCCAGAAAGGAACCTGGTGATAACTGATAAGGGGCCACCAAGTACTACCTTAATGACCGAGGGGGACAACAAAAAAAGTCTGATTAATCACAGACATGGAAGCTGATGCACAAATATCAGCAATTGCTTATTCTGGCTCACCATCATGGGAGAGATAAACACCAGACAAAGTAAGAAGAAAAAAAGTGTTTTGTTTCCTCAATACTAGTTTATTAAGCTAAGCTAATGCAAAAGCAGTCATGCAGGATTAAAAACAATAGAACTACGCACCTGGCCAGGTGAGTCAAGTCCAAAGGTTGCATGGAACTCATTTACCTTGTTAAAGAAGCGTGACTAGTGTAGAGTTTCCACAACACTAGCGATTCCGGTTTTGCCACTTTTTTTTTTTTATCAGTGATCTTTTTTTTTCTCCCCGTATAAGAAGATCCTGTGCCTCGACATGAAAGCTAGTGGCAAGTTACAGCAGACAGACCTGGGAGGTTTCTGGAGCACTAGGACACACCTGCTCAGGTGGTGGGGAGAACAGCATCAAACCTGGAGGCAAGTGCTAAGGAGTTCGGAGGCCCTTGAGGAGACTGTTCACACGCTTTTATTTTCGTTCTTCTCGCTGCTGGAAGATTTGGGAGTTTGGCAGATATGGTGAGTTCTGGATCCCGATACAGCTCATTTAATGTTAGCAGAAAGAGAGAGAGGTGGCAGGAGAAGGGACTTGGAACTGCCTGGCCGGGATCTGTAGCATGTCCTGTCAGCACCTGGTATGGAGTATGACTGCCTTTTCATGTCACTTCACAGCAAGGCAAAGCCATGGAGATGTTACAGGTCATCCAGGTGGAATCTCTGCCTCCTGCAGGCTTTCCTTAAAGCTACGTACCTTGGAACTGTTAATTGAAATACCATAAATTTGCTAAGCCTTCTCTAAAACTGTGTTCTTTGGCATGTTGACTTTAATTTAATGAAATTAATACAACTGAACACTTTCACTGGAGAGGACTCCACTACATCTGAAGCTAGACTAGTATCACCTTTTTAATATTATTCACCGAGTGCTGGCAGTGCACACAGCAAAATAAGAGGGTACTTATAAGGTCACTGCTCCACAGGGGTCTTGGGTCCAGCACAGGAAAATTTAAGTTGCTAACTCATTGGGATGATGGCTGAATCTCCTAGATATCATGTCTTAAAGAACAGCACTATTCATATGGTTTTAGGATCACCTTTAATACTGCTCTCATTACTTCCACTTTAGTGTACTTTGATTAGTTTTGATTTTGTTTTGTTGTTCTATTGCTTGAAATTATCAAAAACAAAACACGTAGACAGGTTTGTCCCGTCACCGGCCCACAGAACTGGTAGCCAATGAATAAGCTTCACCCTATGCCGTTTACTAACTGGGAACCAAGGGATATGATATTTGGCTTTATCATTGTGGAAGAATCTTTATGTCCCTACCTGCATAGTGAAGGTCAGAACAGGTACAAAACCAGACACACAGCCGCAGAACACTTCCAACCATGATATCCTATAGAATCATGGGGCTATGTCCAGGCATTGAATTTCTGGGTTTCTGGAGCTAACACATAGCCGTTTAACAGCAATACCGAGCACTTAACCAGCTATGGGTTACTTCATAAAGACAGGACTGACTTTTATGCAGCCCAATTTATGCGGTTAACCTAACTGGTCAAGTGCCAACTCTTTCCCTAGAATGCACCCAAAATAGCCAGTTTTCTGTTCAAAACTAACCACATAAGTGCCGCTGAAATTGACCAGTTAGCCCCAAACAGGTGATTTAACCGGCTGGTTAAATCACTTTGAATATTGACCCCCCCCCCCCCCCCCAAAGTGTTTCAAAATTTGGATCAAACATGTATATAAGTCACAAAAAAACTGAAACCCAAATACAGTAGGATGTTGCATGATGTAATAATGGGCAGAAAGAACAGAAATATGGTATCTCTGGAGGCGCTCCTCTGCAGCCCCTTTTCTTAAAATGTTCAACAGTAGGTCAAGTGTTATTGACCTCTTAATCCATTTTAATTATGCACAACTGACAATAGTCAGAATACTGGTAGAGCAGGGCAGTTCCTTCTCAGTGTCTTTATTTACACAATTAAGCACATACAAGCTTAATTGCTTACAGACAACTAACCTGTTAACGTTGCCCCCTATTTATCAGCTTAATGACCCACACATCAGGGTAGCAGCAGAGAAATAGGTAGGAACCATATGCCAATCTGTGAGAGAGAGAGAGAGAGAGAGTTCGGGGGGGGGGGGGCAACTGTAGGTTATTACGTCTTTGTAGGGTCAAAGTCATATCACCATATTCTGATGTGCCTAAGCCAAGGCTGGAACCAGAGCATTAGGCAAACCTTTAGCTTTCCGCCCCCCCTCCCCGAGATTTTGATAAACTCAACAATCACATCACCTGAACACTATAAATACTTGGACATCATACTTTTAAACAATGAAGAGCCATTCACCTGGGTAAACGGGCTATTTGAAAATTCCTCGCCTTCCCTGCAAGACGATGGTGCTTTTAGTTTGCAGGGCTGTCAGGATCTACTGTTTTGCTATTACTACATCTTCTCTCCAGCCCAATAGAAGCTGCTATCCCTGGCTACTGCCTGGTCTGCATAAATGCTTACACCAGGCCGGACCAAATCGAAAACGTTTCCCCAGGAACATCATACTAAAGTGGGCCACACCCGGAGCACTCTCGTAAAGGATAAACCATTTGAGCGTATTGGATGTTAAGCGTTGCCACAGGAGGACCTCGATGTAGTGAGGAAAGAAAGGGAAAGGATGCAACTGACAGGAAAGACGATAGCAATTATCGTGGCTGCAAGAGCAGGGAATCAACCAATACACAAGGACCCACCCTATATGTAGCAACCTGTCGTATCAGGCTATATACGAAATAGCTGCTTCTTATGCACTTACAAATGAGGGGAAATCTGCTCAGTTCTGAGTATATACAGCGCAACAGGGATCAGATGTATGAACACATCTCCGCCTTAGTTTTGCATGACGGGAGAACGGCCCACTCACCCGGGCCGGCAGCAAACTGCATATCCCGGGGATATACCTCTCCGTACCCTGCTCCCACCACGGCACCGCTTTCGCCCGTATATTCACCAGCATTCACTTGCAGCAGCCCGCACACTGCGCTCCTACGTATGCGCCTTAGCCGACGGCGAACAGCTGGGGTGCGTTTCCGGTTTGGGTTTAGTTTTACCTGCTCTTCCCCTCCCCCTTTCCCCCGGGACACAGCTGGTTAAGAGCTAAATGGAGTCAAAGATTATTGCTCTTGGGCAAGTTCATTCTGTGCACCAAAGTTCTGTATATGATCGAGCGACTAGTGTTCAAACTGCTTCTAGGGCCTTGCAGGTGCACAGGTACTTGAACATTACATGCAGCAGGTGAATTTTGCACCTTAATTGAAGCAGGCACGGGTATATACACAAAGCTGCTAAGTTACTCAGTTCCAAGGGGGAGCGCTTTGAGGCCAGCCTTGGACCTCTAATAACCACTGTAAGGACCTGCAAGACTGACTTCAATGGGTAGAATTAGGGATTACAAAAATACCACTTCCCTTTGGGATGTAGATAAAAAGGCACAACTGGTCAAAAAGTCTCCCTCTTGACTCTGGGTAACTTAGCTGCTTGTCACTTTTTTCCAATGTATTTTTTCTAGTGAAAAAGGTGCTGGTACTCAAATGCTGGGCCACCCTTCAAGGTTGGGGTGATCACAGAGGGACCCATCCCACAATAGCAAGCCCTCAGCAACCAGTCACAGAATCTTTGACAAGGCAGAATTGTTGTGTAGAGCTTGAGCTCTTTCATTAAAACTCTGGGACCATGGGTCAATTTTAGCAGACAATGGAAAAAGTGCCTGTACTCAGCACCCCCTCAAAAAAGCTATGCTTTTTTTCCCACCACAGCTAAAAGTATGTAGGCTGTAAAGAATGTGCATACTTTTATCAGTAAGAAGTTGAGAGATTTGGATTTGAACGTTAATTACTTTTTTCAAATGTGGTTTTATCAAGTTAAAAGCAGGTATACAAGTTATTTCCCTGTCCAAGTGGATTTACAATCTAAGTTTGACCAAGGACACAAGGGCACTCATTTTCAAAGCACATGGACATTTCAAAACAGCCAAAAAGAAAAAAAATCCTTCTGCCAAAATGTCCAAATTGCGATTTTCAAAAAGGCAGAATTTCAATGTTTTCCACTGAGTTCATCCAACTAGCAAGAGGGCATTTTGGAGGCATGTTTTGGGTGGGCTCGAAATTAGGATGTCTTTCAGCGATAATGGAACAGGCAGACATGTCTAAGTTTTAAAAAAAAGGGGCATTTCTATTTAGAACTGTTTCAATCAAGTTCAAGTAACAAAAAGGTGTTCTGACCAACTGATCACTGGCAGGATTAAGGCATGATCCCTCCATAATCCCCCAGTTAATGCTGTCCTCCTCCCACTCCCTTTAGAAGTGAAACTGAAAGGGGATACCAGGCACTATGACAGCATCTGGTATTATGGGCATACCTAACAGCAGCAAGCAGCTCCCAGAAGTTGGCTAGTGGTCAGCACAGTGGACTGTACACAAGGCGACCCAGTTTTGGTGGAAATTGTGAGCCCTCCAAATTTAACAATATACCTACTGTACCTACATATAGGAAACACCTTCAGGTTTGAAGGTCATTGTAGTGGTGTACAATTAGGTACAGTAGGGTTTGTTTTTTTGTGTCTGGAGGGCTCACAATTCGTAATAAAGGAGTTAAGGTGGGATTTGTACCTAGGTGCCATTTGTTAAAGTCCACTGTACTGACCACTAAGCTGCCCCTCTGCTCTGCAGGGACGTCTGTGTTGCCATTTTTGTACAAATGATGCCAGATATTTTTGGGCCTCCTTTTTTGGCGTTCATATTTTGGATGTTTCAGTTTGGAATTGGCTGTTCATTTTTTAATATTTTCAGCGCAAGGATGTCCTCATGTATTTTCGAACAGAAAATCCCAACATTTTTCCTGTTCAGAAATAGCTGTGAGATGGATGGGGTTTTTTTGGACGTAATGAGCGGGACATCCCAATTCTAACTTGAACATTTTTTTTCAAAAATGTCCCCCGAGGGTTGTTAGTGGGAGGATCGATATTTGAACCCTGGCATCCCTACTTCTTAGCTTGATGTTCTATCCACTAGGCAACACCTCCAGTTTTTTTTAACATATTTTTCCTCAGCTGATCTCATACCAGTTCCCAGAACAGAAAGTAGGACACCTTTCTCTGTGTACTAAAGATCTGACCCTGGTAGCTTCTCTAGTAAGACTGAATGCACTCTTGTCATTGTGTAAATATTTCTGGGTTGGCTTATTTGTTTTATGGATGTATGTATATGTGGTGTTTTTATTATATATGTGATGTGTACCCCGCTTTAGGTAAAGGTGGGTTATAAATAATAAACCTATCCTAAAGGTCTGACCCTGATTTCCCAGGGCAGAAAGTAGGAAGCCTTTCTCTGTGTACTAAAGATCAATTCCTGACAACAGGTTCTTCTGTTATTTTGTGGCACACCCTAGCTTTCAGTGTTTATTATTGTTGAAGTTGTTTATTATTGTACATATAATAATACGTCTTTCGTGAAATCTCTCTCAAGCCCATGACACAGAGATAAGTGAGACCATTTTTAGCTGCCATTGCTAAAGGGCTTGCTGTAGAATGAGATCCACCTATATAATTCCTGCACTAGTTTATGCTTGACCTATATGGACTCTGTGTATGTCATATCAACTTCTAATGTCTATGAAGATCAAGGGGTCCATGCTATAGCAATAATCCCTTTAGGATGCTAAAATGTGATTAATTCTAATATCATCACTCAGCATATTTTGTAATTAATAAACCAATTATCTCCCCTTCTATACAAGCAAAACAGTACCTTAGCTCTCTCCTTGCTGAAGAATGCCTACTTTGCAGTACCTTGAAGGGCAGATTTTCAGCTATGTCATACATGCATGGTGTCATTTTAAGTGGAGCCATTCTTTCTCTTAGTCCTCAAGGAGCATGATTCTTATTTAGTGACTGAGCACAAGGACCTGTTTGACTAGATTGCTTGAATTCTTATACTCTCTCCCCTTTGCAAACTCTCAGTCAAGAGGTACTGGAAGTGATGATGGTTCTGTTGATCTGAGTGGCAGCCACAAAGATTCTGTTTGTCTTGTTAATGCTAAGCTTTTCTTTCACCTCAGTCAAAACCAGATGGAAACATGGGGGGAGGGGGCAGACAGAACCTAAGCAGTGACGGTATAGTTGCTCATTTTAAAAGCACATAGACTTAGAAAATGACATAGAGGCTCATTTTCAAAGCACACGTAGACGTACAAAGTTACATAGGCTACTGTGTAACTTTGTAAGTCTATGTGCTTTTAAAATGAGCCTCATAATTCATAGCAGAATTCCCAAGAGGGAGGATAAGGTACCAGCACATCAGGACACTCTCCAATATCAGAAGGAGTTTGTTATACCAACAAACTCAAAGTGTAGTATTTATACAGAAAAGCAAGTGGTAATCAGAAGATGGCATCACTGTTAAAAACGGATGTTGAGTGATATTCTTAAAATAATATTACCCAATAATTTTATACCTATAGGATCATCCGAGTCCTCACCCAGTAAACCTCGATTTCTCAATCATATGGAACTGTTACTAATCAGACATATTATAGAATAATCCCACAGAAACACAACACATAAGAACTTATAAATATGTGCTAATTGTGCTCATAAATGTCATTGGACCATCAGAGACCAAACAGGTCAATTGCTTGTCCACATATTTGTCATGTAATCATTGCACATTCAATTTAGTGACACACCCATGTCACAGTGTCAAACAAAACAAAAAAAAAAAGTATCTTTTTTATATAAATATAATGTTGAAACAACAGTGCATTGAACAGGGTTTCCTTAATTGGTCCAATAATGTATCAGGATGGAGTTGTAAGAAATCCAGGAATGGCCTAAAATCTCTATCCTGGAATTGGGTAACTTGACAGCTCTGTATTAGCTGATACTTTCTACATGGGGCTGTCATACGGTTTCTTTGCATCTGGAACAAGAATTCTGCTTACTGTTAATCAAAGACATAACTGGTAGAATTATATATAGAACCTAAATGTACTCCATTCCCTTCCAGGAAATCTGATAAAAGTATATTTCCATTGCCTTCATTGTTTGGTTTCTTTCTCTGCTTTGATTCACAGCATGTGACAGATAATAATCATGACATCGAACAGCCTCGGAGTAGAGCAGGTAAATGTTTCATATGTCTAAAAACTGGGCTGCAGGATTTGAACAAGAGAGGGAGAGATACAGCTAGAAAGGAGGGGATAGATGGAGAGACACAGAAAAAGCAAGAAGGAGAGGCTGAGAATTACAGAGAGGAAGGAGAGAAAGAGAGGGCAGCAGGGACAGGGACAGAAAGCTAGAAAAGCCATTATAGACTTAACCTTCTGATATATACCCTGTTGACAAAGTTACTGCAAAAGGAGAGAAGTACAAATCCTGTGTCTACAGCTTGGTCAAGTCTCCAACACTTCTGTCTCTTCATGGCCTCTTCTAACTCTATTAATTACTTGCAATCTCATGGTAATACATTGACATCTCATGGCCTCTTCTAACATTATTGGTTAGTTACTGATGTTCTCATGGTAATATGTCCCTTTCTTATGGCCTCCTCTAAGATTATTAGTTTGTTGGTAATATCATAGTAATATATCCCATGCTTGCTTTCTTTCATCATAGGTGCTGGCGGTGCCCATGGCCCCAGGGTTGTGCGTGAACCCAGAGCCAGAGGGGGTGCTGCACACCCCACTGCACATCCCGCTGCACAAGAATCCAGTAAATTGACTATGTTTAAAAAAATCAGTGTCCCAATCATTGCAGCGCTGTTGGTGGCAGGCGCGCTTGTTGTTATTGGAATCCTCAGTAAGTCTTTCTTATCTTTCCAGGAGTGACCAATGATTGTGAACATGTCTGCTTGTGCTTTGGATAGGAGTTTACTCTCCTGCTCTCTGTTTTTAGCTCTTCCATATGGTAGAAGGGGAAACCAGTTTGAGGAGAATGTCAGTTCACTGGAGCTATTTTGAAGACAGTAAAGGTTACTTGAAAGAGCCTGGAGTCTCAATGTGTGGATGAGACGATGGTACAAGGAGGAGGGTTTTAGATTTGTTAGGAACTGGACAACGTTCTGGGGAAGGGGGAGCCTATTCCGAAAGGATGGACTCCACCTTAACCAGGGTGGCACCAGGCTGCTGGCATCAGCATTTAAAAAGGAAATAGAGCAGCTTTTAAACTAGAAGCGGGGGGGGGGGGGGGGGGGGGGGGAAGGCCGACAGTCGCTCAAAAGCACATGGTTCGGGATAAGGTATCTTTCAAAGATATCACCAAAACAGGGAAGATAGGGTATCCCGATAGTGAGGTTGCAAAAGAGACCATAGTAGAGCAGATGTCCTTAAATAAAATAAAAATCAGTTAAAAGATTGCAAATTACTACTTTCCTCTCTTCGACCCCATTGTACCTGAAACATGTGTATCTTATCCGACCACAATATCACATTGCAACTGTTTCTACCAGATTGGCGAATGCCCTTACTGGTACTATGTAAGCCACATTGAGCCTTCAAATAGGTGGGAAAATGTGGGATACAAATGCAACAAATAAATAAATAGGAACAACAAACATAGTTTGAAATGTCTATATGCGGATGCCAGGAGCCTAAGAAATAAGATGGGAGAATATATTGCACTAAATGAAAAATTAGTTATAATAGGTATCTCTGAGACCTGGTAGAAGGAGGATAACCAGTGGGACACTCTCATACCGGGGTACAAATTATATCGTAGTGATAGGATGGATCTAATTGGTGGAGAGGTAGCATTGTATATTAACAAGAGCCTTGAATCAAATAGATTGAAAATTCTGCAGGGAACAAAACATTTCTTGGAATCACTGTGGATTGAAATTCCATGTGTAAAGGGGAAAAGGATAGTGATAGGAGTGTACTACCATCCACCTGGCCAGGATGAACAGACGGATGCAGACATGTTAAAGGAAATTAGGGACGCAAACAAACTGGGCAACACAGTAATAATGGGTGATTTCAATTACCCCGATATTGACTGGGTAAATGTAACATCGGGGCATGCTAGGGAGGGTAAAATTCTTTGATGAAATCAAGGACAGCTTTATGGAGCAGCTGGTACAGGAGCCGACGAGAGAAGGAAAAAATTTTGACCTAGTCCTTAGTGGGGTTGTTTTTTAATATGCTTTTTATTGTTTGCATTTTTATTTGTTTGCACGCTGCCTTGAGTAGCGCTGGTAAAAGCATTAGGTGGATTAGGCATCCACCAAGTTTGGCACAATTTTAGGGGCAGTACTGCAAGAGGACCAAAAGCACAAATGGTCCATCTTCTACTGCTGGCTTTGTTCCCCAAAGAAAGCAGGCACTAGAAGAAATGACAAAGAGTCCTGCTGCTGGCCCCTCTCTCCCCATTACCTGTCATCCCATGCTATGACTGGATGCTGGAAATGCAAACTTCCAGGCCTGAGGGCTTCAGAGCTGCAGCCTGGAAGTGACATCCACCTATTTTTTTTTTTTTGTTACATTTGTACTCCGCGCTTTCCCACTCATGGCAGGCTCAATGTGGCTTACATGGGTCAATGGAGGGTTAAGTGACTTGCCCAGAGTCACAAGGAGCTGCCTGTGCTGGGAATCGAACTCAGTTCCTCAGTTCCCCAGGACCAAAGTCCACCACCCTAACCACTAGGCCACTCCTTGAGGGTAATGGGAAGGAATCTGTCTCATGGCTAATGTTGACTCCTGGAGAGCAGGTTCAGGCAACGGCAGAGCCCAGAGACCCCAGCAAACAAGTAAGTCACAGATCTGGAAATGTCAACAGAGAAGGAGAAAAGTTGCCCAACTGCAGTTGGTAGAGAGGGAGGCCAGGCCATGGTTGAAGGTAGGCATACTTGGAGAAAAACATGGGGTTATATTGTGCCTGCCAGAGGCAGTCCTGGCTGCTCTGGATACATAAAAATATCTGAGAATAGCGGGTAAGGTGAAGTGCCCCCCCCCCCCCAGCTGTGAATGACTATAGTAAGGGGAGTTTTATGAGATATGTAGTACCTTCACACGTGACTGTAGTACTGTGAGCGTCAGACCCTCCCTCCCTCCCTATAGTGTTGGGCAGCACTGTGGGGAGAATGGAAACTTCATGTGTGGCAATAGTATTGGGGAGCACTGTAGGAGTCTGAGACCCTCACACAGTTCTCTAAGGTTTAGGAGACAGGTTTTCATTTATGTGCAGTGTGTGTTTTCCATGGACACCTGCAGACCCCCCAATTCATTGACCCTGGGCTTTATTTTTACAGTTAAGGTTGTCCTTGATAATTACTACTTCTTCTGCCTGAAATCCTTCAAGTTCATACCCATGCAAAAGTGGTGTGATGGAAACGCTGACTGTGCAGATGCTGAGGACTGAGCAGCGCTGTGTGAAGCCAATGGAAATCAATACTCCGTCAACTGGTGAGTATTGACAATGCTTACTCACCTCCAGCAAGGCCACAGCAGGGAGGAAATACACCCCTCTGCCACTACTGAAATCTCAAAGAGGTACAGTGGGGAGGAGCTGTCCTTTCCCACCCCAAGGCTCCAAGAGGTACAAAAGGAGGTCTCCCCCATCCCCGACTTTGATGCCCTTTGGGTACAGCAAGCTTGAACTCCCCCGTCCCCATGCCTGTGAAAGTAAAACAGGAAGGCGCTACCTCTCCCATAAGATGCTTGAAGAAGTACAGCAGGGGATTCTGTCAAAAAGGTTCTGGGGTCACGGAGGGGGGGTGGTGTTGTTGTTGTCCATTGAACCACTGGGGAAATTTTTTTTTTAATTCATGGGGGGGGGGGGGACCTGAAGGTAAGAGGTAGGAAGCACAAGCAGGCAACCTTTATAGCTTCCTGCTTGTGCTTCTCTCCTCTCTGACAGCTCCTGAGCAGCCATTAAATTTGCTAATTAAATTAGGGCTGCTCTGGAGCTGTGCATCCCATGGAATACACATTAGATTACAAATGAGCTCATTCGAATACTAATGAGCTCATTGTAATACATTTGCATGGGATTCTTGGTGGCTGCTAATGGCACACGTTAGAACCACGGAAAACCCCTTTGTGCATTCCAAGCTACATAAACGTTTGCTTTAGACTGACTAGAACCAGTCTAAAGCAAACATTAATAGCAAGGTAAGCTTTGTGCATTTGGCCCCTAACCATGGAGGAGCTTGCTAACACCTAATGCCTGGAAAGGAGTTCCTCCAATATTGCCTCCAACAAGCATGAGAAGAGCTAAACCTTGCTCCTAGTGCATGTGATTCCATTGGAAGTACATTACGGAGGAGTTGCACCCCATCATGTCCCCTCCTGAATCCAGTGGAGGTATAGCACAGAGATCCTATACCTTCTCCCACCCCCCAAAAAAATATTATGGAGGTACATTAGAAGGGCGTTTGCCTTACCAGTCTCCTCCAGTGCGCTGGAGGAGTAATAGCAGGGAGAAGTTGCTCCCTCTGGCCTCCCAAAACTGAAGGAAATGCACAGGGAAGAGCTGTACCCCTACCTCCCAGCATCCTGAGGAGGTACACTGGGGAGGAGCTCCCCCCCCCACCAAAAAAAAATACCTGAACAAGTTGCTCCCTCCCTGTCTAAGAGGTACGGAGGGGAGGAGCGACCCCTTCCACAGTACCCCTTACTCATCATGCTGAGTGTTTTCTTTTTCCTAGTGAGGATCTCTAACAGTATGTCCATCCTGCAAGTATTCAACCAGGGAAGTCAGAGCTGGACCCTCGTTTGCTATGATAACTGGGACGAAAGGCAAGCCAAAGCTGTCTGCAATCAGTTGGGCTTCAACAGGTAGTGACCAACACATACATTCATGGGCCTGTACTAATACACACAGGCAGGTATGCATGCCCACAAGTACACACACAGAATTATGTGTACATGTGTATGCATATGCCTTAGGCCACAAACATTTTAGAAGCAGTCTCTGGTATAGGAACATGTTTTTAGTATAAAACATGCTGAAACTAAGAGCAGAGACAGCCCAGCCCCAACTATGCCCCACACATCTCCCTTCTTTGGGAGACTCCAAAGTGTTTCATCCCATTGTACAGGATTTGTCAGCGAAAGAGGAAGTTCTATGCAGAGGAGTTGTTATTTAAAATAATGTATTTTCACCATGGAGTTTTTTGGATGGTGTTTCTAGGGACGGGTTCCTCTAATTCTGCCTTAATGCACAGATTAATGAAAAACATTTGTGCTGCAGAAAGAAGAGGGTTTGGAGGGACAGTGGCCAATGGAATGTTGTTGGAGCTCTTTCCATGATAAGGAGGCTCCTCCACCTATCTGATCTTCTGTCAATTTTTTCAGTGACCCTGTCTCTAATGCAGTGGCTGTTACCAATATCGACACGCCAATACAAGCCTACAGCAGGGTTGAAGTCACCAATGATGGAGGATTCCAGTCTATCCTGACCAATGGGTGAGTAGAAGGACTAGTGTGATCTTAAGACCAAGGACAAAAGCAGCTGAGCTCTGTCATTTGTAGTGCGTCTGAATCAAGTGAGTCCTAGCAGCAGCATATGGTACTTAACAGGTCATTGTTTTTAATTTTCTAGTGGCTGTGTATCTGGAAATGTAGTCTCTCTCAGCTGTATAAGTGAGTAGAACACCTTATTCCTTCCTCCAATGCTTGCCTTCTCCTGGTCCCCTCTTCTAACATTCCTTTGTTTTCCAATCCCTCCTTCCCCTCCCCCAACCTTTCCCAAGCCTTCTCACTGATTTCTCACCCCATACCACTGCTTCAGTATTGTCCTTTCGTACAAACTCCCACTCCCCTGCCCTCCTCTTTCCGTTGGGTTTCAGCCATCCCTGACACTCTTACTCTTGCTCTCGTTCTTGACTGCAGGTTGTGGCAAGGGCCTGAATCAGGTACGCATTGTTGGTGGCACTTCCTCCCTCATCCAGAACTGGCCTTGGCAGGTCAGCTTGCAGTACAAGGGGCAGCATGTCTGTGGGGGCAGCATCATTAGCCCCTCCTGGATCCTCACTGCAGCCCACTGTTTCAAAAGTAAGATAGCAGCCGCTTTCATAAGGGTGGGGGGGGGGGGGGGGGACAATTTTCAAATAATGATTGAACTATTGAGATCAGGGCTTCTATGAGAGGAGGAACCCACACCCACGCAAACCATTCCCAAAGTGAACACACACAAATCCTCCACATATATTCAGAACTGTAGAGGAGTGGCCTAGTGGTTAGGGTGGTGGACTTTGGTCCTGGGGAACTGAGGAACTGAGTTCAATTCCCACTTCAGGCACAGGCAGCTCCTTGTGACTCTGGGCAAGTCACTTAACCCTCCATTGCCCCATGTAAGCCGCATTGAGCCTGCCATGAGTGGGAAAGCGCGGGGTACAAATGTAAGAAAAAAAAATATCTGCTTGTTATACTATTATCTTGTTCTATCATTATCATGTTGCCCAAGATCCTTCTGTAATACTAAATGTCTATTTTCTAATCTATTTCTACTATTCTTGATGTATGGTAAGCCACATTGAGCCCTGCTAAGAGGTGGGAAAATGTGGGATACAAATGCAATAAATAAATAAAATACTGTAACAATACTGTGCCATCACTCAAAATGTCACCATAAAATGCTGTAATGTAGTTTACGGACTACAGAACTTTACTGTAGGAATGCTACAGTATAATATGCTAGATCCAGAGAATTACCATAAGAATACTGCAATACATTTTGCTTAATCCAGAACATAACCATTGCAATACCACACCATACTTGCTGTAGAGCATTGTCATAGGAATTCTGCACTAAATCAGGAGCTTTAGCATAGGAGCACCACATTATAGTGCGTCACACGCCCAGAACACTGCCATAAGGACAGCACAATATATTCTGTTAAAACCATAGCAGTACCACATCATACTATGCAAGTGGAACATTATCATATGAATATTGCACTAAATGCAGAGCTTTATCATAGCAACACTGCATTATAGTGTGCTAAATCCAGAGCATTAGCAAGGGAACACTGCATTACCATGATGCATAGTATTCTACTATAGGAATGCTGTTCTATACTGCAGTATTTCCTATAGTAATGCTCTGGATCTGGCTCTTTATTTTGTCCCACGCTCTAAGCATTCCCATCAGAATACTGCAGTACAGTGTCAAAATACTGTGCTATGGTGTGCCAAACCCAGAGCATCGCCATAATTATGGTGTTGAATTAATTTGGTGTACCAAATTCATAGCCGTTGTAGGAGTCTGGGAATGAAACTCTTGGAATTAACCACTTCTTTCTCCTTGCAGGGATCAGCAGCAGGTGGATAGCTGGCGTATCCAAGCAGGAATCTCCACTCTGTCTGTTCTGTTTGCAACCCGTGTGGATAAGGTTTTCATTCATTCCATGTACAATAATTCGAAGCCTAGAACCCTATGATATTGGCCTTATTCATCTGAAATCACCCTTAAGCTTCTCAGGTGAGGTGCCAGTACACGGAAGGCTTGCTGAACCTTGCTACATGAGTAAATTTCCTCTCCTGTGCATTTGTGTCAGGAAAGCAAAGTTCACACCAAGTTCATATGTTAGAGGGATCCAGATGCCAGGGAGGTGTGAAGAAGGAGGAATTTTATAAATCAAGGGGTCAATATTCAAAGCAATTTAACTGGCCAGAAATGGTTCCTGATACTCAGGAGCACTTAACTGGTTAGTGTTGCTGAATATCACCACAGACCACTAAAGTCAAAGCTATTTTGTGGGCGGTCCAGGGTGGAGTCAGCATTTATGAGGCTAAGTGCCAATATTCAGCACTTAACTGCTTAAGTTTAATGGTCAAATCAGATTGCATACTACTACTACTAACCATTTCTATAGCACTACTAGACATATGCAGCACTGTACAGTTGAACATGAAGCGACAGTCCCTGCTCAACAGAGCTTACATCTAATCAGGACAAATAGGACAAATAAGGGATAAGGACAAAGAGTAGCAAGATTCTATGCAGAATCTCAAAGAGTAGCAGGATTCCGGAATCCCAAAGAGTAGCAAGATTCCATGCAGAATCCCAAAGAGTAGCAAGATCCCGGAATCCCAAAAAGTAACACGATTCCATGCAGAATCCCAAAAGAAGCAAGATTCTGGAATTCCAAAGAATAGCAAGATTCCGTGCAGAATCTCAGAGTAGCAGGATTCCAGAATCCCAAATAGTAGTACGATTCCATTCAGAATCCCAAAAAGTAGCAAGATTCCATGCAGAATCCCAAAGAGTAGCAAGATTCTGTGCAGAATTCTGTGCAGCACTGTACACTTGAACATGAAGAAACAGTCCCTTCTTGACAGAGCTTACAATCTAATCAGGACAGACAAACAAGACAAATAAGGGATAAGGGAAATACTTAAGGTGGGAATGATAAAACAGACATGGGTACTGAACAAGCAATAGGGGTTAGGAGTTAAAAGCAGCCTCAAAAAGGTGAGATTTTAGCTTAGATTTGAAGACAGCCAGAGATGGATTTTGACGTACTGGCTCAGGAAGTCCATTCCAGTCGTATGGTGCAGCAAGATAAAAGGAACGGAGTCTGGAGTTGGCAGTGGAGGAGAAGGGTACAGATAAGAGAGATTTACTTGATGAAACGGAGTTCCCGGGGAGGATTGTAGGGAGATATAAGAGTGGAGAGTGAATACACTTGTAAGCTTAAAAGTTAGTCCTATCTTTATGTGGTGTCGCTTAGGTGGTTAAGTGCTGAATATCGCACTTCATTGCGTAAGAGAGAACCACCCGCATCAATCCAGATATTGACGTGACCCGACATAATAAAGCCACTCACCACTGCTGGATGAATATTGACCCCCAATTCATTTTTCTTACTGGATGTGATGTACGATTCTACTTATCTCATAGTGGGAATTCAACTGAAACTCTCCCTTTTCCACTCTCAGAAGTTTAGCTCAGTCTGTGTCAGGGCACAGTCTAAACCTGGGTGCTTCTTAGATACAGCAGAGAACAAGAACGCTGTCTCCTAGCCATGATAAACAGCAAACAACATAAAGCAGACCAGCAGGTGTGGAATTAGACAGCTTATTAGAACAAGCACCCTGACATGGCTAAGTTTTGCCTAAAAAGGCTGGATCAGGGGTAGAGCTGTTAATCCAGACATATCACATTGTTTAAACATACAAATAAAAAATAAATCATATTAAAAGATAATTTCAAATTGAGCATAAGTAGAGAGGTGTGGTAGCCGTGTTAGTCCACTCTTAAGGTTATCAACAGAAATCAAACAAAAGAAAATAAGATGATACCTTTTTTTATTGGACATAACTTAATACATTTCTTGATTAGCTTTCGAAGGTTGCCCTTCTTCCTCAGATCGGAAATAAGCAAATGTGGTAGCAGATAGTATATATGAGAGAAACATCAAAGCATTACTTTGACAGTCTGACAGAGTGGGAGGGTACATATAGATAGAGCATATATATAGATAAAGTAAAAACAATAAATAAAAGAGTGGATAAATAATTTAAAGATTATGCTAGTGCAGTCATAAAGTGTAACATAAATGGAACAATTTTCTTCCATATAGCACACACAGAAACAACCCACATGGACATGTGTATGGCTTCTGAAGCAGCTAGAACAGTGGAATAATCAATATTCTTCACAAAGAGTTGTCAGTACACTTAGTTCATAACTGGACTTGCACTTCATTGGAGAAAAAAGCCTCAGTTTTCGCTGGGAACACTCAATAGTGAATTAGAGAATACATCCAGCATCTCTACTACATCCAGTTCTTTTCTATCATTGGCATGAGTCCAGTGGTGATTAACTATAGAACCGTCTAGTTTTATTTAAATATTTATATTTTTTATATTTTTCTTACATGTGATCAAAGTAGAGAGATTCCTCTATTAATATCTACTTCAATGCGGAAAAAGAAGCACTTATCTTCATATGGACGATCCCTCCAATGAAATGCGAGTCTAGTTATGAATTAAGTATATTGACTCCTCTACGTGAAGAATATTGTTCCATGTTCTGCATTCAGTGTATACTAAGTTTGTGTGTGGAATGTATTCTCCAATTTTTAAATTGATTCAACAGCAGTCTACCATACAAGTTAAAAGTGCAAGAATGCAACAGGCTAATGTGGAGCCAATAACTAAAATGCAAGCATCATTGCAATCAATTTTCTGATGATTACTGCCAAAAGTGACTTATGTGAGGTTCTGTACAAACAAGTAACAGTAGCACCAAAAAGGACACATACCTAAAGGGGAGCTAGAACAAATCTTCCCCTGATAGCAAATTTCTATTAAAAAAAGCCTAAAATTCAAAAATGTTTTGTGAAAAATATAATCCTACTTAAAAACGTCACGGAGAGACACACTAAAAAAACGTTTTTAGTTTTTTTTTTGAAATATTTTTATTGTGTCATGAATATAACAAGTCAATACAAAACTAATCTGGGACAACCCCCAGGTATACAGCACATCATCGGTTATACAGTCATTACGCCACTCTCCTGAGCACCAGTTGCACATTAACATCACTTAAAACATAGTTTAAACGGATACCCTGTGCTCCACCATTTCATGACTGTTTTCCTTTTCCCCCCCCATCCCCCCCGCAACCCTCCTCCCCTACCCCATCCCCTCCTATCCCCTTACCCCTCCGCTAGGTCTCCACTCTAGCTGTCCTTATCAAGCTCCTGTGCCCCTAGGCTAAGATACCGCTTCCACAGCTCTCGATACCTCTTATGCTTATCAGCTGTCAGAATCGAATATTGCCACCCAACCCACTGCCCCAATTCTTTCATCAGAGCATGCCAATTATTCAGAGTTGGAGGATCGGGGTCTGTCCAGTGTTGTAAGATACACTTTTTAACCAACAATGTGGCTGTTAAAATAAATTTGTTTTGTGGTTCTGTGAGTCCCTCATCAACCAACTGTTTATCATTACCAAGTAGAATGATTGAGTATGACCAAGCAAATGGCCGTCCTATAGTGTGCTCCATGGTCCCTAGAATGTGTAAAATCTAAAAAAAAAAAAAAAAATCATGAAATTAATATCTAAAAAACACTTGTTTAATCATAAAACATCAATTAAACACTGTAAAAGCTCAAATTACATCAATCTTTTATGAAAAATTTCAATCACAGGATCAGTGGTGGAATTAGATGCAGCTATGTCTGGCTAACCTGGAAACGCTATTTATTTATGAAAAACACTGGAAAAATCAATTTTAAAAATGCTTTAAAAAGTGTGAAATCTTATTCATTCCAGCAGCCATCTTGAATGTGTGCCTTGTTATGACAGCACTTATAGGGGTCCTTTTACAGAGTCATGGTAAAATGTGGCCTGTGGTATTCTTGGCATGAGGGATTGCCATGCAGTGAGGCCACTTTTTACTGCGGCTGTAAAAAAACATTTTTTTCTATTGGTGTCCTTAATGGTCATTCGCTAATTTCACAATTAGTGTGCGGCTATTAGTGCCTGAGCCCTTACTTGTCAATAAAGGCTCACATGCTAATCCAGCGGTAATCAGGCAGCATGCGGTGATAGGCATGTGCTGCCCAATTACTGCCAGTCACACCTACTCCCCGGCCTGCTGCATTAGAAAATAATTTTTATTTTCTAGCAAGGGAAACGGCGCACAGCAAAAGCAGAACTACCACAGGGCACCTGGGTACCCGGCAGTAGTGCTGTTTTGTCGCGTGGTAGTCCTACTGCCCTTTAGTAAAAGAGCCCCATAGTGCAGTACTTTGCTCACATCCGGCTTATAGTATAAAGCAGTCTCAAATGTACCATTCATATGTTTAATCTTAATGTCCAAGAAGAGACCTCGTTCCTATTGTAATTTTTAACTCATAAATTCTTTATTTGCAGTAACTTTCTATACTGCTCTAGCTGACTGGGCAGAAACAAGCAGTGTACAGGCTAAAAAATAGGAAACAACCATATATAAAATGCTAAAAGTTCATCATCCTTGCAATTCCAAATCATAAAATGTCATCAATGTACCTTTCCCGTAATAATATACTACTCTTGTATGGATTATCAGTTACAAATTTTTCTTCAAATTGGCAACATATAAATTAGCTGCAGAGGGGGCCATAGTGGCACCCATTGCTGTGCCTTTAATTTGTTTGTAAAATCTGCCTTCAAAACAAAATAACTCTCTTTCAAAGTCAGTGTTGTCAATTCTACTATGATAAGGAACCAAAAATGGTATAATGATAATGAAGATTTTATGGCAGAAACAAAAGCAATGGGATTCCAAAGCAAACAGAGGAATCACAGGAGTAGAAGAATGGAGGGAACAGCCTCATTCAGCTATGGAAACTGCACAACCTAAACAGGAACTAGAATTCTTCTGAAGTAGCCTCAGAGGAGCCCACTGGCAATTAGCAAGGGTGAGATTATTTTACTGCAGCAGAGTGGCAAAGGCTTGCTAAAGTATGCACAACCAGTCCCAGAAACAGCTCCCTGAGTTAAGACTGCCCTTCCTGACAGACATTAACAAAAGACATTTTTAACCTGAATCCCTTTTTCTCTTTCATTCCAGACGTAATTCAACCAATTTGTCTTCCAAATTTTGATGACAGCCTACAAGACAATGTCAGACTGTGGGTGACAGGCTGGGGTCACACTCAGAAGGAGGTATGCAGAGCGCTTTCCTGCCGTGCTCAGTGAGATCTCACTAAACTAACACCTTGCCATGTTGGACAGATAAATGTGAATGAGAAAAGCAGATGAAAGCATCCATCTAGTGAGCTCTGGAGCATGTATCATTATACAAGGATACTCCTTACATATGCCCTGGCCTGACACCAGCCTCTATTGCAGCTACCAGCAAACATTTCACAGAAAGTTTAAATGTAATGATTTTACTGGGCATGATTTGATGCTCTCGGGTAGAAGAACGCAGTTTTCGGTTGTCTGTGGGGATGGAGAATAATTTGTGACTGTCTCTAGGAATTAGACTGATGCATATCTGATAATCTCTAAAGATGAAGGTCTGGAATCTGTGAGTGAGAAGAGACTGATGTAGTCATCTTTTTTTTTTTTTAAGCAGGATCTCCATCTTCACAGCTACAGGAAGCTCAGATTTCCTTAATCCCAACATCCAGCTGCAACAGGGAATACACAGGGCAAATTTTGGACAGCATGATATGTGCAGGACGTATCGAGGGTGGCACTGACACCTGCCAGGTCTGTGAGTCTGGGCTGCGCATCATTAGAGTTAGCCTTGGAACCCTGGAGTTCATGGCTCTCTCTTCTCAGCAGGCTAAAGAGTTGCTCGTGCTTTGAAAAAAATGTTATCCACTCTACCTCTCTCTTCGTATCTGTAAGGATTTATTTTGGGGGTTATTTATTGCTCCTTCATGAAGACACAACAACATCCTTATACTCAAACTTCATAATAATTAAAGTCTGCAATACTCCCAGTTCCTTCGAATTATAGACCACTGGGTTGTGGAAGAGTAGCTACCCCAAATTGTGCAAGCAGAGAGCACTTGAGAAAGCACAGGCTGAAGATGAGGGCACCATTTCTTGCTGTGACTGACCTTAGGGACTGTCTAATGCAGAGATTTTCAGGCCTTTTTCATCTCATGGCACACTTACCCGGTGCTAAATTGTCAAGGCACATGCCCACACATAGTCCAGCATTTTACCTTCCTCCCCACCCCCCCCACACTCCCACCACCACCTCCATACCCACACCCACACATGGTCCCGCATTTTACCTTCTCCCCCCCCCCCCACCCAGCAAATAGTCCACCACTTGCCTTCTCTTTCCCTCCACCCCATAAATAGTCCAGCATCTCTCCTAGCTGGTCACCAGCTGGAAGGAGACAGGAATCTCCCCTTCCCCCACCCCATGTATCTTTTAAAAGTTTTCTTGTCTCTAGTGGTCAGCGGCAATGAGCAGCAATTCATGCAGCTTGCTCGCACCAACCCCAGAGCCTTCTCTCTGATGCTTCCCATCTATGCAGAAGCAGGACGGTTAAGTCAGAGAGAAGACTGTGGGGTTTGCCCAAGCAACTGTATGAATTGCAGCTCGCTGCTGCCAACCACTAGAAACAAGAAAACTTAAAAGGTGCACTCCATTCCATCACAAATTAAACTGGACTAACTCCCGCAGCACACCTGGGAAGTCTGGATGGACTCTTGAGGAGTTAAAAAGCCCTCATGTTAGGGGGATACGGCATGTTGATAGAGGTTTTTTTGTGGCTTCTCTCTTTTTTCTACTACAGCTCATAAATCCTGTCAGCCAGTGCATAGGTATTTGGAATATGTGTCTTCTAGGAGTTCACTTCATTTGAATGGTCATTAACATGCACCCATTCATCTCTAAAGGACTTTTAGATGTTGGGTTTATTTTCAGAGAAACCTGCAAGGAATGTAACCTCTCTGTTTTTCCCTTGCTGTCCGTTCTCCACAGGGTGACAGTGGGGGCCCACTGGTTGCTTTGAGTGGGCAGAAATGGGAACAGATGGGCATTGTCAGCTGGGGCATTGGTTGTGCACAGCCAGGAAGGTTGGAGTGTATACCAGGGTCACGTATTACCTGGACTGGATTTATGGTGCCATGAAGGTAAGAAGTGTACTGATGTTGCAAGACCTGCAGGACTTAGGACCTGTTCATGTGAACCGGTCTAAAAAATGTTTTGTACTGTCTATGAACACTGCTGGGAAGATATGTGTTTGCTAATATTGATAATGCAATAATGAGGTAATTCTACAACTGGGTACCTCCATTTGGGTGTCCTGAGGACACATGGTAGAAGACTGTTCTGTATGGCCACCTGATTGCCCAGGTTCTGTTATAGAATACTAAGAAAGCCGGTATCAGCACATAACATTTGCGTGCCCACAGCTGGTATAAATGTGGGCACCTAAGTGCAGCAGGGATGTGCATAACTTACAGCATTGTATGCCACCCTTTGCATTTGCATGCCATGTAAATTAGGCACCACTATTAGTGAATAAAGCAGAGGTTCCCTGCTGGCACTTTTGCAGTTAAGTGTACACTGATGTGTGTAAATGCTACTATTCTAGACACAGACATAAATGTGGGCACTTTTAGTGGCATAACCACGAAGGAGGGGGCCTAGGCTCCCCATTTTGGCAACAGACGCCCTCCAAACCTACATGGCGCATTAAATGGCTGGTGGGGATGCCAAAGCCCCGCCAGCTAAAGAAATTCCTCGCTGAGCCACTCCCCTCCTCTTTGCCCTGCTATAGTAAACTGGAAATCGACAGGGCGCCTCCCTCCGCCAAGTCTCCTCACGCATGTTGAGTTTACACAAGAACTGGAGGCACCCAGCCGACTTCTAGATTACTGCAGCAGGGCGAGGAGGAAGGGAACAGCTCGGCAGCAAATTTCTTTGACTGACGGGGCTTTGGCATCCCCAGAAGCAAAGGTATTATTTTTAATACATTGGAGGGGGGGGGCGGAGGGAGGGTATACATTGCCCCTTCAGTCCATCTCTTGGCCCCGCCTAAATCATAGGGCTGGCTACGCCCCTGATATAGAATTGCCCTTCACATGCATGTACAGTATATACCTGCAGCTGGCCCAGATAGACACTGCAGGTTTGCAGGGTGTAGTACATCTGTCTTCTGTGGTGGCTTGGAACCCCCATCAAATAGAAATTTGTGTTTCATTGTACCTTAATGAGAGATGTGGGATGAAGGGAGTTAAAATCTCATGTTCAGAGCCTTAGGCTGGAAAGATGGCTCTTTTGCTAAGGGCATGTTTCTGTTAGATCTGTACAGAGCTGAGAGTCATGGGCTACAGCTGAATTAACCTTTCGCCTTCCCCCTCAGGACCACACATGAGAACCAATTGTAATACTTTGTATTATCTCTGTGATACTTTGTACCATACTTTGTAAGCCGCACTGAACCTGCTATCGAGCGGGAAAGAGCGGGGTATAAATGCCACAAATAAATAATGTTGTTGAAAGAGCCTTTGGACAAGTGGGTACCCAGTCTTCTTTTACCAGGGGTCCATGTCTGATACTTGCTGTTTATTCGTTATTTTTGGACAGTTTCTTATCAGTGACTAAATCTTTTTGCAGAAAGCACAATGAGAAACAGATGGAGAGAAGCAGCGCCCCGCACCCTATTTGCCGTGGAACTCACGTGGGACCTGTGTGTCCCATCGCTTCCAGGGAGCCTGATACTTACGAGGCGGAGGTGCATAACCTGCGCTTTGGTGCCGTATATTACACTACAAGATCTGTTACAGATGAAGGAACCCAAATCTTACCTCTGACCTAGCACCCAACTGGGAATTTATGAAGAAGACATTCTGTGCAAGAACTGAAAATTCCATAGTGCCTTGTATAGGGAAAGGACAGACTTTGCCCTTCTGTAGAGGGCAGTTGATAGAAATATAGCCTATAACCTTTTATAAAGGAAGGACAGACTCATTCCCTCTGTAAGGGAAGGGCAGCCTATTTCTATAAGTGCAATGACTGACCTCATTTGAAGCCATGTTGACCACTGGGGTTCTATCAGATTTTCAAGTTGGAAAAATATTTCCTCATGTTAAATATTTATTACACTTTATATAAATACATCTATCTAAAATATATCTAAAATGTTGAAACTTGGACATCTTTTATGATATCCCAATTGTTTAATGTGATATTAATATTGCACTATAAGGATCTATCCTTTTTGATATAATGCTTTTTGGTTATGTTTACATTATTCAAGTAGAGCTGAAGATTGGGCAGTGTTCTAACGAACTTTACCTGTGTGACCCATTCCTGCCCTGCAGCACCCACTGCTCTTCCAGTACTGAGACCCCTCAATACAACTCCCTCCTCTTCTACAGTACTTTCTACTATACCCACTGCCTATGCACCCGAATGCTGCTCTATAGCACTCACTGCTATTCAAGTACTGAGAATTCCTCACAAATGGCACCTCACTCCTGCCCTGAAATAGTCCTGGCTATTCCAGCACTGAGCCCCATACATAAGCTCAACCAAAGCACCTCACTCCTGCTCTGCAGCACCACCTGTAATTCCAGGATTGAGATCCTGCCTCAAATATTGTTCTGCTAAAGCACTCCCCTCTGCTATTGAGACCCACACACAGAGCTCTACCAATGCACCTTATTCCTGCCCTGCACCAGCCCCTATGCCGTAGATCTTTTCAGATCAGACAGTGCTAACTGTGCTGAACAGTGCCATATTGTGTAGCGGTTTTGTTATGTGAAGAACCGTGATCCAGAGTGGAGTCTGAGATAACAGCATCTTCACATAATTATGACCACTAATTACCTTTGTAAAATTGTAAATAAATGTTTTTATATGTAGTATAAGAAAATTAATGCTGCAATTATGAAAACCTGAATGTAAATATAAATAAATGTAAATTATATTTATACTTTTTTTTAAATCGTATTGAATATATATTGTAAATAAAGAACTATTGCAAATGTTATAACAACACTCAATATTGTAGGCAGAGTTTTCATTGTACACAGCACTGCTCCTTGTGTTCTGTATATACTACTACTGCTTATCATTTCTAAATCGCTACTAGATGTATGTAGTGCTGTACACTGAACATGTAAGAGACAGTCCCTGCTCGACAGAACTTATAATCAAATCAAGATAGACAAACAGGACAAATAAGGAATAAAGACAAAGAGTAGCAAGATTCCAAACAGTAAAAAGATTCCGGAATCCCAAAGAGTAGCAAGATTCCAGAATCCCAAAGACTACTACTACTACTTACCATTTCTATAGCGCTACTAGACATATGCAGTGCTGTACACTGAACATGTAAGAGACAGTCCCTGCTCAACAGAGCGTACAATCTAATTAGGACAGACAAACAGGACAAATAAGAGATATGAGAAAACGTACACTATTGTAACAGAGAGGTGTAGAAAGCTTCTGTAGTACAGTGTTGCGTGTTGGGAGCAGTTAGACACTTTCACAAAGTCGTTTGCATATACAAAAGACGTCCACACAGTTTTACAGAGTGCTGCATACGCAGAGAGGTGTGCAGAGCAGAGTTGTATGCAGGGAGAGGTGTACACAGGAAGTTTAGGTAGCTTTGGATACTGGCATTGTGCGATTGTGGATCCCTGGCAGTGAGCTCAGTTCTGTTGTCACTGTATATTATAGAAATAAAGAAGTGCAGACTCAGGTTTCTTTCTTCTGAAGATTATTTGTATACGTTGGAACAATTTGTGGCACAGTATCCACTTATCATAGCTGTATAGTCTGTAATTAGTATAATTACCTTAGGAATGTTTTATAACCTGGCTTCTAACTCAGTCAGGCCCTCTCTTGGGTTATGCTGCCATAAATCTTCATTTGCGACTATCCTGGAAGGTTTTTTTTCCCCTATTCTTGTATGCCTTTCCAATTTAGTTCCAGCCGTTGCAGGGATGGCCTTTAGCCAGGGGCCACAAGGCATGGTTCTCTTTGGGACCTAATGAAAGTGGACCCAATGTCTGGCCACTAGGTGTCGCTGTTGCACAATGACTGGAATGCCTTTCTCACAGGGGCTGTGGGCACTGTCTCTTCAGCATCCCCAGCAGAGGAACGGGCATAGGAACTGAATGTAGGACCTCCATGCCACAGTGTGCATCACTACATCTGAGTCACCAGGCTGGCTCTGAGGAATTCACCTTTTCCTCAATCCTCTTCTTACAGAAGTGCTACACTTTCGGGTTTCAGATTACTGCCTTTATTAAAGACTTCACTAAAGCAATCTTTTCTGAACAGTAATATCCTTCCAAACAAACATTTAATCCCATCTAATGTTTTGTCTCCTCAACTAAACCTTCTCTTGAGACAGAAGGGTGTTTACCTTGCAAGGGTGAAATAGGAGCAATACTCTGTAACTGAGGTCTCTTGAAACGCTATATGCATAATGTACATCCATGTATGCCTACCATTCTTTGTGGTTCATAGGATATCACATAGTTTACATGCTGGTTTGGAATCTGCCAAAGACCGGTAGCAATCGGTGGAATTCAAATATTTTTAACTAAATAAATCATCATAAGTATATTGCTGATTTTGTAAGTGTGCCCACTGACAAAGACATGAGCAGCACATAATTGAAGGGTAGGTTATTGGTAACAGTGAGAGATAGCACATCACAAATTAAATCCGGAAAATCACATTGTGGAAAGTATATGAATTTATTTGCATTCTGCAGAGGGAAATAAGTATTTGATCCCTCTGGCAAACAAGACCTAATACTTGGTGGCAAAACCCTTGTTGGCAAGCACGCGGTCAGACGTCTTCTGTAGTTGATGATGAGGTTTGCACACATGTCAGGAGGAATTTGGGTCCACTCCTCTTTGCAGATCATCTCTAAATCATTAAGAGTTCTGGGCTGTCGCTTGGCAACTCGCAGCTTCAGCTCCCTCCATAAGTTTTCAATGGGATTAAGGTCTGGTGACCTGGCTAGGCCACTCCATGACCCTAATGTGCTTCTTCCTGAGCCACTCCTTTGTTGCCTTGGCTGTATGTTTTGGGTCATTGTCGTGCTGGAAGACCCAGCCACGACCCATTTTTAAGGCCCTGGCGGAGGGAAGGAGGTTGTCACTCAGAATTGTACGGTACATGGCCCCATCCATTCTCCCATTGATGCGGTGAAGTAGTCCTGTGCCCTTAGCAGAGAAACACCCCCAAAACATAACATTTCCACCTCCATGCTTGACAGTGGGGACGGTGTTCTTTGGGTCCATAGGCAGCATTTCTCTTCCTCCAAACACGGCGATGTTTGAGTTTCATGCCAAAGAGCTCAATTTTTGTCTCATCTGACCACAGCACCTTCTCCCATCACTCTCGGCATCATCCCAGGTTTTCACTGGCAAACTTCAGACGGGCCGTCACATGTGCCGTGCGGAGCAGGGGGACCTTGCGGGCACTGCAGGATTGCAATCCGTTATGTCGTAATGTGTTACCAATGGTTTTCGTGGTGACAGTGGGCCCAGCTGCCTTGAGATCATTGACAAGTTCCCCCCTTGTAGTTGTAGGCTGATTTCTAACCTTCCTCATGATCAAGGATACCCCACGAGGTGAGATTTTGCGTGGAGCCCCAGATCTTTGTCGATTGACAGTCATTTGTACTTCTTCCATTTTCTTACTATGGCACCAACAGTTGTCTCCTTCTCGCCCAGCGTCTTACTGATGGTTTTGTAGACCATTCCAGCCTTGTGCAGGTGTATGATCTTGTCACTGACATCCTTAGACAGCTCCTTGCTCTGGCCATTTTGTAGAGGTTAGAGTCTGACTGATTCACTGAGTCTGTGGACAGGTGTCTTTCATACAGGTGACCATTGCCGACAGCTGTCTGTCATGCAGGTAACGAGTTGATTTGGAGCATCTACCTGGTCTGTGGGGCCAGTCTCTGCCTGGTTGGTGGGGATCAAATACTTATGTTCCCTCTGCAGAATGCAAATAAATTCATATACTTTCCACAATGTGATTTTCCGGACTTTAATTTGTGATGTGCTATCCTCACTGTTACCAATAACCCTACCCTTCAATTATGGCTGCTCATGTCTCATGGTGAGACAGACTGAAGGTCCATCAAGCCCAGAATCCTGTTTCTAACAGTGGCCAATCCAGGTTACAAGTACCTGGCAATATCCCAAAACAGTACAATACATTTTATGCTGCTTATCCTAGACATAAGCAGTGGCTTTTCCCCAAGTCCATCTTAATAATGGCTTATGGACTCTTCTTTAGGAAGCTATCCAAAGTTTTTTAAACCCTGTAAAGCTAACTGCTTTTACCACATTCTCTGGCAACAAATTCCAGAGTTTAATCACACGTTGAGTGAAGAAATATTTTCTCTGATTTGTTTTAAATTTACTACTTTGTAGCTTCATTGCATACCCCCTAGTCTGAGTATTTTGGAAACAGTAAACAAGCGATTCACTTCTACCCATTCTGCTCCACTCACACCTCTCCTTAAGAAGCCTTCACTCGACCCTACTTGTCCCTCTAATTACCGACCCATCTCCCTCCTCCCTTTTCTCTCCAAATTACTTGAGCATGCTGTTCACCGCCGCTGCCTTGATTTTCTCTCCTCACATGCTATTCTTGACCCACTACAATCTGGTTTTCGCCCTCTCCACTCAACCGAAACTGCGCTTACTAAAGTCTCCAATGACCTATTACTGGCTAAATCCAGAGGTCAATATTCCATCCTCATTCTTCTTGATCTTTCCGCTGCTTTTGACACTGTCGATCACAGCATACTTCTCGATACCCTGTCCTCACTTGGATTCCAGGGCTCTGTCCTTTCCTGGTTCTCTTCCTATCTCTCCCTCCGCACCTTTAGTGTTCACTCTGGTGGATCCTCTTCTACTTCTACCCTCTGCCTGTCGGCGTACCTCAGGGTTCTGTTCTTGGTCCTCTCCTCTTTTCTATCTACACTTCTTCCCTTGGTTCATTAATCTCATCCCATGGCTTTTCCTACCATCTCTATGCTGATGACTCCCAAACCTACCTTTCTACCCCTGATATCTCACCTTTCATCCAAACCAAAGTTTCAGCGTGCTTGTCTGACATTGCTGTCTAGATGTCTCAACGCCACCTAAATTAAATATGACCAAAACCGAGCTTCTCATTTTCCCCCCCAAACCCACCTCCCCGCTCCCCCCGTTTTCTATTTCTGTTGATGGCTCTCTCATTCTCCCTGTCTCCTCAGCTCGAAACCTTGGGGTCATCTTTGACTCTTCTCTCTCCTTCTCTGCTCATCTCCAGCAGATTGCCAAGACCTGTCGTTTCTTTCTTTACAACATCCGTAAAATCCGCCCCTTTCTTTCCGAGCACTCTACCAAAACCCTCATCCACACCCTTGTCACCTCTCGTTTAGACTACTGCAATCTGCTTCTTGCTGGCCTCCCACTTAGTCACCTCTCCCCTCTCCAGTCGGTTCAAAACTCTGCTGCCCGTCTCGTCTTCCGCCAGGGTCACTTTACTCATACTACCCCTCTCCTCAAGACCCTTCACTGGCTCCCTATCCGTTTTCACATCCTGTTCAAACTTCTTCTACTAACCTATAAATGTACTCACTCTGCTGCTCCCCAGTATCTCTCCACACTCGTCCTTCCCTACACCCCTTCCCATGCACTCCGCTCCATGGATAAATCCTTCTTATCTGTTCCCTTCTCCACTACTGCCAACTCCAGACTTCGCGCCTTCTGTCTCGCTGCACCCTACGCCTGGAATAAACTTCCTGAGCCCCTACGTCTTGCCCCATCCTTGGCCACCTTTAAATCTAGACTGAAAGCCCACCTCTTTAACATTGCTTTTGACTCGTAACCACTTGTAACCACTCGCCTCCACCTACCCTCCTCTCTTCCTTCCCGTTCACATTAATTGATTTGATTTGCTTACTATATTTATTTTTTGTCTATTAGATTGTAAGCTCTTTGAGCAGGGACTGTCTTTCTTCTATGTTTGTGCAGTGCTGCGTACACCTTGTAGCGCTATAGAAATGCTAAATAGTAGTAGTAGTAGTAGTATTTTATAGACTTCTATCATATCTCCCCTCAGCCATCTTTTATCCAAGCTGGAGAGCCCTATCCGCTTTAGCCTTTCTTCATAGGGAAGTCGTCCCATCCCCTTTATCATTGTCATCGTCCTTTCTCTGTACGTTTTCTAATTCCACTAATATCTTTTTTCAGATGCAGTGACCAGAATTGCACCCAGTATTCGAGGTGCAGTTGCACCATGGAGCGATGTGAAGGCATTATAATGTCCTTACACGGAAACATATATCTTTACTGCACACCTGTTCACAATGCATTTGCACTGACATACAGCACCACCTCCCTCATGTACATACAGGGTGAGGTAAAAAAAAAGTAACCCGCTGGAGTTTTTTTTACTGTTTTCTCAGCAATCACTTTGAATTTCAGCGAGAAATGGTATGTACTTATTTAGTCACCATACTAACATATTACTATTAAACAACCTTAAGCACCTCTTTTACCAAGCTGCGCTAGCAATTACCACTCAGCAATGCTGACAAAGTTCATTCACTCTCAATGGGCTTTCCTCAGCATTGCCATGCAGGAATTGATAGCATGGTTTGGTAAAAGAGGTGTAGACTACTGATTAGTGCAGCAGACTTTGAGCCTGGAGAACTGAGTTCAGTTCCCCCTGCAGCTCCTTGTGACTCTGGGCAAGTCACTTAACCCTCCATTGCCCCAAGTACAAATAAGTACCTGTATATACTATGTAAACCACTTTGAATGTAGTTGCAACAACCACAGAAAGGTGATATATCAAGTCCAGTTCCATAATTATCTTAAGTTATGTTGATATTACTGACATTTTACCATTACTACCTAGCAATTTTTTTCAGTTAATTTGTTTGAGCTAAAACATTGTAAAATAACATCCTTGAAACAATTAACAATGTGTCCAAATTTTGCAGTCACTGTGAATGCTCAAAGTGTCCACCCCCAGCCTTGTCCATTAGTCTTGTGTCAGGTTATCCCAGATCATCTGAAGCACTTCATTGAGTTTGGTGATTGTTTTTGGCTGTGGATGGAACTTGTGATTGGCCTGCAACACTGCTCCCCAGGCAAAAGTCTACATCATCTTGATGCAGTTAACAATAAGCTGGTACCCTGTTTTTGTTTTTTTAAATAATGGTAGTTTTACAGTGCAAACATTTTTGAACATGTGAAAATCGCTGGGTGGTCAAACTAAAAAGCCTGTAACTTCTCTGTGTTTTCAGATAATCTCATTCTACTTGGCACATAAAAATAGTAACAAGAAATAAAGCTGTAGAATTTCACATCAAAATTCCAAGTGATTGCTGAGAAAAAAGCAAAAAAAAACTCTAGAGGGTTACTTTTTCTGCCTGACCCTGTATAAGTACATAGATATACACAAGAGTAGTTTACCTGGAGAAGCAAAGGGAAAGGAAGTCAAATAAGGCAGCAGGAGGAGGTAAATCAGTTCACATTAACACATCTGTTTGGGGGGGGGGGGGGCACTGTCCACCCATGCTCACCCAAAATATGCCTATGTATAAACAGAATAAACTATATTTCCTCATCATCACACAATACTAAATCCATGCTTTTTACATAAAGCATATTTTCAACACACCTGACAATCTTACAAAGACACATCTATGCGCATTCATGCTATATACACACACACACTCCTGCAGTTACATACATCATACATATATGTATTCATATCTTTCACACTGTTGGAAGCAGGATACTGGGCTAATGGACCATTGGTCTGACCCAGTATAGCTGCTATTATGTGTTTATGGGGAAGACCTCAGAGTTAGGTCATATTAAGCTTGATCTAGCCGGTGGTTGGGAGGCGGGGATAGTGCTGGGCAGATTTATACGGTCTGTGCCCTGAAGAGCATAGGTACAAATCAAAGTAGGGTATACACAAAAAGTAGCACACATGAGTTGTCTTGTTGGGCAGAATAGATGGACCGTGCAGGTCTTTTTCTGCCGTCATCTACTATGTTACTTTTACATTTGCTCTCTTCTTACCTTTTGCCTTCCTATCCAGATGTATGTCATTCTTTTTCTCTTTTCCTTCATTTTAATTGCAATTGCTTTGACATTTTGGTACTGAAAGTGGAATGGTGAGACCAAATACACATAAACACAGTGGGTAGAAATTCAGCCAGCATCAGAGGAGGGCGGGCCCAGAAAGAACAGAGGGACGTCGGAGAAGGCAGCACTGATTGCCGATCAGCTGTTCTTGTCCGTGCAGCGCCTTCACACAGAGGTGAGAGGCGCTGCACGGGCAGGTTAAAGTGGAGGGGGTCCAGTAGAGGGGGGGCGGCAGCGACGACGAGCTCAGGGGGGCACGGGGCGGAGGATGGTGGGAGGTGGAGCTGTGGGAGGAGAAAAACAGAGAGAGGAAGGGAGGGGGACTGGGGCTGCTAAACTTTGGTTTTTTTGTTTTTTATTTTTTAATTAATACATGCAGAAGAGGGGAGCCAGCGGCGACCTTGGGGGGGGGGGGGCAAGGTGTTCACCTTGCCCCCTTCCGAACCTTTTTTGACTTTTGTTTTTTGTTTTGATTTTTCTATGCAGGGGGAAGCTGGGGAGCAGCGGAGTGTCTGTCTGTCTGATCTTCATTTTTAGGGCTTTTCTTTTTCTCTGATGGGCTGTCCCTGGGGGTGAGATGGTCTTTTTCTATGGCTCCCTTAACACGAAGTACTCCTTAACTTTTCTAACAGCACAGTAGGTATGACATATGTCATACAACGTCCATTTGGCCAATCACAAGCGCTTTAAGCCCAGCTAATGCGCTGGGATTGGCTCGTTTTTTTTTTTTTTTACTAATTGTCTTTCCTAGCACGCGCTGCCCCAACGAGAGGTACAGACCTCTCGTAGATTTACCGGCGTTTTTCCTGCGTCAATCGGAAAAGGTTAGTGCATCTCGTTACAATACAGTTTCTACAGGGAATCTCTCATCTGCATTCCGTTTGCGTTAGCTGCTACTGTCGTCGGAAAATGTCCTTTAATGCATGCCACAGTTCACACATTGGTCGTTAAAGGGTCGTTAAACTTTAGTGCATCTGGGCCTATATCCCAACAGTCAAACACCTCAAAGAACCATCAGCACCTAATTTTACCCACATGGAGGGCCATTAATTTTCAAACAGCCCATTACTAGCCAGAGAGAACCACCAAGGGTCCCAACAGTTTATCCAGCTCCCGGCCTCTTTCTCTGAAACTCCCAGAGTCTTTTGTCAGCCTTCAAAGTTCCTCATATAATTCATCCATGCAAATCTCATGCAAATGAGTCCAGTCTTTTCCAACTCTCAGCTGCTCAGCTTTAAACCCTCTTTCCCCTCCCAGAAGTCGTTTGACTATTCACTAGAGGGTTAGCCCCACCCTTACCATCTCCCACGTAATCTCCTTTACCTGACTATATCACCCCATGCAAGGTTCCAGGACACCTCCTAAATGTAATAGTGGGGACCAGTGGTGTGCTGGAGCCGGCTCGCATTTTGTACCGACTTGCGAGCCGGTTGTTTCCCACTGCGTGCCAGCTCTCCTCCCTCCCGCCCGCCCGATCCCTCACCTGACTCTTCTAATCTTCGGCAGGGCAGGCAGTCTTGCCTGCCCGCTACCAGTGCTGACTCTCCCCTGCCGGTTTGCGCTTTAAAATGGCCACCGAGACTTCCAGAGGCGGCCTCGCGAGACTTCTACTGAAGTCTCGGCGGCCATTTTGAAGCGCAAACGGCAGGGGAGTCAGCGCTGGTAGCGGGCAGGCAAGACTGCCTGCCCCGCCGAAGAATTAGAAGAGTCAGGTCGGTGAGGGACGGATCCGGAGGGAGGGAGGAGAAGTCGCCGGTGAACAACGCGGGAGGGGTGGCAGGGGAAAGAAGGGAGTCCCTGGGCATGGAGGGATGAGGGCAGGGGAGAGGAGGGTCACTGCTGGGCATGGGTGGATGGAGGGCAGGGGAGAGGAGGGTCACTGCTGGGCATGGGTGGATGGAGGGAGGGCAGGGGAGAGGAGGGTCACTGCTGGGCATGGTGGATGGAGGAGGGCAGGGGAAGAGAGGGTCACTGCTGGGCATGGGTGGATGAGGCAGGGAAGAAGGGTCATGCTGCATGGGGATGGAGTGCAGGAGAGGAAGGGTCACTGCTGGGCATGGGTGGATGGAGGGCAGGGGAGAGAAGGGTCACTGCTGGGCATTGGGTGGATGGAGGGCAGGGGAGAGAGAAGAAATGCTGTTCATGGATGGAGGGGAGAGAAGAGTGAGGAAGGAGATGAGATGAGGGAAAAGGAAGAGAGGAGAAAAACTGCACATGGATGAAGGAAAAATAGGCAGAAGCTGAGGACCCGAAATGAAGAAGAAAGGAGAAATGGAAAGGAAGCCCTGGAAACGGTGTTAAGAGGACAGATAGCAGCAGAATCAGATACTGGGCCAGCATGATCAGAAAAAACAGTCACCAGACAACAAAGGTAGAAAAAAAAATCATTTTATTTTCATTATAGTGTTTGGAATATGTTCACTTTGAGAATCAGGTGCTCAACATTAAAAGTTTATATTTATTTACTTATTATGCATTTTATCCCACATTAAACATGAATTAGATTGGAACCTGGGATCGTTTAATTTTTTTTTCCTGGATAATGCATTGCCCCCCCCCCCCCCCGGCTCTCTCCCCGGCTATAGTCAGCTCTGCAATTTGAGGGGGGGGGGGCGCAGAGGGGGACCGGGGAGAGAGCCTGTTGTTAACATTTACCAGCACACCACTGGTGGGGACTATACCCAAGTAGTCTTATGGTAGGGGCCTAAAAATATTATCTTTTCTTGGGGGGAGATCTCTTTCCCAGCAATGGGATGTGTATCCTGTCAAATGCCCCAAAAAGTGAAGTTTACAGGTTATATGATCCAGACTATATCTCGCATCTTTCTCCTTTGTCTATCTCTACCTACTTATCCCTTTTGTTATTCTGCCTGTACTGCTTTGAGTGGGGAAAGCACGGGATACAAATGTAAAAAATAAATAAATTATATATGTACATACAAAAGTTTAATACTGACCATCTAAGCATTTTTACAGGATTGTTCTAGGATGGGATAAGCATGGTTGAGCTTGATTAGGGAAATCTCAGGAGGCCTTAGGGCATGAAAGATAAACTGAGTGGGAAGGGGGATGCAAAGGTGAAATTAAATAGGTGAACTACCCTTGCACTGGCCTTGGTGGAACAGATAAGTAGAGAATGATTATTTATCCTTTCAAATAATATTAGGACTAAAGATATTCTACGAAACTGCTAAACAGCACTTTTAAAATAAATTGGAGAAAACAGTTTAATCGTTCAGTGGGCAGTTAAATTATGAAATTTGTTACCATGAGACGTGACAAAAATGGCTAGCAAAGATAGGTTTAAAAAACTGTTTAGACAAGTTCCTGGAGGAAAGTTCATGAATTATTATTAGCCATGTAGACACAGGAAGGCCCCTACTTATGCCTGGATGGAAGCAACAAGGAATAGATCTACTGTTTTGGAATCCTGTCGGCTACATGTGACCAGGATTGGCCATTGTTGGAAAAAGGCTACTCCCATTCTCTCTTTTCTTTCCACTCCTCCTCCTGTCTTTCTTCTCACTTTTTCTCCACTACTTTCCAATAGTTTTTCATTTCTCTCCCCCTCCTAATTTCTTCTTTCTCCAAGAGCTGTCCCTGGAAAGGTTGTGTTGTGATTTACCAGTAACAGGATATTACTCAGAACTTGGGAGTTTTCAGTACATGAAGGAATTTTTCCTGGTGAAAAGAAACATGATAAGGAAAGGAAGCTCAACTTCCACATGCAGCTAATTACCTGCACAACACGACCATGACATGCAACCGAGGATAACGCCTTCCACATCTGGGAAGAAAAGGAAGATTCAGGAGTAACACCTGCATTCCTGGCTGTCTTCTGTGACTCATTCATCCTGATCCAGGGGAACCATCTATGCACCTTCATTCCCAGTGTCAGGACTGAGATCCTAGTCATCCATTCACATAACTTTATGTGGGTCTACTCTGGGTCCACAGCTGTCCTCTTCATGGAACTTATTCACTTTCATGCTTTACAATTTCATAAGGTCTTGTCCCATTCTTCTTAGGCATTGTTATGGAGGCACCCCTCCATCTTCCCTTCTTTTCTGGAACTAGGCAGGAGACCTAGGGGCTCATTTTCAAAGCACTTAGACCTACATAGGCTCCTATGTAACTTTGTAAGTCTAAGTACTTTGAAAAACATCTCTTACAGTCTCTTGAGAAAAGAACAATCTAGAGGGAAACCCTCCAGAAAGGAACCTGGTGATAACTGATAAGGGGCCACCAAGTACTACCTTAATGACCGAGGGGACAACAACAAAAAGTCTGATTAATCACAGACATGGAAGCTGATGCACAAATATCAGCAATTGCTTATTCTGGCTCACCATCATGGGAGAGATAAACACCAGACAAAGTAAGAAGAAAAAAAGTGTTTTGTTTCCTCAATACTAGTTTATTAAGCTAAGCTAATGCAAAAGCAGTCATGCAGGATTAAAAACAATAGAACTACGCACCTGGCCAGGTGAGTCAAGTCCAAAGGTTGCATGGAACTCATTTACCTTGTTAAAGAAGCGTGACTAGTGTAGAGTTTCCACAACACTAGCGATTCCGGTTTTGCCACTTTTTTTTTTTATCAGTGATCTTTTTTTTTTTCTCCCCGTATAAGAAGATCCTGTGCCTCGACATGAAAGCTAGTGGCAAGTAACAGCAGACAGACCTGGGAGGTTTCTGGAGCACTAGGACACACCTGCTCAGGTGGTGGGAGAACAGCATCAAACCTGGAGGCAAGTGCTAAGGAGTTCGGAGGCCCTTGAGGAGACTGTTCACACGCTTTATTTTCGTTCTTCTCGCTGCTGGAAGATTTGGGAGTTTGGCAGATATGGTGAGTTCTGGATCCCGATACAGCTCATTTAATGTTAGCGGAAAGAGAGAGAGGTGGCAGGAGAAGGGACTTGGAACTGCCTGGCCGGGATCTGTAGCATGTCCTGCAGCACCTGGTATGGAGTATGACTGCCTTTTCATGTCACTTCACAGCAAGGCAAAGCCATGGAGATGTTACAGGTCATCCAGGTGGAATCTCTGCCTCCTGCAGGCTTTCCTTAAAGCTACGTACCTTGGAACTGTTAATTGAAATACCATAAATTTGCTAAGCCTTCTCTAAAACTGTGTTCTTTGGCATGTTGACTTTAATTTAATGAAATTAATACAACTGAACACTTTCACTGGAGAGGACTCCACTACATCTGAAGCTAGACTAGTATCACCTTTTTAATATTATTCACCGAGTGCTGGCAGTGCACACAGCAAAATAAGAGGGTACTTATAAGGTCAGTGCTCCACAGGGGTCTTGGGCCCAGCACAGGAAAATTTAATAAGTTACTAACTCATTGGGATGATGGCTGAATCTCTAGATATCATGTCTTAAGAACAGCACTATTCATCTGGTTTTGGATCACCTTTAATACTGCTCTCATTACTTCCACTTTAGTGTACTTTGATTAGTTTTGATTTTGTTTTGTTGTTCTATTGCTTGAAATTATCAAAAACAAAACACGTAGACAGGTTTGTCCCGTCACCGGCCCACAGAACTGGTAGCCAATGAATAAGCTTCACCCTATGCCGTTACTAACTGGGAACCAAGGGATATGATATTTGGCTTATCATTGTGGAGAAATCTTTATGTCCCTACCTGCATAGTGAAGGTCAGAACAGGTACAAAACCAGACACACAGCGCAGAACACTTCCAACCATGATATCCTATAGAATCATGGGGCTATGTCCAGGCATTGAATTTCTGGGTTTCTGGAGCTAACACATAGCCGTTTACCAGCAATACGAGCACTAACCAGCTATGGGTACTTCATAAAGAAGGACTGACTTTATGCAGCCCAATTTATGCGGTTAACCTAATGGTCAAGTGCCACTCTTTCCCTAGAATGCACCCAAAATAGCCAGTTTTCTGTTCAAAACTAACCACATAAGTGCCGCTGAAATTGACCAGTTAGCCCCAAACAGGTGATTTAACCGGCTGGTTAAATCACTTTGAATATTGACCCCCCCCCCCCCCCCCCCCCAAAGTGTTTCAAAATTTGGATCAAACATGTATATAAGTCACAAAAAAACTGAAACCCAAATACAGTAGGATGTTGCATGATGTAATAATGGGCAGAAAGAACAGAAATATGGTATCTCTGGAGGCGCTCCTCTGCTCCCCTTTTCTTAAAATGTTCAACAGTAGGTCAAGTGTTATTGACCTCTTAATCCATTTTAATTATGCACAACTGACAATAGTCAGAATACTGGTAGAGCAGGGCAGTTCCTTCTCAGTGTCTTTATTTACACAATTAAGCACATACAAGCTAATGCTTACAGACAACTAACCTGTTAACGTTGCCCCCCTATTATCAGCTTAATGACCCACACATCAGGGTAGCAGCAGAGAAATAGGTAGGAACCATATGCCAATCTGGTAGAGAGAGAGAGAGAGAGAGAGTTCGGGGGGGGGGGGGGGGCAACTGTAGGTTATTACGTCTTTGTAGGGTCAAAGTCATATCACCATATTCTGATGTGCCTAAGCCAAGGCTGGAACCAGAGCATTAGCAAACCTTTAGCTTTCCGCCCCTCCCCTCCCCGAGATTTTGATAAACTCAACAATCACATCACCTGAACACTATAAATACTTGGACATCATACTTTTAAACAATGAAGAGCCATTCACCTGGGTAAACGGGCTATTTGAAAAATTTCCTCGCCTTCCCTGCAAGACGATGGTGCTTTTTAGGTTTGCAGGGCTGTCAGGATCTACTGTTTTGCTATTACTTACATCTTCTCTCCAGCCCAATAGAAGCTGCTATCCCTGGCTACTGCCTGGTCTGCATAAATGCTTACACCAGGCCGGACCAAATCGAAAACGTTTCCCCAGGAACATCATACTAAAGTGGGCCACACCCGGAGCACTCTCGTAAAGGATAAACCATTTGAGCGTATTGGATGTTAAGCGTTGCCACAGGCGGACCTCGATGTAGTGAGGAAAGAAAGGGAAAGGATGCAACCTGACAGGAAAAGGACGATAGCAATTATCGTGGCTGCAAGAGCAGGGAATCAACCAATACACAAGGACCCACCCTATATGTAGCAACCTGTCGTATAAGGCTATATACGAAATAGCTGCTTCTTATGCACTTCAAATGAGGGGAAATCTGCTCAGTTCTGAGTAGTATACAGCGCAACAGGGATCAGATGTATGAACACATCTCCGCCTTAGTTTTGCATGACGGGAGAACGGCCACTCACCCCCCGGGCCGCAGCAAACTGCATATCCCGGGGATATACCTCTCCGTACCCTGCTCCCACCACGGCACCGCTTCGCCCGTATATTCACCCAGCATTCACTTGCAGCAGGCCCGCACACTGCGCTCTACGTATGCGCCTTAGCCGACGGCGAACAGCTGGGTGCGTTTCCGGTTGGGTTTAGTTTTTACCTGCTCTTCCCCTCCCCCTTTCCCCCGGGAAACAGCTGGTTAAGAGCTAAATGGAGTCAAAGATTATTGCTTTTGGGCAAGTTCATTCTGTGCACCAAAGTTCTGTATATGATCGAGCGGACTAGTGTTCAAACTGCCTCTAGGCCTTGCAGGTGCACAAGGTACTTGAACATTACATGCAGCAGGTGAATTTTGCACCTTAATTGAAGCAGGCACGGGTATATACACAAAGCTGCTAAGTTACTCAGTTCCAAGGGGGAGCGCTTTGAGGCCAGCCTTGGACCTCTATAACCACTGTAAGGACCTGCAAGACTGACTTCAATGGGTAGAATTAGGGATTACAAAAATACCACTTCCCTTTGGGATGTAGATAAAAAGGCACAACTGGTCAAAAAGTCTCCCTCTTGACTCTGGGTAACTTAGCTGCTTGTCACTTTTTTCCAAGTGTATTTTTTCTAGTGAAAAAAGGTGCTGGTACTCCAATGCTGGGCCACCCTTCAAGGTTGGGGTGATCACAGAGGGACCCATCCCACAATAGCAAGCCCTCAGCAACCAGTCACAGAATCTATGACAAGGCAGAATTGTTGTGTAGAGCTTGAGCTCTTTCATTTAAAAACTCTGGGGACCATGGGTCAATTTTAGCAGACAATGGAAAAAGTGCCTGTACTCAGCACCCCCTCAAAAAGCTATGCTTTTTTTTTCCCACCACAGCTAAAAGTATGTAGGCTGTAAAGAATGTGCATACTTTTATCAGTAAGAAGTTGAGAGATTTGGATTTGAACGTTAATTACTTTTTTTCAAATGTGGTTTTATCAAGTTAAAAGCAGGTATACAAGTTATTTCCCTGTCCAAGTGGATTTACAATCTAAGTTTGACCAAGGACACAAGGGCACTCATTTTCAAAGCACATGGACATTTCAAAACAGCCAAAAAGAAAAAAAAATCCTTCTGCCAAAATGTCCAAATTGCGATTTTCAAAAAGGCAGAATTTCATGTTTTCCACTGAGTTCATCCAACTAGCAAGAGGGCATTTTGGAGGCATGTTTTGGGTGGGCTCGAAATTAGGATGTCTTTCAGCGATAATGGAACAGGCAGACATGTCTAAGTTTTAAAAAAAAGGGGCATTTCTATTTAGAACTGTTTCAATCAAGTTCAAGTAACAAAAAGGTGTTCTGACCAACTGATCACTGGCAGGATTAAGGCATGATCCCTCCATAATCCCCCAGTTAATGCTGTCCTCCTCCCACTCCCTTTAGAAGTGAAACTGAAAGGGGATACCAGGCACTATGACAGCATCTGGTATTATGGGCATACCTAACAGCAGCAAGCAGCTCCCAGAAGTTGGCTAGTGGTCAGCACCGTGGACTGTACACAAGGCGACCCCAGTTTTGGTGGAAATTGTGAGCCCTCCAAATTTAACAATATACCTACTGTACCTACATATAGGAAACACCTTCAGGTTTGAAGGTCATTGTAGTGGTGTACAATTAGGTACAGTAGGGTTTGTTTTTTGTGTCTGGAGGCTCACAATTCGTAATAAAGGAGTTAAGGTGGGATTTGTACCTAGGTGCCATTTGTTAAAGTCCACTGTACTGACCCTAAGCTGCCCCTCTGCTCTGCAGGGACGTCTGTGTTGCCATTTTTGTACAAATGATGCCAGATATTTTTGGGCCTCCTTTTTTGGCGTTCATATTTTGGATGTTTCAGTTTGGAATTGGCTGTTCATTTTTTAATATTTTCAGCGCAAGGATGTCCTCATGTATTTTCGAACAGAAAATCCCAACATTTTTCCTGTTCAGAAATAGCTGTGAGATGGATGGGTTTTTTTTGGACGTAATGAGCGGGACATCCCAATTCTAACTTGAACATTTTTTTTCAAAAATGTCCCCCGAGGGTTGTTAGTGGGAGGATCGATATTTGAACCCTGGCATCCCTACTTCTTAGCTTGATGTTCTATCCACTAGGCAACACCTCCAGTTTTTTTAACATATTTTTCCTCAGCTGATCTCATACCAGTTCCCAGAACAGAAAGTAGGACACCTTTCTCTGTGTACTAAAGATCTGACCCTGGTAGCTTCTCTAGTAAGACTGAATGCACTCTTGTCATTGTGTAAATATTTCTGGGTTGGCTTATTTGTTTTATGGATGTATGTATATGTGGTGTTTTTATTATATATGTGATGTGTACCCCGCTTTAGGTAAAGGTGGGTTATAAATAATAAACCTATCCTAAAGGTCTGACCCTGATTTCCCAGGGCAGAAAGTAGGAAGCCTTTCTCTGTGTACTAAAGATCAATTCCTGACAACAGGTTCTTCTGTTATTTTGTGGCACACCCTAGCTTTCAGTGTTTATTATTGTTGAAGTTGTTTATTATTGTACATATAATAATACGTCTTTCGTGAAATCTCTCTCAAGCCCATGACACAGAGATAAGTGAGACCATTTTTAGCTGCCATTGCTAAAGGGCTTGCTGTAGAATGAGATCCACCTATATAATTCCTGCACTAGTTTATGCTTGACCTATATGGACTCTGTGTATGTCATATCAACTTCTAATGTCTATGAAGATCAAGGGGTCCATGCTATAGCAATAATCCCTTTAGGATGCTAAAATGTGATTAATTCTAATATCATCACTCAGCATATTTTGTAATTAATAAACCAATTATCTCCCCTTCTATACAAGCAAAACAGTACCTTAGCTCTCTCCTTGCTGAAGAATGCCTACTTTGCAGTACCTTGAAGGGCAGATTTTCAGCTATGTCATACATGCATGGTGTCATTTTAAGTGGAGCCATTCTTTCTCTTAGTCCTCAAGGAGCATGATTCTTATTTAGTGACTGAGCACAAGGACCTGTTTGACTAGATTGCTTGAATTCTTATACTCTCTCCCCTTTGCAAACTCTCAGTCAAGAGGTACTGGAAGTGATGATGGTTCTGTTGATCTGAGTGGCAGCCACAAAGATTCTGTTTGTCTTGTTAATGCTAAGCTTTTCTTTCACCTCAGTCAAAACCAGATGGAAACATGGGGGGAGGGGGCAGACAGAACCTAAGCAGTGAGGTATAGTTGCTCATTTTAAAAGCACATAGACTTAGAAAATGACATAGAGGCTCATTTTCAAAGCACACGTAGACGTACAAAGTTACATAGGCTACTGTGTAACTTTGTAAGTCTATGTGCTTTTAAAATGAGCCTCATAATTCATAGCAGAATTCCCAAGAGGGAGGATAAGGTACCAGCACATCAGGACACTCTCCAATATCAGAAGGAGTTTGTTATACCAACAAACTCAAAGTGTAGTATTTATACAGAAAAAGCAAGTGGTAATCAGAAGATGGCATCACTGTTAAAAACGGATGTTGAGTGATATTCTTAAAATAATATTACCCAATAATTTTATACCTATAGGATCATCCGAGTCCTCACCCAGTAAACCTCGATTTCTCAATCATATGGAACTGTTACTAATCAGACATATTATAGAATAATCCCACAGAAACACAACACATAAGAACTTATAAATATGTGCTAATTGTGCTCATAAATGTCATTGGACCATCAGAGACCAAACAGGTCAATTGCTTGTCCACATATTTGTCATGTAATCATTGCACATTCAATTTAGTGACACACCCATGTCACAGTGTCAACAAAACAAAAAAAAAAAGTATCTTTTTTATATAAATATAATGTTGAAACAACAGTGCATTGAACAGGGTTTCCTTAATTGGTCCAATAATGTATCAGGATGGAGTTGTAAGAAATCCAGGAATGGCCTAAAATCTCTATCCTGGAATTGGGTAACTTGACAGCTCTGTATTAGCTGATACTTTCTACATGGGGCTGTCATACGGTTTCTTTGCATCTGGAACAAGAATTCTGCTTACTGTTAATCAAAGACATAACTGGTAGAATTATATATATAGAACCTAAATGTACTCCATTCCCTTCCAGGAAATCTGATAAAAGTATATTTCCATTGCCTTCATTGTTTGGTTTCTTTCTCTGCTTTGATTCACAGCATGTGACAGATAATAATCATGACATCGAACAGCCTCGGAGTAGAGCAGGTAAATGTTTCATATGTCTAAAAACTGGGCTGCAGGATTTGAACAAGAGAGGGAGAGATACAGCTAGAAAGGAGGGGATAGATGGAGAGACACAGAAAAAGCAAGAAGAGAGGCTGAGAATTACAGAGAGGAAGGAGAGAAAGAGAGGGCAGCAGGGACAGGGACAGAAGCTAGAAAAGCCATTATAGACTTAACCTTCTGATATATACCCTGTTGACAAAGTTACTGCAAAAGGAGAGAAGTACAAATCCTGTGTCTACAGCTTGGTCAAGTCTCCAACACTTCTGTCTCTTCATGGCCTCTTCTAACTCTATTAATTACTTGCAATCTCATGGTAATACATTGACATCTCATGGCCTCTTCTAACATTATTGGTTAGTTACTGATGTTCTCATGGTAATATGTCCCTTTCTTATGGCCTCCTCTAAGATTATTAGTTTGTTGGTAATATCATAGTAATATATCCCATGCTTGCTTTCTTTCATCATAGGTGCTGGCGGTGCCCATGGCCCCAGGTTGTGCGTGAACCCAGAGCCAGAGGGGGTGCTGCACACCCCACTGCACATCCCGCTGCACAAGAATCCAGTAAATTGACTATGTTTAAAAAAATCAGTGTCCCAATCATTGCAGCGCTGTTGGTGGCAGGCGCGCTTGTTGTTATTGGAATCCTCAGTAAGTCTTTCTTATCTTTCCAGGAGTGACCAATGATTGTGAACATGTCTGCTTGTGCTTTGGATAGGAGTTTACTCTCCTGCTCTCTGTTTTTAGCTCTTCCATATGGTAGAAGGGGAAACCAGTTTGAGGAGAATGTCAGTTCACTGGAGCTATTTTGAAGACAGTAAAGGTTACTTGAAAGAGCCTGGAGTCTCAATGTGTGGATGAGACGATGGTACAAGGAGGAGGGTTTTAGATTTGTTAGGAACTGGACAACGTTCTGGGAAGGGGAGCCTATTCCGAAAGGATGGACTCCACCTTAACCAGGGTGGCACCAGGCTGCTGGCATCAGCATTTAAAAAGGAAATAGAGCAGCTTTTAAACTAGAAGCGGGGGGGGGGGGGGGGTGGGGGGGGAAGGCCGACAGTCGCTCAAAAGCACATGGTTCGGGATAAGGTATCTTTCAAAGATATCACCAAAACAGGGAAGATAGGGTATCCCGATAGTGAGGTTGCAAAAGAGACCATAGTAGAGCAGATGTCCTTAAATAAAATAAAAATCAGTTAAAAGATTGCAAATTACTACTTTCCTCTCTTCGACCCCATTGTACCTGAAACATGTGTATCTTATCCGACCACAATATCACATTGCAACTGTTTCTACCAGATTGGCGAATGCCCTTATGGTACTATGTAAGCCACATTGAGCCTTCAAATAGGTGGGAAAATGTGGGATACAAATGCAACAAATAAATAAATAGGAACAACAAACATAGTTTGAAATGTCTATATGCGGATGCCAGGAGCCTAAGAAATAAGATGGGAGAATATATTGCACTAAATGAAAAATTAGTTATAATAGGTATCTCTGAGACCTGGTAGAAGGAGGATAACCAGTGGGACACTCTCATACCGGGGTACAAATTATATCGTAGTGATAGGATGGATCTAATTGGTGGAGAGGTAGCATTGTATATTAACAAGAGCCTTGAATCAATAGATTGAAAATTCTGCAGGGAACAAAACATTTCTTGGAATCACTGTGGATTGAAATTCCATGTGTAAAGGGGAAAAGGATAGTGATAGGAGTGTACTACCATCCACCTGGCCAGGATGAACAGACGGATGCAGACATGTTAAAGGAAATTAGGGACGCAAACAAACTGGGCAACACAGTAATAATGGGTGATTTCAATTACCCCGATATTGACTGGGTAAATGTAACATCGGGGCATGCTAGGGAGGTAAAATTCTTTGATGAAATCAAGGACAGCTTTATGGAGCAGCTGGTACAGGAGCCGACGAGAGAAGGAAAAAAATTTTGACCTAGTCCTTAGTGGGGTTGTTTTTTAATATGCTTTTTATTGTTTGCATTTTTATTTGTTTGCACGCTGCCTTGAGTAGCGCTGGTAAAAGCATTAGGTGGATTAGGCATCCACCAAGTTTGGCACAATTTTAGGGGCAGTACTGCAAGAGGACCAAAAGCACAAATGGTCCATCTTCTACTGCTGGCTTTGTTCCCCAAAGAAAGCAGGCACTAGAAGAAATGACAAAGAGTCCTGCTGCTGGCCCCTCTCTCCCCATTACCTGTCATCCCATGCTATGACTGGATGCTGGAAATGCAAACTTCCAGGCCTGAGGGCTTCAGAGCTGTAGCCTGGAAGTGACATCCACCTATTTTTTTTTTTTTTGTTACATTTGTACTCCGCGCTTTCCCACTCATGGCAGGCTCAATGTGGCTTACATGGGTCAATGGAGGGTTAAGTGACTTGCCCAGAGTCACAAGGAGCTGCCTGTGCTGGGAATCGAACTCAGTTCCTCAGTTCCCCAGGACCAAAGTCCACCACCCTAACCACTAGGCCACTCCTTGAGGGTAATGGGAAGGAATCTGTCTCATGGCTAATGTTGACTCCTGGAGAGCAGGTTCAGGCAACGCAGAGCCCAGAGACCCCAGCAAACAAGTAAGTCACAGATCTGGAAATGTCAACAGAGAAGGAGAAAAGTTGCCCAACTGCAGTTGGTAGAGAGGGAGGCCAGGCCATGGTTGAAGGTAGGCATACTTGGAGAAAAACATGGGGTTATATTGTGCCTGCCAGAGGCAGTCCTGGCTGCTCTGGATACATAAAAATATCTGAGAATAGCGGGTAAGGTGAAGTGCCCCCCCCCCCAGCTGTGAATGACTATAGTAAGGGGAGTTTTATGAGATATGTAGTACCTTCACACGTGACTGTAGTACTGTGAGCGTCAGACCCTCCCTCCCTCCCTATAGTGTTGGGCAGCACTGTGGGGAGAATGGAAACTTCATGTGTGGCAATAGTATTGGGGAGCACTGTAGGAGTCTGGGACCCTCACACAGTTCTCTAAGGTTTAGGAGACAGGTTTTCATTTATGTGCAGTTTGTGTTTTCCATGGACACCTGCAGACCCCCCAATCATTGACCCTGGGCTTTATTTTTACAGTTAAGGTTGTCCTTGATAATTACTACTTCTTCTGCCTGAAATCCTTCAAGTTCATACCCATGCAAAAGTGGTGTGATGGAAACGCTGACTGTGCAGATGCTGAGGACGAGCAGCGCTGTGTGAAGCCAATGGAAATCAATACTCCGTCAACTGGTGAGTATTGACAATGCTTACTCACCTCCAGCAAGGCCACAGCAGGGAGGAAATACACCCCTCTGCCACTACTGAAATCTCAAAGAGGTACAGTGGGGAGGAGCTGTCCTTTCCCACCCCAAGGCTCCAAGAGGTACAAAAGGAGGTCTCCCCCATCCCCGACTTTGATGCCCTTTGGGTACAGCAAGCTTGAACTCCCCCGTCCCCATGCCTGTGAAAGTAAAACAGGAAGGCGCTACCTCTCCCATAAGATGCTTGAAGAAGTACAGCAGGGGGATTCTGTCAAAAAGGTTCTGGGGTCACGGAGGGGGGTGGTGTTGTTGTTGTCCATTGAACCACTGGGGAAATTTTTTTTTTAATTCATGGGGGGGGGGGGGACCTGAAGGTAAGAGGTAGGAAGCACAAGCAGGCAACCTTTATAGCTTCCTGCTTGTGCTTCTCTCCTCTCTGACAGCTCCTGAGCAGCCATTAAATTTGCTAATTAAATTAGGGCTGCTCTGGAGCTGTGCATCCCATGGAATACACATTAGATTACAAATGAGCTCATTCGAATACTAATGAGCTCATTGTAATACATTTGCATGGGATTCTTGGTGGCTGCTAATGGCACACGTTAGAACCACGGAAAACCCCTTTGTGCATTCCAAGCTACATAAACGTTTGCTTTAGACTGACTAGAACCAGTCTAAAGCAAACATTAATAGCAAGGTAAGCTTTGTGCATTTGGCCCCTAACCATGGAGGAGCTTGCTAACACCTAATGCCTGGAAAGGAGTTCCTCCAATATTGCCTCCAACAAGCATGAGAAGAGCTAAACCTTGCTCCTAGTGCATGTGATTCCATTGGAAGTACATTACGGAGGAGTTGCACCCCATCATGTCCCCTCCTGAATCCAGTGGAGGTATAGCACAGAGATCCTATACCTTCTCCCACCCCCAAAAAAATATTATGGAGGTACATTAGAAGGGCGTTTGCCTTACCAGTCTCCTCCAGTGCGCTGGAGGAGTAATAGCAGGGAGAAGTTGCTCCCTCTGGCCTCCCAAAACTGAAGGAAATGCACAGGGAAGAGCTGTACCCCTACCTCCCAGCATCCTGAGGAGGTACACTGGGGAGGAGCTCCCCCCCCCACCAAAAAAATACCTGAACAAGTTGCTCCCTCCCTGTCTAAGAGGTACGGAGGGGAGGAGCGACCCCTTCCACAGTACCCCTTACTCATCATGCTGAGTGTTTTCTTTTTCCTAGTGAGGATCTCTAACAGTATGTCCATCCTGCAAGTATTCAACCAGGGAAGTCAGAGCTGGACCCTCGTTTGCTATGATAACTGGGACGAAAGGCAAGCCAAAGCTGTCTGCAATCAGTTGGGCTTCAACAGGTAGTGACCAACACATACATTCATGGGCCTGTACTAATACACACAGGCAGGTATGCATGCCCACAAGTACACACACAGAATTATGTGTACATGTGTATGCATATGCCTTAGGCCACAAACATTTTAGAAGCAGTCTCTGGTATAGGACATGTTTTTAGTATAAAACATGCTGAAACTAAGAGCAGAGACAGCCCAGCCCCAACTATGCCCCACACATCTCCCTTCTTTGGGAGACTCCAAAGTGTTTCATCCCATTGTACAGGATTTGTCAGCGAAAGAGGAAGTTCTATGCAGAGGAGTTGTTATTTAAAATAATGTATTTTCACCATGGAGTTTTTTGGATGGTGTTTCTAGGGACGGGTTCCTCTAATTCTGCCTTAATGCACAGATTAATGAAAAACATTTGTGCTGCAGAAAGAAGAGGGTTTGGAGGGACAGTGGCCAATGGAATGTTTGTTGGAGCTCTTTCCATGATAAGGAGGCTCCTCCACCTATCTGATCTTCTGTCAATTTTTTTCAGTGACCCTGTCTCTAATGCAGTGGCTGTTACCAATATCGACACGCCAATACAAGCCTACAGCAGGGTTGAAGTCACCAATGATGGAGGATTCCAGTCTATCCTGACCAATGGGTGAGTACAAGGACTAGTGTGATCTTAAGACCAAGGACAAAAGCAGCTGAGCTCTGTCATTTGTAGTGCGTCTGAATCAAGTGAGTCCTAGCAGCAGCATATGGTACTTAACAGGTCATTGTTTTTAATTTTCTAGTGGCTGTGTATCTGGAAATGTAGTCTCTCTCAGCTGTATAAGTGAGTAGAACACCTTATTCCTTCCTCCAATGCTTGCCTTCTCCTGGTCCCCTCTTCTAACATTCCTTTGTTTTCCAATCCCTCCTTCCCCTCCCCCAACCTTTCCCAAGCCTTCTCACTGATTCCTCACCCCATACCACTGCTTCAGTATTGTCCTTTCGTACAAACTCCCACTCCCCTGCCCTCCTCTTTCCGTTGGGTTTCAGCCATCCCTGACACTCTTACTCTTGCTCTCGTTCTTGACTGCAGGTTGTGGCAAGGGCCTGAATCAGGTACGCATTGTTGGTGGCACTTCCTCCCTCATCCAGAACTGGCCTTGGCAGGTCAGCTTGCAGTACAAGGGGCAGCATGTCTGTGGGGGCAGCATCATTAGCCCCTCCTGGATCCTCACTGCAGCCCACTGTCTCCAAAAGTAAGATAGCAGCCGCTTTCATAAGGGTGGGGGGGGGGGGGGGGACAATTTTCAAATAATGATTGAACTATTGAGATCAGGGCTTCTATGAGAGGAGGAACCCACACCCACGCAAACCATTCCCAAAGTGAACACACACAAATCCTCCACATATATTCAGAACTGTAGAGGAGTGGCCTAGTGGTTAGGGTGGTGGACTTTGGTCCTGGGGAACTGAGGAACTGAGTTCAATTCCCACTTCAGGCACAGGCAGCGCCTTGTGACTCTGGGAAAGTCACTTAACCCTCCATTGCCCCATGTAAGCCGCATTGAGCCTGCCATGAGTGGGAAAGCGCAGGGTACAAATGTAAGAAAAAAAATATCTGCTTGTTATACTATTATCTTGTTCTATCATTATCATGTTGCCCAAGATCCTTCTGTAATACTAAATGTCTATTTTCTAATCTATTTCTACTATTCTTGATGTATGGTAAGCCACATTGAGCCTGCTAAGAGGTGGGAAAATGTGGGATACAAATGCAATAAATAAATAAAATACTGAACAATACTGTGCCATACTCAAAATGTCACCATAAAATGCTGTAATGTAGTTTACGGACTACAGAACTTTACTGTAGGAATGCTACAGTATAATATGCTAGATCCAGAGAATTATCATAAGAATACTGCAATACATTTTGCTTAATCCAGAACATAACCATTGCAATACCACACCATACTTGCTGTAGAGCATTGTCATAGGAATTCTGCACTAAATCAGGAGCTTTAGCATAGGAGCACCACATTATAGTGCGTCACACGCCCAGAACACTGCCATAAGGACAGCACAATATATTCTGTTAAAACCATAGCAGTACCACATCATACTATGCAATGGAACATTATCATATGAATATTGCACTAAATGCAGAGCTTTATCATAGCAACACTGCATTATAGTGTGCTAAATCCAGAGCATTAGCAAGGGAACACTGCATTACCATGATGCATAGTATTCTACTATAGGAATGCTGTTCTATACTGCAGTATTTCCTATAGTAATGCTCTGGATCTGGCTCTTTATTTTGTCCCACGCTCTAAGCATTCCCATCAGAATGCTGCAGTACAGTGTCAAAATACTGTGCTATGGTGTGCCAAACCCAGAGCATCGCCATAATTATGGTGTTGAATTAATTTGGTGTACCAAATTCATAGCCGTTGTAGGAGTCTGGGAATGAAACTCTTGGAATTAACCACTTCTTTCTCCTTGCAGGGATCAGCAGCAGGTGGATAGCTGGCGTATCCAAGCAGGAATCTCCACTCTGTCTGTTCTGTTTGCAACCTGTGTGGATAAGGTTTTCATTCATTCCATGTACAATAATTCGAAGCCCTATGATATTGGCCTTATTCATCTGAAATCACCCTTAAGCTTCTCAGGTGAGGTGCCAGTACACGTGAAGGCTTGCTGAACCTTGCTACATGAGTAAATTTCCTCTCCTGTGCATTTGTGCCAGGAAAGCAAAGTTCACACCAAGTTCATATGTTAGAGGGATCCAGATGCCAGGGAGGTGTGAAGAAGGAGGAATTTTATAAATCAAGGGGTCAATATTCAAAGCAATTTAACTGGCCAGAAATGGTTCCTGATACTCAGGAGCACTTAACTGGTTAGTGTTGCTGAATATCACCACAGACCACTAAAGTCAAAGCTATTTTGTGGGCGGTCCAGGGTGGAGTCAGCATTTATGAGGCTAAGTGCCAATATTCATCACTTAACTGCTTAAGTTTAATGGTCAAATCAGATTGCATACTACTACTACTACTACTACTAATCATTAGACATACGCAGCACTGTACAGTTGAACATGAAGAGACAGTCCCCGCTCGACAGAGCTTACATCTAATCAGGACAAATAGGACAAATAAGGGATAAGGACAAAGAGTAGCAAGATTCTATGCAGAATCTCAAAGAGTAGCAGGATTCCGGAATCCCAAAGAGTAGCATGATTCCATGCAGAATCCCAAAGAGTAGCAAGATTCCGGAATCCCAAAAAGTAACACGATTCCATGCAGAATCCCAAAAAGAAGCAAGATTCTGGAATTCCAAAGAATAGCAAGATTCCGTGCAGAATCTCAGAGTAGCAGGATTCCAGAATCCCAAATAGTAGTACGATTCCATTCAGAATCCCCAAAAGTAGCAAGATTCCATGCAGAATCCCAAAGAGTAGCAAGATTCTGTGCAGAATTCTGTGCAGCACTGTACACTTGAACATGAAGAAACAGTCCCTTCTTGACAGAGCTTACAATCTAATCAGGACAGACAAACAAGACAAATAAGGGATAAGGGAAATACTTAAGGTGGGAATGATAAAACAGACATGGGTACTGAACAAGCGAATAGGGGTTAGGAGTTAAAAGCAGCCTCAAAAAGGTGAGATTTTAGCTTAGATTTGAAGACAGTCAGAGATGGATTTTGATTTACTGGCTCAGGATGTCCATTCCAATCGTATGGTGCAGCAAGATAAAAGGAACGGAGTCTGGAGTTGGCAGTGGAGGAGAAGGGTACAGATAAGAGAGATTTACTTGATGAACGGAGTTCCCGGGGAGGATTGTAGGGAGATATAAGAGTGGAGAGTGAATACACTTGTAAGCTTAAAAGTTAGTCCTATCTTTATGTGGTGTCGCTTAGGTGGTTAAGTGCTGAATATCGCACTTCATTGCGTAAGAGAGAACCACCCGCATCAATCCAGATATTGACGTGACCCGGCATAATAAAGCCACTCACCACTGCTGGATGAATATTGACCCCCAATTCATTTTTCTTACTGGATGTGATGTACGATTCTACTTATCTCATAGTGGGAATTCAACTGAAACTCTCCCTTTTCCACTCTCAGAAGTTTAGCTCAGTCTGTGTCAGGGCACAGTCTAAACCTGGGTGCTTCTTAGATACAGCAGAGAACAAAGAACGCTGTCTCCTAGCCATGATAAACAGCAAACAACATAAAGCAGACCAGCAGGTGTGGAATTAGACAGCTTATTAGAACAAGCACCTGACATGGCTACGTTTTGCCTAAAAAGGCTGGATCAGGGGTAGAGCTGTTAATCCAGACATATCACATTGTTTAAAACATACAAATAAAAAATAAATCATATTAAAAGATAATTTCAAATTGAGCATAAGTAGAGAGGTGTGGTAGCCGTGTTATTCCACTCTTAAAGGTTATCAACAGAAATCAAACAAAAGAAAATAAGATGATACCTTTTTTATTGGACATAACTTAATACATTTCTTGATTAGCTTTCGAAGGTTGCCCTTCTTCCTCAGATCGGAAATAAGCAAATGTGGTAGCAGATAGTATATATGAGAGAAACATCAAAGCATTACTTTGACAGTCTGACAGAGTGGGAGGGTACATATAGATAGAGCATATATATAGATAAAAGTAAAAACAATAAATAAAAAGAGTGGATAAATAATTTAAAGATTATGCTAGTGCAGTCATAAAGTATAACATAAATGGAACAATTTTCTTCCATATAGCACACACAGAAACAACCCACATGGACATGTGTATGACTTCTGAAGCAGCTAGAACAGTGGAATAATCAATATTCTTCACAAAGAGTTGTCAGTACACTTAGGTCATAACTGGACTTGCACTTCATTGGAGAAAAAAGCCTCAGTTTTCGCTGGGAACACTCAATAGTGAATTAGAGAATACATCCAGCATCTCTACTACATCCAGTTCTTTTCTATCATTGGCATGAGTCCAGTGGTGATTAACTATAAAACCGTCCAGTTTTATTTAAATATTTATATTTTTTATATTTTTCTTACATGTGATCAAAGTATAGAGATTCCTCTATTAATATCTACTTCAATGCGGAAAAAGAAGCACTTATCTTCATATGGACGATCCCTCCAATGAAATGCGAGTCTAGTTATGAATTAAGTATATTGACTCCTCTACGTGAAGAATATTGTTCCATTGTTCTGCATTCAGTGTACACTAAGTTTGTGTGCGGAATGTATTCTCCAATTTGTAAATTGATTCAACAGCAGTCTACCATACAAGTTAAAAGTGCAAGAATGCAACAGGCTAATGTGGAGCCAATAACTAAAATGCAAGCATCATTGCAATCAATTTTCTGATGATTACAGCCAAAAGTGACTTATGTGAGGTTCTGTACAAACAAGTAACAGTAGCACCAAAAAGGACACATACCTAAAGGGGAGCTAGAACAAATCTTCCCCTAATAGCAAATTTCTATTAAAAAAAGCCTAAAATTCAAAAATGTTTTGTGAAAAATATAATCCTACTTAAAAACGTCACGGAGAGACACACTAAAAAAAGGTTTTGTTTGTTTTTTTAAATATTTTTATTGTGTCATGAACATAACAAGTCAATACGAAACTAATCTGGGACAACCCCCAGGTATACAGCACATCATCGGTTATACAGTCATTACGCCACTCTCCTGTGCACCAGATGCACATTAACATCACTTAAAACATAGCTTAAACGGATACCCTGTGCTCCACCATTTCATGACTGTTTCCTTTCCCCCCCCCATCCCCCCCGCAACCCTCCTCCCCTACCCCATCCCCTCCTACCCCCTTACCCCTCCGCTAGGTCTCCACTCTAGCTGTCCTTATCAAGCTCCTGTGCCCCTAGGCTAAGATACCGCTTCCACAGCTCTCGATACCTCTTATGCTTATCAGCTGTCAGAATCGAATATTGCCACCCAACCCACTGCCCCAATTCTTTCATCAGGGCATGCCAATTATTCAGAGTTGGAGGATCTGGGTCTGTCCAGTGTTGTAAGATACACTTTTTAACCAACAATGTGGCTGTTAAAATAAATTTGCTTTGTGGTTCTGTGAGTCCCTCATCAACCAACTGTTTATCATTACCAAGTAGAATGATTGAGTATGACCAAGCAAATGGCCGTCCTATAGTGTGCTCCATGGTCCCTAGAATGTGTAAAATCTAAAAAAAAAAAAAAGAAAATCATGAAATTAATATCTAAAAAACACTTGTTTAATCATAAAACATCAATTAAACTACTGTAAAATCTCAAATTACATCAATCTTTTATGAAAATTTTCAATCACAGGATCAGTGGTGGAATTAGATGCAGCTATGTCTGCTAATCTGGAAACGCTATTTATTTATGAAAAACACTGGAAAAATCATTTTAAAAATGCTTTAAAAAGTGTGAAAATCTTATTCATTCCAGCAGCCATCTTGAATGTGTGCCTTGTTATGACAGCACTTATAGGGGTCCTTTTACAGAGTCATGGTAAAATGTGGCCTGTGGTATTCTTGGCATGAGGGATTGCCACGCAGTGAGGCCACTTTTTACTGTGGCTGTAAAAAAAACATTTTTTTCTATTGGTGTCCCTAATGGTCATTCGCTAATTTCACAATTAGTGTGCAGCTATTAGTGCCTGAGCCCTTACTTGACAATAAAGGCTCACATGCTAATCCAGCGGTAATCAGGCAGCATGCGGTGATGGGCATGTGCTGCCCAATTACTGCCAGTCACACCTACTCCCCGGCCGCTGCATTAGAAAATAATTTTTATTTTCTAGCAAGGGAAACGGCGTACAGCAAAAGCAGAACTACCACAGGGCACCTGGGTACCCGGCAGTAGTGCTGTTTTGTCGCGTGGTAGTCCTACTGCCCTTTAGTAAAAGAGCCCCATAGTGCAGTACTTTGCTCATATCCAGCTTACAGTATAAAGCAGTCTCAAATGTACCATTCATACATTTAATCTTAATGTCCAAGAAAGAGACCTCGTTCCTATTGTAATTTTTAACTCATAAATTCTTTATTTGCAATAACTTTCTATACTGCTCTAGCTGACGGGCAGAACAAGCAGTGTACAGGCTAAAAAATAGGAAACAACCATATATAAAATGCTAAAAGTTCATCATCCTTGCAATTCCAAATCATAAAATGTCATCAATGTACCTTTCCCGTAATAATATACTACTCTTGTATGGATTATCAGTTACAAATTTTTCTTCAAAATTGGCAACATATAAATTAGCTGCAGAGGGGGCCATAGTGGCACCCATTGCTGTGCCTTTAATTTGTTTGTAAAATCTGCCTTCAAAACAAAAATAACTCTCTTTCAAAGTCAGTGTTGTCAATTCTACTATGATAAGGAACCAAAAATGGTATAATGATAATGAAGATTTTATGGCAGAAACAAAAAGCAATGGGATTCCAAAGCAAACAGAGGAATCACAGGAGTAGAAGAATGGAGGGAACAGTCTCATTCAGCTATGGAAACTACACAACCTAAACAGGAACTAGAATTCTTCTGAAGTAGCCTCAGAGGAGCCCACTGGCAATTAGCAAGGGTGAGGTTATTTTACTGCAGCAGAGTGGCAAAGGCTTGCTAAAGTATGCACAACCAGTCCCAGAAACAGCTCCCTGAGCTAAGACTGCCCTTCCTGACAGACATTAACAAAAGACATTTTTAACCTGAATCCCTTTTTCTCTTTCATTCCAGATGTAATTCAACCAATTTGTCTTCCAAATTTTGATGACAGCCTACAAGACAATGTCAGACTGTGGGTGACAGGCTGGGGTCACACTTCAGAAGGAGGTATGCAGAGCGCTTTCCTGCCGTGCTCAGTGAGATCTCACTAAACTAACACCTTGCCATGTTGGACAGATACATGTGAATGAGAAAAGCAGATGAAAGCATCCATCTAGTGAGCTCTGGAGCATGTATCATTATACAAGGATACTCCTTACATATGCCCTGGCCTGACATCAGCCTCTATTTGCAGCTACCAGCAAACATTTCACAGAAAGTTTAAATGTAATGATTTTACTGGGCATGATTTGATGATCTCCGAGTAGAAGAACGCAGTTTCTGGTTGTCTGTGGGGATGGAGAATAATTTGTGACTGTCTCTAGGAATTAGACTGATGCATATCTGGTCATCTCTAAAGATGAAGGTCTGGAATCTGTGAGTGAGAAGAGACTGATGTAGTCATCTTTTTTTTTTTTTTTAAGCAGGATCTCCATCTTCACAGCTACAGGAAGCTCAGATTTCCTTAATCCCAACATCCAGCTGCAACAGGGAATACACAGGGCAAATTTTGGACAGCATGATATGTGCAGGACGTATCGAGGGTGGCACTGACACCTGCCAGGTCTGTGAGTCTGGGCTGCGCATCATTAGAGTTAGCCTTGGAACCCTGGAGTTCATGGCTCTCTCTTCTCAGCAGGCTAAAGAGTTGCTCGTGCTTTGAAAAAAATGTTACCCACTCTACCTCTCTCTTCGTATCTGTAAGGATTTGTTTTGGGGGTTATTTATTGCTCCTTCATGAAGACACAACAACATCCTTATACTCAAACTTCCATAATAATTAAAGTCTGCAATACTCCCAGTTCCTTCGAATTATAGACCACTGGGTTGTGGAAGAGTAGCTACCCCAAATGTGCAAGCAGAGAGCACTTGAGAAAGCACAGGCTGAAGATGAGGGCACCATTTCTTGCTGTGACTGACCTTAGGGACTGTCTAAAGCAGAGATTTTCAGCCTTTTTCATCTCATGGCACACTTACCCGGTGCTAAAATTGTCAAGGCACATGCCCACACATAGTCCAGCATTTTACCTTCCTCCCCCCCCCCCCCCCCCACACTCCCACCACCACCTCCATACCTACACCCACACATGGTCCCGCATTTTACCTTCTCCCCCCCACCCAGCAAATAGTCCACTACTTGCCTTCTCTTCCCTCCACCCCCATAAATAGTCCAGCATCTCTCCTAGCTGGTCACCAGCTGGAAAGGAGACAGGAATCTCCCCTTCCCCCCACCCCATGTATCTTTTAAAAGTTTTCTTGTCTCTAGTGGTCAGCGGCAATGAGCAGCAATTCATGCAGCTTGCTCGCACCAACCCCAGAGCCTTCTCTCTGATGCTTCCCATCTATGCAGAAGCAGGAGGTTAAGTCAGAGAGAAGACTGTGGGGTTGGCCCAAGCAACTGTATGAATCGCTGCTCGCTGCTGCCAACCACTAGAGACAAGAAAACTTAAAAGATACACTCCATTCCAGCATAAATTAAACTGGACTAACTCCCGCAGCACACCTGGGAAGGCTGGATGGACTCTTGAGGAGTTAAAAAGCCCTCATGTTAGGGGGATACTGGCATGTTGATAGAGGTTTTTGTGGCTTCTCTCTTTTTTTCCACTACAGCTCATAAATCCTGTCAGCCAGTGCATAGGTATTTGGAATATGTGTCTTTTCTAGGAGTTCACTTCATTTGAATGGTCATTAACATGCACCCTTCATCTCTAAAGGACTTTTAGATGTTGGGTTTATTTTCAGAGAAACCTGCAAGGAATGTAACCTCTCTGTTTTTCCCTTGCTGTCCTTTCTCCACAGGGTGACAGTGGGGGCCCACTGGTTGCTTTGAGTGGGCAGAAATGGGAACAGATGGGCATTGTCAGCTGGGGCATTGGTTGTGCACAGCCAGGAAATGTTGGAGAGTATACCAGGGTCACGTATTACCTGGACTGGATTTATGGTGCCATGAAGGTAAGAAGTGTACTGATGTTGCTAGACTGCAGGACTTAGGACACTGTTCATGTGAACCGGTCTAAAAAATGTTTTTGTACTGTCTATGAACACTGCTGGGAAGATATGTGTTTGCTAATATTGATAATGCAATAATGAGGTAATTCTACAACTGGGTACCTCCATTTGGGTGTCCTGAGGACACATGGTAGAAGCCTGTTCTGTATGGCACCTGATTGCCCAGGTTCTGTTATAGAATACTAAGTAAGCCAGTATCAGCACGTAACATTTGCGTGCCCACAGCTGGTATAAATGTGGGCACCTAAGTGCAGCAGGGATGTGCATAACTTACAGCATTGTATGCCACCCTTTGCATGCCATGTAAGTTAGGCACACTATGTGAATAAAGCAGAGGTTCCCTGCTGGCACTTTTGCAGTTAAGTGTACACTGATGTGTGTAAGTGCTACTATTCTAGACACAGACATAAATGTGGGCACTTTTAGTGGCATAACCACGAAGGAGGGGGCCTAGGCTCCCCATTTTGGCAACAGACGCCCTCCAAACCTACATGGCGCATTAAATGGCTGGTGGGGATGCCAAAGCCCCGCCAGCTAAAGAAATTCCTCGCTGAGCCACTCCCCTCCTCTTTGCCCTGCTATAGTAAACTGGAAATCAACAGGGCGCCTCCCTCCGCCAGGACTCCTCACGCATGCTGAGTTTACGCAAGAACTGGAGGCACCCAGCCGACTTCTAGATTACTGCAGCAGGGCGAGGAGGAAGGGAACAGCTCGGCAGCAAATTTCTTTGACTGACGGGGCTTTGGCATCCCCAGCAGCAAAGGTATTATTTTTAATACATTGGGGGGGGGGGGGGCGAAGGGAGGGTATACATTGCCCCTTCAGTCCATCTCTTGGCCCCGCCTAAATCATAGGGCTGGCTACGCCCCTGATATAGAATTGCCCTTCACATTCATGTACAGTATATACCTGCAGCTGGCCCAGGTAGACACTGCAGGTTTGCAGGGTGTAGTATATCTGTCTTCTGTGGTGGCTTGGAACCCCCACCAAATAGAAATTTGTGTTTCATTGTACCTTAGTGAGAGATGTGGGATGAAGGGAGTTAAAATCTCATGTTCAGAGCCTTAGGCTGGAAAGATGGCTCTTTTGCTAAGGGCATGTTTCTGTTAGATCTGTACAGAGCTGAGAGTCATGGGCTACAGCTGAATTAACCTTTCGCCTTCCCCCTCAGGACCACACATGAGAACCAATTGTAATACTTTGTATTATCTCTGTGATACTTTGTACCATACTTTGTAAGCCGCACTGAACCTGCTATCGAGCGGGAAAGAGCGGGGTATAAATGCCACAAATAAATAATGTTGTTGAAAGAGCCTTTGGACAAGTGGGTACCCAGTCTTCTTTTACCAGGGGTCCATGTCTGATACTTGCTGTTTATTCGTTATTTTTGGACAGTTTCTTATCAGTGACTAAATCTTTTTGCAGAAAGCACAATGAGAAACAGATGGAGAGAAGCAGCGCCCCGCACCCTATTTGCCGTGGAACTCACGTGGGACCTGTGTGTCCCATAGCTTCCAGGGAGCCTGATACTCACGAGGCGGAGGTGCATAACCTGCGCTTTGGTGCCGTATATTACACTACAAGATCTGTTACAGATGAAGGAACCCAAATCTTACCTCTGACCTAGCACCCAGCTAGGAATTTATGAAGAAGACATTCTGTGCAAGAACTGAAAATTCCATAGTGCCTTGTATAGGGAAAGGACAGACTTTGCCCTTCTGTAGAGGGCAGTTGATAGAAATATAGCCTATAACCTTTTATAAAGGAAGGACAGACTCATTCCCTCTGTAAGGGAAGGGCAGCCTATTTCTATAAGTGCAATGACTGACCTCACTTGAATCCATGTTGACCACTGGGGTTCTATCAAATTTTCAAGTTGGAAAAATATTTCCTCATGTTAAACATTTATTGCACTTTATATAAATACATCTATCTAAAATATATCTAAAATGTTGAAACTTGGACATCTTTTAAAATATCCCAATTGTTTAATGTGATATTAATATTGCACTATAAGGATCTATCCTTTTTGATACAATGCTTTTTGGCTATGTTTACATTATTCGAGTAGAGCTGAAGATTGGGCAGTGTTCTAACGAACTTTACCTGTTCCAGTACTGAGACCCCTCAATACAACTCCCTCCTCCTCTACAGTACCTTCTACTATACCCACTGCCTATGCACCCGCTCTACAGCACTCACTGCTATTCAAGTACTGAGAATTCCTCACACATGGCACCTCACTCCTGCGCTGAAATAGTCCTGGCTATTCCAGCACTGAGCCCCATACATAAGCTCAGCCAAAGCACCTTACTCCTGCTCTGCAGCGCCACCTGTAATTCCAGGATTGAGATCCTGCCTCACACATTGTTCTGCTAAAGCACTCCCCTCTGCTATTGAGACCCACACACAGAGCTCTACCAATGCACCTTATTCCTGCCCTGCATCAGCCCCTATGCCATAGATCTTTTCAGATAAGACAGCACTAACTGTGCTGAACAGTGCCATATTGTGTAGCAGTTTTGTTATGTGAAGAACCGTGATCCAGAGTGGAGTCTGAGATAACAGCATCTTCACATAATTATGACCACTAATTACCTTTGTAAAATTGTAAATAAATGTTTTTATATGTAGTATAAGAAAATTAATGCTGCAATTATGAAAACCTGAATGTAAATATAAATAAATGTAAATTACATTTATACTTTTTTTAAATCGTATTGAATATATATTGTAAATAAAGAACTATTGCAAGTATGTTATAACAACACTCAATATTGTAGGCAGAGTTTTCATTGTACACAGCACTGCTCCTTGTGTTCTGTATATACTACTACTGCTTATCATTTCTAAAGCGCTACTAGACATATGCAGTGCTGTACACTGAACATGTAAGAGACAGTCCCTGCTCGACAGAACTTATAATCAAATCAAGATAGACAAACAGGACAAATAAGGAATAAAGACAAAGAGTAGCAAGATTCCAAACAGTAAAAAGATTCCGGAATCCCAAAGACTACTACTACTACTTACCATTTCTATAGCGCTACTAGACATATGCAGTGCTGTACACTGAACATGTAAGAGACAGTCCCTGCTCAACAGAGCGTACAATCGAATTAGGACAGATAAACAGGACAAATAAGAGATATGAGAAAACGTACACTATTGTAACAGAGAGGTGTAGAAAGCTTCTGTAGTATAGTGTTGCGTGTTGGGAGCAGTTAGACACTTTCACAAAGTCGTTTTGCATATACAAAAGACGTCCACTCAGTTTTACAGAGTGCTGCATACGCAGAGAGGTGTGCAGAGCAGAGTTGTATGCAGGGAGAGGTGTACACAGGAAGTTTAGGTAGCTTTGGATACTGGCATTGTGCGATTGTGGATCCCTGGCAGTGAGCTCAGTTCTGTTGTCACTGTATATTATAGAAATAAAGAAGTGCAGACTCAGGTTTCTTTCTTCTGAAGATTATTTGTATACCTTGGAACAATTTGTGGCACAGTATTCACTTATCATAGCTGTATAGTCTGTAATTAGTATAATTACCTCAGGAACATTTTATAACCTGGCTTCTAACTCAGTCAGGCCCTCTCTTGGGTTATGCTGCGACTATCCTGGGAGGTTTTTTTTCCCTATTCTTGTATGCCGTTGTAGGGATGGCCTTTAGCCAGGGGCCATAAGGCATGGTTCTCTTTGGGACCTAATGAAAGTGGACCCAACGTCTGGCCACTAGGTGTCGCTGTTGCACAATGACTGGAATGCCTCTCTCACAGGTGCTGTGGGCACTGTCTCTTCAGCATCCCCAGCAGAGGAACGGGCCCAGGAACTGAATTGTAGGACCTCCATGCCACAGTGTGCATCACTACATCTGAGTCACCAGGCTGGCTCTGAGGAATTCACCTTTTCCTCAATCCTCTTCTTACAGAAGTGCTACACTTTCGGGTTTCAGATTACTGCCTTTATTAAAGACTTCACTAAAGCAATCTTTTCTGAACAGTAATATCCTTCCAAACAAACATTTAATCCCATCTAATGTTTTGTCTCCTCAACTAAACCTTCTCTTGAGACAGAAGGGTGTTTACCTTGCAAGGGTGAAATAGGAGCAATACTCTGTAAATGAGGTCTCTTGAAACGCTATATGCATAATGTACATCCATGTATGCCTACCTTTCTTTGTGGTTCATAGGATATCACATAGTTTACATGCTGTTTTGGAATCTGCCAAAGACCGGTAGCAATCGGTGGAATTCAAATATTTTTAACTAAATAAATCATCATAAGTATATACAGTGGGGGAAATAAGTATTTGATCCCTTGCTGATTTTGTAAGTGTGCCCACTGACAAAGACATGAGCAGCACATAATTGAAGGGTAGGTTATTGGTAACAGTGAGAGATAGCACATCACAAATTAAATCCGGAAAATCACATTGTGGAAAGTATATGAATTTATTTGCATTCTGCAGAGGGAAATAAGTATTTGATCCCTCTGGCAAACAAGACCTAATACTTGGTGGCAAAACCCTTGTTGGCAAGCACAGCGGTCAGACGTCTTCTGTAGTTGATGATGAGGTTTGCACACATGTCAGGAGGAATTTTGGTCCACTCCTCTTTGCAGATCATCTCTAAATCATTAAGAGTTCTGGGCTGTCGCTTGGCAACTCGCAGCTTCAGCTCCCTCCATAAGTTTTCAATGGGATTAAGGTCTGGTGACTGGCTAGGCCACTCCATGACCCTAATGTGCTTCTTCCTGAGCCACTCCTTTGTTGCCTTGGCTGTATGTTTTGGGTCATTGTCGTGCTGGAAGACCCAGCCACGACCCATTTTTAAGGCCCTGGCGGAGGGAAGGAGGTTGTCACTCAGAATTGTACGGTACATGGCCCCATCCATTCTCCCATTGATGCGGTGAAGTAGTCCTGTGCCCTTAGCAGAGAAACACCCCCAAAACATAACATTTCCACCTCCATGCTTGACAGTGGGGACGGTGTTCTTTGGGTCATAGGCAGCATTTCTCTTCCTCCAAACACGGCGAGTTGAGTTCATGCCAAAGAGCTCAATTTTTGTCTCATCTGACCACAGCACCTTCTCCCAATCACTCTCGGCATCATCCAGGTGTTCACTGGCAAACTTCAGACGGGCCGTCACATGTGCCTTGCGGAGCAGGGGGACCTTGCGGGCACTGCAGGATTGCAATCCGTTATGTCGTAATGTGTTACCAATGGTTTTCGTGGTGACAGTGGTCCCAGCTGCCTTGAGATCATTGACAAGTTCCCCCCTTGTAGTTGTAGGCTGATTTCTAACCTTCCTCATGATCAAGGATACCCCACGAGGTGAGATTTTGCGTGGAGCCCCAGATCTTTGTCGATTGACAGTCATTTTGTACTTCTTCCATTTTCTTACTATGGCACCAACAGTTGTCTCCTTCTCGCCCAGCGTCTTACTGATGGTTTTGTAGCCCATTCCAGCCTTGTGCAGGTGTATGATCTTGTCCCTGACATCCTTAGACAGCTCCTTGCTCTTGGCCATTTTGTAGAGGTTAGAGTCTGACTGATTCACTGAGTCTGTGGACAGGTGTCTTTCATACAGGTGACCATTGCCGACAGCTGTCTGTCATGCAGGTAACGAGTTGATTTGGAGCATCTACCTGGTCTGTAGGGGCCAGATCTCTTCCTGGTTGGTGGGGGATCAAATACTTATTTCCCTCTGCAGAATGCAAATAAATTCATATACTTTCCACAATGTGATTTTCCGGATTTAATTTGTGATGTGCTATCTCTCACTGTTACCAATAACCTACCCTTCAATTATGGGCTGCTCATGTCTTTGTCAGTGGGCACACTTACAAAATCAGCAAGGGATCAAATACTTATTTCCCCCACTGTAAATGTTGCCATAGTGAGACAGACTGAAGGTCCATCAAGCCCAGAATCCTGTTTCTAACAGTGGCCAATCCAGGTTACAAGTACCTGGCAATATCCCAAAACAGTACAATACATTTTATGCTGCTTATCCTAGAAATAAGCCGTGGATTTTCCCCAAGTCCATCTTAATAATGGCTTATGGACTCTTCTTTTAGGAAGCTATCCAAAGTTTTTTAAACCCTGTAAAGCTAACTGCTTTTACCACATTCTCTGGCAACATATTCCAGAGTTTAATCACATGTTGAGTGAAGAAACATTTTCTCTGATTTGTTTTAAATTTACTACTTTGTAGCTTCATTGCATACCCCCTAGTCTGAGTATTTTTGGAAACAGTAAACAAGCGATTCACGTCTACCCATTCTGCTCCACTCACACCTCTCCTTAAGAAGCCTTCACTCGACCCTACTTGCCCCTCTAATTACCGACCCATCTCCCTCCTTCCTTTTCTCTCCAAATTACTTGAGCGTGCTGTTCACCGCCGCTGCCTTGATTTTCTCTCCTCAAATGCTATTCTTGACCCACTACAATCTGGTTTTCGCCCTCTCCACTCAACCGAAACTGCACTTACTAAAGTCTCCAATGACCTATTACTGGCTAAATCCAGAGGTCAATATTCCATCCTCATTCTTCTTGATCTTTCCGCTGCTTTTGACACTGTCCATCACAGCATACTTCTCGATACCCTGTCCTCACTTGGATTCCAGGGCTCTGTCCTTTCCTGGTTCTCTTCCTACCTCTCCCTCCGTACCTTTAGTGTTCACTCTGGTGGATCCTCTTCTACTTCTATCCCTCTGCCTGTCGGCGTACCTCAGGGTTCTGTTCTTGGTCCCCTCCTCTTTTCTATCTACACTTCTTCCCTTGGTTCATTAATCTCATCCCATGGCTTTTCCTACCATCTCTATGCTGATGACTCCCAAATCTACCTTTCTACCCCTGATATCTCACCTTACATCCAAACCAAAGTTTCAGCGTGCTTGTCTGACATTGCTGTCTGGATGTCTCAACGCCACCTGAAATTAAATATGACCAAAACCGAGCTTCTCATTTTCCCCCCCAAACCCACCTCCCCGCTCCCCCCGTTTTCTATTTCTGTTGATGGCTCTCTCATTCTCCCTGTCTCCTCAGCTCGAAACCTTGGGGTCAACTTTGACTCTTCTCTCTCCTTCTCTGCTCATATCCAGCAGATTGCCAAGACCTGTCGTTTCTTTCTTTACAACATCCGTAAAATCCGCCCCTTTCTTTCCGAGCACTCTACCAAAACCCTCATCCACACCCTTGTCACCTTTCGTTTAGACTACTGCAATCTGCTTCTTGCTGGCCTCCCACTTAGTCACCTCTCCCCTCTCCAGTCGGTTCAAAACTCTGCTGCCCGTCTCGTCTTCCGCCAGGGTTGCTTTACTCATACTACCCCCTCTCCTCAAGACCCTTCACTGGCTCCCTATCCGTTTTCGCATCCTGTTCAAACTTCTTCTACTAACCTATAAATGTACTCGCTCTGCTGCTCCCCAGTATTTCTCCACACTTGTCCTTCCCTACACCCCTTCCCGTGCACTCCGCTCCATGGATAAATCCTTCTTATCTGTTCCCTTCTCCACTACTGCCAACTCCAGACTTCGCGCCTTCTGTCTCGCTGCACCCTATGCCTAGAATAAACTTCCTGAGCCCCTATGTCTTGCCCCATCCTTGGCCACCTTTAAATCTAGACTGAAAGCCCACCTCTTTAACATTGCTTTTGACTCGTAACCACTTGTAACCACTCGCCTCCACCTACCCTCCTCTCTTCCTTCCCGTTCACATTAATTGATTTGATTTGCTTACTTTATTTATTTTTTGTCTATTAGATTGTAAGCTCTTTGAGCAGGGACTGCCTTTCTTCTATGTTTGTGCAGCGCTGCGTATACCTTGTAGCGCTATAGAAATGCTAAATAGTAGAAGTAGTAGTAGTATTTTATAGACTTCTATCATATCTCCCCTCAGCCATCTTTTATCCAAGCTGGAGAGCCCTATCTGCTTTAGCCTTTCTTCATAGGGAAGTCGTCCCATCCCCTTTATCATTGTCATCGTCCTTTCTCTGTACGTTTTCTAATTCCACTAATATCTTTTTTCAGATGCAGTGACCAGAATTGCACCCAGTATTCGAGGTGCAGTTGCACCATGGAGCGATGTGAAGGCATTATAATGTCCTTACACTGAAACATATATCTTTACTGCACACCTGTTCACAATGCATTTGCACTGACATACAGCACCACCTCCCTCATGTACATACAGGGTGAGGTAAAAAAAAAAAAGTAACCCGCTGGAGTTTCTTTTACTGTTTTCTCAGCAATCGCTTTGAATTTCAGCGAGAAATGTTATGTACTTATTTAGTCACCATACTAACATATTACTATTAAACAACCTTAAGCACCTCTTTTACCAAGCTGCGCTAGCAATTACCACTCAGCAATGCTGACAAAGTTCATTCACTTTCAATGGGCTTTCCTCAGCATTGCCATGCAGGAATTGCTAGCATGGTTTGGTAAAAGAGGTGTAGACTACTGGTTAGTGCAGCAGACTTTGAGCCTGGAGAACTGAGTTCAGTTCCCCCTGCAGCTCCTTGTGACTCTGGGCAAGTCACTTAACCCTCCATTGCCCCAAGTACAAATAAGTACCTGTATATACTATGTAAACCACTTTGAATGTAGTTGCAACAACCACAGAAAGGTGATATATCAAGTCCCATTCCAGTTCCATAATTATCTTAAGCTATGTTGATGTTACTGACATTTTACCATTACTACCTAGCAATTTTTTTCAGTTAAATTTGTTTGAGCTAAAACATTGTAAAATAACATCCTTGAAACAATTAACAATGTGTCCGAATTTTGCAGTCACTGTGAATGCTCAAAGTGTCCACCCCCAGCCTTGTCCATTAGTCTCTGTGTCAGGTTATCCCAGATCATCTGAAGCACTTCATTGAGTTTGGTGATTGTTTTTGGCTGTGGATGGAACTTGTGATTGGCCTGCAACACTGCTCCCCAGGCAAAAGTCTACATCATCTTGATGCCGTTAACAATAAGCTGGTACCCTGTTTTTTGTTTTTTTAAATAATGGTAGTTTTACAGTGCAAACATTTTTGAACATGTGAGAATCGCTGGGTGGTCACACTAAAAAGCCTGTAACTTCTCTGTGTTTTCAGATAATCTCATTCGACTTGGCACATAAAAATAGTAACAAGAAATAAAGCTGTAGAATTTCACATCAAAATTCCAAGTGATTGCTGAGAAAAAAGCAAAAAAAACTCTAGAGGGTTACTTTTTCTGCCTGACTCTGTATAAGTACATAGACACACAAGAGTAGTTTACCTGGAGAAGCAAAGGGAAAGGAAGTCAAATAAGGCAGCAGGAGGAGGTGAATCAGTTCACATTAACACATCTGTTTGGGGGGGGGGGGGGGGGCACTGTCCACCCATGCTCACCCAAAATATGCCTATGTATAAACAGAATAAACTATATTTCCTCATCATCACACAATACTAAATCCATGCCTTTTACATAAAGCATATTTTCAACACACCTGACAATCTTACAAAGACACATCTATGCGCATTCATGCTATATACACACACACACTCCTGCAGTTACATACATATATGTATTCATATCTTTCACACTGTTGGAAGCAGGATACTGGGCTAATGGACCATTGGTCTGACCCAGTATAGCTGCTATTATGTGTTTATGGGGAAGACCTCAGAGTTAGGTCATATTAAGCTTGATCTAGCCGGTGGTTGAGAGGCGGGGCTGGTGGTTGGGAGGCGGGGATAGTGCTGGGCAGATATATACGGTCTGTGCCCTGAAGAGCATAGGTACAAATCAAAGTAGGGTATACACAAAAAGTAGCACACATGAGTTGTCTTGTTGGGCAGACTAGATGGACCGTGCAGGTCTTTTTCTGCCGTCATCTACTATGTTACTTTTACATTGCTCTCTTCTTACCTTTTGCCTTCCTATCCAGATGTATGTCATTCTTTTTCTCTTTTCCTTCATTTTAATTTGCAATTGCTTTGACATTTTGGTACTGAAAGTGGAATGGTGAGACCAAATACACATAAACACAGTGGGTAGAAATTCAGCCAGCATCAGAGGAGGGCGGGCCCAGAAAGAACAGAGGGACGTCGGAGAAGGCAGCACTGATTGCCGATCAGCTGTTCTTGTCCGTGCAGCGCCTTCACACAGAGGTGAGAGGCGCTGCACGGGCCGGTAAAGCGGAGGGGGGTCCAGTAGAGGGGGGGGCGGCGACGACGAGCTCAGGGGGGGCACGGGGCGGAGGATGGTGGGAGGTGGAGCTGTGGGAGAAGGAGAAAAACAGAGAGAGGAAGGGAGGGGGACTGGGGCTGCTAAACTTTGGTTTTTTTGTTTTTATTTTTTAATTAATACATGCAGAAGCGGGGAGCAGCGGCGACCTCGGGGGGGGGGGGGGGCAAGGGTGTCCACCTTGCCCCCTCCCGAACCTTTTTTGACTTTTGTTTTTTGTTTTGATTTTCTATGCAGGGGGAAGCTGGGGAGCAGCGGAGTGTCTGTCTGTCTGATCTTCATTTTTAGGGCTTTTCTTTTTCTCTGATGGGCTGTCCCTGGGGGTGAGATGGTCTTTTTCTATGGCTCCCTTAACACGAAGTACTCCTTAACTTTCTAACAGCACAGTAGGTATGACATATGTCATACAACGTCCATTTTGGCCAATCACAGCGCTTTAAGCCCAGCTAATGCGCTGGGATTGGCTCGTTTTTGTTTTTTTTTTACATAATTGTCTTTCCTAGCACGCGCTGCCCCAACGAGAGGTACAGACCTCTCGTAGATTTACCGGCGTTTTTCCTGCGTCAATCGGAAAAGGTTAGTGCATCTCGTTACAATACAGTTTCTACAGGAATCTCTCATCTGCATTCTGTTTGCGTTAGCTGCTACTGTCGTCGGAAAATGTCCTTTAATGCATGCCACAGTTCACAAATTGGTCGTTAAAGGGTCGTTAAACTTTAGTGCATCTGGGCCTATATCCCAACAGTCAAACACCTCAAAGAACCATCAGCACCTAATTTTACCCACATGCAGGGCCATTAATTTTCAAACAGCCCATTTACTAGCCAGAGAGAAACCACCAAGGGTCCCAACAGTTTATCCAGCTCCCGGCCTCTTTCTCCGAAACTCCCATAGTCTTTTGTCAGCCTTCAAAGTTCCTCGTATAATTCATCCATGCAAATCTCATGCAAATGAGTCCAGTCTTTTCCAACTCTCAGCTGCTCAGCTTTAAACCTCTTTCCCCTCCCAGAAGTCGTTTGACTATTCACTAGAGGGTTAGCCCCACCCTTACCATCTCCCACGTAATCTCCTTTACCTGACTGTATCACCCCATGCAAGGTTCCAGGACACCTCCTAAATGTAATAGTGGGGACCAGTGGTGTGCTGGAGCCGGCTCGCACCGGCTCGCAAGAGCCGGTTGTTACATTTTGTACCGACTTGTGAGCCAGTTGTTTCCCACTGCGAGCCGGCTCTCCTCCCTCCCTCCCTCCCGCCCGATCCCTCACCTGACTCTTCTAATTCTTCGGCCGCTACCAGTGCTGACTCTCCCCTGCCGGTTTGCGCTTTAAAAATGGCCACCGAGACTTCCAGAGGCGGCCTCGCGAGACTTCTACTGAAGTCTCGGCGGCCATTTTGAAGCGCAAACCGGCAGGGGAGTCAGCGCTGGTAGCGGGCAGGCAAGACTGCCTGCCCCGTTGAAGAATTAGAAGAGTCAGGTCGGTGAGGGACGGATCCGGAGGGAGGGAGGAGAAGTCGCCGGTGAACAACGCGGGAGGGGTGGCAGGGGAAAGAAGGGAGTCCCTGGGCATGGATGGATGAGGGCAGGGGAGAGGAGGGTCACTGCTGGGCATGGGTGGATGGAGGGCAGGGGAGAGGAGGGTCACTGCTGGGCATGGGTGGATGGAAGGCAGGGGAGAGGAGGGTCACTGCTGGGCATGGGTGGATGGAGGGCAGGGGAGAGAGAAGAAATGCTGAACATGGATGGAGGGGAGAGAAGAGTGAGGAAGGAGATGAGTTGAGGGAAAAGGAAGAGAGGAGAAAAACTGCACATGGATGAAGAAAATAGGCAGAAGCTGAGGACCCGAAATGAAGAAGAAAGGAGAAATGGAAAGGAAGCCCTGGAAATGGAGTTAAGAGGACAGATAGCAGCAGAATCAGATACTGGGCCAGCATGATCAGAAAAACAGTCACCAGACAACAAAGGTAGAAAAAAAATCATTTTATTTTCATTATAGTGTTTGGAATATGTTCACTTTGAGAATCAGGTGCTCAACATTAAAAGTTTATATTTATTTACTTATTTATGGCATTTTATCCCACATTAAACATGAATTAGATTGGAACCTGGGATCATTTAATTTCCCCCCCCCCCGGCTCTCTCCCCGGCTATAGTCAGCTCTGCAATTTGGGGGGGGGGCGCAGAGGGGGACCGGGGAGAGAGCCTGTTAAACATTTACCAGCACACCACTGGTGGGGACTATACCCAAGTAGTCTTATGGTAGGGGCCTAAAAATATTATCTTTTCTTGGGGGGAGATCTCTTTCCCAGCAATGGGATGTATATCCTGTCAAATGCCCCAAAAAGTGAAGTTTACAGGTTATATGATCCAGACTATATCTCGCATCTTTCTCCTTTGTCTATCTCTACCTACTTATCCCTTTTGTTATTCTGCTATACTGCTTTGAGTGGGAAAGCACGGGATACAAATGTAAAAAATAAATAAATTATATATGTACATACAAAAAGTTTAATACTGACCATCTAAGCATTTTTACAGGATTGTTCTAGGATGGGATAAGCATGGTTGAGCTTGATTAGGGAAATCTCAGGGAGGCCTTAGGGCATGAAAGATAACTGAGTGGGAAGGGGGATGCAAAGGTGAAATTAAATCCTCTAGGTGAACTACCCTTGCACTGGCCTTGGTGGAACAGATAAGTAGAGAATGATTATTTATCCTTTCAAATAATATTAGGACTAAAAGATATTCTACGAAACTGCTAAACAGCACTTTTAAAATAAATTGGAGAAAACAGTTTAATCGTTCAGTGGGCAGTTAAATTATGAAATTTGTTGCCATGAGACGTGACAAAAATGGCTAGCAAAGATAGGTTTAAAAACTGTTTAGACAAGTTCCTGGAGGAAAGTTCATGAATTATTATTAGCTATGTAGACACAGGAAGGCCCCTACTTATGCCTGGATGGAAGCAACAAGGAATAGATCTACTGTTTTGGAATCCTGTCGGCTACATGTGACCAGGATTGGCCATTGTTGGAAAAAGGCTACTCCCATTCTCTCTTTTCTTTCCACTCCTCCTCCTGTCTTTCTTCTCACTTTTTCTCCACTACTTTCCAATAGTTTTTCATTTTTCTCCAAGAGCTGTCCCTGGAAAGGTTGTGTTGTGATTTACCAGTAACAGGATATTACTCAGAACTTGGGAGTTTTCAGTACATGAAGGAATTTTTCCTGGTGAAAAGAAACATGATAAGGAAAGGAAGCTCAACTTCCACATGCAGCTAATTACCTGCACAACACGACCATGACATGCAACCGAGGATAACGCCTTCCACATCTGGGAAGAAAAGGAAGATTCAGGAGTAACACCTGCATTCCTGGCTGTCTTCTGTGACTCATTCATCCTGATCCAGGGGAACCATCTATGCACCTTCATTCCCAGTGTCAGGACTGAGATCCTAGTCATCCATTCACATAACTTTATGTGGGTCTACTCTGGGTCCACAGCTGTCCTCTTCATGGAACTTATTCACTTTCATGCTTTACAATTTCACAAGGTCTTGTCCCATTCTTCTTAGGCATTGTTATGGAGGCACCCCTCCATCTTCCCTTCTTTTCTGGAACTAGGCAGGAGACCTAGGGGCTCATTTTCAAAGCACTTAGACCTACATAGGCTCCTATGTAACTTCGTAAGTCTAAGTACTTTGAAAAAACATCTCTTACAGTCTCTTGAGAAAAGAACAATCTAGAGGGAAACCCTCCAGAAAGGAACCTGGTGATAACTGATAAGGGGCCACCAAGTACTACCTTAATGACCGAGGGGGACAACAAAAAAAGTCTGATTAATCACAGACATGGAAGCTGATGCACAAATATCAGCAATTGCTTATTCTGGCTCACCATCATGGGAGAGATAAACACCAGACAAAGTAAGAAGAAAAAAAGTGTTTTGTTTCCTCAATACTAGTTTATTAAGCTAAGCTAATGCAAAAGCAGTCATGCAGGATTAAAAACAATAGAACTACGCACCTGGCCAGGTGAGTCAAGTCCAAAGGTTGCATGGAACTCATTTACCTTGTTAAAGAAGCGTGACTAGTGTAGAGTTTCCACAACACTAGCGATTCCGGTTTTGCCACTTTTTTTTTTTATCAGTGATCTTTTTTTTTCTCCCCGTATAAGAAGATCCTGTGCCTCGACATGAAAGCTAGTGGCAAGTTACAGCAGACAGACCTGGGAGGTTTCTGGAGCACTAGGACACACCTGCTCAGGTGGTGGGGAGAACAGCATCAAACCTGGAGGCAAGTGCTAAGGAGTTCGGAGGCCCTTGAGGAGACTGTTCACACGCTTTTATTTTCGTTCTTCTCGCTGCTGGAAGATTTGGGAGTTTGGCAGATATGGTGAGTTCTGGATCCCGATACAGCTCATTTAATGTTAGCGGAAAGAGAGAGAGGTGGCAGGAGAAGGGACTTGGAACTGCCTGGCCGGGATCTGTAGCATGTCCTGTCAGCACCTGGTATGGAGTATGACTGCCTTTTCATGTCACTTCACAGCAAGGCAAAGCCATGGAGATGTTACAGGTCATCCAGGTGGAATCTCTGCCTCCTGCAGGCTTTCCTTAAAGCTACGTACCTTGGAACTGTTAATTGAAATACCATAAATTTGCTAAGCCTTCTCTAAAACTGTGTTCTTTGGCATGTTGACTTTAATTTAATGAAATTAATACAACTGAACACTTTCACTGGAGAGGACTCCACTACATCTGAAGCTAGACTAGTATCACCTTTTTAATATTATTCACCGAGTGCTGGCAGTGCACACAGCAAAATAAGAGGGTACTTATAAGGTCACTGCTCCACAGGGGTCTTGGGTCCAGCACAGGAAAATTTAAGTTGCTAACCCATTGGGACGATGGCTGAATCTCCAGATATCATGTCTAAAGAACAGGACTATTCATATGGTTTTAGATCACCTTTAATACTGCTCTCATTACTTCCACCTTAGTGTTTATTACTTTGATTAGTTTTGATTTTGTTTTGTTGCTGTTCTATTTCTTGAAATTATCAAAAACAAAACGCATAGACAGGTTTGTCCCGTCACCGGCCCACAGAACTGGTAGCCAATGAATAAGCTTCACCCTATGCCGTTTACTAACTGGGAACCAAGGGATATGATATTTGGCTTTATCATTGTGGAAGAATCTTTATGTCCCTACCTGCATAGTGAAGGTCAGCACAAGGTACAAAAACAGACACACAGCCGCAGAACACTTCCAACCATGATATCCTATAGAATCATGGGGCTATGTCCAGGCATTGAATTTCTGGGTTTCTGGAGCTAACACATAGCCGTTTAACAGCAATACCGAGCACTTACCCAGCTATGGGTTACTTCATAAAAGACAGGACTGACTTTTATGCAGCCCAATTTATGCGGTTAACCTAACTGGTAAAGTGCTGAATATCAGCACTTAACCGGTCAAGTGCCAACTCTGCCCCTAGAATGCACCCAAAATAGCCAGTTTTCTGTTCAGCACTAACCACATAAGTGCTGCTGAAATTGACCAGTTAGCCCCAAACAGGTGATTTAACTGACTGGTTAAATCACCTTGAATATTGACCCCCCCCCCCCTCCCCAAGTTTTTTAACATTTGGATCAAACATGTATATAAGTCACAAAAAAACTGAAACCCAAATACAGTAGGATGTTGCATGATGTAATAATGGGCAGAAGGAACAGAAATATGATATCTCTGGAGGCGCTCCTCTGCTCCCCTTTTCTTAAAATGTTCATCAGTAGGTCAAGTGTTATTGACCTCTTAATCCATTTTATTAATGCACAACTGACAATAGTCAGAATACTGGTAGAGCAGGGCAGTTCCTTCTCAGTGTCTTTATTTACACAATTAAGCACATACAAGCTTAATTGCTTACAGACAACTAACCTGTTAACGTTGCCCCCTATTTATCAGCTTAATGACCCACACATCAGGGTAGCAGCAGAGAAATAGGTAGGAACCATATGCCAATCTGTGAGAGAGAGAGAGAGAGAGAGAGAGAGAGTTCGGGGGGGGGGGGGCAACTGTAGGTTATTACGTCTTTGTAGGGTCAAAGTCGTATCACCATATTCTGATGTGCCTAAGCCAAGGCTGGAACCAGAGTATTAGGCAAACCTTTAGCTTTCCGCCCCCCTCCCCGAGATTTTGATAAACTCAATCACATCACCTGAACACTATAAATACTTGGACATCATACTTTTAAACAATGAAGAGCCATTCACCTGGGTAAACGGGCTATTTGAAAATTCCTCGCCTTCCCTGCAAGACGATGGTGCTTTTAGTTTGCAGGGCTGTCAGGATCTACTGTTTTGCTATTACTACATCTTCTCTGCAGCCCAATAGAAGCTGCTATCCCTGGCTACTGCCTGGTCTGCATAAATGCTTACACCAGGCCGGACCAAATCGAAAACGTTTCCCCAGGAACATCATACTAAAGTGGGCCACACCCGGAGCACTCTCGTAAAGGATAAACCATTTGAGCGTATTGGATGTTAAGCGTTGCCACAGGAGGACCTCGATGTAGTGAGGAAAGAAAGGGAAAGGATGCAACTGACAGGAAAGACGATAACAATACCTCGTGCAATTATCGTGGCTGCAAGAGCAGGGAATCAACCAATACACAAGGACCCACCCTATATGTAGCAACCTGTCGTATCAGGCTATATACGAAATAGCTGCTTCTTATGCACTTACAAAATGAGGGGAAATCTGCTCAGGCTGTGTATATACAGCGCAATACGGACCAGCTGTATGCACACATCTCCGCCTTAGTTTTGCATGACGGGAGAACGGCCCCCCACTCATCGGGCCAGCAGCAAACTGCATATCCCGGGGATATACCTCTCCGTACCCTGCTCCCACGGCACCGCTTTCGCCCGTATATTCACCAGCATTCACTTGCAGCAGCCCGCACACTGCGCTCCTACGCATGCGCCTTAGCCGACGGCGGACAGCTGGGGTGCGTTTCCGGTTTAGTTTTCCCCCCTTTCCCCCGGGACACAGCTGCTGGTTAAGAGCTAAATGGAGTCAAAGATTATTGCTTTTGTGCAAGTTCATTCTGTGCACCAAAGTTCTGTATATGATCGAGCGACTAGTGTTCAAACTGCCTCTAGGCCTTGCAGGTGCACAGGTACTTGAACATTACATGCAGCAGGTGAATTTTGCACCTTAATTGAAGCAGGCACGGGTATATACACAAAGCTGCTAAGTTACTCAGTTCCAAGGGGGAGCGCTTTGAGGCCAGCCTTGGACCTCTAATAACCACTGTAAGGACCTGCAAGACTGACTTCAATGGGTAGAATTAGGGATTACAAAAATACCACTTCCCTTTGGGATGTAGATAAAAAGGCACAACTGGTCAAAAAGTCTCCCTCTTGACTCTGGGTAACTTAGCTGCTTGTCACTTTTTTCCAATGTATTTTTTCTAGTGAAAAAGGTGCTGGTACTCAAATGCTGGGCCACCCTTCAAGGTTGGGGTGATCACAGAGGGACCCATCCCACAATAGCAAGCCCTCAGCAACCAGTCACAGAATCTATGACAAGGCAGAATTGTTGTGTAGAGCTTGAGCTCTTTCATTAAAACTCTGGGACCATGGGTCAATTTTAGCAGACAATGGAAAAAGTGCCTGTACTCAGCACCCCCTCAAAAAAGCTATGCTTTTTTTCCCACCACAGCTAAAAGTATGTAGGCTGTAAAGAATGTGCATACTTTTATCAGTAAGAAGTTGAGAGATTTGGATTTGAACGTTAATTACTTTTTTCAAATGTGGTTTTATCAAGTTAAAAGCAGGTATACAAGTTATTTCCCTGTCCAAGTGGATTTACAATCTAAGTTTGACCAAGGACACAAGGGCACTCATTTTCAAAGCACATGGACATTTCAAAACAGCCAAAAAGAAAAAAAATCCTTCTGCCAAAATGTCCAAATTGCGATTTTCAAAAAGGCAGAATTTCAATGTTTTCCACTGAGTTCATCCAACTAGCAAGAGGGCATTTTGGAGGCATGTTTTGGGTGGGCTCGAAATTAGGATGTCTTTCAGCGATAATGGAACAGGCAGACATGTCTAAGTTTTAAAAAAAAGGGGCATTTCTATTTAGAACTGTTTCAATCAAGTTCAAGTAACAAAAAGGTGTTCTGACCAACTGATCACTGGCAGGATTAAGGCATGATCCCTCCATAATCCCCCAGTTAATGCTGTCCTCCTCCCACTCCCTTTAGAAGTGAAACTGAAAGGGGATACCAGGCACTATGACAGCATCTGGTATTATGGGCATACCTAACAGCAGCAAGCAGCTCCCAGAAGTTGGCTAGTGGTCAGCACAGTGGACTGTACACAAGGCGACCCAGTTTTGGTGGAAATTGTGAGCCCTCCAAATTTAACAATATACCTACTGTACCTACATATAGGAAACACCTTCAGGTTTGAAGGTCATTGTAGTGGTGTACAATTAGGTACAGTAGGGTTTGTTTTTTTGTGTCTGGAGGGCTCACAATTCGTAATAAAGGAGTTAAGGTGGGATTTGTACCTAGATGCCATTTGTTAAAGTCCACTGTACTGACCACTAAGCTGCCCCTCTGCTCTGCAGGGACGTCTGTGTTGCCATTTTTGTACAAATGATGCCAGATATTTTTGGGCCTCCTTTTTTGGCGTTCATATTTTGGATGTTTCAGTTTGGAATTGGCTGTTCATTTTTTAATATTTTCAGCGCAAGGATGTCCTCATGTATTTTCGAACAGAAAATCCCAACATTTTTCCTGTTCAAAAATAGCTGTGAGATGGATGGGGTTTTTTTGGACGTAATGAGCGGGACATCTCAATTCTAACTTGAACATTTTTTTTCAAAAATATCCCCCGAGGGCCGTTAGTGGGAGGAGCGATATTTGAACCCTGGCATCCCTACTTCTTAGCTTGATGTTCTATCCACTAGGCAACACCTCCAGTTTTTTTAAACATATTTTTCCTCAGCTGATCTCATACCAGTTCCCAGAACAGAAAGTAGGACACCTTTCTCTGTGTACTAAAGATCTGACCCTGGTAGCTTCTCTAGTAAGACTGAATGCACTCTTGTCATTGTGTAAATATTTCTGGGTTGGCTTATTTGTTTTATGGATGTATGTATATGTGGTGTTTTTATTATATATGTGATGTGTACCCCGCTTTAGGTAAAGGTGGGTTATAAATAATAAACCTATCCTAAAGGTCTGACCCTGATTTCCCAGGGCAGAAAGTAGGAAGCCTTTCTCTGTGTACTAAAGATCAATTCCTGACAACAGGTTCTTCTGTTATTTTGTGGCACACCCTAGCTTTCAGTGTTTATTATAGTTGAAGTTGTTTATTATTGTACATATAATAATACGTCTTTCGTGAAATCTCTCTCAAGCCCATGACACAGAGATAAGTGAGACCATTTTTAGCTGCCATTGCTAAAGGGCTTGCTGTAGAATGAGATCCACCTATATAATTCCTGCACTAGTTTATGCTTGACCTATATGGACTCTGTGTATGTCATATCAACTTCTAATGTCTATGAAGATCAAGGGGTCCATGCTATAGCAATAATCCCTTTAGGATGCTAAAATGTGATTAATTCTAATATCATCACTCAGCATATTTTGTAATTAATAAACCAATTATCTCCCCTTCTATACAAGCAAAACAGTACCTTAGCTCTCTCCTTGCTGAAGAATGCCTACTTTGCAGTACCTTGAAGGGCAGATTTTCAGCTATGTCATTCATGCATGGTGTCATTTTAAGTGGAGCCATTCTTTCTCTTAGTCCTCAAGGAGCATGATTCTTATTTAGTGACTGAGCACAAGGACCTGTTTGACTAGATTGCTTGAATTCTTATACTCTCTCCCCTTTGCAAACTCTCAGTCAAGAGGTACTGGAAGTGATGATGGTTCTGTTGATCTGAGTGGCAGCCACAAAGATTCTGTTTGTCTTGTTAATGCTAAGCTTTTCTTTCACCTCAGTCAAAACCAGATGGAAACATGGGGGGAGGGGGGCAGACAGAACCTAAGCAGTGACCGATAGTTGCTCATTTTAAAAGCACATAGACTTAGAAAATGACATAGAGGCTCATTTTCAAAGCACACGTAGACTTACAAAGTTACATAGGCTACTGTGTAACTTTGTAAGTCTATGTGCTTTTAAAATGAGCCTCATAATTCATAGCAGAATTCCCAAGAGGGAGGATAAGGTACCAGCACATCAGGACACTCTCCAATATCAGAAGGAGTTTGTTATACCAACAAACTCAAAGTGTAGTATTTATACAGAAAAGCAAGTGGTAATCAGAAGATGGCATCACTGTTAAAAACGGATGTTGAGTGATATTCTTAAAATAATATTACCCAATAATTTTATACCTATTGGATCATCCGAGTCCTCACCCAGTAAACCTCGATTTCTCAATCATATGGAACTGTTACTAATCAGACATATTATAGAATAATCCCACAGAAACACAACACATAAGAACTTATAAATATGTGCTAATTGTGCTCATAAATGTCATTGGACCATCAGAGACCAAACAGGTCAATTGCTTGTCCACATATTTGTCATGTAATCATTGCACATTCAATTTAGTGACACACCCATGTCACAGTGTCAAACAAAACAAAAAAAAAAGTATCTTTTTTATATAAATATAATGTTGAAACAACAGTGCATTGAACAGGGTTTCCTTAATTGGTCCAATAATGTATCAGGATGGAGTTGTAAGAAATCCAGGAATGGCCTAAAATCTCTATCCTGGAATTGGGTAACTTGACAGCTCTGTATTAGCTGATACTTTCTACATGGGGCTGTCATACGGTTTCTTTGCATCTGGAACAAGAATTCTGCTTACTGTTAATCAAAGACATAACTGGTAGAATTATATATAGAACCTAAATGTACTCCATTCCCTTCCAGGAAATCTGATAAAAGTATATTTCCATTGCCTTCATTGTTTGGTTTCTTTCTCTGCTTTGATTCACAGCATGTGACAGATAATAATCATGACATCGAACAGCCTCGGAGTAGAGCAGGTAAATGTTTCATATGTCTAAAAACTGGGCTGCAGGATTTGAACAAGAGAGGGAGAGATGCAGCTAGAAAGGAGGGGATAGATGGAGAGGCACAGAAAAAGCAAGAAGAAGAGGCTGAGAATTACAGAAAGGAAGGAGAGAAAGAGAGGGCAGCAGGGACAAGGACAGAAAGCTAGAAAAGCCATTATAGACTTAACCTTCTGATATATACTCTGTTGACAAAGTTACTGCAAAAGGAGAGAAGTGCAAATCCTGTGTCTACAGCTTGGTCAAGTCTCCAACACTTCTGTCTCTTCATGGCCTCTTCTAACTCTATTAATTACTTGCAATCTCATGGTAATACATTGACATCTCATGGCCTCTTCTAACATTATTGGTTAGTTACTGATGTTCTCATGGTAATATGTCCCTTTCTTATGGCCTCCTCTAAGATTATTAGTTTGTTGGTAATATCATAGTAATATATCCCATGCTTGCTTTCTTTCATCATAGGTGCTGGCGGTGCCCATGGCCCCAGGGTTGTGCGTGAACCCAGAGCCAGAGGGGGTGCTGCACACCCCACTGCACATCCCGCTGCACAAGAATCCAGTAAATTGACTATGTTTAAAAAAATCGGGGTCCCAATCATTGCAGCGCTGTTGGTGGCAGGCGCGCTTGTTGTTATTGGAATCCTCAGTAAGTCTTTCTCATCTTTCCAGGAGTGACCAATGATTGTGAACATGTCTGCTTGTACTTTGGATAGGAGTTTACTCTCCTGCTGTCTATTTTTAGCTCTTCCATATGGTAGAAGGGGAAACCAGTTTGAGGAGAATGTCAGTTCACTGGAGCTATTTTGAAGACAGTAAAGGTTACTTGAAAGAGCCTGGAGTCTCAATGTGTGGATGAGACGATGGTACAAGGAGGAGGGTTTTAGATTTGTTAGGAACTGGACAACGTTCTGGGGAAGGGGGAGCCTATTCCGAAAGGATGGACTCCACCTTAACCAGGGTGGCACCAGGCTGCTGGCATCAGCATTTAAAAAGGAAATAGAGCAGCTTTTAAACTAGAAGCGGGGGGGGGGGGGGGGGGGGGGGAAGGCCGACAGTCGCTCAAAAGCACATGGTTCGGGATAAGGTATCTTTCAAAGATATCACCAAAACAGGGAAGATAGGGTATTCCGATAGTGAGGTTGCAAAAGAGACCATAGTAGAGCAGATGTCCTTAAATAAAATAAAAATCAGTTAAAAGATTGCAAATTACTACTTTCCTCTCTTCGACCCCATTGTACCTGAAACATGTGTACCTTATCCGACCACAATATCACATTGCAACTGTTTCTACCAGATTGGCGAATGCCCTTACGGTACTATGTAAGCCACATTGAGCCTTCAAATAGGTGGGAAAATGTGGGATACAAATGCAACAAATAAATAAATAGGAACAACAAACATAGTTTGAAATGTCTATATGCGGATGCCAGGAGCCTAAGAAATAAGATGGGAGAATATATTGCACTAAATGAAAAATTAGTTATAATAGGTATCTCTGAGACCTGGTAGAAGGAGGATAACCAGTGGGACACTCTCATACCGGGGTACAAATTATATCGTAGTGATAGGATGGATCTAATTGGTGGAGAGGTAGCATTGTATATTAACAAGAGCCTTGAATCAAATAGATTGAAAATTCTGCAGGGAACAAAACATTTCTTGGAATCACTGTGGATTGAAATTCCATGTGTAAAGGGGAAAAGGATAGTGATAGGAGTGTACTACCATCCACCTGGCCAGGATGAACAGACGGATGCAGACATGTTAAAGGAAATTAGGGACGCAAACAAAATGGGCAACACAGTAATAATGGGTGATTTCAATTACCCCGATATTGACTGGGTAAATGTAACATCGGGGCATGCTAGAGACGTAAAATTCTTTGATGAAATCAAGGACAGCTTTATGGAGCAGCTGGTACAGGAGCCGACGAGAGAAGGAAAAAATTTTTGACCTAGTCCTTAGTGGGGTTGTTTTTTAATATGCTTTTTATTGTTTGCATTTTTATTTTTTTGCACGCTGCCTTGAGTAGCGCTGGTAAAAGCATTAGGTGGATTAGGCATCCACCAAGTTTGGCACAATTTTAGGGGCAGTACTGCAAGAGGACCAAAAGCACAAATGGTCCATCTTCTACTGCTGGCTTTGTTCCCCAAAGAAAGCAGGCACTAGAAGAAATGACAAAGAGTCCTCCTGCTGGCCCCTCTCTCCCCATTACCTGTCATCCCATGCTATGACTGGATGCTGGAAATGCAAACTTCCAGGCCTGAGGGCTTCAGAGCTGCAGCCTGGAAGTGACATCCACCTATTTTTTTTTTTTTGTTACATTTGTACTCCGCGCTTTCCCACTCATGGCAGGCTCAATGCGGCTTACATGGGTCAATGGAGGGTTAAGTGACTTGCCCAGAGTCACAAGGAGCTGCCTGTGCTGGGAATCGAACTCAGTTCCTCAGCTCCCCAGGACCAAAGTCCACCACCCTAACCACTAGGCCACTCCTTGAGGGTAATGGGAAGGAATCTGTCTCATGGCTAATGTTGACTCCTGGAGAGCAGGTTCAGGCAAGGCAGAGCCCAGAGACCCCAGCAAACAAGTAAGTCACAGATCTGGAAATGTCAACAGAGAAGGAGAAAAGTTGCCCAACTGCAGTTGGTAGAGAGGGAGGCCAGGCCATGGTTGAAGGTAGGCATACTTGGAGAAAAACATGGGGTTATATTGTGCCTGCCAGAGGCAGTCCTGGCTGCTCTGGATACATAAAAATATCTGAGAATAGCGGGTAAGGTGAAGTGCCCCCCCCCCCCCCCCAGCTGTGAATGACTATAGTAAGGGGAGTTTTATGAGATATGTAGTACCTTCACACGTGACTGTAGTACTGTGAGCGTCAGACCCTCCCTCCCTCCCTATAGTGTTGGGCAGCACTGTGGGGAGAATGGAAACTTTATGTGTGGCAATAGTATTGGGGAGCACTGTAGGAGTCTGAGACCCTCACACAGTTCTCTAAGGTTTAGGAGACAGGTTTTTATTTATGTGCAGTGTGTGTTTTCCATGGACACCTGCAGACCCCCCATTCATTGACCCTGGGCTTTATTTTTACAGTTAAGGTTGTCCTTGATAATTACTACTTCTTCTGCCTGAAATCCTTCAAGTTTATACCCATGCAAAAGTGGTGTGATGGAATCGCTGACTGTGCAGATGCTGAGGATGAGCAGCGCTGTGTGAAGCCAATGGAAATCAATACTCCGTCAACTGGTGAGTATTGACAATGCTTACTCACCTCCAGCAAGGCCACAGCAGGGAGGAAATACACCCCTCTGCCACTACTGAAATCTCAAAGAGGTACAGTGGGGAGGAGCTGTCCTTTCCCACCCCAAGGCTCCAAGAGGTACAAAAGGAGGTCTCCCCCATCCCCGACTTTGATGCCCTTTGGGTACAGCAAGCTTCAACTCCCCCGTCCCCATGCCTGTGAAAGTAAAACAGGAAGGCGCTACCTCTCCCATAAGATGCTTGAAGAAGTACAGCAGGGGGATTCTGTCAAAAAGGTTCTGGGGTCACGGAGGGGGGTGGTGTTGTTGTTGTCCATTGAACCACTGGGGAAATTTTTTTTTTAATTCATGGGGGGGGGGGGGGGACCTGAAGGTAAGAGGTAGGAAGCACAAGCAGGCAACCTTTATAGCTTCCTGCTTGTGCTTCTCTCCTCTCTGACAGCTCCTGAGCAGCCATTAAATTTGCTAATTAAATTAGGGCTGCCCTGGAGCTGTGCATCCCATGGAATACACATTAGAATACTAATGAGCTCATTGTAATACATTTGCATGGGATTCTTGGTGGCTGCTAACAGCACACGTTAGAACCACGGAAAACCCCTTTGTGCATTCCTAGCTACATAAACGTTTGCTTTAGACTGACTAGAACCAGTCTAAAGCAAACATTAATAGCAAGGTAAGCTTTGTGCATTTGGCCCCTAACCATGGAGGAGCTTGCTAACACCTAATGCCTGGAAAGGAGTTCCTCCAATATTGCCTCCAACAAGCATGAGAAGAGCTAAACCTTGCTCCTAGTGCATGTGATTCCATTGGAAGTACATTAGGGAGGAGTTGCACCCCATCATGTCCCCTCCTGAATCCAGTGGAGGTATAGCACAGAGATACTATACCTTCTCCCACCCCCCAAAAAATATTATGGAGGTACATTAGAAGGGCGTTTGCCTTACCAGTCTCCTCCAGTGCGCTGGAGGAGTAATAGCAGGGAGAAGTTGCTCCCTCTGGCCTCCCAAAACTGAAGGAAATGCACAGGGAAGAGCTGTACCCCTACCTCCCAGCATCCTGAGGAGGTACACTGAGGAGGAGCTCCCCCCCCCACCAAAAAAAAAAGTACCTGAACAAGTTGCTCCCTCCCTGTCTAGGAGGTACGGAGGGGAGGAGTGACCCCTTCCACAGTACCCCTTACTCATCATGCTGAGTGTTTTCTTTTTCCTAGTGAGGATCTCTAACAGTATGTCCATCCTGCAAGTATTCAACCAGGGAAGTCAGAGCTGGACCCTCGTTTGCTATGATAACTGGGACAAAAACAGAGCCAAAGCTGTCTGCAATCAGTTGGGCTTCAACAGGTAGTGACCAACACATACATTCATGGGCCTGTACTAATACACACAGGCAGGTATGCATGCCCACAAGTACACACACAGAATTATGTGTACATGTGTATGCATATGCCTTAGGCCACAAACATTTTAGAAGCAGTCTGGTATAGAACATGTTTTTAGTATAAAACATGCTGAAACTAAGAGCAGAGACAGCCCAGCCCCAACTATGCCCCACACATCTCCCTTCTTTGGGAGACTCCAAAGTGTTTCATCCCATTGTACAGGATTTGTCAGCGAAAGAGGAAGTTCTATGCAGAGGAGTTGTTATTTAAAATAATGTATTTTCACCATGGAGTTTTTTGGATGGTGTTTCTAGGGACGGGTTCCTCTAATTCTGCCTTAATGCACAGATTAATGAAAAACATTTGTGCTGCAGAAAGAAGAGGGTTTGGAGGGACAGTGGCCAATGGAATGTTTGTTGGAGCTCTTTCCATGATAAGGAGGCTCCTCCACCTATCTGATCTTCTGTCAATTTTTTTCAGTGACCCTGTCTCTAATGCAGTGGCTGTTACCAATATCGACACGCCAATACAAGCCTACAGCAGGGTTGAAGTCACCAATGATGGAGGATTCCAGTCTATCCTGACCAATGGGTGAGTAGAAGGACTAGTGTGATCTTAAGACCAAGGACAAAAGCAGCTGAGCTCTGTCATTTGTAGTGCGTCTGAATCAAGTGAGTCCTAGCAGCAGCATATGGTACTTAACAGGTAATTGTTTTTAATTTTCTAGTGGCTGTGTATCTGGAAATGTAGTCTCTCTCAGCTGTATAAGTGAGTAGAACACCTTATTCCTTCCTCCAATGCTTGCCTTCTCCTGGTCCCCTCTTCTAACATTCCTTTGTTTTCCAATCCCTCCTTCCCCTCCCCCAACCTTTCCCAAGCCTTCTCACTGATTTCTCACCCCATACCACTGCTTCAGTATTGTCCTTTCGTACAAACTCCCACTCCCCTGCCCTCCTCTTTCCGTTGGGTTTCAGCCATCCCTGACACTCTTACTCTTGCTCTCGTTCTTGACTGCAGGTTGTGGCAAGGGCCTGAATCAGGTACGCATTGTTGGTGGCACTTCCTCCCTCATCCAGAACTGGCCTTGGCAGGTCAGCTTGCAGTACAAGGGGCAGCATGTCTGTGGGGGCAGCATCATTAGCCCCTCCTGGATCCTCACTGCAGCCCACTGTTTCCAAAAGTAAGATAGCAGCCGCTTTCATAAGGGCGGGTGGGGGGGGGGACAATTTTCAAATAATGATTGAACTATTGAGATCAGGGCTTCTATGAGAGGAGGAACCCACACCCACGCAAACCATTCCCAAAGTGAACACACACAAATCCTCCAGATATATTCAGAACTGTGGAGGAGTGGCCTAGTGGTTAGGGTGGTGGACTTTGGTCCTGGGGAACTGAGGAACTGAGTTCAATTCCCACTTCAGGCACAGGCAGCTCCTTGTGACTCTGGGCAAGTCACTTAACCCTCCATTGCCCCATGTAAACCGCATTGAGCCTGCCATGAGTGGGAAAGCACGGGGTACAAATGTAAGAAAAAAAAATATCTGCTTGTTATACTATTATCTTGTTCTATCATTATCATGTTGCCCAAGATCCTTCTGTAATACTAAATGTCTATTTTCTAATCTATTTCTACTATTCTTGATGTATGGTAAGCCACATTGAGCCTGCTAAGAGGTGGGAAAATGTGGGATACCAATGCAATAAATAAATAAAATACTGTACAATACTGTGCCACACTCAAAATGTCACCATAAAATGCTGTAATGTAGTTTACGGACTACAGAACCTTACTGTAGGAATGCTACAGTATAATATGCTAGATCCAGAGAATTACCATAAGAATACTGCAATACATTTTGCTTAATCCAGAACATAACCATTGCAGTACCACACCATACTTGCTGTAGAGCATTGTCATAGGAATTCTGCACTAAATCAGGAGCTTTAGCATAGGAGCACCACATTATAGTGCGTCACACGCCCAGAACACTGCCATAAGGACAGCACAATATATTCTGTTAAAACCATAGCAGTACCACATCATACTATGCAATGGAACATTATCATATGAATATTGCACTAAATGCAGAGCTTTATCATAGCAACACTGCATTATAGTGTGCTAAATCCAGAGCATTAGCAAGGGAACACTGCATTACCATGATGCATAGTATTCTACTATAGGAATGCTATTCTATACTGCAGTATTTCCTATAGTAATGCTCTGGATCTGGCTCTTTATTTTGTCCCACGCTCTAAGCATTCCCATCAGAATGCTGCAGTACAGTGTCAAAATACTGTGCTATGGTATGCCAAACCCAGAGCATCGCCATAATTATGGTGTTGAATTAATTTGATGTACCAAATTCATAGCCGTTGTAGGAGTCTGGGAATGAAACTCTTGGAATTAACCACTTCTTTCTCCTTGCAGGGATCAGCAGCAGGTGGATAGCTGGCGTATCCAAGCAGGAATCTCCACTCTGTCTGTTCTGTTTGCAACCCGTGTGGATAAGGTTTTCATTCATTCCATGTACAATAATTCGAAGCCCTATGATATTGGCCTTATTCATCTGAAATCACCCTTAAGCTTCTCAGGTGAGGTGCCAGTACACGTGAAGGCTTGCTGAACCTTGCTACATGAGTAAATTACCTCTCCTGTGCATTTGTGCCAGGAAAGCAAAGTTCACACCAAGTTCATATGTTAGAGGGATCCAGATGCCAGGGAGGTGTGAAGAAGGAGGAATTTTATAAATCAAGGGGTCAATATTCAAAGCAATTTAACTGGCCAGAAATGGTTCCTGATACTCAGGAGCACTTAACTGGTTAGTGTTGCTGAATATCACCACAGACCACTAAAGTCAAAGCTATTTTGTGGGCGGTCCAGGGTGGAGTCAGCATTTATGAGGCTAAGTGCCAATATTCATCACTTAACTGCTTAAGTTTAATGGTCAAATCAGATTGCATACTACTACTACTACTACTAATCATTAGACATACGCAGCACTGTACAGTTGAACATGAAGAGACAGTCCCCGCTCGACAGAGCTTACATCTAATCAGGACAAATAGGACAAATAAGGGATAAGGACAAAGAGTAGCAAGATTCTATGCAGAATCTCAAAGAGTAGCAGGATTCCGGAATCCCAAAGAGTAGCAAGATTCCATGCAGAATCCCCAAAAGTAGCAAGATTCCATGCAGAATCCCAAAGAGTAGCAAGATTCCGGAATCCCAAAAAGTAACACGATTCCATGCAGAATCCCAAAAAGAAGCAAGATTCTGGAATTCCAAAGAACAGCAAGATTCCGTGCAGAATCTCAAAGAGTAGCAGGATTCCGGAATCCCAAAGAGTAGTACGATTCCATTCAGAATCCCCAAAAGTAGCAAGATTCCATGCAGAATCCCAAAGAGTAGCAGGATTCCGGAATCCCAAAGAGTAGTACGATTCCATTCAGAATCCCCAAAAGTAGCAAGATTCCATGCAGAATCCCAAAGAGTAACAAGATTCTGTGCAGAATTCTGTGCAGCACTGTACACTTGAATATGAAGAAACAGTCCCTTCTTGACAGAGCTTACAATCTAATCAGGGCAGACAAACAAGACAAATAAGGGATAAGGGAAATACTTAAGGTGGGAATGATAAAACAGACATGGGTACTGAACAAGCGAATAGGGGTTAGGAGTTAAAAGCAGCCTCAAAAAGGTGAGATTTTAGCTTAGATTTGAAGACAGCCAGAGATGGATTTTGACGTACTGGCTCAGGAAGTCCATTCCAGTCGTATGATGCAGCAAGATAAAAGGAACGGAGTCTGGAGTTGGCAGTGGAGGAGAAGGGTACAGATAAGAGAGATTTACCTGATGAAGGAGTTCCCGGGGAGGATTGTAGGGAGATATAAGAGTGGAGAGTGAATACACTTGTAAGCTTAAAAGTTAGTCCTATCTTTATGTGGTGTCGCTTAGGTGGTTAAGTGCTGAATATCGCACTTCATTGCGTAAGAGAGAACCACCCGCATCAATCCAGATATTGACGTGACCCGACATAATAAAGCCACTCACCACTGCTGGATGAATATTGACCCCCAATTCATTTTTCTTACTGGATGTGATGTACGATTCTACTTATCTCATAGTGGGAATTCAACTGAAACTCTCCCTTTTCCACTCTCAGAAGTTTAGCTCAGTCTGTGTCAGGGCACAGTCTAAACCTGGGTGCTTCTTAGATACAGCAGAGAACAAAGAACGCTGTCTCCTAGCCATGATAAACAGCAAACAACATAAAGCAGACCAGCAGGTGTGGAATTAGACAGCTTATTAGAACAAGCACCTGACATGGCTACGTTTTGCCTAAAAAGGCTGGATCAGGGGTAGAGCTGTTAATCCAGACATATCACATTGTTTAAAACATACAAATAAAAAATAAATCATATTAAAAGATAATTTCAAATTGAGCATAAGTAGAGAGGTGTGGTAGCCGTGTTAGTCCAGTCTTAAAGGTTATCAACAGAAATCAAACAAAAGAAAATAAGATGATACCTTTTTTATTGGACATAACTTAATACATTTCTTGATTAGCTTTCGAAGGTTGCCCTTCTTCCTCAGATCGGAAATAAGCAAATGTGGTAGCAGATAGTATATATGAGAGAAACATCAAAGCATTACTTTGACAGTCTGACAGAGTGGGAGGGTACATATAGATAGAGCATATATATAGATAAAAGTAAAAACAATAAATAAAAAGAGTGGATAAATAATTTAAAGATTATGCTAGTGCAGTCATAAAGTATAACATAAATGGAACAATTTTCTTCCATATAGCACACACAGAAACAACCCACATGGACATGTGTATGACTTCTGAAGCAGCTAGAACAGTGGAATAATCAATATTCTTCACAAAGAGTTGTCAGTACACTTAGTTCATAACTGGACTTGCACTTCATTGGAGAAAAAAGCCTCAGTTTTCGCTGGGAACACTCAATAGTGAATTAGAGAATACATCCAGCATCTCTACTACATCCAGTTCTTTTCTATCATTGGCATGAGTCTAGTGGTGATTAACTATAAAACCGTCCAGTTTTATTTATATATTTATATTTTTTATATTTTTCTTACATGTGATCAAAGTAGAGAGATTCCTCTATTAATATCTACTTCAATGCGGAAAAAGAAGCACTTATCTTCATATGGACGATCCCTCCAATGAAATGCGAGTCTAGTTATGAATTAAGTATATTGACTCCTCTACGTGAAGAATATTGTTCCATTGTTCTGCATTCAGTGTATAATAAGTTTGTGTGCGGAATGTATTCTCCAATTTGTAAATTGATTCAACAGCAGTCTACCATACAAGTTAAAAGTGCAAGAATGCAACAGGCTAATGTGGAACCAATAACTAAAATGCAAGCATCATAGCAATCAATTTTCTGATGATTACAGCCAAAAGTGACTTATGTGAGGTTCTGTACAAACAAGTAACAGTAGCACCAAAAAGGACACATACCTAAAGGGGAGCTAGAACAAATCTTCCCCTAATAGCAAATTTCTATTAAAAAAAGCCTAAAATTCAAAAATGTTTTGTGAAAAATATAATCCTACTTAAAAACATCATGGAGAGACACACTAAAAAAAGGTTTTGTTTGTTTTTTTTTTTTTTTTAATATTTTTATTGTGTCATAAACATAACAAGTCAATACGAAACTAATCTGGGACAACCCCCAGGTATACAGCACATCATCGGTTATACAGTCATTACACCACTCTCCTGTGCACCAGATGCACATTAACATCACTTAAAACATAGCTTAAACGGATACCCTGTGCTCCACCATTTCATGACTGTTTTCCTTTCCCCCCCTATCCCCCCGCAACCCTCCTCCCCCACCCCATCCCCTCCTACCCCCTTCGCCTCCGCTAGGTCTCCACTCTAGCTGTCCTTATCAAGCTCCTGTGCCCCTAGGCTAAGATACCGCTTCCACAGCTCTCGATACCTCTTATGCTTATCAGCTGTCAGAATCGAATATTGCCACCCAACCCACTGCCCCAATTCTTTCATCAGGGCATGCCAATTATTCAGAGTTGGAGGATCTGGGTCTGTCCAGTGTTGTAAGATACACTTTTTAACCAACAATGTGGCTGTTAAAATAAATTTGCTTTGTGGTTCTGTGAGTCCCTCATCAACCAACTGTTTATCATTACCAAGTAGAATGATTGAGTATGACCAAGCAAATGGCCGTCCTATAGTGTGCTCCATGGTCCCTAGAATGTGTAAAATCTAAAAAAAAAAAAAATCATGAAATTAATATCTAAAAAACACTTGTTTAATCATAAAACATCAATTAAACCACTGTAAAATCTCAAATTACATCAATCTTTTATGAAAATTTTCAATCACAGGATCAGTGGTGGAATTAGATGCAGCTATGTCTGCTAACCTGGAAACGCTATTTATTTATGAAAAACACTGGAAAAATCATTTTTAAAATGCTTTAAAAAGTGTGAAAATCTTATTCATTCCAGCAGCCATCTTGAATGTGTGACTTGTTATGACAGCACTTATAGGGGTCCTTTTACAGAGTCATGGTAAAATGTGGCCTGTGGTATTCTTGGCATGTGGGATTGCCACGCAGTGAAGCCACGTTTTACTGCGGCTGTAAAAAAAACATTTTTTTCTATTGGTGTCCTTAATGGTCATTCGCTAATTTCACAATTAGCACGCGGCTATTAGTGCCTGAGCCCTTACTTGTCAATAAAGGCTCACATGCTAATCCAGAGGTAATCAGGCAGCATGCAGTGATGGGCATGTGCTGCCCAATTACTGCCAGTCACACCTACTCCCCGGCCGCTGCATTAGAAAATAATTTTTATTTTCTAGCAAGGGAAACGGCGCACAGCAAAAGCAGAACTACCACAGGGCACCTGGGTACCCGGCAGTAGTGCTGTTTTGTCGCGTGTTAGTTCTACTGCCCTTTAGTAAAAGAGCCCCATAGTGCAGTATTTGCAATAACTTTCTATACTGCTCTAGCTGATGGGCAGAACAAGTAGTGTAAAGGCTAAAAAATAGGAAACCACCATATATAAAATGCTAAAAGTTCATCATCCTTGCAATTCCAAATCATAAAATGTCATCAATGTACCTTTCCCGTAATAATATACTACTCTTGTATGGATTATCAGTTACAAATTTTTCTTCAAAATTGGCAACATATAAATTAGCTGCAGAGGGGGCCATAGTGGCACCCATTGCTGTGCCTTTAATTTGTTTGTAAAATAACTCTCTTTCAAAGTCAGTGTTGTCAATTCTACTATGATAAGGAACCAAAAATGGTATAATGATAATGAAGATTTTATGGCAGAAACAAAAAGCAATGGGATTCCAAAGCAAACAGAGGAATCACAGGAGTAGAAGAATGGAGGGAACAGTCTCATTCAGCTATGGAAACTACACAACCTAAACAGGAACTAGAATTCTTCTGAAGTAGCCTCAGAGGAGCCCACTGGCAATTAGCAAGGGTGAGGTTATTTTACTGCAGCAGAGTGGCAAAGGCTTGCTAAAGTATGCACAACCAGTCCCAGAAACAGCTCCCTGAGCTAAGACTGCCCTTCCTGACAGATACTAACAAAAGACATTTTTAACCTGAATCCCTTTTTCTCTTTCGTTCCAGACGTAATTCAACCAATTTGTCTTCCAAATTTTGATGACAGCCTACAAGACAATGTCAGACTGTGGGTGACAGGCTGGGGTCACACTTCAGAAGGAGGTATGCAGAGCGCTTTCCTGCCGTGCTCAGTGAGATCTCACTAAACTAACACCTTGCCATGTTGGACAGATACATGTGAATGAGAAAAGCAGATGAAAGCATCCATCTAGTGAGCTCTGGAGCATGTATCATTATACAAGGATACTCCTTACATATGCCCTGGCCTGACACCAGCCTCTATTTGCAGCTACCAGCAAACATTTCACAGAAAGTTTAAATGTAATGATTTTACTGGGCATGATTTGATGCTCTCCGAGTAGAAGAACGCAGTTTCTGGTTGTCTGTGGGGATGGAGAATAATTTGTGACTGTCTCTAGGAATTAGACTGATGCATATCTGGTCATCTCTAAAGATGAAGGTCTGGAATCTGTGAGTGAGAAGAGACTGATGTAGTCATCTTTTTTTTTTTTAAGCAGGATCTCTATCTTCACAGCTACAGGAAGCTCAGATTTCCTTAATCCCAACATCCAGCTGCAACAGGGAATACACAGGGCAAATTTTGGACAGCATGATATGTGCAGGACGTATCGAGGGTGGCACTGACACCTGCCAGGTCTGTGAGTCTGGGCTGCGCATCATTAGAGTTAGCCTTGGAACCCTGGAGTTCATGGCTCTCTCTTCTCAGCAGGCTAAAGAGTTTCTCGTGCTTTGAAAAAAATGTTACCCACTCTACCTCTCTCTTCGTATCTGTAAGGATTTATTTTGGGGGTTATTTATTGCTCCTTCATGAAGACACAACAACATCCTTATACTCAAACTTCCATAATAATTAAAGTCTGCAATACTCCCAGTTCCTTCGAATTATAGACCACTGGGTTGTGGAAGAGTAGCTACCCCAAATGTGCAAGCAGAGAGCACTTGAGAAAACACAGGCTGAAGATGAGGGCACCATTTCTTGCTGTGACTGACCTTAGGGACTGTCTAAAGCAGAGATTTTCAGCCTTTTTCATCTCATGGCACACTTACTCGGTGCTAAAATTTTCAAGGCACATGCCCACACATAGTCCAGCATTTTACCTTCCTCCCCCCCACACTCCCACCACCACCTCCATACCCACAGCCACACATGGTCCCGCATTTTACCTTCTCCCCCCACCCAGCAAATAGTCCACCACTTGCCTTCTCTTCCCTCCACCCCCATAAATAGTCCAGCATCTCTCCTAGCTGGTCACCAGCTGGAAAGGAGACAGGAATCTCCCCTTCCCCCCACCCCATGTATCTTTTAAAAGTTTTCTTGTCTCTAGTGGTCAGCGGCAATGAGCAGCAATTCATGCAGCTTGCTCGCACCAACCCCAGAGCCTTCTCTCTGATGCTTCCCATCTATGCAGAAGCAGGAGGTTAAGTCAGAGAGAAGACTGTGGGGTTGGCCCAAGCAACTGTATGAATCGCTGCTCGCTGCTGCCAACCACTAGAGACAAGAAAACTTAAAAGATACACTCCATTCCAGCATAAATTAAACTGGACTAACTCCCGCAGCACACCTGGGAAGGCTGGATGGACTCTTGAGGAGTTAAAAAGCCCCCATGTTAGGGGGATACTGGCATGTTGATAGAGGTTTTTGTGGCTTCTCTCTTTTTTTCCACTACAGCTCATAAATCCTGTCAGCCAGTGCATAGGTATTTGGAATATGTGTCTTTTCTAGTTCACTTCATTTGAATGGTCATAAACATGCACCCTTCATCTCTTAAGGACTTGCAGATGTTGGGTTTATTTTCAGAGAAACCTGCAAGGAATGTAACCTCTCTGTTTTTCCCTTGCTGTCCTTTCTCCACAGGGTGACAGTGGGGGCCCACTGGTTGCTCTGAGTGGGCAGAAATGGGAACAGATGGGCATTGTCAGCTGGGGCATTGGTTGTGCACAGCCAGGAAAGGTTGGAGTGTATACCAGGGTCACGTATTACCTGGACTGGATTTATGGTGCCATGAAGGTAAGAAGTGTACTGATGTTGCTAGACTGCAGGACTTAGGACACTGTTCATGTGAACCGGTCTAAAAAATGTTTTCGTACTGTCTTTGAACACTGCTGGGAAGATATGTGTTTGCTAATATTGATAATGCAATAATGAGGTAATTCTACAACTGGGTACCTCCATTTGGGTGTCCTGAGGACACATGGTAGAAGCCTGTTCTGTATGGCACCTGATTGCCCAGGTTCTGTTATAGAATACTAAGAAAGCCGGTATCAGCACATAACATTTGCGTGCCCACAGCTGGTATAAATGTGGGCACCTAAGTGCAGCAGGGATGTGCATAACTTACAGCATTGTATGCCACCCTTTGCATTTGCATGCCATGTAAGTTAGGCACACTATAAGTGAATAAAGCAGAGGTGCCCTGCTGGCACTTTTGCAGTTAAGTGTACACTGATGTGTGTAAGTGCTACTATTCTAGACACAGACATAAATGTGGGCACTTTTAGTGGCATAACCACGAAGGAGGGGGCCAAGGCTCCCCATTTTGGCAACAGACGCCCTCCAAACCTACATGGCGCGTTAAATGACTGGTGGGGATGCCAAAGCCCCGCCAGCTAAAGAAATTCCCTGCTGAGCCGCTCCCCTCCTCTTTGCCCTGCTATAGTAAACTGGAAATCGACAAGGCGCCTCCCTCCGCCAGGACTCCTCAGGCATGCTGAGTTTACGCAAGAACTGAGCATGCTTGGGGAGTCCCGGAGTTGGCGGCTGGAGGTACCCAGCCGACTTCTGGATTACTGCAGCAGGGCGTGGAGGAAGGGAACAGCTTGGCAGCAAATTTCTTTGACTGACGGGGCTTTGGCATCCCCAGCAGCAAAGGTATTATTTTTAATACATTGGGGGGGGGGGGGGGAGGCGGAGGGAGGGTATACATTGCCCCTTTAGTCCATCTCTTGGCCCCGTCTAAATCATAGGGCTGGCTACGCCCCTGATATAGAATTGCCCTTCACATGCATGTACAGTATATACCTGCAGCTGGCCCAGATAGACACTGCAGGTTTGCAGGGTGTAGTACATCTGTCTTCTGTGGTGGCCTGGAACCCCCACCAAATAGAAATTTGTGTTTCATTGTACCTTAGTGAGAGATGTGGGATGAAGGGAGTTAAAATCTCATGTTCAGAGCCTTAGGCTGGAAAGATGGCTCTTTTGCTAAGGGCATGTTTCTGTTAGATCTGTACAGAGCTGAGAGTCATGGGCTACAGCTTAATTAACCTTTCGCCTTCCCCCTCAGGACCACACATGAGAACCAATTGTAATACTTTGTATTATCTCTGTGATACTTTGTACCATACTTTGTAAGCCGCACTGAACCTGCTATCGAGCGGGAAAGAGCGGGGTATAAATGCCACAAATAAATATAAATGCCACAAATAAATAATGTTGTTGAAAGAGCCTTTGGACAAGTGGGTACCCAGTCTTCTTTTACCAGGGGTCCATGTCTGATACTTGCTGTTTATTCGTTATTTTTGGACAGTTTCTTATCAGTGACTAAATCTTTTTGCAGAAAGCACAATGAGAAACAGATGGAGAGAAGCAGCGCCCCGCACCCTATTTGCCGTGGAACTCACGTGGGACCTGTGTGTCCCATAGCTTCCAGGGAGCCTGGTACTCACGAGGCGGAGGTGCATAACCTGCGCTTTGGTGCCGTATATTACACTACAAGATCTGTTACAGATGAAGGAACCCAAATCTTACCTCTGACCTAGCACCCAGCTAGGAATTTATGAAGAAGGCATTCTGTGCAAGAACTGAAAATTCCATAGTGCCTTGTATAGGGAAAGGACAGACTTTGCCCTTCTGTAGAGGGCAGTTCCTTTTATAAAGGAAGGACAGACTCATTCCCTCTGTAAGGGAAGGGCAGCCTATTTCTATAAGTGCAATGACTGGCCTCACTTGAATCCATGTTGACCACTGGGGTTCTATCAGATTTTCAAGTTGGAAAAATATTTCCTCATGTTAAATATTTATTGCACTTTATATAAATACATCTATCTAAAATATATCTAAAATGTTGAAACTTGGACATCTTTTAAGATATCCCAATTGTTTAATGTGATATTAATATTGCACTATAAGGATCTATCCTTTTTGATATAATGCTTTTTGGTTATGTTTACATTATTCAAGTAGAGCTGAAGATTGGGCAGTGTTCTAACGAACTTTACCTGTGTGACCCATTCCTGCCCTGCAGCACCCACTGCTGTTCCAGTACTGAGACCCCTCAATACAACTCCCTCCTCCTCTACAGTACCTTCTACTATACCCACTGCCTATGCACCCGCTCTACAGCACTCACTGCTATTCAAGTACTGAGAATTCCTCACACATGGCACCTCACTCCTGCGCTGAAATAGTCCTGGCTATTCCAGCACTGAGCCCCATACATAAGCTCAGCCAAAGCACCTTACTCCTGCTCTGCAGCGCCACCTGTAATTCCAGGATTGAGATCCTGCCTCACACATTGTTCTGCTAAAGCACTCCCCTCTGCTATTGAGACCCACACACAGAGCTCTACCAATGCACCTTATTCCTGCCCTGCATCAGCCTCTATGCCATAGATCTTTTCAGATCAGACAGTGCTAACTGTGCTGAACAGTGCCATATTGTGTAGCGGTTTTGTTATGTGAAGAACCGTGATCCAGAGTGGAGTCTGAGATAACAGCATCTTCACATAATTATGACCACTTTGTAAAATTGTAAATAAATGTTTTTATATGTGGTATAAGAAAATTAATGCTGCAATTATGAAAACCTGAATGTAAATATAAATGTAAATTATATTTATACTTTTTTAAAATTGTATTGAATATATATTGTAAATAAAGAACTATTGCAAGTATGTTATAACAACATTCAATATTGTAGGCAGAGTTTTCATTGTACACAGCACTGCTCCTTGTGTTCTGTATATACTACTACTGCTTATCATTTCTAAAGCGCTACTAGACATATGCAGTGCTGTACACTGAACATGTAAGAGACAGTCCCTGCTCAACAGAGCTTACAATCTAATTAGGACAGACAAACAGGACAAATAAGAGATATGAGAAAACGTACACTATTGTAACAGAGAGGTGTAGAAAGCTTCTGTAGTACAGTGTTGCGTGTTGGAAGCAGTTAGACACTTTCACAAAGTCGTTTTGCATATACAAAAGACGTCCACACAGTTTTACAGAGTGCTGCATAAGCAGAGAGGTGTGCAGAGCAGAGTTGTATGCAGGGAGAGGTGTACACAGGAAGTTTAGGTAGCTTTGGATACTGGCATTGTGCGATTGTGGATCCCTGGCAGTGAGCTCAGTTCTGTTGTCACTGTATATTATAGAAATAAAGAAGTGCAGACTCAGGTTTCTTTCTTCTGAAGATTATTTGTATACCTTGGAACAATTTGTGGCACAGTATTCACTTATCATAGCTGTATAGTCTGTAATTAGTATAATTACCTCAGGAACATTTTATAACCTGGCTTCTAACTCAGTCAGGCCCTCTCTTGGGTTATGCTGCCATAAATCTTCATTTGCGACTATCCTGGGAGGTTTTTTTTCCCCTATTCTTGTATGCCTTTCCAATTTAGTTCCAGCCATTGCAGGGATGGCCTTTAGCCAGGGGCCACAAGGCATGGTTCTCTTTGGGACCTAATGAAAGTGGACCCAATGTCTGGCCACTAGGTGTCGCTGTTGCACAATGACTGGAATGCCTTTCTCACAGGGGCTGTGGGCACTGTCTCTTCAGCATCCCCAGCAGAGGAACGGGCCCAGGAACTGAATGTAGGACCTCCGTGCCACAGTGTGCAACACTACATCTGAGTCACCAGGCTGGCTCTGAGGAATTCACCTTTTCCTCAATCCTCTTCTTGCAGAAGTGCTACACTTTGGGGTTTCAGATTACTGCCTTTATTAAAGACTTCACTAAAGCAATCTTTTCTGAACAGTAATATCCTTTCAAACAGAACATTTAATCCCATCTACTGTTCAGTCTCCTCAACTAATCCTTCTCTTGAGACAGAAGGGTGTTTACCTTGCAAGGGTGAAATGGGAGCAAAACTCTGTAAATTAGGTCTCTTGAAACAAGATATTGTCTTTGTTTGTGAGGTTACACCCAGCTATACGCATAATGTACATCCATGTATGCCTACCATTCTTTGTGGTTCATAGGATATCACATAGTTTACATGCTGTTTTGGAATCTGCCAAAGACCGGTAGCAATCGGTGGAATTCAAATATTTTTAACTAAATAAATCATCATAAGTATATAAATGTTGCCATAGTGGGATAGACTGAAGGTCCATCAAGCCCAGAATCCTGTTTCTAACAGTGGCCAATCCAGGTTACAAGTACCTGGCAATATCCCAAAACAGTACAATATATTTTATGCTGCTTCTCCTAGAAATAAGCAGTGGATTTTCCCCAAGTCCATCTTAATAATGGCTTATGGACTCTTCTTTTAGGAAGCTATCCAAAGTTTTTAAACCCTGTAAAGCTAACTGCTTTTACCACATTCTCTGGCAACAAATTCCAGAGTTTAATCACACGTTGAGTAGAGAAACATTTTCTCTGACTTGTTTTAAATTTACTACTTTGTAGCTTCATTGCATGCCCCCTAGTCTGAGCATTTTTAGAAACAGTAAACAAGCGATTCACGTCTACCCATTCTGCTCCACTCATTATTTTATAGACCTCTATCATATCTCCCCATAGCCATCTTTTATCCAAGCTGGAGAGCCCTATCCACTTTAGCCTTTCTTCATAGGGAAGTCGTCCCATCCCCTTTATCATTGTCATCGTCCTTCTCTGTACTTTTTCTAATTCCACTAATATCTTTTTTGAGATGCAGTGACCAGAATTGCACCCAGTATTCGAGGTGCGGTTGCACCATGGAGCGATGTGAAGGCATTATAATGTCCTTACACTGAAACATATATCTTTACTGCACACCTGTTCACAATGCATTTGCACTGACATACAGCACCACCTCCCTCATGTACATACAGGGTGAGGCAAAAAAAAGTAACCCCCTGGAGGTTTTTTACTGTTTTCTCAGCAACCGCTTTGAATTTCAGCGAGAAATATTATGTACTTTTTTAGTCACCATACTAACATATTACTATTAATTCCCCCTGCAGCTCCTTGTGACTCTGGGCAAGTCACTTAATCCTCCATTGCCCCAAGTACAAATATCCCCGTAGTGTTATTCAGTACACCTCAGAAAGATGAGCGTTAGCAGCAAATTTTAGTGACAGAGATCATACTCCACAGATTCTGGCTTATGTAATTTATTTATTTATTTCCATATTTGTATCTCACTTTAACCCATTTCTGCCAGGGTGTGTAAAACTAACCCAGCTGGAGACATTGGTTGACCACAGAGAGAGAGAGAGAAAAAGAGTCAGAAAAATCTAGCAAAGGAAAACTTTTATTTCATTCAAGGGCAAAGCTAAATAAAACTTTACAGTACAAAGATATCATTAAAAGGCATTCCACAGACAGCCCAAACCTATCCAGGATTATGGTGTGAGTATAGCGTGTGCACCTCCATTTTCACACACACATACACACTTGTCAGAAACAAGACTGTGTGGCTGTCCTGGGATACAAAGAGGATGTTTCCTTAGACTTTGGTATATTATATCTGTGTTTTCCTAGTATTTCTTTTATTTGGGGAGCTTTCTCCGATTATTTATTGCAGGAACAAATCCACGCTGTTGTGCTAAAAACATTCTCCAAGCCTTTCCAGGTCTTTGCACTTGAATTCTGGAAACAGACTTGAGATGATCATGTTTTGGCCAGAGTGCAATGAAGCCATAGCCAGAGATAGATGGATGTTAGGGTGAACAGGGACAGCTATAAAGACCTAATCTGTAGTACAAATCCAAACCAATATTTATATCCCGCCTTTTCCAAAAAGAATCAAAATGGGCAGAGCCGTAACGAGGGGAGCTGACACCCGGGGCGGGTCGCCGCTGCGCACCCCCCCCCCCCGGGTGCAGCACAGCGCACCCTCCTCCCGCTGGAACACACACCCCTCGGAGCGCATACCTCCCCCCCCCCACTGGAGCGCATACCTGCGGCGAGGGACGGGCGGGAGGGCCGATCCGCCCCGACTGCACGTTGCTGGGGTGTGTCAGCTCCGCGCTGGTTCACTGCTCTCTCTGTCCCGGAACAGAAAGTAACCTGTTCCGGGGCAGAGAGGGCAGTGCTCCAGCGCGGAGCCGACACCCCCCAGCAGCGTGCACCCGGGGTGGACCGCCCCACCCCCACCCACCCCTTCCTACCCCACTGAAAATGGGTTACAACTAAACATAATCATTAAAATAAAACAAAGAAAATCAATCTAAATACTTAGTGGACAGATGGGCCAACTTTGGAGGCCTGCACCACCAAAAGGATATAGAATGAGGTGGTCTAGAAAAAGGCTACCAAAATCCCTATGAAATCAGATGTAAATGCTTACATTTCTGTGATCTAGAGATGAGAAGGGAAAGAGAGAACATTCAAATACCTTATACAGAGTGCATGAGGTATTTTATGGCAGAAAGAAAGCTCAGAGAAAGCGGTTATAATGCAGAGCTCAAAGGAGGTGCACTCGGGAGCAAGATTAGGGAATACTTCTTCCCAGAAAGGGTGCTGGATGGAGGAAATGGAGTCCCAGGATAGGTGATGAAAGCAAGAGCAGTAGCTGAATTCAAGAGAGCACGAGAGAAGAGGCCACCCCTGGCTGGGAGAAGCGAGGGTCTTCAGTATTACAACAGGAAGGGAAATTGGGCTGACAAGATAGGCCTGCTCTTCCAATGGGCCAATATTCAGATCCAGTGAAAAGCAGATTTTTGTTTTAAACACCAAAAATCTGTATTCGGTGCTAAAGTCCAGAGAGATGCAGTGCTGAATATACATAGAAAGCACTTGCCGCTGGTAACTATGGACTAAATTCTACATCCCCCTGCCTCAATTAGGCTTGAATCCCTTTTATTCTATAACAATGAGTGTAAATTCAGGGAACGTCCCTGATCCGCTCATGGCATGGCGGCAACCTCTTTTTGTACCCACCTGTAAAATTTACACGTGTAATTTTTAATTAAATCCAATAAGCACCAATAATTGCTTGTTACGATCTCAATTACCAGCACTAATTGGCTCTTTATTCAATTAAATTGTGCGTGCAAATTTGGCATGCACAATTTTTTGTGACTTTTATAGAATTCAGGTGTATACGTAGAACGGTGATATTCCGCTGCTATACAAGTAAAGAATCATTTTAAATTGGGGCTGCTTTTCACTGGCCTTAATTAAAGCAGTTAGGGCTTCTTTTACAAAGCCGCACCAGCGATTCCCACACGGCAAATGACAGGGAAGCCTACGGGAATTGAATGGGCTTCCTCTCATTTGCCACGCCAGGAATCGGTAGCGCAGCTTTGTAAAAGACGCCCTTACTAGCTGGCTAGCAGCTGACTATTGCTGTTATACATATTCAGATGACTAACTCTTACAGTTGGCGCTGAACCCAGAAATCCATGCCGGGCTGTTTCCGGTGACCGGCACTGAATATCCAGTTTATTTTGGGGCGGTTTAAAGATAACCGGCTAAGTAGCTATTCAGACTTAGCCAGTTATTTTTAAAACAGCCAAAGATGTCTCATGTTTTCATGCGGCCAAATATGGCTCCTAAATCGGCTTTAAAAATCGACAGATAGCCGGTTATATCGGGTGATATAACCAGCTATCTGCTAGCCACTAACTGGGGATATTCAGTGGGGAGATAGTCGGTTGAATACTGTTTAACTGGTCAGCAGCCTTTCTGGCCAGTTAAATAGCACTGAATATCAGGTGGATAGTTATGATGGAACGCCCTTGTGCCCTTGTTCCGCCCTCACCCACTGTGGCCCAGATTCTATATATGGTGCTTAAAACATCCATGCAGAAAACATTTACACCTAAGTATATTCTATAAGACGTAGGTGCGGTATATCTAATACACTTAGTTGATGTCCCAGCACCTAAAACTATGCAGATTTACACCAACAAAAACGTAGTATAAATCCCTGTGCTTAGATTTATCCGGACTGGGCCATATTCTATAACAACGTGCGTAAATTTAGGAACATAGCCACACCCCTTTTGATCTGTGCGCTTCAAAAATTTAGACACAATTCATTACAGGATACGCTTAGTGAGTTATGCACATAAATTCTAATTATTGCCATGTAGTGCTCATTATTGCTTGAAGGCCTGTTAAAAACACTGATTGGCTTGTTAAGCCAATTAAGTTACGGGCATTGTTATGGAATACGCTTAGATTTCAGCACAGAACGCTAGCTGTGATATGTAGAATCCGGCAGTATATGGACAGAGCAACCAATTTTCTTTGGTGCTATAGAAGCAATTCTAAAACAAGTCACCAAAATGTAGATCCTACCGTACTTTCCGTGGGTAGTGATCCTATTCTAGAAAACACTTAGGACTAAATTCAGTAAACGGTGCCCAGGTTTGGGCGCCAAAAATAATTTGCACTAAGCGCTATTCTATAAATGATGCTCTGGTGTAAATCCTTGCTCCTGAATTAGGTGCAGATCTCCTGAATTCTATAATACTGCGCACATCTTTCATGGACGTCCCTGACCATGGAAGTCTTGTGAGGTCACCGCTTGAAGTCTCGGCAGCCATTTTTAAGGTAGATCATGGATAGAATGTGGGTAGGGAGTAGGGTGTGACGGAGGCTTTTTTTGGAGGGGGGATCAGGGTGACTGTATGGCATGGGGGTGGGGAGTGGCAGAAGGTGTGGGGGCGTGACAGGGGTGTGGCAGGGTGGGAAGGGGCATGGCTATTGGTGTCCTCTCTTTTGGCAAGGAAAATATGGTAGCCCTAGGGTTATGTGAGTCACAAGGAGCTGCAGTGGGACTTGAACCCTGTTCTCCTGGTTCTCAAGCCACCAACCATTAGGCTACTCCTAAACTACCCACATTTAGGCACATGCACTTACCAAGGTCTATGGCTCGCATAAATGTGAGCATGTAAATGCAGCATTTACATGTGTAAATTACAGTATTCTGTAAACTAAGCAGGTAAATGTCAGTCCCACCTATGTCCCTCCCCTGCTAAGACATTTGTGTGTGGACATTATGGGGTCAATATTCAGCCGGAAGTGGTTAGTGTTCAGATATTCAATGCCAGGCCATGTCTGAGCATCGGCATTGGCATTGAATATCCGGGTCTGTGCTGTCAGCTATCACTTATCCGGTTAAGTGTGATATTCAGCACTTAACCACATAAGTTAAATCAGATAAAGGACTGTGCTTTGTGCAGTCCTCTTGGTCTGGTATATCAGCGCTTAACCACAACTCCACAAAATCGCCAGCTTCGAGTTTTGCGGTTACAGCTGATATTAAGCGTCACTATCTGGTTAAGTGGTGCTGGATATCAGCGGATAGCTCTCCCCCAACACAATTTAACTGCCCGGTTAAATCACTTTGAATATCAACCTCTGCACAGCACACTGCAGCCTTTTACACGTCTTAAGTGTACATTTACCCGTGTGGATGGAGGGATTCTATAAACATTTAGGTGACCTGCTATAGAATTTAGGGGGCGTTCGTACAGTGCCACTGAAATCCACCGTTAAGGAATGTATGCGTTTAACAATGGCTGCTATTGCAGATTAGAATAATTAAATAATATGACTATAGGCTGTAACCCGTATTTCTTTTATGCTTAGGTTTTAATGATTGATTGATTGTAACTTAGGCCTCCTCATATGTTATCCACCTTTCTTATTCCCTGTCTATTTCACGCCTTGTGAACTGCTTAGATATTTGAAATTATTTGCAATATGTCAAGTAAAGTTGAAATGCGAAAATAAATCCCTTTGAAAACAGTTTTGGTCAGATGAACCTTTTCCTAGATAGTCACTAAAAATTACTTTTGAAACCAAAAGACAGGTTAATGTCTTTTAAAATTATGTTTGTTGATTTTCCAGTTTATGAGTCAGTCACTGTTTGCCGATTTTACCACACCTTTCCCTCAACTGACGGTCCCCATGACATTTAACCAATCGGCATCCTTGATATATATATATATGCATTTAATTTTGCTTAATTAACAAGAAGCTAATCATTTTCATTCCAGCTTGCACTTCCTTGGGTAACCCATACTAGGTATACTGAAAAGTTGTGCTTGTCTCATGACTAGCCTGGTACTGGAGCCTACGTGCCCCACAGCATGCTAGAACTTGTACTCCTTTGCTCAGCAGGAGTAGGCCGAGATGCAGTGGGTGCAAGTAAAACCTTAAAGACAGTAAGCAGCAGTTGCCGTGTACACAATCCCCCCATGAATAGTCTGAAATAGCCCAAAGTGGTAAGAGCCAAACAAACCAATAATGTGCTGAGACAGGAATAAGTTTTCTGGAATGGTTTTTGTTTAGGAATTGATTTCCCGGCTGCAGTCCCACACAGTGTCTCCAGTGGTTGTCATTGTGTGCATGATCTAACTTTGTGCCTCTTGTCACATTTTCCAGTATTCCCCATCTAAATATTTATGATAATTGTTGGAAGCCTCCATGAAGACAAGGTGGTACCTTCATGAAATACAAATAAACACGCAAGACACATTTAAACAAATAAAGGAATATTTTCCCATGAGCTGCCTGGCGAGAATGGAAGCCACAGTCTGTCTGCTGCTCTGGATGCTCTAGGCCAGGGCCTGCTCAATGTTGGTCTTTGAGGTCTTCAACTCAATCAGGTTTTCAGGATTTCCCACCACTACACTTTCAATACATAATAAACTTTTATTAACTTAAAATCATAAAAACACAAATAGACATCCCACAAACACCCAATATTCAACCCCAGCTGCCCTCCCTCTGAATCAACTGGAAGCAAGCTGTTTTATTGGAGCACTTGTTTGCTTTGGCTTTAGTTGCTGGCTCCACTGTTGAGCAGCTGTGATTTATGGGTGTTTGGATGGGCATTTTTAAACAGCATTTGAACATTGTGAAGAACTGTGAGATCTTGATCAATCTTTTGAACTTTGCAAGTACCCCAATCATTGCTGAGATAAATCCCCCCACCCCACACACACTTTTTTTTTTTTTTTGCTGGAGGAACATTTCTAACATGGACTGATAGCAATTGCATCTGTGCATTGCAAAGTGATTATATTTGTGGCAGGTGCATAGCCAGACAGCAGATTTTGGGTGGGCTTAGTCAAGAAGTGGGTGGGCACCAAGTGTTCTCCCCCCCCCCCCCCCCCCCAATGCGATGAGGCCAGTATCAGCAGCTTAGGAAGCTTAGACTGCTGAAGTGGAAAACAGTGTTTTCAGCACCATCAGGGGGAGGTCTTCAGCTGGCAAAGCTTGGGATCCCCACTAGTTAGCACTAAATATGTGCTGCTGTTGGGTGGGCCTGAGCCCTAAGTGGATGGGCCCCGGCCCACCTGTGGCTACGCCACTGATTTGTGGACCTTCCTTTTGATTGCTCCAGAGAGAGGGCAGCTGGGGTTGAATATTGGGTGTTTGTGGGATGTCTCTGTTTTTATGACTTTGAGTTAAATAAGTTTAATTATGTATTAAAAGTGTAGTGGTAGTGGATTATGATTGTATTGACGAATATTACCACTTTTTAGATTGCGAGCCCAGTTTTCTTTGATTGCACTATGAATATGCGTGAGACCTATTTGCACGCACTGCCTCCATTGAATGCAGATTGATCTCATGCATATTCCTTGTAGAAATCCTGAAAACCCGACTGGGTTATGGGCCTCGAGGACCGACAGTGAGCATCCCTGCTCTAGGCTAAGCTCTGCGTTATGACAGCCACACCTGACAAGGAATTGCACTTGGACAGAGCTGAACTCAGTCATGAAGCAGGCAGCGCAGCCCGTCTATGCTGTACTGTTTATCGTTACTGTTTATTAATACCTGTTACACTGCCTGTAGTGACAGTGTATATGTAGGTGGTGTTTGATCTAAAACCAACATTTAAATAGGAAAAGAACTCCACAGATTAAACAGGAAAGCAGACTACATTCAAAGAGCATTCATACCCTATAAAACGTCATTCTCACGGGTACGTCTGCCCGCCCAGTCTGAAGGTGAAAAGAAGTCATAAGCACATAAGTATTGCCATACCGGGAAAGACCAAAGGTCCATTGAGCCCAGCATCCTGTTTCCAACAGTGGCCAATCCAGGTCACAAATACCTGGCAAAATCCCAAAAATGTACAAAACATTTTATACTGCTTATCCCAGAAATAGTGGATTTTCCTCAGTCCATTTAATAACGGTCTATGGACTTTTCCTTTAGGAAGCCGTCCAAACCTTTTTTAAACTCCACTAAGCTAACCGCCTTTACCACATTCTCTGGCAACGAATTTCAGAGTTTAATTATAAGTCAGAATAAGGTCATCCCTAGGGGGTAGTAGCTAGGGTAAAAAAAAAAATAAACGAGCTTTCAACAAAGATTTAAATTCCAGAAAAGACATTTCACTAGGGATCTGAGGTGGTAAATTGTTCCACTGTACTCCAGTGGTTCCCAAACCTGTCCTGGAAGAACCCCAGCCAGTCCGGTTTTCAGGATATCTGCAATGAATATTCATGAGTTAGATTTGCATGCGATGGAGGCAGTGCATGCAAACCTAACTTTTCAAGAATATTCATAGCAGACATCCTGAAGAGCTGACTGGCTGAGGTTCCTCCAGGACGGCTTTGGGAAACACCACTATACTCCACGAGTAAGAGCATATTATTAAATCTGGTGAAAAGGAGAAGGATTTAGGTGTAGGGGGCAGGGGGGCTGGCTCTTTATAGGGGGTGTGGGGGCTGCCTTTATAAACTTTTTTCATGGCTAGAACCCTGTTTTTATGTGTATAAAATAGCTTTTATAAAATCACCCCAGTTTGGAGTATGTGTGACAAGAAGGTGTGTACTTTTACATGACCCATGTGTAGGCATGTTCTGGGCAGGGCCGGTTTTAGACATGCTGGGGCCAGGACAGAAAATAAACAGGGTGCCCCTGATCCCCTCTCCTCCCCCCCCCCCCCCCCCCGATCTCCTCACCTGCTGTTGCTATCATGTGGTCTGGACATCTCTTTACCCTTCTCCCCACCACGGTCTGTCTTCCTCCCTTCCCCTCATCTTCCCAGTTTTCTTTAAAATGTATTTCCCTTCTCAGACAGGCCTCAACAAAGGTTCAAATCCCACTGCCGCTCCTTGTGAACTTGGGCAAGTCACTTAACCCTCCATTGCCCAAGATCACAAGGAGTGGCAGTGGGATTTGAACCTTTGTTTAGTATATGTAATTACTGACGATGGGATTAGTTACCCAGAGAGTGGGAAGAGTTTAGGAAAAGAGACTGGAGTAGTACTGCTGGTAGGAGGTATATTGATTTTTAATGTTGAACCATGATGTAAATTTTAGTTGTTTTGATATAAGATGTTGTAACCTGCTTTGCCCAAAATGTCTTGTAAAAAGCAGGCTATAAATATGTCATTAAATTAAATTTAAAGGCAGAAGCCCAGAGCTGGAATTATAAGCTTGAATGGTGATAAGGTGATAAGAAGCAATATGTGGAGAGAGATGAAAGAGAAGCAAAAGAGGCGGGAGAGTCATTCAGCAACAGTCAAATCAAACAATGAACAACAGGGGTGGATGAATGTTTCAAAGAAGGAACAGAAGTCAGATTTCTTCCAAAAGGTTTATTCTCCTCAAAAAGTCACATGTATCACCTTGACCCAACAAGGTCCGTGTTTCAGCTGTAGGCCTTCTTCAGCATACTCTGTCCTACATTATGTTTTTCATATCTTACAGCACTTTCCATTTGGCGTGTTTCTTTTATAGTTCTTACTCAGCACACCCCACCTTCAACATACACCAGCTCTTTTTCCTTAAATTTTCAGCTTTTATTTTCCATCTTTTCCTTTCCATTTTTACCTTTCTTCTTATGCCATGGAATTCCTACCAGAGTCCATCCTTTTACTCGTCTGTTATCACATTAGATAATTTTTGTATTGTCACATTTACATTACAATGATTTATTTACTTTTGAACCACTTATTTTTGTACTATTTCAAAATATATAATTAAATGTTTATATGTTCATACATTCATGGTTATGTTCATATATTTGCAATATAGCTGTGACCCCTGAAGAAGGCCTACAGCTGAAACACGGCCCGTGTCAGGTCAAGGTGATACATGTGACTTTTTGAGGAGAATAAACCTTCTGGAAGAAATCCGACTTCTTCATTCTTTGCAACATTCCTGCTCCATCCCATTTGTTCATTGAGAGATGAAAGAGAAACACAAAAGCTAAAGAAATACTTCGATTCAGTATGATTTGGACACAGGCCACTGATACCCGACACTGGTATTCTGCTGACATTTATCATATTTCTGTTATATGATTGTTTCACAGTGCTGTTAAATGATTAGATTTCTGATGCTGTATCATATTCAGGAAGCAGATGAAAGTTTGGCTCTTCTCCCAAGCCTTTAATGGAAGGAGCAAATAACTAGCTAGTCACACACACAAGGACTAACTGTGGCAGGACTTGCTTAACCACTTTTACTCTAGTTGAGATCATTATCATGCACCTTCTCTGACTCCATATGCAATTTTTCCTTAAGTTAATCACTTATTTCTTTCTAATTCCTGTTACTCTAACTTATCTTATCTGAACATAAGAATAGCCATACTGGGTCAGACCAATGGTCTATCCAGCCCAGTATCCTGTTTCCCACAGTGGCCAATCCAAGTTACAAGTACCTGGCGGCAACCCAAATAGTAGCAACATTCCCAGGGCAAGCAGTGGCTTCCTCCATGGGCTTTTCCTCCAGGAACTTGTCCAAATCTTTTTTAAACCCCTATATGCAAATCACTGTTACTACATCCTCTGGCAACAAGTTCCAGAGCTTAACTATTTGTTGAGTGAAAAAAAGCATTTCCTCCTATTTGTTTTAAAAGTATTTCCATGTATCTTCATTGAGTGTCCCCCCCCCCCCCCCCCCCCCCCTAGTCTTTGGACTTTTTTAAAGAGTGAAAAATCAATTCAACTCATTCTACACCACTCAGGAATTTGTAGACCTCAATCATATACCCCCTCAGCCATCTATTTTTCAAGCTGAAGATCCCTAACCTCTTTATCCTTTCCTCATATGAGAGGAGTTCCATTACCTTTATCATGACTTCTTTTCCGCCAGAATCGTTATACCCATACTAACCCGCTCCTCAAGTCACTTCACTGGCTCCCTGTCTGTTTCCACATTCAATTTAAACTTCTCTTACTGACCTTTAAATGCATCCACTCTGCAGGCCCCCATTACCTCTCCGCTCTCATCTCTCCCTACATTCCTCCCCGTGAACTCTGCTCGCTTGACAAATCTCTCTTGTCGTCCTCCTTCTCCTCCACTGCTAACTCCAGCCTTCGCTCCTTTTCTCTCGCGGCACCTTATGCCTGGAATAGACTTCCTGGACCTATACGTCTAGCTCCATCTCTACCTGTTTTCAAATCTATGCTGAAAACCCAGCTTTTCACTGCTGCTTTTAGCTCCTAGCCACAATTGCCCTCCCCTTGTCCCTTCCTCCCTTCTCACCCATTACTTCCCTCACCCGTAACTGTCTTATTTGTCTGTATTACTTAGATTGTAAGCTCTTTTGAGCAGGGACTGTCTCTTTGTGTCAGGTGTTCAGCGCTGCGTGCGTCTGGTAGCGCTATACAAATGCTAATAATAATAATAATTATAGTATTCATGGTCTTATATATCATCCCTTTCCTACTAATTCCTAGCATCCTGTTTGCTTTTTTGGCTTCTGCCACACACTGGGCAGAAGATCTCAGCATATTGTGTACAATGACACCTAGATCTTTTTCTTGGGTGCTGACCCTCCCCCCCCCCAAGTTGGACCCTAGTATCAGACAACTATTATTTGGGTGATTCTTCCCAATGTGCATCACTTTGCATTTGTCCACCTACTGTTACTCCCTGTGCTGTGTATTACGATGTTTTAATGTGTATTGTGTTGGGGATGGGATAAAGCGGATGGGAAGACTTTCCTAGGAGGAAAGGCTAAAGCAGCTAGGGCTCTTCAGCTTGGAGAAGAGACAGCTGAGGGGAGATATGATAGAGGTCTTAAAAATACTGAGTGGAGTGAAACAGATAGTCGTGAATTGCTTGTTTACCCTTTCCAAAAATACTAGGACTAGGGGGCATGCAATGAAGCTACTAAGTAGTAAATTTAAAACAAACCAGAGAATACAGTTCTTCACTCAATATGTAATTAAACTCTAGAATTTATTGCCAGAGAATGTGGTAAAAGCAGTTAGCCTAGCAGGGTTAAAAATACAGTTTGGATAATTTCCTAAAAGAAAAGTCCATAAGCCATTATAAAGATGGACTTAGAAAATCCACTGTTTATTTCTAGGATAAGCAGCATAAAATCACTCTGAGGAAAAAGCAGAGATTAATGGAGTGACTAAACCAGGAGATCTGTCTTCATAGGGCTGATTCTGTTCAATCTCTTGTAGCGATATTGTGAAGGGTTAGAAGGAAAAGTTTATCTCTTCTGTGGATAATATTAAGATATGCAATAGAGTGGACACCACTGAGGGAGTAGACACAGCGTAAGCATGTAGTCCACTTTGGTTGTACAAGAGAAAGCTGGTCTAATCAAGTGCATGACCCATGTCCATAAAGTTCTCTAAGAAAGCCTAAGAGTGGTCATTAAATGCCTGGTAACTAAAATTCAATGCAAAAAAGTGGAGAGCTGTGCAGAAATGCAAAGGAATTATACAGTGGGGGAAATAAGTATTTGATCCCTTGCTGATTTTGTAAGTGTGCCCACTGACAAAGACATGAGCAGCCCATAATTGAAGGGTAGGTTATTGGTAACAGTGAGAGATAGCACATCACAAATTAAATCCGGAAAATCACATTGTGGAAAGTATATGAATTTATTTGCATTCTGCAGAGGGAAATAAGTATTTGATCCCTCTGGCAAACAAGACCTAATACTTGGTGGCAAAACCCTTGTTGGCAAGCACAGCGGTCAGACGTCTTCTGTAGTTGATGATGAGGTTTGCACACATGTCAGGAGGAATTTTGGTCCACTCCTCTTTGCAGATCATCTCTAAATCATTAAGAGTTCTGGGCTGTCGCTTGGCAACTCGCAGCTTCAGCTCCCTCCATAAGTTTTCAATGGGATTAAGGTCTGGTGACTGGCTAGGCCACTCCATGACCCTAATGTGCTTCTTCCTGAGCCACTCCTTTGTTGCCTTGGCTGTATGTTTTGGGTCATTGTCGTGCTGGAAGACCCAGCCACGACCCATTTTTAAGGCCCTGGCGGAGGGAAGGAGGTTGTCACTCAGAATTGTACGGTACATGGCCCCATCCATTCTCCCATTGATGCGGTGAAGTAGTCCTGTGCCCTTAGCAGAGAAACACCCCCAAAACATAACATTTCCACCTCCATGCTTGACAGTGGGGACGGTGTTCTTTGGGTCATAGGCAGCATTTCTCTTCCTCCAAACACGGCGAGTTGAGTTCATGCCAAAGAGCTCAATTTTGTCTCATCTGACCACAGCACCTTCTCCCAATCACTCTCGGCATCATCCAGGTGTTCACTGGCAAACTTCAGACGGGCCGTCACATGTGCCTTCCGGAGCAGGGGGACCTTGCGGGCACTGCAGGATTGCAATCCGTTATGTCGTAATGTGTTACCAATGGTTTTCGTGGTGACAGTGGTCCCAGCTGCCTTGAGATCATTGACAAGTTCCCCCCTTGTAGTTGTAGGCTGATTTCTAACCTTCCTCATGATCAAGGATACCCCACGAGGTGAGATTTTGCGTGGAGCCCCAGATCTTTGTCGATTGACAGTCATTTTGTACTTCTTCCATTTTCTTACTATGGCACCAACAGTTGTCTCCTTCTCGCCCAGCGTCTTACTGATGGTTTTGTAGCCCATTCCAGCCTTGTGCAGGTGTATGATCTTGTCCCTGACATCCTTAGACAGCTCCTTGCTCTTGGCCATTTTGTAGAGGTTAGAGTCTGACTGATTCACTGAGTCTGTGGACAGGTGTCTTTCATACAGGTGACCATTGCCGACAGCTGTCTGTCATGCAGGTAACGAGTTGATTTGGAGCATCTACCTGGTCTGTAGGGGCCAGATCTCTTACTGGTTGGTGGGGGATCAAATACTTATTTCCCTCTGCAGAATGCAAATAAATTCATATACTTTCCACAATGTGATTTTCCGGATTTAATTTGTGATGTGCTATCTCTCACTGTTACCAATAACCTACCCTTCAATTATGGGCTGCTCATGTCTTTGTCAGTGGGCACACTTACAAAATCAGCAAGGGATCAAATACTTATTTCCCCCACTTGTAGGTACATGGTGGGGCTGAAGAACCAGGGCAACATGTCTGGTGATTCAAAGGAATAAAACAGCATGACAAGGTGGTGGCTAGAGCCAGAAGGATGAAACGCAAAGCCAACAGAAAAACAGAAGTGTTCACACTTCTGTACAGATCATTCGTGCAGTCCTGTAGGCAATATCTTTGGCAGGATAGAGATAGACTAGAGACAGTCCAAAGAAGGCACCCAAAATAGTATGGGGTCTGCATCAAAAATCATATGAGATGAGATGCAGGGACTTAAATATGATCTGCCGTCATCTACTATGTTACTATGTTATAGCAGGGGTTCTCAACCCAGTCCTCAAGATACACCTAGTCAGACAAGTTTTCAGGAATGAATATGCTTGACACACATTTGCAAAACTACCTCCACTGTATGCAAATCTATCTCATGTATATTCATTGAGTATCCTGAAAATCTGACTGACTGTGTGTCCCCCAAGGACTGAGTTGAGAACTCCTGTGTTATTACACCCTAGTGAAGACAGACAGGGAGATGTGACAGAGATATTTAAATATCTGAAAGGTAATAATACACAAAAATAAACAAACCTTTAATAGTGGAAGGAACGCTGTCAAATTAGGGGTCACAATCTAAAATTCCAAGGGGTTAGAGCAGACACACCTATCTAGTCAGGTTTTCATGGTATCTACAATGAATATGCATGAGATAAGTGTATTATTTGGGTTATTCTTCCCAATGTGCATCAATTTGTATTTGTTCACCTGCCCCTACCCCCTGTGCTGTGTTTTACTATGTTTTAATGTGTATTGTGTTGGGGGTGGGATAAAGAGTGTCCCTAAGCCAACTAGACCAAGAACTCTCATTTTAAGATGAGTATTAAGTAAAATAAACAAATAAGAAAAATAAGTTAGTTACAGGATTAAATTCATGGTCTCTATGAGTTTGGATGTTAAAACAATAGCATAAGGCATCTTTTATTAAGGCACACTCACATTTTTAACGTGTGCTAAAACTGTGAGTGTGCTAAACGTTAGAGATGCCCATAGTTGGCATCTCTAATGTTTAGCGTGCCCAAAATTTTAGCACGCGCTAAAAACATGAATGCACCTTAGTAAAAGACGCCAATAGGAAGGCGGTGGCCATTGAACCGATGACGATTTCAGTATGTAAGTCTCTGCGCAAGAGTCTGTGGGTGCAGGGCGGTACTGCCGCGGTTCATTGTCCAACACATTTACCTTTACTTTTTGGCTGGATTTTGGAAGATATTTATAAGGTTATTGGATATCTGAAGTGAATTCATTTTGTTCAAATCCAGCATATCCTTTATTTGAAGCCAATTTTGGGTTGAGATAAATTTGCATGCACTGCTTCCACTGTATGCTAATTTATCTCATACATATTCATTGTGGGAATCCTGAAAACCTGACTGGGTATGTATGTCCCCAGGACTGGGTTGAGAACCCCTGAACTAGAGTCATTTCACAGATTTCTGCTGTTCTAGGACTGAGCCCCGCATGCAGCTCTGCAATGCACCTCTCTCATGCCCTCTGCATGCCCTCCTCGCCAGATCTTTTAGCCTTGAGCTTCTTATTCAGGCTGGAACTTTGTCAAAGTTTGCAGCAATTTGGCAAGTGAGAGCACTGGGGTTTGGCACACCTCACCCACTGCAGCAAGGAAAGTATCTGTCTTTGATCTTCAGCCTGGTCTCTCCCTCTGACTCAGTTGTTGTTTGTATCATTTGCTTTGGTGCTATTTCAGACTCTGTCTTCCCCACAGTAGCTTCTGCTTTGGAGGCAATGATAGTGTGCAGTAATCTAGTACCCAACCGGTGAGCTCTTTGCTTTCAGGGTTGCCAGCACAGTACAGAGTTTGCTCGGCACTGTGGTGAATCCCATAGAAAAGTGAGACCGATAGGGCCATATCTCACACTGCTACAATCAACAGCGCTGCCAGCAGGGATTGAAAGAAAGTCCAGAACCAAACCAGGCATCGGCTAGGGCAGCCAACACTTGGTCCTTCCTGTAGGCCCAATGTTCCCACTTCAGCTTCAAATATGGAACTAAATGCTGCTCTTTGGCTGTGGTGTTATCAAGTTGTTCATAGTACAAGTTAACCAGGGTGCTTTACAAAAAAATGTATACAGGTATGTGGTGCCGGCCCACAAAATTATACAGCCTAGATGCATACCTGAGGCAATGGGAAGTAAACAGGTTATGAGTGTACATGGGAGAATTTCAATTTGACCTAAGGTCTGTTGGGTCCAAACCCATTACCCTAATGCTTCTCAACCCAGTCCTCAGAGCACACCCAGCCAGTGAGGTTTTCAGGATGTTCACTAGAAAGAGAGAGATTTGCATGCACTGCTTCCTTGTTTTGCAAATCTCTCATGCACATGTATTGTGGATATCCTGAAAACCCGACTGGCTGAGTGTGCCCCCAGGACCGGGTTGAGAAGCACTGCACTAGATCACCTAGAATCTAGATCAGTGGTTCCCAAACCTGGTCCTGAAGGCACCCCAACCAGTCAGGTGTTCAGGATATCCACAATGAATATTCATTGGATATCAGGCGACCAGGAAAAACGCTGGGGTGTGGATGCATGGAAGTGCTTTGAGCTCCTGGTAGCCTGATATCCATGAGATGTGTGGAATCATTAATTGAACCCGACCCCTGATGACGCTCAAGTAGCAAAATGCTGACTGTGTAGGGTCTGGGATACCATGTGCGATAAAGGGAGTTGATGTGGAGACCAGCCTTGAGGTTCCAGACATAGGATTGTAAACTGCCAAATGACAGTGAAGCCTGCTGATTGTTGAAGGTTCTGCGGAGTGGAGGAGAATTATCTGCAAGTAGCAATGAGCTTAGTGATCGAGAATGTGGATATATGAACAGTATGGACAATGGTCATAACCAATGAAGTGTTTAATAAGACAGTTGTTCAAAAGTTGGACAAAAGGAGAACTCTAGAGGTTATGTAAATGAATAAGTGGAAACAACTGTTTAAACAACTGTTAATTGCAATAAGAGCTGATGGGCAGGTTCATGGGGGTAGTGAGGCATATGACGTATTAGTAAGATCTGGCACAAGGCTTGGATGAATGTGGGGGTATGAATGTGTGTGTATCTGGTTTATTGTTGATAAATGATTTTATGAACTTTATATTTGTGATACAGAATAAAGAGCAATTGAATAATAGTTGATATTTTGTTGAATATCCAATACATAGAGTACAGCTATTAAATAACAGTATTTACCCAGTATCGAGTGTTGCAATGAATATTCATGAGAGATTTGCATGTAGTGGAGACAGTGCATGCAGATCTCTCTCATGAATATTCATTCTGGATATCCTGAAAACTTGACTGGGTGGGGTGCCTCCAGGACCAGGTTTGGGAACCACTGGCCTAAATCCTAGGGGCAATGGCTGCAAAATTCCTACCACAAGAAGGAAAACCTGACACACTGCAGACTACAGGATGTCAGAGGAGGAAACCTGGCAGACTGCACACCTGGAGGACCTCGTAAGATGCCAGATAAAGGGTTACAGCAACCAAAGTCACTGTAGATCAAATATAGACGGTTTGGAAATTCCTGAGTCCTTTCCATCTCATTGTCTCTCGTCCTGGACACCATGTGGAACAAAGTTTCATCAGCTTTCATGCACTAAGAAGGACAAAATAACCCTCTTAAGTACATCAGTGTTCCATACACTACAGATCTGCTCTGTTACACAGATCCATGTGTGCTTCTGAGGCTCGGCATCCTTCATTTCTGATGATAACATTACAAGGCATTTGTATATTTACCTGATGTGCGTGAATTGTTAGCATATAGAGATCTATATTCCTAGAAGTAAGAGGGTGTGTGGTGATGTTATACAGAGGTGCTCAGCTCTTCCCTGGACCTTTTTGCAGGTGCTAATCTGTTTCGTTACTTGTCTCATGCTTTTGGCTTCTCTTTTATATCTGCTTTGGAAACATTTTCTGTGTTGTCATTTCCAGAGCAATTTACAAGGTACTCCTTCCTAGGAGAAAAGCAAAAGCGTACTTTACCAGGGGATTGGTAAGCACAAGGGAATCAAATATTCACATGTATGGACATTGAAAAACACATGGATATACCAGTTACATGCAGACATACAAATAAACACATATATGTACACCATGTAGTACATATATCCACATGCACCTAAAATCCATGCATTAGCACAGAGATAAACATGCAAAGACAAACACAGTTAGGCCTCCTGACAAAAATACAGACACATTTTCACAAACAACCACACAAAGCATGCAGAATGGACTACAACTGGCCTCCCTCACTTTTTCTCCTGGTTCTTTTTGATGGCAAAGCAGATAACCTTCTTCAAGATGAAAACAAGAATGAGGAAACCAATGAACCCCCCGACAGCAGCCAGAATGATCAGCATCAGCGTGTTATCCGGCTTCACAACTACAGGGAAAAGCAAGCACTTAACCTCTGTGTGCAGGAACCCAGCTTCTAGTATACATTTGCCTTTAACAGCAGCATATCTTTATGTATGGCTTTTCCATGTAACAATTTGATGAGTCCGCACCTCGTTCATTCCCTTTCAGCCCCACAGAATAGCCATGTGACCCAGGATCTAGAAAATGGAACTTTAGAAACCATGGCTGGCCTAAAGTCATCCAAGTACACTGCAGTCCTCATTCTTCCCTTTGAAAGTAGCATGACAGGTACTGCAATGCACCAAGACAGGGATGTCAAAAGGCCCAGGACCAGCCTAAGACTTTGGCAGGAACTGGGTTATTGTTCAACGCTTTGGTCTACCATTCAGGAAGCCAGAGCAGGTGTGGAATTTCCATTGGTCAACACCATGTGGTGAACTCAGGCAACAGAATCAAGATGCCCTAAGACACCAATGATCTTCCATGTACTTAGGGCCCTTTCATTCTGTGGGCAGCAACTTGGAATGATTGCATTCTGTTTGTTCCATGAAGGTTAATACTCACACTTATCGACCACACTAAGGGTGACAGTGGTGGACTGCTTCGCATTCTTCTCCTTAGGGTTGATGACATGGCAGGTGTACTTTCCAGCATCCAGGAAGTCAACATTCTTTATCAGAAGGGAGATATTGTACTCCTTTGGGCCAGTCTTAGGTGCCAGCTCAATCAGCTCGTTAATCTTCACCTTCATTTTAGGCAATGACTGCTTGTTCTTTATTGACCCCTCATAGAGCTATGGAGAGGAGGGATAGCAACAGAGAAAGCAAAAGAGAGACAAAGGGAGAGATAGAAACAGAGAAGAAGAGAATTGGAGAGTATGCACAAGAGGGAAAGGAGCAAAGAGACAATAGGGAAGGTCAAAATGGAGGAAGACAAAAAGAAAGAAAAATCAAGAGAGAAAGAATAGACAGAGAAAGGGAAGCCAAGATGAAGGAAGATAAATGAGAACAAAGAAAAACAGATTGGGAGAAGGCAGGGGGAGAAAGAAATAGTAGGTGGTAGAAGGAATGGTGAGAGAGTATGTATAAAGGACAGAGAGAATGAGAGTGTGAAAATGATACAGAGAGGAAGAAGAAGACAGAAAACCAGAGTGCGTGTGGGAGGTAAGAAAATGAGAGCATCAGAAAGCAGAAAAAGGAAATGAAAGACAGAGAACCAGAGTGAGTGTGGGATGGAATAAGAGCAAAAGAAGGGAGAAGAAATGAGACAGAAAGGAAAACATACTCAGCATTTATGTAGCAAATCTGCCACAGTGGTTCTCAACCCAGTCCTCAGTGCACACCCAGCTAGTCAGGTTTTCAGGATATCCACAATGAATATGCATGAGCTAGATTTGCATACCAAGGAGGCAGTGCATGCAAATCTATCACATGCATATTCCCTGGACACATACAAGGAATTTTCTCAATATTGGGGGTGCTCAAGCACCCACAGAGTCGGCTCCAATGGATATCCTGAAACCCTGACTGGTTGACTGTGTCCTGAGCAACACTAACATTCAGAAGTCACATAAAGGCATCCTGCCCATGACAAGGCAAAACTGCAAACATTACAACCACTGCCAGGACACCAGTACTTCTGCTACTGGGAGGTGCAGATGAGAAAATATAGCCAGCTGCACTGCTGTCGATCCTATACACAGAAACTACACACTTTAAGAATAAATGTAGAATAAGTGACCACAAATTAAAAATAGAAATATGCAGACAAAAACTGAAATGAAAACCATCAGAAAGCAGACCCAGACTTCCCATTAGACAAAATAGAGCAGCAGATTTCGACGTATGCTGCCTGTGCAATTGCATAGTGTGCTGGGGCGTTGCAGACTGCAGCACTCCACAGAAGAACCCTCTCCCCCCTCTTCAAGCAGGGCACTCCTGGTACTAAAACCAGCAGTGCCACCCAGTGGCAGATGTTCAAATTATAGGCCTCTAAGCCATCTTAAAAGATAAGGGAGCGGCTCGGCTCCTGCATTGCAGGGGCTGCTTGGGTGGAATTTACGTCAACGGTACTACCTTCTCCATCCCAGTGGCCCTTTCTCCTAAGCACTACTCAACCTGAGTGGTCAGGGCAAGATTAAGAGATAGGCAAGCTAGGCCTGTGCCCAGGCCCAAATGTTTAGGAAGGGCCCTCTCAGATGGCAAATTCAATGGCTCCCAAGGCAAATTTTGTCTGGTGTCAGCTGCTGGCAGAAAAAAGAGTGGGATGGATGCAGAGGACCAGCACAGAGGAATTCTCATCATACCTTGTAAGCAGGAGTAAACAAGCAGCATTTCTTACCTGCTGCTTCCATCTCTGCAATCAGAACCACACGAGTCTCCATTTGTGGGAACTTTAACAATTCTGATGGGATCCACTAAAGGGTTAATCCTCTCCTCTGTGTGTGGCAGCATCTTGTCTGATCAGCCTCCTTAAAGGAGCAGGTGTTCATGAACCAACAGCATTTGGACCACTACATAAATGAATCTCTGCCAAGCCACTTATGCACCTTTAAGGGAGCAGATACAATGGGATACTGTCATGAAGGTTAAGCACTAAGGGCTGCCCAGTCTTAGAGGGAGATACCCTTTTCATAATTTGCATCCTAGAGAGGAAGTGCCATCCTCCCAGTGCTTGGAAGGGGCAGGAGCCTTCTTCTGCTCTTAAAGGTGTTTAAGAAGTAAATCTAGCTTTGTCAACGCTGAAGAAAGAGAAACAGAAATATATTTTGTCCCACATTGCATACAATCCCAAACCATAAAATTGGCTCTTTTCCCAAAGTTAAGGGAAATTAAGACTTCCCACAAAAGAATGCATGGTAAAAACCTCTATATAATCATCTGAGGAACAGGCGGAATAGTAGCAATACATGTTATATCCAGTGACTGGATCAGAACATGATGTGGCTAGAGATGATACACCACTCTGATCATCGCCAGCACCAGGGAATTGTCATTGGGCTTCTGTACTTTCCAGTTCTTTCCTGTTACCAATTTATATATTATTTTGATAGAACCGGCACAAATCGTCATGTGAAGAAATGTTCTTGAATTCTGAAAGACACAGAGTAGAAAAGACTCTAGTTCTTTTTGCTGAACTTGAAGCCCTGGCAGGTGGTTGAGATCAGTAGATCTCAAGACAATCCTCAGCACATACCTAGCCACTCAGGTTTTCAGAATATCCATAATGAATATGTATGAAACAGTTCTACATACAATGGAGGTCACACATGCAAATGTATCTCATGCATATTCATTGTGGATATTCTGAAACCTTTTACCGGCTGGGTGTGTCCCAATGATTAAGTTGAGAACCCCTAGTGTAGATTCTGGTCCCCTTCCCTGCACACTCACCAAAGTGAATGTATCAGTGCTGTTGTAGGTCCACCAGAAGCGAACATTCTCAAAGTCGATGCAGGTGGAAAACAGGCAGGGCAGTAGCACATCAGAGCCATTAAGTGCTGTCACAAGGTTGTTCTTCCCCGCCGATACCTCCAGACCAAGTGCCCCGACTGGAAGATACAGTACTGCAGTGGAGGAAAGGAACAAGTAAGACATCATAACCAGTGCACTGCTCTGATCTCAGATAACTTTACATAATAAGGTTGCCAACTAGCTCCAGATTCGCCCAACAGGGTTGATTTAGTCCTGGGCTTTCCCAATGCATGCAGGGACTTGTAACCTTGATTTATAGGGAATCTAATTGGGAAATCAGAACCACAAGTCCCTGCATGCAAAGGGGTAAGCCCAGGACTGGACAAACCTGTCTTGTGAAGCTGGATCTAGTTAGCAAACCCTATTTACGCAGGTGATGGGACTTTCAAACCCCCAGGACAAGGTGTTTGAGAAACAAGCAGAAACGAAGAACTGGTATTACTCCTCTTAGACACTGGGTGTCACTATTACTCAAGAAATAAGAGTCAACAAACAAGTTGTAGGTGATCTGGGCTTTTGGACTAACTCCTTCCATCTGTGACTACCTTTGGAGATGTTTGTTCTCTTCATCAAGTCAGGTCAGGACACGGGTTGGAGGGAAGGCAGAGGCTGTATTCACATTGGACTCCTACAACTTGGGTGAACTAATACAATTTTTGTTTATTTACTGCTCAAGGTTTTACATATTTCTGCTCAGTCTGTGTTGCGGTTCTACTCCTCCGTTTTATTTTGAGTTTTCTTTCCTTCGATTAGTTTTACTTCAATTGTTTTTATTGGGAGAAAGGCAACTTTTTTCCTCCCTTCATAATTCAATTCAAGCAAGCTTTGCTTGTGATCTGAGCTGCACCTACAACAAACAAGCCTCCAGTGATCTGCATCAATTGGATCGTCAATAGAACATCGGAACCAGAAACTGCAAAATGAAATCATAATTGCAGTCTGTGAGTTGAAACGTATATCTTTTTAACTTATGTTATCTCTAAATGTCTGCTATCCTGCTGAACTACCTCTGCATTAAAACTTCCAAATTAAATTCACACAGGAGTGAGACAGTTATTTGATTTACTAGCAAATAGGCGTGCCTTATTAAATCATTTGATGCTCAAAACTCCAGCGCTGTACTGAAAAGCACCCAGAGAAATAGCGCCAGAACAACTCCCTAATGCTCAATGCTAATGAGATGCAAATATAAGTGTGCTCATAGCGTTGAGCATTAGGTTGTTGATTTGAAGTTAAGGAGGAGGATGGAACATGCGCTCAAGAGTTGTGCGTTCAACACAGCTCTTGAGCAGACCCAGAACGTCAGAGAGAGGAGGAGGGAAGGAGGAGGAACAGGTGTTGGTTGCCCAGCTCCAGACTTCTGGCAGCGGTTTGCATGGTGCTCCCTCCAAAGCAGGGGCGTATCTGGACTCTGGCGGTAGGGGGGGCCAGAGCCAGAGGGAGGGGGCACATTTTACCCCCCCCCCCCCGGCGCCACCGATCTCCCTCCCGCCATTTCTGGACCCCCGCCACAGCCAGAACCCCCCCCCGCCACCAATGACACTCTCCACCCCCTCCCGCCGCCGCCAACCCTCCCCCGCTGCTGTCACTTACCTTTGCTGGCGGGAGACCCCAACCCCCCGCCAGCTGAGGTCCTCTCTTCCATGCAGGCTGCAAGTTGCAATGCTTCCTGTTCTTCTGAGTCTGACGTCCTGCAGGACGTCAGACTCAGAAGAACAGGAAGCATTGCAACTTGCAACCTGCATGGAAGAGAGGACTTCGGCTGGCGGGGGCTTGGGGTCCCCCGCCAGCAAAGATCGGTGACGGGTTGGTGGCGGGCGGGAGGGAGGGGGAGGTGGAGAGGGTTGGTGGTAGGGGGGTCCAGGGTGAAATCTGCGGGGGCCCAGGCCCCTGTGGCCCCACGCAGATACGCCCCTGCTCCAAAGAGAACATGGCGACACAAAAGATGAGATTGTAGTAAGTGTATTTTTTTTAAATTAAAAATGGGTTACAGCTTTAGCAAACTGTAAGTGCTGAGCCTAGCTCCTAGTCTCAGTAGCTCCAATACCCCAGACCCTCTCAGGCAGTGGTAATGTTTCGTAGATTTTTACAGTGGGGTTATCCCTTGTCTACGCTTGAAAAGGTTTATAAACGAGCCCTCCATGCTGTTAGCCTGTGGCTTAAGCAACCTCAGCAGCAGGATAAACAAAATTCATTGGTTTGTGTGTTGCCCTTTTCTTTAGGGCTCACTGTTCAATCCTTGATTATGAAATATTGGCATGTATTGGGGATGCATCACTCATTAAAAGATATGTCATGTTTTGGGTTAATTATTTCCACTTAACCAACTTCCCTTGGTGAAAATTGGATTCTCCTCATTTTGTGGACTGTTGTAATCAATGTTTGTTTAAATTTTGGAATTAGAAATTTAGTATAATTTCCTTTAAAGATGTTACTTAAACATTGATGTATCCTTCAAAGAGTGTTATCTTTGATAAATGTGAAATTAATAAAGAAATAAATTAAAATAAAAAAAGATATGTCATGTTTTGGGTAGCAGAGGGGTAGAAAATATGGGAGAATTATTATCTAATTCAATTAATTTAGCACCCACTGTACAGGGTCATGCTAAGTATAGAAGATGTATGTATTGTCAATATGCTATTGTAACTACTTTCATTGATATTCCTCATACAGCCTGTAGATTTTATCTCCATTCTAAGACTGATTGTAATTCCACAGGGTTGGTAAATTGTATTCTTTGCCCCAAACCCTTTGGTTTATATTATATAGGACAAACAGTCCGTAAGATTGTAGATTGGAGAACATATTAGTACATAAGTAATGCCATACTGGGAAAAGACCAAAGGCCCATCAAGCCCAGCGTCCTGTCCCCGCCAGCGGCCAATCCAGGTCAAGGGCACCTGGCAGCTTCCCAAATGTACAAACATTCTATACATGTTATTCGAAAATTGTGGATTTTTCCAAGTCCATTTAGTAGCAGTCTATGGACTTGTCCTTTAGGAAACCGTCCAAACCCTTTTTAAACTCTGCCAAGCTAACCACCTTCACCACATTCTCCAGCAACGAATTCCAGAGTTTAATTACGTGTTGGGTGAAGAAAAAGTTTCTCCTATTTGTTTTAAATGTACTACACTGTAGTTTCATCGCATGCCCCCTAGTCCTAGTATTTTTGAAAGGCATGAATAGATGCTTCACATCCACCTGTTCCACTCCACTCATTATTTTATATACCTCTATCATGTCTCCCCTCAGCCGTCTCTTCTCCAAGCTGAAAAACCCTAGCCTCCTTAGTCTTTCTTCATTGGGAAGTCATCCCATCCCCGCTATCATTTTCATTGCCCTTCGCTGCACCGTTTCCAATTCCACTATCCAGCTTATTTTTGAAAGAGATGGACGCCCATCTTCCGACACAAATCGGGAGATGGACGTCCGTCTCAAAAACAGGTATAATCGAAAGCTGAATTTGGACGGCCCCAACTGCTTTCCATCACAGGGATGAGTGAAATTCTCGGGGGCGTGGCTGAACTGTAGCGAAGGCGGGGCAGGGGCGTTCTGGGGCGTGGTTAACAGATGGACCTCCGCGCCTGATAATGGAAAGAAGCAAGACGTCCCCGACGAGCATTTAGTCCACACAAAGTTGGTCCTGTTTTTTTCACGACCAAGCTTCCAAAAAGTTCCCAAACTGACCAGATGACCACCGGAGGGAATCGGGGATGATCTCCTCTGTCTCCCCCAGTGGTCACTAACCCCCTCCCACCCTAAAAAACAAACTGTTTAAATATTTTTTCCAGCCTCTATGTCAGCCTCAAATACCATACCTAGCTCCATGACAGCAGTATGCAGGTCCCCCGAGCAATTTTAGTTTAGTTAGTGCTGCATGGGACCCATGCAGAGAGCAAAAATCGGAAGAAAAAAAACATGCAAGTGCAGTCAGGGACGTCCAAAAAAAAAAAACCATGCAAGTGCAGTGAGGGACGTCCAAATTAAAACAATAGTAATAGGGGGATATGAACCAGCCACTTTCTGATTACAAGACTTGTGTTCTAACCACTGCACCACTTATTCAGTTGCTTAGACATTTCTTCCCTTTCCATTAAGTCCCTCCAAGTTTCTGTCAGCCAATCACAGCTCATTTACCTGACATCGGTGTCAACTAAAGGAGCTGTGATTGACTGACAGAAAATTGGGGGGACTTAATGGAAAGGGAAGGAGGTCTAGGCAGCTGAATAAGTGGTGCAGTGGTTAGAGCACTATTTTTGTAATCAGAAGGTGGCTGGTTCAAATCCCACTATTACTATTGTTTTAATTTGGACGTCCCTCACTGCACTTGCATGGTTTTTTTTTGCTTCCGATTTTTGCTCTCTGCATGGGTCCTGCGCAGCACCAACTAAACTAAAATTGCTCCAGGGACCTGCATACTGCTGTCATGGAGCTAGGTATGATATTTGAGGCTGGCATAGAGGCATCTCAGGGGGACCAGTGCACTACGAATGCTGGCCCCTCCCACGACCAAATGGCTTGGATTAGGTCCGTTTTTGAGATGGCCAGCAGCAGTTTCGATTATCGCTGAAAACCGCGGACGGCCATCTCTAGGTCCAGCGATCTCACCATTTGTGTCGTCTATCTCTAGAGTCGACACAAATGATGGGATTTCAGTGTGCCGAACCGTATAATCGAAACCGAAGATGGACGGTCATCTCGTTTCGATTTTACGGTTCGCTCCGCCTCTTCGCGGAGCCGTCTCCGGAGATGGACGTTTTTACACATGGGCATTCGCATTTGATTATGCCCCTCTATATCTTTCTTGAGATGCGGCGACCAGAATTGAACACAATACTCAAGGTGCGGTCGCACCATGGAACGATACAACGGCATAGTAATATCAGAATAGGTAAGTGGATGCCCCTTTGACTAAGCATTGGAGTGATCCGGGTCATCAAATTTCTGATTTAAAATTTGTGGTTCTTTTACAAGTGAGCATGTTGGGGGGGGGGGAGGGTTCTTTAGTTAATAGACTTTTGTACAAGGAGCAGCATTTTATATTTATGTGGAACACCACTCACTCAAGGGGCTAAAACAGAGAAGTTGAGTGGTTATGAATATTATTGAGTAGATTCAGGTGTATTATGTTAAGAGGGTTATGCATTTAAACTCAGCCATGTGTGACAAGAGCACACAATGCGGAGTGTGGGGTATTATGGGCTGGGCTCCCCAAAGAGGATAGCAGTCATAAGTGTATTGGGTGTTTGTTTAAGTAATGCCATTATTTGAAATATTTTACATTGTTTGATATGTATGCAGTAAGTTGGTAATGGGATTTGTATTTTATAACAGTGAATCCTGATGAAGCTATTTGAGTTAAGGCTTTACAAAAGACATCAGGTTTTTTTGTTTTTTTTTTGGACTTTGTAACATACAAGGAAACACTGAATTGGCAGGACTAATTAAACCAGTAGATTCTGGAGTTATGTGATTTCAAGATTCATAAGGATATGCCTTGGTGGTGGGTTCAACTGAAACTGTGAATCTTGAAGATTTGAGATGAATTTTGTTGGTGTTCTCAACCAGAAGTGACGACATTTACAGCACAAGAGACTTTGGGTTTTACTTCTATGGGATATCTATTTTGGAACTGGAATGGGGAGTTTTTCCAGTAGTCAAGTAGCCTTGACTACTGCAACCTACTCCTCCCACTTAGGCATCTATCCCCCCTTCAGTCCATTCAGAACTCTGCTGCATGTCTTATCTTGCGCCTGAACCGATTCACTCATATCACCCCTCTCCTCAAGTCACTTCACTGGCTTCCAATTAGGTACCGCATACAGTTCAAGCTTCTCCTACTAACCTACAAATCCACTCGATCTGCAGCCCCTCCCTATCTCTCTACCCTCATCTCCCCCTACGTTCCTACCCGTAACCTCCGCTCTCAAGACAAATCCCTCCTTGCAGTACCCTTCTCCACCACCGCCAACTCCAGGCTCCGCCTTTTCTGCCTCGCCTCACCCCATGCTTGAAATAAACTCCCTGAGCCCATTCGCCAGACCCCCTCCCTGCCCATCTTCAAATCCTTACTCAAATCCCACCTCTTCAATGTCGCCTTCGGCACCTAACCACCATACCTCTATTCAGGAAATCTACACTGCCCCAACTTGGTATCTCGTCCTTTAGATTGTAAACTCCTTTGAGCATTGACTGTCCTTATTTGCTAACCTGTACAGTGCTGCATAACCCTAGTAGCGCTCTAGAAATGTTTAGTAGTAAGTAGAAGAACTCTTGTGTTTATTTCAATGTTATAACACATTGGGGTTGAGATGGAGGTGCTGAACAGTCAGGTTTATGAAGCATATGTTTGGGAAAGCGCGGGATACAAATGTAATAATAATAATAATAAAAATGATTTCAGATTTGTAAATCCTGTGCCAATTGATGCATTCATGTCATTTTAATTTTTTAGGGATTATGCAGTTTATATGCTTTAACTGTACTTAAATTAGGATTTATTGTTGAGCATAGTGGGTTTGCATTTAATTTTCCAGAATTTAGTGATTGTGTTCCAAGAATAGTGGAAAATTATGGCTGCACTTGGATGGGAGTCTAAGCCCTGATTATCGGAAGAAAGGATTCCTTCTATTTTAGCTAGTACATGCTTGTTTGATAATTCGTGTCCAGGGGTTATTGTTGATTGGGAAGAGGTGCAGTGATTGAATAAAACCCTCATTAGATTTGAATTGCATTCAGCAGTCCTAGTGGAATACTGCCATTTAAAACACATTCTTTGGGGTTTGAGGATTTGGGGGGGGGAGGACAGTGATTATGTGGAGAAATAGAATTGGGTTATCTTGCAGTGTTCTCTAGATTTGATATTGCTGACCATCGAAGTGTTACAAACTATTATTGAAGATCAAAAGGGTGAGCGTAATCAGAAATTAGATTTTTTAAAGCAGAAGGAAGATGTCAATTTTTTTCAAATACTTTGATAGAATATAATAAGATCATGGAACGATATAAAAAAGAATAGAGAACACTGAAAATATCCAAATTTAAACAGGATGAACACGATTACACTAAAGGATATGTCTATCTGCGGATGGACAAATCTAGAAGAATCCTAAAACCCCAAAGAAATGCAGGCTTTAAAAAGGTAGCATTTCAGTTATCATCCTCTAGTGAATCTTCTGGTGATGAAAGGCCAGTACACACAGTGCAAGAGGTTAAGAATATAGAAAAAGACAGAAATCAGGATCTGTCTGAGTCTTTTTTTGCGAATGCCTCAAATGATTCCAGTTCCTCAGCAGGAGTAACAACACACAGTGCCCAAAATAACCATGTCCAAGAAACAGGAGAAAACTTGTCGTTAGGGGTTTTCAATTTGTCTCCAGAACATTCACTGAAGATCAGCTTTCATCATTACAATATGGTCTATCCTATGTTCCAGCTACAGGCGTTTGATACTAGATGTTGTTTACAAAACTTTTTTTATATTGCTTAAGTTAGGAGTATTCTTTCAAGATAAACCAGGGATTGATACAGATGAAGAGTTTTCAATACAAGGCAGATTACCATCTGCTTGGAATCCTCCAGGTGTCCCGGATTCATCTATTGTGGCATTTGAGAGGCTTGTTTTGCAGGAATTACAAAAATTATAGCTGGGTTTTAAGAAAAGGCATCATAATTTTTTCTAGGGAAGAAAGGAGGATCTTGGAGAGTTTGAGAATAGATCCCTCTCTTGTCATCAAGTGGGCTGACAAAGGAGGGGCCATTGTCATACAGGATAGGGTTCAATATCTACGAGAGGCTTTTTCTCAACTTACTGATGAACGATTTTATGTACAATGGGATGAGGATCCTACCTCCAAAATTCAGGTCCAGGTGTTAGCTATAGTGAGTGAAGCCAATAGTTTGGGTATTGTGTCATATAAGGAGTATAAATGTTTATATCGATCTTCCTTTCCTCTGAGCAGATTCCATTAACCACTACCCTCTGCCACCTGTCGGTCAACCAGTTTCCAATCCAGTTTTCTACGAGGGACTGTATCAAAGGCTTTGCTGAAATCCAAATAGTGCATGTCCTTCATCCATTTCTTTGGTCACCCAGTCAAAGAAATCAATCAGATTTGTTTGGCAGGATTTTCCTTTTGTAAAGCTATGTTGCCTTGGATCCTGCAACTCGCTGAATTCTAGAAAGTTAACTATCTTTTCCTTCAGCAGTGATTCCATTATTTCTCATATCACTGATGTGAGGCTTACCATCCTGTAGTTTCCCACTTCTTCCCTGTCTCCGTTTTTGTGAAGAGGGATCATATCCACTCGTCACCAATTCCATGGAACCTCTCCCATTTCTTAAGATCTATTAAATAAATCCTTAAGAGGTCCTGCCAGGATTTCTCTGAGTTCCCTCAGTATCCTGGGATGTATCCCAACCGGCCCCATAGCTTTGTCCACTTTCAGATTTCCCAGTTGTTTATAAACGCTTTCTTCCATGAACAGTGCAATATCCACTCCATTCCCAGATATACCCTCAGCAGCCAACCAAGGTCCTTCTCCAGGATTTTCTTCAATGGACACTGAAGATAAGTATCTGTTTAGCAAATTTGCTTTATTCTCATCACTTTCCATATAGCTCGTATGTGGAACTCATAGCCATATCCCCTGGCAGTGAGCTCCAGAGCTTAACTATTCATTGAGTGATGAAATATTTCCTTCTATTCGATTTAAAAGTATTACCATGTAACTTTGCTGAGTGTCCCCTAGACTTTGTACTTTTTGAAAAAGTTTAAAAAATCGATTCATTTTTACCCATTCTACACCACCCTATTTATCCCATTTGACTCTGTACTACCTATTTTGTCCCCATATATATAGATCTGCACCTAGACCCTCGGCTATGCTGTGTTATAGGAAAAGCATTAGAAACAAATCTATGTTATTTGAATGTTCTAATGCATGATTATTGGGTGTTTCATTGCTATCATGCTGACATCATATTATATCTTTGTTATCCCATACTTTCTATTATGGTATTGTTTGTATTGTACCAACATTTTTTTATATTTCTGTTATATTTTATTTTTTTATTTATTTATTGCATTTGTATCCCACATTTTCCCACCTTTTTGCGGGTTCAGTGTGGCTTACAATATGATATAAGTGAAGGAAATACAATTTGTTACAACTTGGTTATGGATTACATTGTGTAGAGTTAAGCGAGACAATCGAAGTAACGTTAAGGAATATAACAATGGAACACAGGCATTGAAACATTGGAAGGGGACAATGGGAGGCTTAAAGGGCAATATTAAGGCATGAAGACATATGGTATACATATTTCTCTGATTGGAGGTATGAATGATGTGAGATTACGGGGATGAGATTGCAGAGTTGGATGTATGATGCATTAGTGAACAGTGAGTATGGAAGCTTGTTCGTGGATCGTTCTTAAGTTGCGCGGCAGTGTATTCCAAAACTGTGTGCTTCTGTGAGAGAAGGTCGATGCATGTAGCGTCTTATATTTCAGGCCCTTGCAGTTGGGGAAGTGAAGGTCGAGGAAAGTTCGAGATGATCTTTTGGCGTTCCTGGGTGGTAAATCTATTAGCTCAGACATGTACGTTGCGGCTTCGCCGTGAATGATTTTGTGGACTAATGTGCATACTTTGAAAGTGATGCGTTCCTTGAGCGGTAGCCAGTGTAGTTTCTCTCTTAATGGCTGTGCACTTTCATATTTTGGTTTTCCGAAGATGAGTCTGGCTGCTGTATTTTGGGCTGTTTGAAGTTTCCTCAGTATTTGCTCTTTACAACCTGCGTATAGTGAGTTGCAGTAATCCAGATGGCTGAGTACGAGGGACTGCACTAGGCTGCGAAAGACGGATATGATTGTTCTACAGTGCTGTTAAATGTGCATATTTCTGATTCTGTTTCATATTAGTTCTATTATTAGATTTAAATTTGCCGTTTCCTTTTACCATTGTTATGAAGTTAACAAAATTGTAAGCTTTATGTTAAACCATACCTGCTGAATGTCTTCACTAACTCATATTCACTGCAGCTTAAAATAGCATGCAGATCTTTTCAAACAAACCACAGTGGGAAAATGGAGATGGCTTCCGAAAAACCAGGGACTCAGACTAATCATAAATCATTGAAACACTTTTATTGCATTAACATGCAACACCGGACATGGCACCATGTTTCGTGCCATTCGCATCTTGTAGCTGCAAAAGAAGGAACAGCACTGCAGATGCACACGGGAACTGGACGTAATCTGGGCGGTGAGTGACCTCAGCAAACCACAGCAAGTTTGGATCCAACCCCATGAAAGAGGAGGCAGCCCGCAGGCTGTGGTTTGCTGAGGTCGCTCATTGCCCAGATTACGTCCAGTTCCCGCGTGCGTCTGCAGTGCTGTTCCTTCCTTCTTTTGCAGCTACAAGGTATGAATGGCATGGAGCTTGCAGCTTGAATTGATCTTGGTGCCTCCTGCTTAAGACCTCTGAGGCAGGCATTCAGTGCCGAAACATAGTGCTGTGTTGGGTGTTGTATGTTAATGCAATAAACGCTTTTCAGTGATTTATAATCAATCTGTGACCCTGGTTTTTCTCAAGCCTTCTCCACTTTCCCCCTGTCGTTTATTTGGCTACATTCTTCATGGGATTCCCTTTGGGGTTTTTTTTTCTTCTATACAGATCTTTTCTTCAGATCAGGAAAGAACAAGAGTTACCTTCAAAAGCTAATCAAAAAATGTATTAAGTTAGTCCTTGGACTATTATTTTCTTTTTATTTCTATTTATTACCTCTAAAAGTGGATTAACACCACTTTTTTTTTTGTTACATTTGTACCCTGTGCTTTCCCACTCATGGCAGGCTCAATGCGGCTTACATATTGTATACAGGTACTTATTTGTACCTGGGGCAATGGAGGGTTAAGTGACTTGCCCAGAGTCACAAGGAGCTGCCTGTGCCTGCAATGGGAATCGAACCCAGTTCCCCAGGACCAAAGTCCACCACACTAACCACTAGGCGACTCCTCCACTAGCAACATTCCATGTAGAAGCCTGCCCTTGCAGCCATGCAGGCTTCTGTTTCTGTGAGTCTGACTCCTTAAAATAGAGTGTGGTACCGGAAGACTGAAGGGTGGCCAATGTAACGCCGATTTTTATAAAAGGTTCCAGAGGAGATCCGGGAAATTATAGACCGGTGAGTCTGACATCGGTGCCGGGCAAAATGGTAGAGACTATTATTAAGAACAAAATTACAGAGCATATTCAAAAGCATGGATTAATGAGACAAAGTCAACATGATTTAGTGAAGGGAAATCTTGTCTCATCAATCTACTAAATTTCTTTGAAGGGGTGAACAAACCAGTGGCGTAGCCAGACTGCCAATTTTGGATGGGCCTGAACCCAAAGTGGGTGGGCACAAAATTTTCTCTCTACCCCCCTCCCCCAACAAAATTTAGTCACGCTAATCAGATGCATTTGCCACACAGGGTAAAGTGCTGCTTTTCAGTGCATCAGATTTCAGAAAATTTATTTAATAGCCTAACACCCTTTTCAATGAGCTTTCAGAGGCCAAAACCTCCTGCCTCAGGTCAGTATAATGCTGTTACGGTATCCTCGCCTGACCTAAGGAAGGAAGTATAGGTCTCTGAAACTTCATTAACACAGGTACCATATTACTTTATCCTAAATTAAAAATAAAATTATTTTCTTTACCTTTCTTGTATGGCCATTTACTTTTTCTCATTGTGTCGCTCCCAGTCTCTAGATTCTGCTTTCCTTCGTTTTCGCTTAACTCTTCTGCCACGGTTTCCTGGCCATTTCTCATTTTTCTCTCCTTTTTCTTTGCGTTCTTCAATATTTTTCTGCCTCTCTCTCTCTGTCCTGATTTAATTCATTCTTACTATCCATTCTTTAATTTCCTTCATCTACTTATGGCTTTTCATCTTTTTCTCACCCTTGTTCTCCCCATGCCCCTTCCTCTTATTCTCCAGTCTTTCACTACTCTCCTTTTCCATCCAGCAGCTCTCTTCTTTCTCTCCCCATCCTTCCAGTCTCCCCTCTCTCTCCCCATCCTTCCAGTAGTCTCCCCTCTTTCTTTCTGCATCCTTCCGTCCAGTGTCACCTCTTTCTCCCTACCCTTCCATCCAGCGTCTTCCCTCTTTCTCTCCCCATCCTTCCATCCATCTATCCTCTCTCCTGATCCTTCCATCTAAAGTCTCTCTCCCTCTTTCTAACCAGTGTCTCTGTATCACTCTACCCTTTTCTGTTCAGTGTCCCTTCTCTCTCCACATCCTTCCAGTCTCTCACCTTTCTCTGCATCCTTCCAGTCTCTCCCCTTTCTCTCCCCATCCTTCCATCCAGAGTCTCTCTCCCCATCCATCCATTTTCCCTCTTTCTCTCCCCATCCTTCCATCTGTTTTCTATCTTTTCTCCCCATCCTTCCATGTTTTCCCTCTTTTCTCCCCATCCTTCCATGTTTTCCCTCATTCTCTGCCATCCTTCCATCTGTTTTCCCTCTTTTCTCCCCATCCTTACATGTTTTCCCTCATTCTCTGCCATCCTTCCATCTGTTTTCCCTCTTTTCTCCCCATCCTTCCAAGTTTTCCCTCTTTCTCCCCATCCTTCCATGTTTTCCCTCATTCTCCCCATCCTTCCATGTTTCCCTCTTTCTCCCCATCCTTCCATGTTTTCCCTCATTCTCTGCCATCCTTCCATTTGTTTTCCCTCTTTTCTCCCCATCCTTCCATGTTTTCCCTCTTTCTCCCCATCCTTCCATGTTTTCCCTCATTCTCTGCCATCCTTCCATCTGTTTTCCCTCTTTTCTCCCCATCCTTCCATGTTTTCCCTCTTTCTCCCCATCCTTCCATGTTTTTCCCTCTTTTCTTCGACGAGGCCCGCCCTGCATGCCAGCGCCAGCTCCCATTGCCGGCCACTGCTGCTTTTCCTGTTGAGCAGCAGGGCCGGCGCTACAAAAAGAAGAAGCGCTAACGGCGCTAAGGACCGTAGGACGAGAAATGTTGAAAAAAAAAAAAAAGCGCGGCACCGGCAGGCACTGTCTCGGCAGCCTTGAGGCATTGGCTGCTGAGGCATTGGCTGCTGAGGCATTGGCTGCTGGCTCGCAGGCTCCTCCCGCAGACGGGAGGAGCCTGCAAGCCAGCAGCCAATGCCTCAGCAGCCAATGCCTCAAGGCTGCCGAGACAGTGCCTGCCGGTGCCGCGCTTTTTTTTTTTTAAACATTTCTCGTGCTTAGCGCCGTTAGCGCTTCTTCTTTTTGTAGCGCCGGTCCTGCTGCTCAACAAGAAAAGCAGCAGTGGCCGGCAATGGGTGCTGGGGCTGGCGCTGGGTGGGCCTGGGCCCACCCGTAGCTACACCCCTGGAACAAACATGTGGATAAAGGTGAGCCGGTTGATATTGTATATCTGGATTTTCAGAAGGCGTTTGACAAAGTACCTCATGAAGGACTCCATAGGAAATTGGAGAGCCATGGGATAGGAGGTAGTATTCTGTTGTCCCTGCTGCCTTTAAACATGCTGTGGTCACACCTCTCCTTAAGAAGCCTTCACTCAAACCTACTTGTCCCTCTAATTACCGACCCATCTCCCTCCTTCCTTTTCTCTCCAAATTACTTGAGCGTGCTGTTCACCGCCGCTGCCTTGATTTTCTCTCCTCACATGCTATTCTTGACCCACTACAATCTGGTTTTCGCCCTCTCCACTCAACCGAAACTGCGCTTACTAAAGTCTCCAATGACCTATTACTGGCTAAATCCAGAGGTCAATATTCCATCCTCATTCTTCTTGATCTTTCTGCTGCTTTTGACACTGTCGATCACAGCATACTTCTCGATACCCTGTCCTCACTTGGATTCCATGACTCTGTCCTTTCCTGGTTCTCTTCCTACCTCTCCCTCCGCACCTTTAGTGTTCACTCTGGTGGATCCTCTTCTATTCCTATCCCTCTGCCTGTCGGCGTACCTCAGGGTTCTGTTCTTGGTCCCCTCCTCTTTTCTATCTACACTTCTTCCCTTGGTTCATTAATCTCATCCCATGGCTTTTCCTACCATCTCTATGCTGATGACTCCCAAATCTACCTTTCTACCCCTGATATCTCACCTTGCATCCAAACCAAAGTTTCAGCGTCCTTGTCTGACATTGCTGTCTGGATGTCTCAATGCCACCTGAAATTAAATATGACCAAAACCGAGCTTCTCATTTTCCCCCCCAAACCCACCTCCCCGCTCCCCCTGTTTCTATTTCTGTTGATGGCTCTCTCATTCTCCCTGTCTCCTCAGCTCGAACCTTGGGGTCATCTTTGACTCTTCTCTCTCCTTCTCTGCTCATATCCAGCAGATTGCCAAGACCTGTCGTTTCTTTCTTTACAACATCCGTAAAATCCGCCCCTTTCTTTCCGAGCACTCTACCAAAACCCTCATCCACACCCTTGTCACCTCTCGTTTAGACTACTGCAATCTGCTTCTTGCTGGCCTCCCACTTAGTCACCTCTCCCCTCTCCAGTCGGTTCAAAACTCTGCTGCCCGTCTCATCTTCCGCCAGGGTCGCTTTACTCATACTACCCCTCTCCTCAAGACCCTTCACTGGCTCCCTATCCGTTTTCACATCCTGTTCAAACTTCTTCTACTAACCTACAAATGTACTCACTCTGCTGCTCCCCAGTATCTCTCCACACTCGTCCACCCCTACACCCCTTCCCGTGCACTCCGCTCCATGGATAAATCCTTCTTATCTGTTCCCTTCTCCACTACTGCCAACTCCAGACTTCGCGCCTTCTGTCTCGCTGCACCCTACGCCTGGAATAAACTTCCTGAGCCCCTACGTCTTGCCCCATCCTTGGCCACCTTTAAATCTAGACTGAAAGCCCACCTATTTAACATTGCTTTTGACTCGTAACCACTTGTAACCACTCGCCTCCACCTATCCTCCTCTCTTCCTTCCCGTTCACATTAATTGATTTGATTTGCTTACTTTATTTATTTTTTGTCTATTAGATTGTAAGCTCTTTGAGCAGGGACTGTCTTTCTTCTATGTTTGTGCAGCGCTGCGTATGCCTTGTAGCGCTATAGAAATGCTAAATAGTAGTAGTAGTAGTAGTACATGTGTACATTTGTCCTTTAGATTGTAAGCTCTTTGAGCAGGGACTGTCCTATGTTAAATTGTACAGCGCTGCGTAACCCTAGTAGCACTTTAGAAATGTTAGTAATAATTTTAATAAAGATAATGATTTTTCAAGGTAAAAACCAAATGGAGCCTAATGGTTTAAGCAGCAGGCTGAGTACTAGACAAGGGTGAAGAAGAAATATAGATCACAAAAAGGTCTCCTTAGATCACAAGAATTTTATTTAAACAACGCCTGGCTTCTCACCATTTGAATCTTGTGGTAAATTATTTCTCTCAAGATGATCTATTTTCCATTTATTGCCCATGTTCCTATTATTATTGTTGAACGAGAGATATGTCTACCTCCCTTAGTCCTATTACCCCTATGCCAGGGGTAAACATTTCCATTCTTATAATCAATTTCATCTCTCTTAAATTTGTTGAACTTAATTTGTTTCAGTACAGAGCTGTGCATGAAAATATTTTATGTCACTTGCTACCCCCTCCCCCCTCCCCCCCCCCCCCCCCCCCCCACACACACGTTTTAAATTTTTGTCCTATTTTGTCTTCTTTTTTTTTTTTTTTGTCTTGTGATTTTCTGTATTGTAAGGTCAAGGAGGACGCAGTGAAATCATCCACCTCCCCAGCTCCCTGCAGCCTCTGTCCCATGAGCCTCAAACAACAAGAAATATCCCTCACTAACTCCAGCTCAAACGCTGGTACTGCAGCTGCCAGAGCTCCGCAGCTCAATCGGTTACATGGATAGATGAAAAACAAATTAAAACAGTGCATGTTCCACTTTAGTTTCAAAGGACAGCAGATCCCTAACACCAAAGCACTCAGAATTTACCAAGACCTTCTGCAGTACCATCTATAGGCCCAGCATGAATAATATATAAAGATTTTGACTATGAGCTTTCAAAGCCATGTAGATACACAGATATCCCCATGCAGGACAGTGGAGAGAACATTAACGTAAAATATCCAGTGTATTCGAAGAAGGTGTGAGCAAAATCCAAATAACTAAATAGCATTACGTAGCTCTGCATGGTGTTATATGGTATTTATCCACTAAAAGAATATTATCCTGAATTGTTCACTATTGTATATTGTTACATGGTGTTTTGTGTGGGGGCCTCGCCACTGCTATTCTGACAGGATTTCTCAGCCGGCAATACGGGAATTTCTACATTTAGTCAGTACGAAGCTTGCCAGGTTCCATTTGGGATCTCAAGCTGCCTCCAGATCAGCATTTCATATTGAATACCAGCCCCTACAACCCTATGGACAGGACAGCAGGTGCTGGAGAGGATATGAAGCACTGGGTACCAGTTCAGACTCTGGATTAGAACCTACATTCCTTGATTCCTAGGGGATGGAAGCAAACATCAGTCTGTCCTCCTGGCTCCTGGGATGTGGGTATACGAGAGTTAGCTCTATATGGTATCCCTGATTCCTAGGGTAGGAGGATCTGGCTTCTCTGTTAGTACTTTTGCAAAGTCCTATTGTCTCAGAACAGTGAGGGAGTATGATCAGTGCTGGGAAAACAAGGCTGGTAAGGACTTACTTCTCCTTCCTTTACATATTTAATTTAAACCAACTCTTATATTTCTTAGTAAAGGGGTTTGAAGAGTGAGCAGCAAATGCAGAGCATTTTTCCAGTGCTGTGATTGATGAATCACTATTAAACTGCTGCCAAAGCTTTTTCTCCATTATTAATTCATCAAAATTAGAAAGGAGATGAGGGGAGGGGCGATATTGTCCCAACCATAGCAACAAAGTAAAGCAGTAAATGACTACAGGTAAAAAAACAAAAAAGGGGGGCAATTCTGTAACAGGGTGCTCTATTTAAGACACCCAGTCCAGCATTGGGAACACGCCTATTCTATCATGGCATCTGGGAATGCCAATTCCGTTATCAAATGCTAGAGTAAAGATGCACTGGCACCCGAAATTTAGGTGTGACCACTTATGCCAGGTCAATGGCAGACATAAATGTGTGAGTCTAAGTGCAACATGCATAACTTATAGTATTCTATAAATTATGTGCATAAATTGGAAACACACCTACACCCCTCCCGTACTCTGCCCATAGGTACTCCCCCTTGCAATAACTTATACACTCATTTACAGAATAGCATGTAGTGCACATACGAATATAAATATCAGTTAACTCAGAACTTACATGTGCACCGCGCATGTAACTGCACACGTCCAGTTATAGAACTGATCTTAAAAAAAAAACAGCCACCCAGTCTACCCAATTGCTATTAATCCAAGGGATTATTCAGATTCTGGGGTCTGGGGCTACTGCAACATGCGATTACTGCAGCATGGCTGGCACTGTGCAAGCTGGCATCACTAAAATGTGGCATTACTACAGCCTGGATGGCACTGCTGCCACTTGAGATCACTTCAAAATGAGATTATGGCAGCCTGGTTGGCACTGCTGCAACCTGGCACCTCTGCAACATGAGATTACTGTAGCCTGGTTGGTACTGCTGAAAGCTGGCACCACTGCTATGTGACATTACTGCAGCCTGGCAGGCTCTGCTGCAACCTGGCACCTCTACAACATGAGATTACTGCAGCCTGGCTGGCACTGTGCAAGCTGGCATCACTAAAATGTGGCATTACTACAGCCTGGATGGCACTGCTGCCACTTGAGATCACTTCAAAATGAGATTATGGCAGCCTGGTTGGCACTGCTGCAACCTGGCACCTCTGCAACATGAGATTACTGCAGCCTGGTTGGTACTGCTGAAAGCTGGCACCACTGCTATGTGACATTACTGCAGCCTGGCAGGCTCTGCTGCAACCTGGCACCTCTACAACATGAGATTACTGCAGCCTGGCTGGCACCGTGCAAGCTGGTACCACTGCAGTGTGACGTTACTGCAGCCTGGCTGGCACCGCTGCGACCTGAGATCACTTCAACATGAGATTATAGCAGCCTGGCTGTCACTGCTGCAATCTGGCACCATTGCAACATGAGATTACTGCAGCATGACTGGGACTGCTGAAAGCTGGCGTCACTGCAATGTGACATTAGTGCAGCCTGGCTGGCACTGCTGCAACCTGGTACCACTGCAACATGAGATTACAGCAGCCAGGCTACCACTTCTGCGATATGATAACACTGATCAGTGCAATATGAGATTACTGCAGGCTAGTGAGCATTGCTGCAACCTGGCGCCATTGCAGTCTCATTTCTGCTTGGGTAGTAAACCGTAATCTTCCAAATTTAGCATGCAGTTGTATGTGATTCAGGTTGATAGTCAAACTTTCCACTTTTAAATCATGAAAAAAAAAGCTGAAATGCAATCTGCC